>NC_137334.1:26837737-28037737 GCF_965287045.1 Carcharhinus amblyrhynchos | reverse complement strand
TAGCATGCCCTATGTATAAAAAATGCTTTAAGTTCTGCTTAATAGATGCACTTTGTTCAGGCACACCCAGGCCAGTGATCCAAAGTGCCACTTTCAGAATGGTCCAGATGCACTGGGAATCGAATCCTATGAATTTGAAAGTGCAGTTAACAATACTTTGGACAGTTCGGCAATGTTTATCTTGTGAATGTAGACATCTTGTTTCACATCCTGTTATATCTGTTTTAAAAATCAATCTAATTTCGGTAAACACCATCAAAGCTAATGGATTGTCATTTATTAATCAATACTTCCATAAAAATAATGGATTGTGGGTTCCACAGTACCATTTGTAATTTTGACACAAAATATGCAACAAATTATTGATGTCACCACATGATTATTAAGCTTTGGAGGATCCAGTGGTGTAATACATATGGTGCTAATCTGCCATTTGGTGCCCATGATTCTTAACCCAGGATGGACCATGACAGGAGGCTAATGAAGTTACAAGAAGGGATAAGATCATTCCTGTGTGTTTTCTGATACAGTCTCACAATTCAGGCCTCTCGTCATAGTTTGTGATAAAGGAGTTAGATTGGAAAGTTAGCACGTAGAACATTACAGTGCATAGACCATAGAACAGTACAGGCCCTTTGGCCCTCGACGTTGTGCCGAACTATGTCCGAACCCAAGATCAAGCTATCCCACTCCCTATCATTCTGTTGCTCCATGTGCCTATCCAAGAACCGCTTGAAAGTTCCTAAAGTGTCCGACTCCACTATCACAGCAGTGCAGCATAGGCCTTTCGGCCCTCGATGTTGCGCCGACCTCTGAAAACCAATCTAAAGCCCATCTAACCTACACTATTCCAATATCATCCATGAGACTTAGATAGGTTGCAGAGCTGGGCCGAGAGGTGGCAGATGGAATTTAATGCGGAGAAGTGTGAGGTAATTCACTTTGGTAGGAGCAACAGATGTGTCGAGTATAGGGCTAACGGGAGGACTTTGAATAGTGTGGATGAACAGAGGGATCTAGGTGTATGTGTACATAGATCCCTGAAAGTTGGGAATCAAGTAGATAAGGTTGTTAAGAAGGCGTACGGTGTCTTGGCGTTTATTGGTAGGGGGATTGAATTTAGGAGTCGCAGCGTCATGTTGCAACTGTACACTACTCTGGTGCGGCCGCACTTGGAGTACTGTGTGCAGTTCTGGTCCCCACGTTACAAGAAGGATGTGGAGGCTTTGGAGAGGGTGCAGAGGAGGTTTACTAGGATGTTGCCTGGTATGGTGGGGAGGTCCTATGAGGAGAGACTGAGGGATTTAGGGTTGTTTTCGTTGGAAAGAAGGCGGCTAAGAGGGGATCTTATTGAAACATATAAGATGATTAGAGGTTTAGATAGGGTGGATAGTGATAGCCTTTTCCCTCGGATGGAGAAAGCTAGCACGAGGGGGCATGGCTTTAAATTAAGGGGGGGTAGCTACAGGACGGATGTCAGGGGTAGGTTCTTTACCCAGCGGGTGGTGAGGGATTGGAATGCCCTGCCTGCTGCAGTTGTAAATGCGCCTAGTTTGGGGGCGTTTAAGAGATCTATGGATAGGTTTATGGACGAAAAGGGATTGGTATAGGCTAGTGGGTCATTGTTTTTGTAACTGGTCGGCGCAACATCGTGGGCCAAAGGGCCTGTTCTGCACTGTAATGTTCTATGTTCTATGTTGTTATCCAATGACCATTTAAATGCTCTTAATGTTGGCAAATCCACTACTGTTGCAGGCAGGGCATTCCACACCCTTACTATTCTCTGAGTAAAGAACCTACCTCTGACATCCATCCTGTATCTATCACCTCTCAATTTAAAGCTATGTCCCCTCGTGCTAGCCATCACCATCCGAGGAAAAAGTTCACACTGTCCACCCTATCTAATCCTCTGATCATCTTGTATGCCTCTATTAAGTCACCTCTTAACCACCATCTCTCTAACGAAAACATCCTCAAGTCCCTCAGCCTTTCCTCATAAGACCTTTCCACCATACCAGGCAACATTCTGGTAAATCTCTGCACCCTTTCCAATGCTTCCACATCGTTCCTATAATGCAGCAACCAGAACTGTATGTAATACTCCAAGTGCAGCCACACCAGAGTTTTGTACAGCTGCAACATGACCTCATTGCTCCGAAACTCAATCCCTGTACCAATAAAAGCTAACACACTGTACACCTCAACAATCCTATCAACTGGGTGCCAACTTTCAGGGATCTATGCTCATGGACACCAAGATCTCTCTGCTCATCCACACTACCAAGTATCTTACCATTGGCCCAGTACTCTATATTCCTTTTACTCCTTCCAAAGTGAATCATCTCACACTTTTCCGCATTAAATTCCATTTGCCATCTCTCAGCCCAGTTCTGCAGCTTATCTATGTTCCTCTGTAACCTGCAGCATCCTTCCGCACTTCACCAACTTTAGTGTCATCTGCAAATTTACTAACTCATCTTTCTACGCCCTCATCCAGGTCATTTATAAAAATGACAAACAGCAGTTGCCCCAAAACAGATCCTTGCAGTACACCACGAGTAACTGAACTCCAGGATGAACATTTACCATCAACCACCACCCTCTGTCTTCTTACAGCTAGCCAATTTCTGATCCAAACCGCTAAATCACCCTCAATCCCATGCCTCCGTATTTTCTGCAATAGCCCACTGTGGGGAACATTATCAAACGCTTTAATGAAATCCATATACATCACATTAACTGCTTTACCCTCATCCACATCTTTGGTCACCTTCTCAAAGAACTCAGTAAGGTTTGTGAGGCACGACTTACCCTTCACAAAACCGTGCTGACTATCCCTAATCAAATTATTCCTTTCTAGATGATTATAAATCCTTTCTCTTATAATCCTTTCCAAAACTTTGCCCACAACAGAAGTAAGGCTCACTGGTCTATAATGACCAGGGTTGTCTCTACTCCCCTTCTTGAACAAGGGGACAACATTTGCTATCCTCCAATCTTCTGGCACTATTCCTGTAGACAATGACAACATAAAGATCAAAGCCAAAGGCTCTGCAATCTCCTCCCTCGCCTCCCAGAGAATCCTAGGATAAATCCCATCTGGCCCAGGGAACTTATCTATTTTCACACTTTCCAGAATTGCTAACAATTATGAACCTCAATCCCGTCTAGTCTAACAGCCTATATCTCATTATTCTCTTCGATAAAATTGTCTTTTTCCTATGTGAATACTGACAAAAAATATTCATTTAGCACCTCTCCTATCTCTTCGGACTCCACGCACAACTTCCCACTACTGTCCTTGACTGGCCCAAATCTTACCCTAGTCATTCATTTATTCCTGACTTACCTATAGAAAGCTTTTCCTTGATCCTACTTTCCAAAGACTTCGCATGTCCCTTCCTGGCTCTTCTTAGCTCTCTCTTTAGGTCCTTCCTGGCTAACTTGTAACTCTCAAACACCTTAACTGAGCCTTCACATCTCATCTTTACATAAGTTTCCTTCTTCCTCTTCACAAGAGATTCAACTTCTTTAGTAAACCAAATTAGTCATTTCAGTAGGATAAAAATGAACCAAACTTAAATTAATTGGTAGGAAAATAACAGCAGTTCTAATAATATCTTAGCAGTGGAAGGTTTTTAAAAAGAAAGCAGTACAATATACCGTCTTGTCTCAGATCTTGCACTGATTTGCACAATGCTGATATAATTACAGTTTGGTAGGAGAAATTTTACTTTTCAGAGCAACAGCCTCTGTACACCATGCGGAACAAAACTATAAATTCAGTTGAGCATTTTCAGAAATGTTTTAATGGTCTTAAATAATAATAATAAAAAACAGATCAAGTCAACAAGATTACATACATAAAAGATGCCAGCTAATCTTTACTCTTTAAACAATCTCTCAATTATACAACACAATGTGTATATATAAGTTTTCGAGCCATATCTATGTTTCCGCTATTCTGATAAATTAGTGACAGATTATAAGCAATGTCTCGTCTTAGATCAACTTGATCATCGTCTATTCCCTGAAACGACAAAGAAATTCCATTCAAATTAAAACACTTTAAAATTCCTTTCTTGTCATTTATACAACAGAAAAACTATATATACATTAACTTTTGTTGGGCTTAGATGTAAAAAAAATCCCAAATTGTTTAATTTTTTTCACATATACACAAAATAATGGAAGAGTGGCTTCAACATACATTGGCATGGAAAAAAGAGAAGATAAATGCTTGTAAACAGTAAACTATCACCGATCATTACCAGTTTTCTTCATAACACCCTAAGTATTGTCAGTGGCACCAGTTATCTTACTGTATAGTGAAACATAAGGACAGATTGAACAAAAAATTTTAATATTCACTTGGATGCATCTGTGATCAATAAGGTATAATAAATTTCAAATACCTCAGTTTAAAGGCACTGTCATTTTTGAATAGCAGCTAATCTTGCATTGTCATCTGTGTAACTACCTGCTGACTGTACAGGGTTATGGCTTCTAAGATTCTAATGAACAGGTCTGTTGATAACCTATTTGCAATAACTTGGATAAAAGTCAAATTTTAGTCTGCTGCGTCTACCTTTTCAGGTTCAGTAACACCAGGCACAGCCACATACTCATCTGTGTTCACTTGCATTGTTCAATATCCTTTTTCTTAAAAAATAGTGTAACTTGGGACGCAGCAATTTATCACATCTTGATGAGCAAACTGGATACTGCGTCTTTCCAAGATACCCTCAACTATTCTAATTTCAAGTTTTGCAAGGCAGACCAAGACCAGATTCACATATTTAATCCGCATATTACACATAAAGCACCGCAAATATAGAGTAAAGTGACAGTTGCACTCACTTAATTCTGGTCACCTTCACGTGATACTAAATAACAAAGCTGCAAGTTTAGACATTTCGTGTACATTCGATAGAGCCAATTTTGTCCTCAGACAACTTTTCAGGGGTCATTAGAAATCACTTCAGACATTACAGAATAGCAATCAGTGGTAACCCTGGCTATCTCCTCCAATCTGTCAGCAAGCAGAAACATTGCTGCCTGATTGAGTTTAGCTATCCTGACATAAACTGAGGCCAAAATCGTGCCAGTTCCTAGTTTGGTCCTGGCTGCTACATGATAAGTTTACCTAACAGAGCTATGTGAAAGTCTAAAACCATTTAAAGTACCAATTGATTGCTAAAATTAATGTTACAACTGGTGTATTCCTCTGTGTGTTCTTTGGGTCTTCTACCCTGTATGAGTATCTCTGTTTGAGTAAGAGAAATAAAATGTTTTACCTTTCTATTTTTCTAACTATTACATACCTCTAATTGAAGAGGTGGGAGCTCCAGTGCCTTTTCATAATAATGAACAGCAAAATGCACGAGCCCCAGTTGATGTAATGCACGTCCTATATTATAGTATACTTCTTGGCAGGGGCCTCTCAGTTCCATATACCGTGTCAGAAAGGAGAATCCCTAGAATACAAAAAGTAAACATCAAACGAAAAGCAGCAGAGTATCTGCAGGGTTTGCTTTACTTGCTATCCTGTCATTTTTACAAATTTCCTACAAAGCATCATATTCAATATCTTCAAATCATTCATGAACAATCCATTTGATCTTCAAATGTTTCCAGCTCCCACATTCTGTTAATCGCACTCCAACCCCTGTGCCAACAGACAGAAGACACAACTTCCAACTGCCTTGACCCTGCTTCCTCTAGCACACTCCTCACATCCTTTAGTCTTTCGACTTCTTATCCCCTTTTAAAAACTTTGCAAACTATATCTTTTCAGACACACCCTTTTCCCTTGGCTCAATTCACTGTGGCTGTTTTCTTTAAACTTTAAAGGCATTAAGTCATTTTGAGATGTAGCTAATTTTAAATGCATCTCAAACCCATGTCATACCACTAATAAGACCAGCACGTTTGATGCAATACAGTTGCTGTTAATGCATTTTTCTGTCCATGCTTAAATCACTTGCTAGATGACCATCCTTCAGGCAAGGAAGATACAAAAACTACTTCGCTATTGCCTAGTCAAAATTCCCCACGTCTCCTGCAGTGCTTGTCTGCATTAAATATTGCAGCTTCCTCACACCTCTTCCTCAAAATGGACTTGTTTCATGGATTCTTCATTTGAAAGTAGACCTTCTCCAAGTCCAAATCTGAAATACAGCAGGTATTTTTTCCTAAATTTAGCCCAAGATTGTCTATGACAAATATCAATACGACATGACATTTCTTTATGTAGCAAACATATATTAAAAAATCAGCTTTTCACTTTGTGAAGCAAAGTACAAATTTAATTCCTTCTTCCTATATGCTGGCTATGACTTCAACTAGCAGAGAATTTTCTCCCAATTTCCACTATTTTTGCTAGAGCTCCTTAATGCTCCTTGGTCAAATGCTGCCTTGATATCAAGGGCACTCACTCACACCTCACTTCTGGACTTCAACTTTTTTGTCCAAGCTTGAACCAAGACTGTATCAAGGTTAGCAGTTGAAAGGCCCTGGCAGATCCCAACTTAGTATCTGTCAGCAGATTATTTCTGAATATCAGTGAATAGGTTACTGCTAAGTAAGTGCCACTTGATGGCATTATTGGAGATAATTTGCTGTGTTGGATTTACCCTGCTCTTTATGTACAGGATATACCAAGGCAATTTGCCACTTGTCAGGTAGATACCAGTGTTGTAGCTATACTGGAACATTTTGACCAGGGGTGTGATAAGTTCTGAAGCACAGGTCCTCAGTGCTATTGCCAAAATATTTTTAGTGCCCGTCATCTTTAAAGTAATCAGTCCGTTCATCCATTTCTTGATATCACTGGAGTGAATCAAAATGGCTGAGGACTCATATCTAAGATACTGGAGACCTCCTAGAGGCCAAGATGGGCCCTCCATTTGGCACTTTTGGCAGATGATTGTTGCAAATGCTTCAGCCTCATCATTTGCACTGATGTGTTGGGCTTCCCCATCATTGGGAATAGGGATACTTACAAGACCTTCCCCCTCCAGTGAGTTGTTCAATTATCCACCCACCATTCACGACTTATGGCAGGACTGCAGAGCTTAGATCTGATCCATTGGTTGTGGAATTGCTTAGCTCTATTACCGACTCAACCTGAGTTGTGGCTTCACCAGGTTGCCACCTCATTTTTAGGTACGCCTGATGCTTCTCTTGGCATGCCTTTCTGCGCTCTTCACTGAACCAGAGTTGATCCCTTAGCATGGTAGTAATGGTAGAGTCAAGGATATATCGAGCCATTAGATTACCGACTGGGGATGAGTACAATTCTGCTGCTCCACAGTGCCTCAAGTTGTTCAGTCTTGAGCCCTAGATCTGTTCTAGTAAATAGTCATGTCACACACCAGGGCAAAGGGTATTTTCAATGTGAAGACAGAACTTTGTCTCCACAAGGACGGTGCAGTGGTCAACTGCAACTGATACTGTCGTGGATAATTGCATCTTTGTCAGGCAGGTTGTTTTTCCCTCTTGTCTTTTAGGATTCAGCTGGCTTGGTCCTTACCTAAAGGCCATTAATGAGCCAGTGGGCTTTTATGACAATCAACAGTTATCATTAGGCTTTTAAGTCCAGATTTTTACTGAATTTAAATTTCACCATTTACCAATGAGAATACCATTACACCACCATCCCCTGAAATTGTACAGAATAAAATGGATAGTTCACCTTACCACATTTAAAGTTTTAACAAACAGGATAATCTTGTTGCATCAGATAAGAACACATCCTAATTATAAAACTGTGGATCAAAGTAGTTCAACCGAGGGCTTTTTATCTGGATCCAATGTCTTTGACAAACCTGCACCAGAAGAGGATGTCGTTTTAAAACAAACTTCTGAGATGCCATGTGGATGAAGGTAAGACCCACACAGAGACTGTACAAGGGTTCATTGGGCTGAATCCGGAAAGCCTGAACATACTGACCTGAAATTTAAAACAAGATATAGTTAAGTGATTGCTTTTAGGAACCATTTACTATCTTAAAAATACAAACTGTATTATTTCCACTATCATTTAATTGAATCAATGTAGTTTATGTCTCATAAGAGTTATAAAGCTTTGGTCAGGCCGCACTGGATTCAACTCTGGTTGCCACATTACAGGAAGCATGTGGAGGCTTTAGAGAGGGTGCAGAAGAGGTTTACCAGGACGCTACCTGGATTAGATGGTATAAGACAAAAGGAGAGGCTGGACAAATAAGAGTTGTTTTCTTTAAAGCAGCAGAAGCCCAGGGAAGAACTGATAGAAGTCTATAAAATTATGAGAGGCATAGACAGGGTTGACAATCAGAATCTTTTTCCTAGAGTTGAAATGTTTAATACTAGGAGGCATACACATAAGGAGACAGGGAGAAAGCCAAATATTTTTAACACAGAGAGTGGTAGGTGTCTGGAATGCACCGCTAGGAGTGTTTAAGGGGTTTTTAGATAAGCATATCAATATGCAAGGGATAGAGGGACATAGACAAAAGGGCAGGCAGAAGAGATTAGTTTAATTTGGCATTAGGTTCAGCAGAACATCGCGGGCCTGTTCCTGTGCTGTACTGTTTTATGTTTTAAGAGACATATTACAAAAATTCAGGGATATGATACTAAAGGAAAGGAAGCAGCATAAATAGACAACTTGTTGACAAACAGGAAACAAAGGAAATGGCTTAATGGGTGTTACTCAGATTGAAGAAGGGTAGGGAGTTTCATGTTGAGACATATGCATAAAGAGACAGATTGCACTCACACAGTGAAGAATGACATTGAAAGATTTTTCTTCTAAATGCTCAAACACAATCAGCAATATCAAAGCGAATGGGTATATTTGGATTAATTATTATTACAGACAGGCATATTGGGGTTGGAAATTTATTAAATGTGATCAAAGGAAATGTAATAGGGTATTAATTTAGGAAGAATAACTTTATAGGAGGTATTGCTGAGAATTACATTTTTAGGCACAAAAATCTTATTGTAGCAGCCAAGGACAAAAGTATTGAGCAGACAAATTGCAAGGTAGAAATTGGAGACAGCAAGAAAGAATAAATGAATATTTACAACTCAGATGTGGCTGTTGGAATGAAGGGACGTAACAAATAAAAAGCAAAGCCTTAAGCCAATAGGTGAAGCTAGTTGTATGAGATTCTCTGTGCGACCAGCACTGAGTGCAACTGCATAGTGTCGAAGTTTGACGTGAAGGGGAAGTTCATTGAGGAGAAGAGGGAGGTACTCCTTTGTTTTTCTAACTTTTTCATCCTGTTGGAATTGGTTTTAGCTCTACTACAGGGGGGAAGTGAGTTGTTTGAGAGTATCTGGTGCATTTCCACTAAGTGGCCAAGGCCTATTTCCCATAAATTCAAAATAGGGGTGGAGTTTGTGATAATATTAATAAGTATCTAAAGTAAAATAAATAATTGAATAAAATAATTAAGTAATTAATAAAAGCTCATAAGCATGGCAGAACAGATGGTGTGTTGAGGCTGCAGCAAGTGGGAGTACTTGAATACTGATATTATCCAGGGCAAGCACATCTACATCTGAGTTCCGTCTCAAAGTCAGTGAGCTGAAGGCTGAGTTACAGACATTGTAACATATCAGGGAGGAACAGAGTTTCCTGGATACTTTGCTTCAGGAGGTGGTCACACCCTTTAGGGTAGAATCTTCTGGTTTGGAAAGTAGTCAGTGACAGGAGAGTTTGAGTGGAACTGAGGCAGAAGCGTCAGCCTCTGCAATTGCTCAACAGGTCTGAGGTCCTTTTAGCTTGTTTGGATAAGAGTAGGAGTTGCAGGGTAGATGAGCTGACTGACATGGTGCTGCAATACAGGATGCCATTCAATTGAGGGGAGCACATAAGAATGTAGTGGTCGTAGGAGACAAAATAGTGAGGAGGATTGACATTATTCTCTTGCAAGGAGCAAGAATCGAAAAAAGACAAAGGGTCCTTAACAAAGAGTCATCTGGACTCGAAACGTCAGCTCTTTAGTCTCCTTACAGACACTGCCAGACCTGCTGAGATGTTCCAGCATTTTCTCTTTTGGTTTCAGATTCCAGCATCTGCAGTAATTTGCTTTTAGCAAGAGTCCAGACAGCTGTGTGAGTCAGTATGAGAACCTAGGCACCAAATTAAGAAGCAGGACCTAAAGGTAATATTTCCTACATTATTACCCAATTCATGTGCAAATTGGCATCGGACAAATGAAATTAGAGAACTGAATGCATGGTTCAAAGACTGGGAGAAGTGGGTTCCAGTTCGTGTGGCATTGCCACGAAAGAGAGACAGTTTTAAATCACATAGTGGTACATGTCTATTCTGTGTATTCTGTTACTGGTTACAGTGCATGTAACTCCTTCACAGAACTCCAATGAGTTGGTTAAACATGTTTCCCTTTCACAAATTCATGTTGACTCTGGCTCTTTGCCTTAAAATTTTCCAAGTGTTCTGCTATAATAACATCTTTAATAATGATGTGGAAATACCGGTGTCGACAAGATGAGAGGCAACACGACAGCAAGTTATAGTCCAACAGGTTTATTTGAAATCGTAAGCTTTCAGAGCACTGCTCCTTTGTCAGGAGATGAAGGAGCTGCATCCAAAAGCTTGAGATTTCAAATAAACCTGTTCAACTATAACCTGATGTCATGTGACCTCTCATCTTTAATAACAGCTTCAAAATATTTTCTTTGTGACAGATATCAGACTAACTGGTCTATAGTTTTCTGCTATCTGTCTTCCTCCCTCTTCAAATAAAGGAATTATATTTGCTATCTTCCAATCTAGTGGAACCTTCCCTGAATCAAGAGAACTTAGGAAAATTAAAACCAAACCATCAACTATCTCTTTAATCACTTATTTCAAGACATTAGGGTGAAGTCTATCTGGACCAAGGAATCTGTCAACCCACAAACCCAACAATTTGCTCAATATCATTTCCTGATAACTAATTTTCCTGAGTTCCTCCTTCCTTTCCATTCCCTGATTTACAACTATTTCTGGGATGTTAATTGTGTCCTCTATAGTGAAGACAGGTACAAAATCCCTGTTTAATTCTGCTGCCATAGCCCTACTTTTGACTGCCAATTCCTCAGACGCACATTCTATTGGGTTAATGCTCATTTGGTTAACACTTTTTTATTTAAGTATCAATAGAAACATTAGCATCCACCTTTATATTACTGGCTAACTTTCTCTCATACTATAGTTTTCCCCTCCTTATCAATCTTTTTGTCATTCTTTGTATTCTTCCCAATCTTCTGCCCTACCACTCAGCTTTCTGCAGTGATATGCTTCTACTTTAAGTTTAATACAGTTTTTAACTTTTTTTATGATGGGCCCTCCTCTTGGAATTGTTCTTTCTCGTTGGCATATGTCTATTCTGTGTATTCTGAAATATCCCTTTAACTGTTTGCCAGTGAACCTCTGTTGATCCGACCCTTAAGCATATTTACCAGTTCACTTTAGCTAGCTCTGCTTTCATGCCCTTATAGTTATCCTTATTTAAATTTAAAACATTAGTATCGGACGCACTCTTTTCTTCCTCAAATTGAATGTAAAATTCAATCATATTATGATTTCTCATAGCTAGGAGTGCATTGACCATGAGCAGCAGGGTGGCCCACTGCTGCCTCATTGTGCCAGGGACCTGAGTTCAATTCTAGCCTCTAGTGACTGTGTGGAGTTTTCACATTCTCCCCCTGTCTGCATGGGTTTCTTCTGGGGTGCTCTGGTTTCCTCCCAATCCAAACATTTACATGTTAGATTGATTGTCCATTGTAAAATTGCCCCAAATGTCCAGGGTGTGTGGGTTAGGAGAATTAGAGGAGTAAAGCGTCAGATTAGGGCTTGGGTGGGGTTCAATGTCTAAGAGTCGGTGCAGACTTGATGGGCCAAATGGTCTCCTTCTGCACTGTAGAGATTATAGGATTATATGAGGTTATCAATTAAACCAACTCACAGCACAATTCAAAGTTCAGTATAACCAGCACACTTGTTGCCTCCAGAACATGCTGTTCTAAGAAACTATCCCAAAAACATTCTGTGAACTCACCATCAATGTTAACATTGCCGAGATGTATATTAAAATCCCCCATGATTATCACCATACCTTTCTTCTTTTAAACTCTGTCTACCATTTAGGTACAATTAGGGGCCCAATGCATCATTCCCACAAGTGACTTCTCGCCTTTATAATTTCTCACCTCGTCCCAAACTTTTTCTACACCTTTGTTTCCTGAACTTAGACCATCCCTCTTTAATGTGATAAGAGCATCATTTATTAACAGAGCTAACTCTCTGCTTGTTTTAAACTTTCTGTCCTTCCTAAATATATCACATCCTTCAATAGCTAGATCTCAATCTATAACATCTTGTCGCCATATCAGCTATCAGATTATACTTACTAATTTCTATTTGTAATATCAGTTCATTGTTAAGTTTTGAATATTACATTATTTCAAATAGAGAGCCTTAAATTTTGCCCTTTTATTTTTTGTGGCATCTAGCCTTATTTGCAGATTTACTCTTAGATTTGTACTCCGTCCCGAAGTCTCAATACCAGGTTAAAGTCCAACAGGTTTGTTTGGAACCACGAACTTTCCGAACGCATCAGGTGATGAAAGAGCAGCGCTCCAAAAGCTTGTGATTCCAAATAAACCTATTGGACTTTAACCTAGTGTTGCAAGACTTCTTACCGTGCCTATCCCAGTCCAATGCCAGCATCTCCACATCAGGCTTTCTTGTCATGGTCTGTTTATCATTTCCCATATTAGTACCTTTCTTTCTTGCTTTGTCTCTACACTTTGGTAAACCACACCTTCACAACACAGAAACCAGTGGGTGTACTATACTTGGATTTTCAGAAAGCGCTTGACAAGATGTCACATCAAAAGCTATTGTTGAAAATAAAAGCCCATGGTGTGGTGGGTAACATATTGGCACAGACAGAAGATTGGCTAGTTAACAGGAGAAAGTTAGCATAAATTGGTTTTTTTCAGGTTGACAGGATGTGACGAGTGGTGTACCACAATTATCAATGCTGGTGCTTCAATTTTATAGTTTACATAAATGACGTAGATGAAGGGACTGAAGTTTTGGTTGCCAAATGTGCTGAGGATATAAAAGATAGGTAGGAATGTAAATTGTGAAGAAGATGCAAGGAGGACTGAATACATAAATGGATTTTACAGTCTATATTCCTTTCAAAAATCTTATGTTGCACACCAAGCCTTTAAACTGTACTTCACCTACACTTGATTTTAACATCTCATGAAATGCCACAGATGACAAACTGATATTGACATACATATTAAATAAAAAGATGGATTGATAGAGAGGCACACTGCTGGAAAGAAAACAGATATAGAGTTGCAACAAGTTAGTAATACTATATCATAACAATAATGCCTGCTTTTCTTATTTCCTCCACAGGTTGGCAATATATCAAAAAATTGCAAAGCAAACTGTTCTTCTTTCCTCCAGAAATTTAGTCAAGTGACAACATTGACGGGACAATAAGCTGATGTGAGGTTTTAGAAACAGATAGTGGGCAACAGTTAGTGAACTATCATTACCAACTAAAGCTAAGCTTGATTCAAAACTTGACTTGTTCAGAAAAATCATCTGAAGCCCAAGTATTATGCCAGTATTTTCAAGTTCATGGAAGTGGTTACCTCACAACTTTGTGCAACCAGCAGCCAATCCCAACATAATTACTGCATGATGTTCATATAGAAAGACGAATAACTGCAATATAATTGCTGCATTTCATTCATATTAACAGTATATTACCAACAAATAGTTACATGTTCCAAAATGATCAATGCCCATTACCTAAAGCATGCTTGAAGCTTCCAGCCACAAAAGCATTGTGTCCATTAAGTACACAGAGTGCATGGTTGTCTGGGTGTTTCAGCATTAGACGCAGGCAAAAACGATGGTGCCTCAGGTCTTGAGAGTGCATAGTAACTTGGTTAAAGATATTCCACAGTTGAGGTCTGTTCACATTTTCCATCACCATGACCCTTGAAAGAACAGCAAAAAAAAAGTCAGTTCTTCAGCACACAAACAAAAATGGTCTTTTAAAGGCTGAATAAATTATGAAAATTATTTTATGAGAAGCAAAGCATATTTCAATACAAATTATCAATTTTATGACAGAAGGAAGACTAGTATTAAATAAATTAAGATAGAGAACTTTGAGTTAAGAGGCATAATGATATTGAGCACTGTTGCAAAGACTTCACCTCCAACTCTTCATTAAAGCATCCAATGTTGATTTGTGAAATTTGATGGTTAACTTATCTTCTTTTATGAATGCAATTCAGGAGGCAATGTTCCTTATTATATCTCTGTATGACTTGTTAAATCATAATGTATTAAAAGAACAAAACAAAACTTTGGCCTTTGACAGGTGTACAAATTTGAGCCTGTTTGTCATTCAAAGAGCCTAGTTTGCAATTAATGTATAAGCCCAGTACTGCACTAAGCTCAGTACCTTGCAAGGCTCCCTCCAATTACCAGTCCAAGTTCAATTTCATGAAAACTGAAATAATATACCTAACAGCAGTAATTACAACTTTATAACTAAAAAAGCTGACAACCATCAAGTTTGCAATATATAAAGGAAATCATTATTACAAGTTGTAGTTTCCAGAAATCCAAAAAGACTGGCTGGACATGAGTTTGTAGATCTTGCATTTTTTTTCGTAAATGAGTAAAAAATTCAGGTGAAATGAAAATAGCATGGATTATTTTAGTTTGAAAACTTAAAGGAAAATTCCACTTGTATGCCAGGGAGTCTGATTTTTTTTTGGAGCAGTTAAATTGCCAGTTTAAAGCAAAAAATGTAGACTATGTTCAGATTGAGAAAAATTTTTGATTGTTTTTTTAAATGATGCGAATGATTTAGATGCTCCAAATAACTACGCTAGGAATAAAATCTCAAATGAGGAGAAAGGGAGGTAGAAAGGCTCTGGGAAAATATTGCAGAGCTTAAGAGTCAAAACAACTGAAAGCACAATCACTAGTCGTTGAACAATTATAATGTGGAGGTGCGGTGTTGGACTGAGGTAAACACAGTAAGAAGTCTCACAACACCAGGTTAAAGTTCAACAGGTTTATGTGGTAGCAAAAGCCACTAGCTTTCGGAGCGCTGCCTCTTCGTCAGGTAAGTATGAGTTCTGTTCACAAACAGGGCATATAAAGACACAAACTCAATTTACAAAATAATGGTTGGAATGTGAGTCTTTACAGGATGATTCATGAATAAATTAAGACAGAGAACATTGAGTTAAGAGGCATAATGATATTGAGCACTGTCGCAAAGACTTCACCTCCAACTCTTCATTAAAGCATCCAATGTTGATTTGTGAAATTTGATGGTTAACTTATCTTCTTTTATGAATGCAATTCAGGAGGCAATGTTCCTTATAATATCTCTGTATGACTTATTAAATCATAATGTATTAAAAGAACAAAACAAAACTTTGGCCTTTGACAGGTGTACAAATTTGAGCCTGTTTGTCATTCAGAGAGCCTAGTTTACAGGATGAATGAATGCTCAACAATCACTAGGCAAGAGTGTTCTCTTCCTGTTGGGGAACACTTCAGCAGTCATGGGCATTCAGCCTCTGATTTTCAGGTAAGCATTCTCCAAGGTGGCCTTCACGACACACGACAACACAGAGTCACTGAGCAGAGACTGATAGCCAAGTTCCGCACAGATGAGGATGGCTTCAACCAGGATTCTGGGTTCATGCCACACTTTCTGTAACCTCCATGACTTGCCTGGGCTTGCAAAATCTCACTAACTGTCCTCTCTGGAGACAATACACATCTCTTTAACCTGTGCTTAACGCTCTCTTTAATCACATTGTCTGTACCTTTAAGACTTGATTATCTGTAAAGAATCGCATTCCAACCATTATTTTGTAAAATGAATTTGTGTCCTTATATGCCCGGTTTACGAACAGAACTCATACTTACCAGACGAAGGGGCAGCACTCCGATAGCTAGTGGCTTTCGCTACCAAATAAACCTGTTGGACTTTAACCTGGTGTTGTGAGACCTCTTACTGTGAACAATTATCACCAGGGATACTCAAGAGGCCCAAAGTGGGGAGCCAAAGATGTCAAAGGTTGCAAAGAGAATGAGTAAGGAAATTGAGATTTCAAAAAGGTTGGAAATTTTAAAATTGAACTATTGTCAGATCAAGGGTCAGTGTAGAAGTTTAGAAATGTTTTTCTCCTTGAATTTTCCTTCAGAGTTAGACTTTTCAATGGGCTGATTCAGAACTATGTTATTCTCTTGGCAAAAGAAAGTCTGCAATTTTTAATATTGGGCAGGTAATCCTTTATTTTTTATATATTACTTTCAAAAACAGCAAACGTTATGACAATTTGTTCCCAGTTCCAAAACCATATGCCTAAGAGTTGAAGTAGTTGCTGCATTAAAGTACATGGAAATTACGCCACTGCAAATGAGAGAGATAAACAGCAAATTGCCCAGACATTGAAAGACACATTCTTTTGATGAAAACTGTGCAACTCAGCCCTCTAGTGGACATAATGAATCATTTAGCTTTAATTTATTTCACTGGCATTTTTTTCATTGACGAAACTTCAGCTTTATTTGTTCAGTCAAGACAAAATGCAATGCCTGGAACATGGATAATGCAGAAGAAGATGAAACAGAAAAGTAACAGAGCTAAAAAGATCACAAACAGAAATATAAAAGGCTGATGGTACAGAAAGAAGCTATTGTGCCATCCAAAAAAAAGAGTGATCTGCCTGATCCCACTTTCCAGCTCTTAAACCAAAACCCTGTAATGACCATTTCAAGTGCATATCCAAGTATTTTCTGCATCTACCATATTTTCAGACAGTGGGTTCTAGATCTCCGCAACTTTCTGGAAGAAAACAATTTTCAACTCTCCTCCAACCTTTTTATCACTGGATCACTTAACTCATTGCTCAGGGTAATATTCCAATCCACACTCTCAATTTTGATGAAGCTCAATTAAATCTTTCCTCAGCCTGCTCTGTTCCAAAGAAAACAACCTCAGGTTATCCAATCTTTCCTCAAAGTTCTCCAGTCCCAAAATCCTTATAAGTATATCTTCTCAAGTATTATTATATCTTTCTTATAATGTGGTGACCAGAACTGTACACAGTACTCTAGCTGTGGCCTGGCTAATGTTTTGTATCATTCATTTTATATCATTGTCCAAGGTATAGATGCTCTTGACATCTATCCCTTGGAAAATAAGGTAAGGTATCTAGCATGCCTTATTTACCAACTTTTCTATCTTAACCTGCTATCTTAGGGACCTTTGGATATACACTCCAAAGATGTTTCAGTTCCTCTAGACTTCTCACCCAATTAGTTATTGTATATTCCCTTGCCTTGTTTGCCCTCACACTTCTCTGGAATGAATTCCATTTGCCACTTTTCTACCCACCTGACAGGTGCATTGATATCTTTCTGCAGTCTATAGCTTTCTTCCGCATTATCAATCTCACAACCAACTTCTGTATCCTCTATGTTTAAGTCCAAATCACCAAGTATACATCACAAAAAGCGAAAACCCTAATACTGACCCCTGTGAAACCTTAATGGAAACAACCTTCCAGTCAAAATGTTACTCGTTGACCACAGCTCTTTTCTTCCTGAATTAGCCAGTTTTATATTCAACTTGTCTCTTTCTCATAGATCTCACAGAGTCTTACTTTTCTGACCAGTCTGCCATGTGGGACCCTGTCAAAAGCCTTACTAATGTCAATGCAGACTATGTCACAAATGCTTTACTATCATCAAATCTTCAAAATATTCAATCAGATTAGTTAGATTTAATATTCACTTAACGGTGTGCGCAACATGGAATTGGATGAAAGTCAAAAGGATGTTTGATCCTTGACAAGCTGAATCTTCAATGCCAAAACCATCACCAGAATTGGTATTTGGAATGTCCAAATACTTCTGCAACGTGAGAAGATATTCTAAGTGCTGTGCGGGATGAGAACGTATTGACTTGACATCTAGGCATCAGCAATATACAGTGTACAAGCCAAAGAAGAATCTGCGGTGAGGGCACTATTGTGCAAGTTTACACATAAGCAGAGACAGACACATAAAAGGAGAAAGATGAACTCTAATTGCAGGACATGCTGGATGATGCACCCAGCTATGATATCAAACTACTGATCAGTCACCTAAATGCTAAGCCTTATGGCAACCAGTATGATCAGACTCCATGGGTCAGTAAGTATACTCAATAAAAACGACAAATGGCCTTCTGCAACAGCAATGGGCTCAGCATAAGGAACAGAAAGACAAGGACGTGTTGAACAATTTCCAGCTGGCCCTCCCCAACAAGTTTGAAATACCATTGAGGTTGGGCAACATCTGGTTTCCTCCCACAGTCCAAAGATGTGCACATTAAGCTGATTGGCCATGCTAAAATTGCCCCTTAGTGTCCTGGGATGCGTAGGTTAGAGTGATTAGTGGGTATAATATGTAGGGATATGGGGGTAGGGCCTGGGTGGGATTGTGTTTGGTGCAGACTCGATGGGCTGAAGGGCCTCTTTCTGCACTGTAGGGTTCTATGATTCTATGATCAAGGAAGAGTGGGAAATCTTCAAAAAAGGGATTAAGAAGATTTCAAAGTTACCATTGGATGGAGGAGAGGATTGAACAAAGAATGATGGACCACTGACCCAACAAGGATGTTGATTAATGTGAGAAAGAGGGACCAGAAAACGAACTGACCAAAAACAATAAGACACGAACCTGTGACTCTATATGTCCATAACAACACCAAGCACAACCTATGCTTTTGAGACATGAGAAAGAACAGTGTCGAGAAAGTTAGACGCTTTTCACCAGTACTGCCTGCATAAGATCCCAGGTATCACATGGAGAGACAGCATCACCAATGGAGTAGAACTGCAGAGTACTCTGTAGTACTACACTATTCCAAAGATGCCTGGAGGATATGGTGGTGGAGAGATGAGCGTACCTGACAGAACACATATTTCACCTCCTGGACACACTACACTAGCAGTAGAGTGAACACCACCATATTAGTGAAGATGACAGGGCTGGCCAAAGAAAACCTAGTGGAATAGATTTAAAGAAGACCTTCAAGAGTAGGACACAACCTTGGTTTTACTGAAAGTGGTTGCAATGAAGCAGGGCCAGTGTCAGGGTCTTGCCTCCCAATGTCCTGCATGGGACCAGAGGAACCAAGTCTAAGACCATGATTGGTTTATGCCTTTCTAAATGACGATTTATACTGAGTCAAAATTTTTGCCAATTTGCCTTCCTCTGAGATTAGGTTGGCGGGCCAATAATTGAGCAATCTATCTTTTCCTACCTTTTTAAATAACAGTACAATGCATCCAGCATTATGCCTGTTAGAGAGGATTAGGAAGTGATGGTCAGAATCTTTACTTCCACCCTTGCTTCTCTTAGCAGCCTGGATACAATACAAGCATGCCTGGCAAGTTTTTTATGCTCAAGCGGCTGAATCTTCTAATATTTCTTCTCTCCCTATGTTTATTTCACCCAATATTTCACACTGCTCCTTAACTGCAATGCCTGCAATTTTGTGATAAAATGCAAGTATTCATTAAAAATCTTCCCATCATCTTCTGCCTCCACATATTGATTCCCTTTCTGGTCCCTAACAGGCCCTATTATTTCCTGAGTTACCCTCTTACTTCTTATGTCATATAAAATGGTTTTTGTTGATATTAGTTGCCAATATTTTTTGCTAATATCCTATTTCCACATTTACCATCAGTGCAGTGACACACTACTGCGGGGTCACAATGCATATTGAAGTGGGTAATACTGAGTGAGCAGGAGCAGAATGAGGCAGACTCCACTGTGGGTAATCCCCTCTCAAAGGACAGACAGTCACAACTAAGCTTCACAGGATGCTGGGCTCAGATGCAGCATACAACAGTCTTTCTGGAACATCAAAGATATATGTGTTGCCAATTGTCAGAGATCCCTGATGCAATATGCAGCCATGAGCAGTCAGCGGAGAAATCTACGCAGAGGACCTCTGTCAATGCTCAGATATTGAGCTCCTCCATTGAGACAGTGACCAAAGTCTTGCAGAACCATATGAAGCACCACTCTGAGTGAGGGCAGGAGTAGCACACTGATAGCCATTGAAAGAATGGGACTCCCTATCACATGGAATTCTCTGTGTTGCAAGAGGCACCAAGATGTGAGGAGTTGATGCTAGTTGTTCCCCAGCAGGTTGCCTTGTCCAGCATTCAAAGGCACCATGAACCGGCTGAGGCAGCCGAGGAGGATGATGAGGAACCACTCTTCAGGAGGCATCATCCCTCACCTAGAATCATAGAATCCTACAGTGCAGAAGGAGCCATTCCTTTCATCGAGTCTACAATGACCACAATCCCAACCAGGCCTTATCCCTATAACCCCACACGTTCACCCTAGCTAGCCTCCTTGACACTAAAAGGCAATTTAGCATGGCCAAACCACCTAACCTGCACATCTCTGGACCTCCTTGACTCCTGCAACTCAGGAACCATCCATGTTGCTAGGCTCAGAGACCTGCAATGATGCAACGCAGCAGTCTGTGGCAGAGCGCCCACCAGCACCTCCATGAGGACAGAAGCCACAGGCATCTCAGCCAGATTTAAGTATAATGGAACAGACTGCTTCAGTCACAGGGAATAGGGGCACAGAACAGAAATGTGTATGAGCAAGGTGTCATGGCATTAATTTCACTTTATGGGTCAGTTTGTGTTTCATGTGATTTATATATTTATAATAATATTGTTTAATGATATTGATTAGACCTTTGTGTGTCTCTGTGTTCATGAATTCTGATGGGGGTTGAGAAGGGAGGGAAAGAGAGAGTCCAGGAAGAACCATGGACTTGGCGCAGGTACCAGGAATGTAAGGTGTGGTGATGGTGGCAGTGGAGACCCATTGTTTGTGGGTAACATTGGGCTTCTCTGGAAGTGCGTGTTGAAAGTTCAAAATGAGAGTCAATTGTCATATACCTGGAAGCAAATTGAATGAAGTGCTGTTGTTCCAATGTGGACCTCATGGCTATAGCAGTCTGCCAATCACTGTTGGGTCTGTGAAGGTATCAGTAGTTTCCCTCCATTGGGTGGAGTCTGGACTCCACTGAAACATCCCCTTTGTCCTCTTTCCTGTCATCCACCGAGGAGGAATGGTGCGTCACTCTCTCCTCCCTATCCAACTTGAGTCATAGAGTCATGTAGTGCAGAAAAGGCCCTTTGGCCCAACAAGTCTGCACCGACAATATCTATCACTAAAGGTCATTGTTCTGCACTTGTCCCATATCCTTGAATGTTACGATACTTCAAATTCTTATCCAAATATTTTTTAACTGCTTTCTTGCTTCCAAGACCTTCCCGGGCAATGCATTGCAGATTCCCACTACCCTCTGAATGAAAAAAGAATTCTCATACCCTTTACCCTAAAAATATGCCCCTTCAGATTAACCCTTCAACAAAGGGGAACAGCTGCTCCCTACTCACCCTGTCAACACCCTTCTCTGCCTTCTCTGCTTGAGAGAAAACAATCCAAGCCTATCCAGTCTCTCCTTATAGCTCAAATGCTCTATCCCAAGCAACATTCTGGTGAACCTCCTCTGTGACCCCCAGAACGCTATCACATCGTTCCTATAGTGAAGTGACCAGAACGGCACAGAGTATTCCAGCTGTGGCCTAAACAATGCTCTGTACAGCTCCTTGCTCTTATACGTCATGCCTTGCCATGACTGATAACTATCCTATCTTAACTATCCTATTCATGTGCTCTGCTGCGTTCAGGGATCTGTGAATAATTACCCTAAGATCCATCTATTTCTCTGAGCTTCCCAGTGTCCTGCAATTCATTAAATACTTCCTTGTCTTGTTTTTTCTTCCAAAGTGCATCACTTCACATTTATCAGGGTTGAATACCATCTACCACTACTCTGCCCACCTGACCAACCCACCCATATATTCCTGTAACCTCATAGAATCCCTACAGTGCAGAAGGAGGCCATTAGGCCCATTGAGTCTGCATTGACAAACAGTCCAACCCAGGCCCTATCCCCGTAACCCCACATATTTAACCCACTAATCCCTCTAACCTACGCATCCCGGGACACTAAGGGGCAATTTAGCATGGGAAAACAATCTAACCCGCACATCTTTGGACTGTGGGAGGAAACCGGAGCACCCAGAGGAAACCCATGCAGACACAGGGAGAATGTGCAAAGTTCACACACAGTGATCCAAGCTAGGAATTGAACCCAGGTCCCTGGAGCTGAGGCAGCAGTGCTAACCACTGTGCCACGGTGCCGCCCCAACCAACACTCCTTCTTCACTATTAACCATCCCACCAAACTTGGTGTCATCTGCAAATCTGCTTAACATTCCTCGATATCATTTATGTTTTTAACAAACAATAAGGGTCCCAGTACTGATCTTTATGGTAAACCACTGGACACAGGTGTCCAGTCACTAAAAAAGCCTTGTACCACTACCCTTTGTGTTTCTATTACTAAGCCAGTTCCTGATCCATCTCACCAAGTTTTCCTGAATTCCATGTGCTTTAACCTTCCCAATCAGTCTCCCACATGGGACCTTGTCAAAAGCTTTACCAAAATCCATATAAACTACATCAACTGAACTTCCCTCACCCACACACTTCATCACATTTTCAAAAAATTCTAACAAATTTGTTAGGCATGACTTTCCTCTGACAAAGCCATGCTGACCATCCCTAGTTAATCCATGCCTTTCCAAGTGGATATTAATTCTCTCCTTCAGAACTTTCTCCAATAGTTTTCTTACCACTGACATGAGACTCACCAGTGGAACCAAATTAGCTATCCTCCAGTCCTCTGGCACCTCCCCCCAAGCCAAGGAGGAATTAAAATTTGTGTTAGAGCCCCTGCAATTTCTTGCCTCACTTCCCACAATAGCCTGGGATGCAATTTATCCGGGTCTGGGGATTTGTCCATTTTTAAGCCTGTCAGAGCCTCCAATACCTCCCCATTTCCTCTGTCAAAATGTGCAAGTTCCTCACAGTCCCTTTTCCTGAAGTCTGTACCTATGTTCCCGTTTTCCTGAGTGAAGACCGAAGAGAAGTTTTTGTTTAACACACTTTCAATGTCTTCCGGCATCTCACACAGTCCCCTTTGCATTGTCATATCATGCAACTCAACAGCTATTAAATTGAAGGTGTGGCACGTTCCAGATACACACCCTCCCATCCCAGAAATTGAAAGCCATTCTTCCTGCCCCATCGCTTTAGCTATGCTTTTCATCTGCACAATCTGGACAGCATGGTGGCACAGTGGTTGGCACTGCTGTCTCACAGTGCCAGGAACCCGACTTCACTTCCAGCCTTGGGTAGCTGTCTGTGTAGAGTTTGCACTTTCTCACAGTCTGCGTGTGTTTCCTCCCATAGTCCAAAGATATGTAGGTTAAGGTGGATTAGGGGTTACAGGAATCATGCAGGCAGGAGTCTGAGTGGACCTCAGTAAGATAGAGTCGGTGCAAACTCAATGGGCCAAATGGCTTCCTTCTGCACTATAGCAATTTTAAGATCTCCACTTACCTCTAGGCGAGGTCTGGGGAGTACTACCTTTAAGTTAGCTCCCAAAATGTCTGTAGGCCATCACTCCTGCTTTCTACCTGTCACTGGCACCAATAACCTCTGGTTGTTTACCCTGGTGTGCCAACAATATCCCCCCCCCTCAACGTCATTGATAGTCATCAACTTCCGGAAGCATAGTGGAGCACATGCCCCTGTCTACATCAATGGAGGTGAAGTGGAAATGGTCCACAGCTTCAGGTTTCAAAGTGTCCAGATCACCAACAATCTGTCCTGATCCCTCCATGTCAACGATATCATTAAGAAAGCCCACCTCTACTTTCTCAGGAAGCTAAGGAAATTTTTAGATTCACTACAGAAAGCTTCTTTTCTGATTGTATCACAGCTTGATATGGCTCCTGTTCAGACCATGACCGCAAGAAACTACAAAGGATCATGAACGAAGCCCCATCCATCACACAAACCAGCCTCTCATTCATTGACTCTGTCTATATTTCCCACTGCCTTGGAAAAGCAGCCTGGTTAATTAAGGACCCCATGCACCCTGGACATTCTCTCTTCTACCTTCTTCCATTAGGAAAAAGATACAAAAGTCTGGAGTCAAGTACCAATCCACTCCACAACTTCTTACCTGCTGCCATTAGACCTTTGAAATGGACCTACCTTATGTTATCTTTCTCTACACCCTAGCTATGACTGTGACATTATATTCTGCACTCTCTCCTTTCCTTCTCCCCTATGTACTCTTTGGAAGGTATGCTTTGTCTGTTATAGCGTGCAAGAAACAATACTCTTCACTGTTTACCAATACATATGACAATAATAAATCAAATCAAATAGAATGTTCTGCAACTGCTTAGTGATATTCTTGACTTTGGCACCACAGAGGTAAAAAAAAACCATAGTGCCACATCTGGGGCCACAGAAATGCCTGTCTGTTCCTGTAACCATTACATTCCCTATCACTATTGCTTTCCTAGCATCCTCCTGCCTCCCTGCACAGTTGAACCACCCATGTGTTGTAGTCTGTGTGCTCCCCAAGGAAGCATTATTTTCACCAGAATTATACTGCTGAGAAAGCAAGATACACAAAGGGTGCCCTGCATTGCCCCCATCTAGTCTGACTGGGAGTCACCTATTTTCTCTCTGCCTTCACACTCTTAAGATCACCTCCTAAAACATGATATCCACATACCTTCCAACCTCAGAGATACACTGTAGAAATATCAGCTGCTGAAGCTTTGAAAAGCTGAGTTTAAGCTCCCCCATCCTCCAACACTTCCTGAACATGTGGTTGTCCAAGACATGAGAATCATCTTGGGGTTCCCACATGGCATCGGGTGTACATTTCATAGAACTGAGGTGCCTATCATATCTCCTTTTATTGGAAAACCAGCTAAATTTATTAGAAATTAATACTTATCCCTGATCATGACAAGAATACACACTCACCATCCACCCACCAATCATCTTGCATTCCCTTACCTTCAGGCTACCCGAAAAAAGACTTAAGCATAGTAATATCCTTCCTCTAGGCCACGCATGGAGCTTCATCAACGGAAACCGGAGGCCGATTTGACAATTCACATGTTACCTTACAGCTACCAGGTTCCAAACACATTATTTAGTTTAGATTCACTATGATGATAAAAAAGGCTAGCATTTATATAGGACTTCTCACAGCAACTGGACATCTCGAAAAGCCGTGCAGCCAATGAAGTATTTTTTAACTAAATTCCCCCTAAGTTGCATGCCCTGTGTCTATGCACCAGTCCATCAAGTGCCACGTACTTGATTAAGACACGACATATGGAGACAATTTTACTGTTCTGTCAACTGATGCTTCGTGAAGCTGTGATACCACGAGAGGCAGGATTTCCATCCGTACCTGACTCCACCCGATGTGGCTGCCCAGCCACATGGCAACAACTGATTGGCTGGTTGCTCACCCAATCACAGCGCAGAAAGAGAGCGAGCACTGGAAGCAGGAGATGGTGGAGAAAGGGAGCCAGCACTTGGAATTTATCCGACTCGCCACAAACTGGTGAATAGTTCCTGAGGGAGCATGAGTGTGCAGTAATCTTTGGTTTTGAGGCACAATTTGATTGAATAATTTATTTGATGCAATTTGATTGATGTTATCTGAACAGAAATGCAAAGTTTTATAAATCAGTTGTGTTCAGGAGAGGTGGAGAGCAAGAGGGTTTTAGAGAAGTGGTGAGCAGAAAAATTGGCAAGTTAGGAGGGTCGTCAAGCTGGAAGAGCGAGCAGGTCTGGGAGGAATGTAGTGAGTCGGAAAGGTGATGAACAGGAGAGATGGTGAGTGGAGGTAAATTATTAAGAGAATTTTTGAGTCAGTTAGATTCAAGGCAGTCAAAGGCTTTTAATGTAAAAAAAGTGAGAAACATAACCCAGTCTCGTGCGGGAAAGTGAGTTTCATTCAGCATGTTTTTATTTCATACACTGTGTTTTACAAACACATTGCATGTTAAATGAGGGATGGCTGTACTTCACTGGCCGTAAAACGCCTTGGGACATAGAATAAATATACTATTATATAAATATAAATATATATAAATAGACATACTGAGGAAGTGAAAGGCATTGTGTAAGTTTAAGTTCTTTCTTTTCTATAGAATGCATTTCTGTAAGTGCTCACATCATCAAAACTCTGCAGTAGATTGTCAACTGGAATTCACTAGATTTTGACATTAAGAAAATGGATTGATCCAAAGTACCTGATGTAATTGTACGCTTTTCTGAAGTTGTTATCCAGAACAGCAGCAGATAGGCCAAAGTATTCTAACTCTTTCCGTTTCTGCCTATCATCATAAAATGAGTAGTACTCCAAAGAAGAATCAACCAGGAGTTCAGCTTCTTTGAAACGTTTGAGGTCACACAATGTATAAACAGCTTTCAACAATAAGTTCCACCAGTCATCCTTATTCAGCACACTAGTTTTACCTGGTTTAAAAAAGACACAGAAGTATTTAAATTACCTGTTCACAACTGGGAAACAGTACTTCTACTTTCTATAATATGCAAAACTTAAATGAAATCAAAATGATATAGTAATATAAGTAAATTATACAATGTCCATTGAAAAGCAATAATTAGAAGAGGAAAATAGTGTCTTGGGTACTGTTCAATGTACTCCCCTTTTTGTGGAACAAAATGGGCAGAATTCAATTGCTAATTGCAGTTCATTGCATTTTTATATGCAATTTGAATTTAAGTCACTTTCTTTGGATTGGATTAATGTATTTGAAATGTAAACATAAATCCCACCTGACTCCCACCAAGAATTCTACAGCCAACTTACAATTCCATCACCTTCATCTTGCTATGATGGGTAACCTTGGTATCCTGTTGGACGCTGACCTATCACCAGTATTTCTATAACATTTCCCACCATTGTCCTTTTGTCACTTACAGTGCTGCTAAGAAGCTTCTGGATGCCTTTGTCAAGCTCCAAAGATCTCCTTACCAGTTCTCCAACTTTCTACATCCTGCTCCTTCACCAACCATACCATTGTTCACCTTGATTACTGCCCTATTCTCCAACACGTCCTTATTTACAAGTCCATCCACAACATTGCAACTCCCATATCAGTAATTTCCTTCAGTCCCGTGCCAGGATGTGCCCTCTGTTCTGCATCTTTACTCCACCTTAAGTTAGCAGAAAGACTGGTTGTGTTGCCTTCACACTTAAGTTCCCTGCCTTTGTGTAGCTATTTCTCTCTTCAAGTCACAGAATCATAGATTCCCTATGTCCCATCAAGTCTGCATCAACAACAATCCCACCCAGGCCCTATCCCCGTAACCTCACGTAATTATCCAGATAAACCCCCTGACACAAAGGGGTAATTTAACATGGCCAATCAATCTAACCCACACATTTGTAGAGTGTGGAGGAAACTGGAGCACCCAGAGAAAACCCAAGCAGATCGTGCGGCAAACATGTAAATTCCACACACAGTTACCCGAGGCCAGAACTGAGCCCAGGTCCCTGGTGCTGTGAGGTAGAAATGCTTTCTCAAAAACTTTTCTTTCCCTATACTTCAGTAAGCTTTTGTTAAATTTATTAAAAATATTAGCATTCCCTTTGCGTGCCTGCTGCAGTTATAGATTGGTCACTATGAACAAACAGATCACAAAGTACAGGATTAGGGAATCAATTAGGGAAACATCAATTCTATACACAATATGTATTCCCGGGGAACACTGTAATTTTCAGGGTATCCGAGAAGTATGAGAAAGACTCATGGTAAATATGCCAATATACTGGGAAGCTGCTTGATTAAAAAAGGATTACGCTCAATGAAGTCAAATGATATCCTTCTCGGAAGTGTGAAGAGGACAGCGGCAGACATAGATGTTCAGTATTGCACTGTGCATTAACTGGGACCACTCTGGAGCAACCACCATAGGATTTTGCATCAACTCCTGATAACACTTAAGTAAGGCAAGTTCTAATAGTTTGTCAATTTCGACAGCACACAAGTCCACAACACAGTAATGAAATTACTATCCATCAACTTAACTGACATTATTAGGGTAAAGTTCTGAAAATTAGATCATAAAGAATGGAAATGTTGTGTGGAGGATTATAGAGGACAGAGTACAATCCCAGTCAAACACATACAGTTGTAGAGCTTCCCATTTTGTATGATCTTCTAACACATATAGTTTAGTGTTGGGTCTCATTGTAGAATAGTGCCAGACTAGTTTGTCTGGGACAAGTCATTTTAAGTCAAACATACATGATTACAAGTTTCATTCCTTACCTTTAACATCCAAATATGCAGCTTCCTGATCATCAATGTCACTAACTTTATCTCTTGAGTCCTTTGCAAGAAAAAGGTGTTTTTCCCCACTTTTGGACCTTGAAATCAAAGAAACTTGAGCTCTGTTCATTGCAACCTGCAATAAAAATTAATTTGCTCTTCACTCAGGCAGTTTTTTTGTAAATCATCAACAACAGCAACAGCTAATGTTCCAAGTTAATATAGTTACTACTCCAAAAGTTCTCCTTAAAGCTGGAGTCATGTTAACACTAAACAAAAAGTTACAAATTGTTGGCATTTTTAAAAATCTTCCAGTTTTGGCAGTTTCCCATCACTAAAACAATGAGTGACAATGATTAAAAAGAAGCACCAAAAACATACCAAAAATTCAAGCGAGTCAGGGGACAGAGGACAGTATGGTGGCCGTTACTAAGATGATGATGCTAGGAAAGCTGAAAGGTCTGAAAACAGATAAATAACCGGGACCAGATGGACTACACCCTTCTGGTTCTGGATTCTCTTACAGTTAACTTGCAAATTGACTTGGTAGTTAGGAAGGCAAATGCAATGGTAGCATTCACTTCAAGAGGACTAGAATACAAAAGCAGGGTTGTACTACTGAAGCTTTATAAGGCTCTGGTCAGACCACATTTGGAATATCGTGAGCAAATATTGGGCCCTATACCTAAGGAAGGATGTGGTGGCCTTGGAGAAGGTCCAGAGGAGATTCACAAAAATGATCCCGGGAATGAAAAGCTTGACCTATGGGGAGCAATTGAGGACTCCGGGTCTGTACTCAAAGGAGTTGAGAAGAATTTGGTGGTGGTGGTGGTGGGGGGTGGGAAGAGAGAAAAGGGAGAATCTCACTGAAACTTACAGAATACTGAAATACCTGGGTAGACTGGATGTGGAGAAAATGTTTCCATTAGTAGGAAAGACTAGGATCTGAGGGCACAGCCTCAGAGTAAAGTCATCCTTTAGAACCCAGATGAGGAGGAATTTCTTCAGTCAGAGGATGGTAAATATATGGAATTCATTGCAAGGGAAAGCTGTAGAGGCCAGGTCATTGAGTGTAGTTAAAACAGAGATACACATGTTCTTGATTGGTAAGGGGATCAAAGGTTATGAGGAAAAGGTGGGAGAATGGGATTGAGAAATGTATCAGCCATTAATGAATGGTGGAGCAGACTCGATGGGCCAAATGGCCTAATTCTGCTCCTGTATTAGACAGTCTTATGTTGTCAGGCTTGCTGAGATTTTCCAGCCTTTTCTGTTTTTGTTGTGAATGTGCACTTACCTGATACAAAACTTTGCTAATTTCCATTTAGTTCTAATAATCTCGTTTTTGAATATATCTGCAATTTTACCTATGCTAATTACCACAGACCTGAATATTAAAATGACTAAGAAGCAAACATGCAAGTGAAAAAAACTACTTTACCTTGGTAATGCAAGTTGCATTTCAATTTTTTAATTTCTGTTAGTAAATATTCTTTGATTAATAATTTGTGGAACAAGAGCTAAATTCCAACTCACCTTTAAAAGCATTGCTAGCATGGCAAGTAAAGCATCCACATAATCGGGCAGCTTTTTTTGGGAATACAGTAAGGTAGAGCGATGGAGTAACAGCTTCAGTTCCTGGATGATACACAAGACATTACTTGGGTTTTAGATAACTTGACAATTAAAATAATTAATGGAAGGAGAGGAAAAAATGAAACACTGCCCAATTTCTCTTGCAGAAAATTGTTTCCAAATAGTTTACTGACAATCTTTTATTCAACAGGTTATACTAAGCATTAGATATTCCACAGTAAAGTGGCTGGTATTAAAAGTACCATCTCTTGCTCTGTTTCCCACCCCAGCATTCCTCAAGTGTTGTGACATTTTCTTCATCCGTATCGTCATTCTGATCAGCCAGTATTTTCACAGGGCAGTATCACTATTCTTTACACAGGATACCTCAGTTAAAGATTGTATTTCATTTAGCAACCCTACAAAATTGCAAATCCCACCAACTAACAAATACTAATATTGCCAGGTGGACTTGAATCAAAAAACCTTTTAGTCGTGAGTCATTTATTCAACAACGTGGTTAATAGCCATTTTAATTAAACCCATTATTCAATAATGTACTCTGCATTGCAAGAAGAGGAATAAGTGAGTTGCAGTGAAGTTCAGTTGATACTGTTAGAAATTGACAGGCACTTGCAATAGGCTGATGAATGGAACTCTTCCATTATACACTACACAGTAAGTCCCATTTTGTGCTGTGAAGTTTCTGTTTAGTGGGCTAAATAATGCTCACCTGGAATTTGTACATGGGCAAATACGTGAAATTCAATGATGTTCAAAATCCCACCAAACCAATTTCTAGAGTGGTATACCAAATATTCACTGCCTTTTTAATACATCCAACATATTGCTAGTAAAATACTATTTTGCAAAACACATTTAACAACCCAACTGAGTAATTAACCAGATACAACATTCCGCACCTGTTGAGCTGCATTCGCATCATGCGTTAATGTTTCTGGATCATGCATTGATTCCAGAGCCTCAAGAGCTTTCTCTGGTCGCCCCAGTTGCTGTTGTAAGGTTGACAGGGAAATACGTGCATCCAAGTGCAAAGGTGCCATTGCCACCACTTTAGTGTAGCTCTCTGCTGCCAGCTCCATGTGTCCCAAGGCTTTCAAACACTCTGAAGTTAGAAAATTAAAATTGAGCATAGCATTTTGCTTTTCTCACAACTGTTTTCTATTTTTTTCACTTCCCTTCCCATTAATACATTTTCCACATGTCCCTGCAATCAAGTATGACACAAGCACAAATAAAGAATGTATCAATAGAATACTACAAAGTACAGTAAATGTGTCAACTCACAGTTTAATTTCTTCAGAAAATTAATAATATGTCTCACACAAAGCTAGCCCAACTAATATTACAGCAAAGGGAAGCTGGGCACAATCTGAAGAGTGGGGTTATTCCACATCTGTAAAGCTCCATGATTGGCACCATTTTGGTGCCATAACTATTCTTTTCTTTTGAATATTTTCATCAAACATAAATAATTGATATCACCTTCCTAACTTTGTTTGAGTTGTTAGCAATGCTTTCACAACCACTTGAAATAAACCTGAATGCTTTTCAATATAAAGGTTTCTACTTATTTATTATATCTCAGCAACATCCAAAGTGTTTCAGATTGAATGAACTATTTTGAAAATACAGTCAATGTCCTTATGCAGGGAACCACTGAAGCTATTTTGCTCACTGCATTATAACACAAATAGTGATGAAATGAATAACCAACTAAATTATTGTGGATGTTGGTCAGGACAAAGAAACCTAAAATACACAGAATCACAGAATTGTTACAGCACAGAAGGCGACCATTCGACCCATCATTTTTGTACCAGTTCTCCAAACGAGCAATGACTGAATTCATTCTCCTGTCTTTTCCCTGTACCTCTGCACACTGTTTCCATTGAAATAATCATCAAATGTCCTCTTGAATGCCTCAACTGAACCAGCCTCTATCACACTTCCACGCAGTGCATTCCAGACCCGAAACACTCGCTGTGTGAAAGTTTTTTCTCACATTACACTTGCTTCTTTTGCAAATCACTTTAAATTTGTGCCCTCTTGTTCTTGATCCTTATATGATAAGAACAGTTTCTCCATATTTGCACCGTCCAGCCCACTGGTGATTTTGAACATCACTGTCAAATCTCTTTCCAGCCTTCTTCTCTCCAAGAAGAAGAGTCTCAACTGCTCCAATTGATCCTCATAATTGAAGTTTCTCATCCCTGGAGCCATTTTGTAAACCTCGTCTCCACTCTCTCCAACACATTTGAATCCTTCCTATAGTGTGGTGCCTAGAACCGTACACAATATCCAGCCAAGACCCATCCAGTGTTTTGTACAAGTTCAGCATAACTTCCTTGCTCTTGTCCTCTGTGCGCCTATTATACTGTTCATTAACTGTACTCTCCACCTGGTCTGCTACCTTCAATGATCTATGCATATATACTCTCAGATCCGTCCGTCCCAGCACCACTTAGGAACTGTACCCATTATTTTATATTGTTTGTAATCTCCTTTCTACCAAAATACATCACTGCACACTTCTCTGCATTGAATTTAATCTGTCACCTATCTGTATACTCTGCCAACTTATTTATGCCCTTTTGAAGTTCTACATTGTTCTCTTCGCAGTTTTCAATGCCACCAAGTTTCATGTCATCTGCAAACTCTGAAATTGTTCCCTGCACACCAAGATCTAGATCATTAATATATATCAGGAAAAGTAAGGGTCCCAATACCAACACCGGGGATCATCACTTCAGACCATCCTCCAGCCCAAAAAATATCCATTGACTCTCTGCTTCCTATTATTCAGTAAGAAATCTCACAACACCAGGTTTAAAGTCCAACGGGTTTATTTGGTAGCAAATGCGTTTGCTACTAAATAAATCTGCTGGATTTTAACCTGGTGTTGTGATTCTTATTGTGTTTATCCCAGTCCAACACTGGCATCTCCACATCCTATTATTCAGCCAGTTTTGCATCCACGTTGCTACTGTCCCTTTTATTCCATGAGCTATAACTTCTCTCAAGTCTATTGTGTGGCACAGTGTTAAATGCGATAATATCTGAACATCTACTTAACCATGGACCTCAGTTACACATCTCATCTGAATGATCTCACCCGTGACAATGCAGCATTCCCACAGTTATGCACTAGGATGTAATCCTAAATTAAATGCTTCGGAACTAGAGTGGGGTTTGAAACCAGACTGCTTATTTGATCCAGATCACTAATAATTCACTTCCATGTGAATGTGGCATTGCAGGCACAGAGGGAATGTATTTCACCACCATCACAAAATTCCCCAAGGTGCAGGGCACTATCGATTGCACTCATATGCTCCTTAAGACATCCAGTGATTGTGTCCAGTCAAATTCATCAATAGGAAGGGCTTGCACTTTCACAATATGCAGCTATTTTGCAATGACACTTGTTTCACTTGTGCATTCACTTTACTGGAGGCCACCATGACTGCTTCATCACCATGTAACCTATGTTTCCGCAGCTCCTCATTTCACCCGTCGAAGTCCATTGATGGATGCTATGTTTCCATGTCACTGACTGCTCAAGAATCCTTGACTGAGTTGCGGCATTCCAGAAGGGTCTGGAAGTCTCTGGACTAGTGAATTATGAACTGTTCTCCACTGGTGTCCCTTTTGTAATGTTGTTCTTTCTCTACTTATCTGCTAACTGTTTTTCTTTTTGTTTTATCATGGGTTGTACAAGAGGTTAGGGAGGGAAGGAATGTGGAAACATGGTCCTTTAAAGAGAGATCCTTTGCAGACTATGTGATCAGGCCAGAGCCAATGGAGCACGAGCACATGAATCTAAGCCAATCGGGGGTGAGGGAGTGCAGTTATGAGGCTGGAGGTCTTCAGTCAGAGTGAGGACACTGAACAGAGTGGACCTGTATTAGGCATGCTATTGAACACTGTGTATACAGTTCTTATTGTTAATAAACCCTTTTAGCTAATTGTTTGCCACATCAAGTTGCCTTGAGTTATTACAAAAAAAAGGAATTCATCAATGATGGCAACTCCAATAGTAATGAATTTTATTAAACTTGGTTTGTGAATTTGCTTTTTATAACTCAGAAATCAAACATCTCTTTTTTAACCAAACATTTAACAATATTACGTTAAATTGCTTTTTAAAGTATAATGGACCATAAAAATGCTATACTATTTAGCTAACTCTAGATTTCAAATTGATAAGCAAGAAATTAAGAAATCACAAAACTGTTCCGGTATGGGAGACCATTTGGCCCATCATGTCTGCATCAGCTCTCCGAATGGGCATTTTATTGAGTATTATTCTCTTGCCTTCTCCCCATAATCCTGCCAATTGTTTATTTTCAAATAATCATCCAATTCATGGTGGCACAGTGGTTAGCACTGCTGCCTCATAGTGCCAGGGACCCGAGTTCGATTCCCTGCTTGGGTCACTCTCTCTGGAGTTTACACGTTCTCTCTGTGTCTGCGTGGGTTTCCTTCAGGCGCTCCAGTTTCCTCCCACAGTCTGAAAGACGTACTGGTTAGCTACATTGAATTAAACAGGTGCCAGAGTGTGGTGACTATGGGAATTTCACAGTAACTTCATTGCAGTGTTAATGTCATCCTTACTTGTGACTAATAACCTTTAGTCTTTTCCTTCTTGACTGCCCCAGTCAAACTTGCCTTCACCACACTCTCAGGCAGTGCATTCCAGACCCAAACTACTCGCTATGTGAAGAAGATTTTGCTTCGAGGGAAAGCTACCATTGGATACAAAAGCAACATAATGTTCCTTGTAACTTGAAACTGAATTGATCTCATTCTCCAATATGCAGCATATTGCTTTTCTTAAAGTTTATTTCAAGCCTATTTCCTCAGTTTAAGATTCTTTCAATAACATCCACTGCACAGTAAAAACATTTACTTTAAATAAAAAGATTCAGATTATCAGTTTTTCAGTCATTACCTGCATGACGAAGCCAAACAACTGCAAGGTTGTATCGTTCTGAACAGACAAGGGCGCTCAAAAGGGGCAATGCAGAGTTATACTCGCCAATCTCTAAAAAAGCCTCAGCCACATCTAAATAAAGGTCTCCCATGTCTTCAGGGTTCTGTTCCATTAAGTTGGTCATCAAAAGCTAAAGACGAACAAAAATTTGATTACAAGTTAACAACGGCAAAACAAAAGAGCATTGTTTTCTTCAAGTTGCTATTTCACACTTAATAAAATTCTGTCTTCATTGAATTTTAAAATAGACTCCAATTGAATTAAAAGCACAATGCAAGTTTACAAACAGGATCAGTGCATGGGAATAAGAATTACAATTACTCATCACTGCCACCAAAAAGCTGCATTCTGTAACTTCAGATGAAGAGCAAATGCTTTTGGGTACATTTCAATTTCAGCAAGTTAGAATCCAGTGCTCCTAGCAAGAATCCAATGTTCAAAATGACAATTTAGCCTCCAAATCAAAACTCTGAATCCTTTCATTAAAGAAAATCCATTTTTTTCTCAAAAAAATGGCATTGGCTCTTTTATTCATCTTTAATGGCAACATTATATTCACAATATGTGAATATGTTACAACATATGAATATATTACCAATATGTTGCAACATGTGAATATAATGTTACCATTAAACATGAACAAAGGAGCCAAAGCCATTTTTGAGGCATAAAAATGAATTTTGTTTAATGAAGGGATTCAGAGTTTTGATTTGGATGCTAAATTGTAATTTTAAACTGTTGTATATTAAATAATCATACAGCAGAATAAAGTGCATCAGAATGTGCGAAATATATTTTGTTGGGGAAAAAGTTAATTTGCCAGGTATTCAAAAACTGCAAAAGGAAAGGAGAATTGAATGGGATAGCAGGTTAAAAGATAATCCTTTCACAACTAGGATGAGACTTCACTTGGCTTGAATTGCTAGGACACAATTCTCACTACTCGCTGCAAAAGTCCGAACTGAAGTCTGTTCCATGGGCATGATCTTATCGGTCGTTCATGCCACACCCTGCTGCAGTGAGGTTGGAGAATTTGATGCCCAGCTAAATCTCTGTTCACTGCAGTAGAATGGGAAAATCCCATTGGCATGAATGATGGTAACATTCCAGCCTATCTCTTTTTGACCTTGGTCGTCATCTGAATGAATCTGCAGCTGCATACCTATTTGTAATTTGGCACCAATTAGCACTAAACTAACAGTCAGTTAGAGGGAAATGTTACAGCCACTATGGGGAACTGATTGCCACACTGATGAAAGAGATATAAATCAAAGTATTGAGTATAAGAGTTGGAATGTTATGGTGAGGTTGTATAAGACATTGGTGAGGCCGAATTTAGAGTGTTATGTGCAGTTTTAGTCACCTAATTACAGGAAGGATATAAATAAGGTTGAAAGAGTGCAGAGAAGGTATACAAGGATGTTGCCGAGACTTAAGAAACTGAGTTACAGAGAAAGGTTGAATAGGTTAGGACTTTATTCCCTGGAGCTTAGGAGAATGAAGGGAGATTTAATAGCGGTGTATAAAATTATGATGGGTATAGATACAGTGAAAGAATAACAGGCTTTTTCCACTGAGGCTAGGGGAGAAAAAAACTAGAGGACATGGGTTAAGGGTGAAGGGGGCAAAGTTTAAAGGGAATATTGGTGGGGCGGCTTCTTCACACAGAGAGTGGTGGGGGTGTGGAATGAGCTGCCAGATGAAGTGGTGAATGCAGGCTCACTTTTAACATTTAAGAAAAACTTGGACAGGTTCATGGATGAGAGGGGTGTGGAGGGATATGGTCCAGGTGCAAGTCAGTGGGACTAGGCAGAAAAATGGTTCGGCACAGACAAGAAGGGCCAAAATGCCCGTTTCTGTGCTGTAATGTTCTATGGTTCTATGGAAAGCAAAGTTCAGGTGTACCATTGGAACAGTGTTCAGTGACCGTTAACCTATGCATAACTTCAAGCAAGAGAATTTGATGCTTTCCAAACACTGGCTCCTTCACTTAGATAAAGCAAAACAAAATGTTCAATCCTGTTTTTTATATTAGTAACAAATGCAGAACCAGTTATTTAAAGTGATTTATTGCAAAAACTATTTTGATAATCTAAAATTTAATTATACCCTATATTAGTCGTAATTTAGTATAAAAATCATGCTGCATTGAAACTTACATCAAGAGGCTGGAGGATATGAAGGTGGATCAGGCACACTATTAGCTTTACTCGGATATCGATGGGAACGGTTTCTGGGATCTGACAGTTGTACGTAATATCTATGATCCAAAAAAAGATAATCATTTGATTTGAATTCTCTTCATCACAGTTTCTTTTCTTCTCCACACTCCATTTTTCATTACTTTCTCTCCATTTCCAATACCTGAGCAACATACTTTAGAAAAAGGCCAATGCTGCAAAAAGAGCTGATATATTCCCAGGCTATTAATAATATCGTGACCACCTGGCTCTTCAAAATGGCCATGAGTGACTTACCCTCTAGCCTTCTTCCACTTCTGATCAAAACTGGAAACTTACTACATGGAGAATTAAGACATGCTGATAAATTGCGCTTCAATTCACTGGCATCTTAATGCATCTTTCTTATCACCCCTAATATTTTCATGGCTTAATGTCTATCCCTTTGACTCCCCCTTTATTGTATTCCTAGCCTCCATTATGTAAAGTACATGCAGACCTTTTCTATATTAAAGGCACTATATAAATAGAAGTTGGTGCTTAACTCGCAGAATATTTTTGCCTGGCTCTCCAAGACACTTAAAGAGCTCTATTATTTTCAAAACTCAGCAAACATCTGGATTTCCATGCATTTCATTGGTGATTTTGCATTATGGCTATTGTAAATACAGGGTTAAAACGGTACCAAGATTCTTGACATTTTCTGTACAAGGAAAACAGAACAACTTTATTGTTAACTCACATAAAGCTTCACACAAAAAGTCAAATTATCTTTGTAGAAGTGTTATGTATGATAATGACACGTCTCAACTAGAAAATGTGTACAATTTTATGTAAGAAACAGTTGTACTTAAAATAGCGCCTTTTATAGAAATGCACTGTATGCAAAACATAAACTGTATGTGCTGTAACCACATTATTAACAAGTGCTATGGGGACATTGAAGGAAAGCTAAGTAATAGGGGGAAACAGATCTCATTCTTTAAACATTAAGGATATTTTAAATGTTTAAGTTTTAAAGTTCATTTATTAGTGCCAGTGAGCAAGATGAGGAAATGGAATCTTCCCACTTCAGGCACCCAGTGTCAGCATTAAGCACTGTCAAGTCAGATACAGCACAGCTAGGTGTAAAGTTTCCTCCACTCTTTCAACAACACAGTGACATGGTAGCATGGTGGTTAGCACTGCTGCCTCAAAGTACCAGGAACCTTGGGTGACTGTGAAGTTTGCACATTTCCCCTTGACTGCATGGATCCCCTCCAGTTGCAACAGTTTCCTCCCACAGTCCAAAGATGTGTGAGTCGGTTGATCGACCATGCTAAATTGCCCCTTAGAGTCAGGGAATTAACAGGGTGAATACATGGGATACAGCCTGGGTGGGACTGTTGTCACTGCAGGCTTGATGGGCTGAATGGCTTCCTTCTATACTGTAGGGATTCTACGAACACTACTCAGCCCTAACATCAGAGGAGCATTACACACTGACAGTTTCCCCCATTTCCCACACCATCAATCCTATGGGCTCCAATCTATATATCCAATGTCCAAAGGAGTTGGCCAATTTGTGCTGAATTGGGAACATTTTGTGCAATCGGTCCCATGTTCATTAATTATCAGGAGATTCATTCCACTTTGGACCTTTGCTGTCAGCAGAAAGAGGAGGCAGTCATCCTCAAGTTAGATATAAACAAGATAGCTATGGTGAAAGGCAAGTGCAATCACATTGCACCATTTAACAATAATTTAGATGTGTATAGCATTAGAGTACCAGAACAGTAACCCCACAGTATGTTATGAAGCCCAACTAGACCCCAACAGCTTTTTTTTTAATTTTGGCATTGGTGAGAGGAAAAGGTGTTTCACTCCAGGTGACTAGGAAGCTGTTTTCACAACAAACTTTATATAATTACAGTTTAACTATAGCAAATGGATTAGCCTGGAACACCTAGATTACAAGGACACCTACATCAGACTCCTATTTATTGACCACAGCTCAGCCTTCAATGCTATTATTCCCAGGAAATTCATCTCCAAACTCCATGGCCTGGGCCTCCGCACCTCCCTCTGCGACTGAATTCTGAACTTCCTAACTCACAGACTCACAGTAAGGACAGGCAACAACACCTCCTCCACGATCATCCTCAACACTGGTGCCCTACAAGGCTGTGTTCTCAGCCTGCTACAATGCTCCTTATACACCAATGACTGTGCAGCCAAATTCTCCTCCAATTCGATTTTCAAGTTCGCTGATGACGCCACGGTAGTGGGCCGGATCTCAAACAATGACAAGACAGAGTACAGGAATGAAATACAGAATCTGGTGAACTGGTGTGGCAACAATAACCTCTTGATGTCAGCAAAATGAAGGAGATTGTCATCGACTTCAGGAAGCATAAGAGCCCCTGTCTACATCAATGGGGACAAAGTAGAAAGGGTCGAGAACTTCAAGTTCTTATGTGTCCAGATCACCAACAACCTGTCCTCATCCTCCCCTAACGATACTATAGTTAAGAAAGTTCATCAATGCTTCTACTTTCTCAGAAGACTAAGGAAATTTGGCATGTCAACTACAACTCTCACCAACTTTTCCAGAAGCACCATAGAAAGCATTCTTTCTGGTTGTATCACAGTTTGGTACAGCTCCTGCTCTGCCCAAAGCTGCAAGAATCTACAATAGGTTGTGAATGCAGCCCAATCCATCACGCAAACCAACCTCCCTTCCAGTGACTCTGTCTATTCTTCCTGCTGCCTCAGCTAAGCAGCCAGCATAATTAAGGATCCCACAAACTCTGGACATTCTCTCATACACCTTCTTTCTTCGGGAAAAAGATACAAAAGTCTGAGGTCACGTACGAACTGACTCAAGGACAGCTTCTTGCTGTCAGACTTTTGAATGGACTTACCTTGCATCAAGTTGATCTTTCTCTATACCCTACCTATGACTGTAACACTACATTCTGCACTCTTTCGTTTCCTTCTCTATGAATGGTGGATTTTGTCTGTGTAGCGCACAAGAAACAACACTTTTCACTGTATAATATATGTGGCAATAATAAATCAAATCAAAACTTAACTTTTACCAATTCAAATACTTAAAACATGTTCAGATAAAATTCTTAACTGCTAACTTATTTCTATTAGTTCTAATTCATAGACTCATAGAATCCTTACAGTACAGAAGGAGGCCATTTGGCCCATCAAGTCAGTACCGATCACAATCACACCTCGGCTCTATTCCCATAGTTCTCATTTACCCTGCTAATCCCCCTGATACTAGGGTTAATTTAGCACGGCCAATCAACCTTTGGATGTTCAAGCAATATTTCTCTTATAGACTTAACACCCCTCCTTAAAATCAGTTAGAAAACTCCCAGGCTTACGTGCTTCTATTTGTTAACAATCCTACAGCCTTTGAACACTTCTGGTGAGGGAGACAACTTTCGTTTGACAGCCTCAAACAGCAGCTTCCAGAGAGAGAGAGAGAGACAGACAGACAGACAGAAAGAGACCCACTCTTGCTTCTTTAAGGACCAGGCATAAACTGAATGCTTTAAGATCAAAGAGAACTATGTGTTCTCCCTGCAAGCAATTACATGACTCTGCCTGTCAATCAATCTCAATAAAGCCCTACTCTGAAACTCCAGAGCAAAAATCAAAATAAATAAAATTGCAATTAACTCGGATTAAAACAAACACATCCCTAGCTAAAATCAATCATTAGCCTGCATTCTCAGCATTGAGCTACCTGGTGCAGACAAATCAGCACTGTGTAAAAGAGCTGAATTTTAAACATGCCATTTACAAGGAACATGATATAAATACATTTCTTAAAGACACAGTATCACCACAACAGTGCCTTTAACATAACAAAAATCCCAAGTTGGATCACTGAAACATTATAAAACAAAATATGTTATGGAGCCACATAGAGAGATATTAGATCAGATGACCGAAAGCTATATTAAAGAGTTAAGTTTAAAAGAGTGTCTTAAAGGAGAAAAGGTTTAGGAAATAAATTATAAGCTCAGGACCCAGAAGTCTAAAGGCATACCCACCAATGGTTGAGCAAGTAAAATTCAAATACTCAAGAGGCCAGAATTAAATTAACACAAGAATTTGTAGGGCTGGACACTGGCTTCAATCTTCTCAAAATATAATCCAGTTCACTAGTACTTTTATCTACGAGCTTTAAACTTTCATAGCCTATCAGAAGCCATTTACAGTGCAATACAGTTTTACCTTCTGTAGTTTCCTCTGAAAGATCTTGTTTTATGGCAATCTTTTCGACTACAACTTCAGTAAACTTAGTTATAATCTATGCAACAAAAAGAAAATTAGAACAATTCAATGAAGAATAAATAAAACTTCATCAGAGGAATGATAAGATCTACAATTTACATGTCTTTATATCACACCAGAGATGTTCAAGAACTTGTCAGCAGCAATACAAAGAAGAATAGATGGGCACAGAAAGGGAAATTATTTTTTCTTTCGGAAAAGTGGGTGGCACGGTGTCACAGCAGTTAGTACTGCTGCCTTACAGTGTCAGGGACCCAGGTTCAATTCCAGCTGGGTGATTGTTTGGAGTTTGCACATTCTCCCCCATGTCTGCGTGGCTTTCTTCCAATTCCCTCCCACAGTCCAAAGATGTGCAAGTTGGGTGGATTGGTTGTGCAAAATTGCCCCTTAGTGTCCAAAGATGTGTAGGTTCAATGGATTAGCCATAGTAAATGTGCGAGGCTATAGAGATTGGGCTTGGGGGGTGGGTCTGGGTAAGACAGTCACTGCAACCTTAATGGCCTCCTCCTACACTGCAGGGATTCTATTCTATGGTAAAAAGGGGAGAGGAAGGAAGTAGTTACATTTTTAGCAGACATTCAGATGGAGAGAAATTTTAAAAGAAAATTTCAAAAGACTGAAATAATTGCACAAAGTGTAGTTTCAATGCAAAATCAGAGCGAGTGTGGCATACACAGTCAACTACAATTGGAACTCTGCAGACTGAGACAAAATGTGGCTCGTGAAGATTCCCCAAGGAGGGTGGACAAGGCCCTGGAGGGATTTGGAAGTTAAGAACAAGGTTATCAAAGTTAATTTGGTCAAATATAGGAAAATAGATGTCTTTAAGAGATGATTTAGGTGAGAAGAGTGTAAGACATTGCATACAAGAAGGCTACAGTGCTAAGTTAACTGGAGTTTATTAAGACTGTACGTGATGAACTTGGTAAAAAGGACACTGGAGAAATAAGCCCATGAATTGAGGGTGTCATGCACAAAAACTTTATGCAGCAGTGAGATTTAAGAATTAGCAGTATGCTGAAGTTGATGGACTGGATGTGGGCTTGAAAGCTTAGCTCAGAGTAAAGTAGAATGCAAAGATTATCTCCCACCACGTTCACTATGATAGGGAGGTTTATGCAAATCAATCAAAGGCATTTTGATGCTGGAGAGATTTCAGCTTTAAAATTTTGACTAAACCAAAGACTTGATGTCAAATAGTTAGACAAAGGTGGTCACAATTAAATACGGTGGAATATCAGACCATTCAAAATTGAGCTATAGTTTTAATCTCGGTATAAGATTAATTTGAATGAAAGCTTGATTGCCATACATACATGTAAAAAGGTGCAGCTCATACAATTCAAGAAACAAGCTTTGATTATAATCAAAATATTTATGCAAATAAAGATATCTCATGTTAGATAATATCGACGGATTATGCTGTTGATCAGTCAATACATAGGAATCCACATGATCTGGTCATGGAATTTTGATATCTTTTCCTTCAATGACAACTTAAGATTGAAGTGCTCTTGATAAATTACTTGAGATTCTGGATGGCTTCTCAAGATTTCAGTGTGCAATAGGCTTTCGTCCGCAAGGTCTCTTTCACATAGGAGCTTGACTTGATGTACATAACACGAGGAGGTTATGCAAGTTAACTGAAAGGGATGAATGGCACTTTCGTTGTTTATAACCAATAAACAGGCTGAGATGTAAAGCAAAATACTTACAATTTTATGTAAAGACTCTGCTTGAGCAATTCAGCAACCAGGTAAATTGGGTGAGAAGAAATAAAATAATTTCCATTGTGACTTACTGACCGAACTTTAGTTATATTGCAAAATACAGAAGTGACTCTTTAGCTTTACCTGTTTTAATAGGTATCTTACCACTTAAACACATATAGTTTAAGTCCAGTTTATTGGAAATCTGACTCAGTGCTGAAGTCTGGAGTCAAATAGATGGAATGGGATATATGCACAGAGAAAGCATTAGTTGCTCATAAATGCCTTACCTCTAATGTTTTATCATACTGTTTGCTTGACAGATACAATTCAGCTGCCATATTAACATCCTCAGCAGAAACCAGGCTTTGATGTTTGCCGAGAGCCTCTTCCATCACACCAATAGCTGACGTAATATCGTTAGTTTCATAATAGCTCCTGAAAATATATATTTACAGTTTTATTTACAAATTAAAAATCTAGGGTGTAATTTTCTGATCATGCCCACCCCAAGAGCAGAAATTCCTGATCAACAGACCTTTAAACAATTGGTGAAACTTTCTGTCCTGTCCATGATAATTCCCTTGGTGGGTGGGACAGACAAATTTACCTCTTAGTTCATAAATCAATGCTCTTCAAATTAAAAAATGTAATCAAACATCAACTCCAATAAGAAAGGTGTGTGATGTGGTTGTGATGGGGTCATGACTCAGATTCATTTCAATCGTAATGTTTCATTGAATATAATTCCTGAGACTAAATTGTAAAGTGGTTATAAGACGATAAAAGAACGTTAGTGTGAGAATTCCTTTTTTAAAATTGCTGCTTCCAGCTTAATATAGGTGAGGTGCAGGTCAGGAATTGATGCCAGACTCAAAAGCAGATTGAAGAAAGGGTTAGAGGTTATCTGTGCTAAATGAGAATTGCAACAGGTGTGTCTCAAACCAGTAGAGGACAGATGCAGGTTCAGTTGTGTGGAAGCAAAGGAACAGCTGACAGGAAAAGAATGTATATGGTCAACAGAAAAGGGAGTGAGTGCAACCTCATGCAGGAAACAAAGGAAGGACTTTAGGACAAGAAGCAACGGGTGTGGAGGCAAGAGAAGTAGCAACACCATAAGAGGAAAAGATGGAAAATCAGGACATTTTCCTTTGGCCTTAGGGGAAAGGTCCACACATGCAAATTTATGCAGTTTCTAACAAGCATGAGTGAGCTCAACTGATGATCTTAAATTAGCTGTTGTGTCTTCTTAGCTTCCCACTGTCAAAAATACATTTACTATTTCACATTCTCATGTGGTTCCCCTGAATACACGTCACATAAAAGGTCAATAAGGGGTCGTTTATTTAGCAAAGTGGAGTAGTACTATACTAAAATTAGGTGGGCAGGTAGATCAATGTACTTGTTGAAGAAATCAAAGATCCATAAGTTGTGAAAACTTACTTTAGTAAGAAGTCTCACAACACCAGGTTAAAGTCCAACAGGTTTATTCGGTAGCACAAGTCACAAGCTTTCGGAGCGCTGCCCCTTCATCAGGTGACTGGGAGTCGCGTTCACAAATAGGGCATATAAAAACACAAACTCAATTTACAAGATAACGGTTGGTATGCAAGTCTTTAGAGATAATCAAGTCTTAAAGGTACAGACAATGTGACTGGAGAGAGTTAAGCACAGGTTAAAGAGATGTGTACTGTCTCCAGCAGAACACTCAGCGAGATTTTGCAAGCCCAGGCAAGTCATGGGGGTTACAGATAGTGTGACGTGAACCCAAGATCCCTGGGCGTCCTCATGTGAGCGGAACTTGGCTATCGGCTTCTGCTCAGCGATTCTGCATTGTCGTGTGTCGTGAAGGTCGCCTTGGAGAATGCTTACCGAAGATCAGAGGCTGAATGCCTGTGACTGCTGAAGTGCTCCCCAACAGGAAAAGAAAACTCTTGCCTGGTGATTGTCAAGCGGTGTTCACTGAAACATCTCTTTAACCTGCGCTTAACCCTCTCTCCAGTCACATTGTCTGTACTTTTAAGACTTGATTACCTGTAAAGACTCGCACTCCAACCATTACCTTGTACATTGAGTTTGTGTTTTTATATGCCCTGTTTGTGAACACAATTCCCACTCACCTGATGAAGGAGCAGCGCTCCAAAAGCTTGCAGCTTGTGCTACCAAATAAACTTGTTGGACATTAACCTGGTGTTGTGAGGCTTCTTACTGTGCTTACCCCAGTCCAATGCCAGCACCTCCACATCAAAACTTACTTTGCCATGTCTCTAGCCAGCTGCATGAAGTGCTCCCCATCAGTAGGTGGCAGAATGTTCAGGATGCGCCTATATCCATCCATAGCTAGCTTGTGTTCACCCAGTTGTTCATATAGGCTGCAACGTTCCCACAGATATCGGACATTTGTTGTGTCATATTTTATGGCTTCATATTAAAAACAAAGCAATTGTGTGCAATAAATATTTTTTACAGTTTACGATTACACATTTCAAACCATATTCCTCATAGCCATACAAGTCTGAACGTGTAATTCATGAATGACTTCCAAAATAATTAGGAATTGTGTATGATTTCAGCTTAACTTTTCCATGTTTCACCACACAAGTTGTTCAACAATTTTTCAGTAGGTTTAAGAGAGTTACAGAAATTAGATTCACACAGATACAAAAATTTTGTAGAACTTATTGAATACATCAAAATACCTTTAGTAAATTTAACAGAAATTAAATACATTCTTATCCCTGTCTTTAGATTATTGTTCTAAAACTTAACCATCCTATCAAGCAAAAATGAAGAAATCCTGATTTTCATGCAATTTCATTTTCACAAAGACAGGTTTGCAGAATTACAAAATGGTCACACCAAGTATAGCAATGATCTGCTTCCAGAAATGCAAGCAGAGCAATGGGCAATGTGAGGATTTTCTACATTTAATAAAAACAAATCACTTCAGAAGAGCTAGGATTATAAGTTTGATTGCTATTGACTTGGAGCTCAGGACCATAAACCCTGCAATTGAAAACTGCTGTCAGAAAAATGAATAATGATGCCGCATGAAGGATTTAGAAGTACCTCGTCAGACACATGGGAAGGTCTGAATTTGCGGCAGTCCGAACAAAGCCGGTCATCAAAAATAATTTTAATAGCCATGTACAATAGTATAATTTTAAAAATCTAGTCATATATTTCCAATATCCAAAATGACAACCTTTAATATTCAAAGATTTATTATTTTAAAAAAAGTGTTAGTTCTAATGCTGAAAGTTAGTAAACTGTGCACAAATCTGCCATAAAAAAATGTACAACTCTAAAGCATTTACAACGGCTGTAATGGATATTAGGCTTTACTCAAGTATCTATGATGGTGGGGAACCTCAAGAAATTGAGCAAGATCAAGATTCAGCAAGATCATCTGGTTGGCACCTTTGACTAAAAGCCTTATGAAAATACGTCAGCTTCATTTCTTGCAGTTACTTGCTGAGTTCCATATGGTTGAAGATGGTATGTTCTTTCCTAAAGCTTCCTTCACAAATTAGCTATCTGGTTCTCCACTCTGTCCCAAACTGAACGTAGTGGAGACAGAGCTTCCCTCCACGTTGGTGGCCATGGGACTATTGTCCTCGGCATTGACTTTGGACACAATGAGGTCTTGTCAGATATAAGCAAAACACAAAGGATTAACCTGCTTGACCATGTTTTCAGCCACTCAACTTCTTTCAGACATGTTAGTCTATGATTACATTGTTAAAAGTGACTACTGCACAGTTTTGCCTTCGCTGTGAAGGCATCCTTCAGTGTGTTGTATGACACTGCCATCATGATGAACAGGACAGCTCAAAAATCCAGCAGCCCAAAACTAGCTATCTCTGAGATTGCAGTGACCATCAACAACAGCAGAATTGTACACCACAACAATCTGTAGCTACGTGGCCCAGCATATCCCCTGATCTGTGATCATAATCAACCCTGGTTCAATCTGGACTGTGGAATAAAATACGTGAAGCAGTACCAGACAACATACAGAATGAGGTGCAGTCCCAATAATGCTGCTCCAATACCTGCTAAGGAACTAAGGCAGCATGCAGGATTGGCTCAAGGTTAATGTTCTGATCTCACCGATGTACCCAGCAATGATAAAATAAAAGTCTGGGAAATTGGCTAATTAATGTCACTGTAGGGGTGTATGTGCGTGTGTGTGTGTGAGACTACATCAGGCCGTTCATCAACTGTAAAGTGAAGTGAGTCTCCCAACTGGATACCGTGTTGGTAAAGCGAGCTTTGCAAGTTTGACTGGAATTACCTCAGCCACAATCAGTGTGTGTGTTTGAGTCAGTGGGAATAGGTTGACCAAATTCTGTACTATTGTTTATAATTGAGTGGTTGTTAGTCTGATGGAGGGCATTAAATAATTAAACACACAGTGCATGAAGACTAATAAATTCCTTTTCCTAAGGGGCATTATTCACGCAGTTATGTTTTAATGATAACCTAGTAACTTTTGCGGCTCTTGTTTTGGCGCTCGCCCATAAATTATTTGGTTTTTTGACTACAATTTCACAATTTATCATGATGGGATTTGAGTCATTGGGTTGCTAATCTGGGACCAAAAACTGAGGGCAGAAGTAGTCATTCCTTCCAATTTCCATCCAAGACATAAACTTACAATACCTTTTGAATAGCAGAAAATAGCCTGCTTGATATTGTCTTGCTCAAGAGACATTTCAGCCAATTTCACCCATTCCTCTGGGTCACTTGGGTTCAGGTGAGCTGCAATCAGTCCAAATTGTAATGATTTCTCCATGTCTCCTTGATCTTCATAAATCATTGCAAGTGTAGAAAAGGGTTCATATGCAAGAGGAGCTATAAAGAAGCAAACAAAGTAATTAAATGTTGTATCAAAAATGAGAATGTTTTGATGAACTTTTTCCACCTCTGTGCTAAGTACTCTATTACAGCAAACTATTCACAACATCGTCAATCTTCTTGCAATCCAAATGTTTAAACACCAGATCAATTATTTTAGTTAATCTCTATCCAGATTATATTTGAAGGACCTTAGTGAAATAACCAGAATATAACGCAGATTGGAAACAAATGGGAGATGGGTGATTGGGATTTGGTTCAAGTTAGGAGCTGAGGATTTTGAATAAGCTCAGGTTTATATAGGTTTGAAAACAGGATGCCAGCCAGGAGAGCATGAGAAAAATCAAGTATCCATGCTAACAAAGGCATGGATTAAGGTTTCAGCAAAAAATGAGCTAAGACAAGAGTGTAGGCCAACGATGTTAAAGTGTAAATAAGGAGCCTCAGAGATGAAGCAGATGTGGTCAAAAGCTCGCCCTGGTGTCAAATGCAACACCAAAGTAGAAAAAAGTCTGAGGCACCCTAAGAGAATTGCCCTGATAGTAAAGGCATACGGACAGCAGTAAGGAAGGATCTTGGCTGTGAAGATCAGATGTAGAACCAGCACGCCTAGACATTGGGCATAACAGAGGTCAAAAAATCACCACAGGAAAAGCACTGGAGACATTTAAAAGATGGGGGAGGATTCACAGGTATTCTAACAGTAGTTAAACCACTGGACAGAGCACTAAGCAATAAATAATTGGCGTTTACAATAAACACAATGCAATGATCTTCATGCTGACTGAGCAAACCAGATTGGCAAAGGAAAGCCCAAATATGAGTTTGTAAAATTCTTTGGCAACAGTTTCCTGGAACACCGAAACAAAATGTTGCGGAATAAATGATGGGTGAAGTTATTATAGATGTAGCATTTTGTAATAAAGCAGGGTTAATTAGTAATCCCATTGTAAAAGATCTGCTAAGGAAAATGGTCACAATACAACTGAATTCATACTAAGTTTGAATGCAATATACTCCAATTGTAGAGAAGAATCTTGGGCAGAACTTTACAGCAGCCCACTAATGGGTTTTCAGGCAGGAGAACTGTAAAATTCACTAGGTGGTTTATCCACTGCGCTCCTCTGCCTTGTTCACAATTTTATGTGGAGTAGGTGACATAAGAGTCACTGCATGCGTGACTTCAACTTTGAAGCTGGTGGGAGTTCAGAGGCAAGGTGGGGGAGTTCAGCGGCAAGGTGGGGGAGTTCAGCCACTCGTGTCATGAACAGGACGCCTCCACTAAGGGTTCCTTTTCCACGTGCCCTCCTCCACCCTCTCCACACTTACTTGCTCCTGACCTCTGGTACTTAGAATCTGGAGGCTGTTTCTAGTCCCAGTCCTGGCCACTGCACTACTGAAATACAAAGCCGCTAGCCCAATCAGGACTTTTGCCTGATTAATGGTCAGATGTCCTGTGTCCAGCCAATTCACATTCCTTGGAGCATTAAATGGCATTGAGGCTACTGTAATCTGCAGGAATGCATTTCCCATCAACACTCCAAGTGACAGGGAGGAAATCCTGCCATCCAAGAAATCCTGCCCTTAAACTTGAACAAAGCAAATATCATGGATTTGAGGGGTGAACTGGTAATGTTGATTGGGTAAATAGGCCAAACTGTATGGCAGTAAATTGTCAATAAGAAATATTTAAAGAAATTATTCCAAAGTTTCAAGAAAAATCCATGAAAAAACAAAATGTCAGCCAGAAACAGTTAAGGATAGTATTAGATTAAAAGAGATTAATAATATTGTATATATCACAGAATCATAGAAACCCTACAGTACAGAAAGAGGCCATTCGGCCCATCGAGTCTGCACTGACCACAATCCCACCCAGGCCCTACCTCCATATCCCTACATATTTTACCCACTAATCCCTCTAACCTATACAACTCAGGACACTGAGGGGCAATTTTAAGCATGGCCAATCAACCTTACCTGCACATCTTTGGACTGTAGGAGGAAACCGGAGCACCCAGAGGAAATCCACGCAGACACGAGGAAAATGTGCAAACTCCACTGTTTGTAGTATAATTGTAATATAATTGTAGTAAGCCTGAGGGCTAATAGAGTTTTAGAAACCAGCAAATGGCAACCACAAAGTTAATTAAGAGGCAAAAAACGCAATGAGTAAACTCACCAGAAATGTGAAAACTAATTGTTAGACTTTTGCAAGTACACAGAAAAGTGATCAGCTAAAGTAAATGTTGGTCCCTTAGAGACAGTGACAGGAGGAATTATCGTGGGAAATGAGAAAATAGTAGACATGCTGAAAAAATATTTTTTTCAGTAGAAAACACAAATTACATACCCGAAAGAGAGGCTAACAAGAGTGATGAACTTGAGGTAATTAATATCACTAGAGAAAAAGCATTGGAGAAACTTAAAGAATTAACATTCAAAAAAAAAGTCCCCAAAACCTAATGGTCTACATTTCAGTGACTTAAAAGAGACAGGCTGCAGAGATAGTGGATGTACTGGTTATGATTTTCCAAAATTCTCTAGATTCTAGAACAATCCCAACAGATTGGAACTTATGATCAGGCTGATTCAACATGGTTTTATAAAAGGGAAATCATGCTTGACAAATTTATGAAGAGTTGCTTCTTGATGTAAACAGTAGGATAAAGGGATATCATTAGATGTAACATATTTAGATTTCCAAAAGGTATTCAATAAGGTGCCACACAAAAAGTTAATATGCAAGATAAGAGCTCATGGAGTTGGGGGTAATTTATTAGTACAGATAAAGCATTGGTTACTGACAGGCACTCAGGGAACAGAGTAGAAATAAACAGCATTTTCAAGTTGGCAGCAAGGATCATGCCAGATCAGGTCCATGTAATATAAGGCGTGAGAACAAAAAGAGGCTGCAGAAATATAGTTGGGTTAAGTGAACAGGCAACACGTTGGCAGATGGAGAAGTATGAGTTTATACACTTTGGTAGGAAGAATGAAAAGTAGAATTTTTTTTTAAACCCTTTAACTTCTAAATGTTGAAGTTCGGAGAGACTTAGGTGCATTTGTACAAGGAACACAAGCACCCTGGCATAGGGTGCTGAAGCAATTTCCTTCTGAAGCAATTCAGAAGGAAATAGCATCTTGGCCATTATTACAAGGGATTGGAGTACAAGAAAAAAAAATTGTTGCAGCAATTGTATAGGCCATTGGTGAGACCACATCTTGAGTTCAGTGCACAGTCTTGGTCTCCATATGCAAGGAAGGATATATTTGCCTCGGAGATGATACCATAAAAGTTTCACTGGAATAGGATGAGAACAGGACAAGGTATCATATTATTAAGCACTTTAAGCTTTATAACATGATACTTTGAACAGAGCAACACAACTAACTCCCCACAATCACTCCAGCCACCCAACCTGACCATCCTGTCTCTGACCCAACTGTTCACTCTGACCCAACTACCCATTCGCTCACTCATCCGTCAATAATGTACACTTATTCATTAAAAAAAAAAGAGAACTTAAAAAAACTTACCTTTTTTCAACTTGGGCAGCACGATGGCACAGTGGTTAGTACTGCTGCCTCACAGCGCAGGAACCGAGGTTCAATTCCCACCCTGGGTCACTGTCTGTGCAAAGTCCACACATTCTCCCCATGTCTGCGTGAGTTTCCTCCAGTCTCCTCCCACAGTCCAACAGGCATGCTGGTTAGGTGCATTGGCCATGCTAAATTCTTACTCAGTGTACCCGAACAGTTACCGAGGTATGGCAACAAGGGGATTTTCACAATAACTTCATTACAGTGTTAATGTAAGCCTACTTGTGACTCTAATAAATAAACATTTTAGTGCCATAAAAACGAGGCATGTCCTCTTCCCTATATATTTGCCTGCACATGCTGGACTTACCTAGAAAGGCTCCGCTGGCCCCCTTCTGCTTCAGCTGGGAATCAAAAGTCTCGGCTGAGAAAGGGACAGTTGTATCAGGGTGCAAGGAACTTCACAGGCAATGGTAATGCCCAGAGTATTATTGCTGGCCAGAAGATCTGGGCCAAGAGTAGTTGTGGAAATCTCTCAATTAATTCTAACAATTCACTGATTAATGGCAACATTTTAAATTCATTAGTAAAAATAGAAATTGCTGAAACTATTCAGTCCAGCAGCATCTAAATGACTTTTCATCAGAAGGCAGCTCCTCACCACCTTTTCAAAGAGCATTTAGGGATGAGAAACAAATGCTGGACTTGTTAGCTGAGCTTATATCACATGAACAAGTATAATTTAAAAATTCTGAATTCATATTTGGGTGTATCTTTTTTGATTTGAAGGTCTATAATTTTGCAGATGAAGATTTTGTCTTTAAGCATTCCTGTACCTTGTCTAATGATTTCCATACACATCATCACAGCTTCTTCTCGATCTCCACGTGCAAACCTGATATTAGCTTCTCCCATAAGACCTCTCAAAGCTTTAGGGAGTTTACTCCGAGGGCGCCTCTCCTAAAACGTTTGAGGGAATGGGGAGAAAGTAAGGCAAAAAAGGTAAAAGTTAAATTCTCAAGTCCTCATAGGTACCATATTTGTGTTCAAACACTATATTAAGTTTGAAACATTTTTAACACCTTTGAATGCTTGAACAAACATGAAATCCAGAGTATAACTAAGCGCATGAAACTCAATCCATGGTTATTCTAGATTGACAAATTGATGTACAAAACCATGAGGCAATTGTTATCTGAACAAATTCCCAAACTGTAATTCAAGGAGAAATTTCAAGTTAACAACAATACTTCAAAAAATTCCAAACTTTAAGTCTGAAATCATGTTTTTGTTAAATTCATTCGTAGGGCATGGGCATCGTTGGCTAACCAGCATTTATGACCCATCCCAAGTTGCCCTTGGAAGGTAGTTGAGAGTAAACCACATTGCTGTGGCTCTGGATTCACAAGTAGAGTACAGTAAAAAGTCTGACAACACCAGGTTTAAGTCCAACCGATTTACTTGATAGTAAACTCACAAGCTTTTGAGGTTTGCCCCTTCGTCAGGTGAATGGAGAGTTCTGGCCTCAGACAGAGCATATAAAGCACAGACAGTTTACAGATTACTGATTAGAATGCAAATCTTTACACCTAACCTGCTGTTCAAGTCCTAAAGTGGCTGACAATGTTGAACACTCCCAGTAATTTCTGTGGTTATTTGGAGTGTATTCCTTCTCCCCGTGTCTGCGTGGATTTCCTCCCACAGTCCAAAGACGTGTGAGTTAGGTGGATTGCCCATGCTCAATTGTCCCTTACTGTCAGGGGGACTAGCAAGGGTAAATGCGTGGGGTTATGGGGATAGGGCCTGGGTGGGATTGTGTCTATATTTTATAGAAAGGACTGTCAATCAATCATTCAGCTACAGGAACGCAACTTCCCACCCTCACTCTTGAATAACTTTATGATTTATTGAACTCTTCCTTTATATGAACTAGATTTGTAAATGGCATCACTCACTGAACATTATTCCCTGCATCAGAAGTTGATACTTCCCCAACTAACTAACTGGGCAGCAGTTTTGTCCAATCTTTCTCCGGACTGAAGGCCACCCACTGCCTCTCTTTTCCTTCAGCATTTCTCCCTGTCTCATTCCTCTAACTCTTTCATCCTAACCTGATCCCTTCTCTTACCCCTCCTCCTCACCTCTCACTCCTCCCATTCCCTAATCTTGCTTATTCTGCACAGTCTTCAAAAGATATATAAATGAATTATATAAATGTTTATATTTATAGTCTATAAATATACAGCAATCTCAACTGAACATTAAGATGCTTAGGTTTTGGATTTGTGGCTTATGACATTTTTGAAATCTCAATTAATTACTTCTGCTTAACAATTCATTTGTATCCGTTATTCTCCATATATTAGTATAACATCTGTCAAATGTCAGCTTTAGATTACTTATTGCTAACATTGATGTCACATTCATTTAAGCGAACACATGTGGCAGTTCCCCAGCAGCAGGGCAAGCAAGCCATACAAAATGCTGTAGACTTTGGTGGAACCGAAAGATCCCACCAGCGTCTGGAAAATCCCAGCTTTGAATGGATATTACCTTTACCTTATGGCATACTATTTAATCAATTTCATAAACCATTCACCGTAAAAACCATATTCTCGAGGCCTGAATCACTGACATGGAAATCTATAAAAAAAGTTAATGTAAATAACTGTTGTGCCAACTTAATTTAGATTACGCACGCTATTTTAAACCCTCACCTGCAGACAAGTACTTCCTTCAGCTTCAACAAACCAGACAACCACCATTTAACACAGTAATTAACAGCACTGTGAGTGTAGCTACAGCACATGGACTGCAGAAATTCAAAACAATAGTTCACCCCCACCTTCTCAAGGACAATTAGAAACGGGCAATAAATGCTGCTTTAGCTGGTAACACACTCAACCCGCAAACAAATAATAAAAGGACAACAAAGTCATTCTCATGTGACAGCAAACTGAACATAGTCTCCTTTCAAAATTATCTGCCATCGCACTGCCACATTCAAGACATTTCGCACAAACAAATCTGCAAAATAATTAGACAAATTTTCATTCTACTAAGAAAATATTCCAGGAAGGAAATGGACCTAAATTGATGATTTATTACAGGGTCATTTTTCTCAGAAAGTATTTCTTACACTCATTTCTTTGTGCTGAGCGCTATGACCTGCTCACCCTTTGCATTTTCTTGTGTTCTCGGTGTAGCTCCATTTCCAAGGCAAAAACCTCTCCAGCAGAGAGCTGTTCACTTTGTTCCTGTTCCTCCTCATCATCATCACTTACGTGATCACCAAACATTGAAGCGAAAACTCGATGAACAGACTTCCTGACACCATCAGACGTTTCTTCTGTAGAATAAATAATTGATAATTTTGTATCCATGTTTGTTTTAAAGAAGTTGAACATTCATAACGTTAAAGTAAAAACACAGTGATTAACAATTCATCGCTCCATGTATTTTATAACATGCATCAAACCTTTAGCCTTTACATGCTCCAAGAAACTGAGCTTCTTCACCCTTTTTCCATTTTCCTATCAGACTTATTCAGATATTATAAAATCACCTGCCACTCTACAGTGCTAAGACTATTTCAGTTTACAAATTACACTTCTGATGCCTCCTTTGCACCCAATCCAAGTCAGAGAAACCGTAGAAATTGGTTCAGGATTATTTCCTCCAACAGGCTGACACTTCATAACAAAAGTGACACTACAGAATAATTCTTTGGATGTCCTGAAGATGCGAAAGGTGCTATATATATGCGCAAGTTCTTTCTTGGACTTAAATGGTCTTGTATTTAATTTTAATAGCACTAGTCACAATCAAATATTTTATAATCATTGCATTATTCGACACAAGTAACATCCATTTAAGAGGGCTGCATAAATTTGTAAATGATTTATATCTGACACAAGTGTACTTCAGCTAATTATGGCTTCCTACTTCAAGTTTTAACTTCAGATTTTGCTACAAGACAGTTGCACTTTTCCTCCTCTGATAAAACAATCGATGTGGTTCTGAGGCTTGCTGGCGAATGAATATATTTATCAAGAAAGTGCGAGATGTCGTTATACTGAAAAGGTATTTTCATTGGAAACTGGGGAATTGTAGCTGAGGGGCTCAAAGTGCATTTAAGTGTCTATTAATGCAAGTTTAAACCACTTCTGTTCAACTTTGAAGTTTTAGCAACATAACAACAAATGACCTTCAGCAATGAGTATGCAGCACCAACATCAAAAACTGCTGTTTGATTCAACAGATGACAAACATACCTTCAGTTCAATCCAAGTTAAGAAAAATAATAATTAGAAAGGATATCTATGCTCAAATCAGAGGGACCAGGAGGTACATATTCACAAATCTTTGAAGGTGACAGAGCAAGTTGATTTGGCAGTTAAGAAAACATATGGGACAAGTGGCTTTGTAAATAGAGGCAGCGAATATAAAACATGGAAATCATACAAAATATTTACAAATTACCCTTAGTCCACAGCTTTTGTATTGTGCACAGTTCGGCACCACATTTTTAGAAGGGTATCAATGCTTTGGAGATGTTACACTACCTCGCTAAATATATTTAAGTCACGGGTAGATAGGTTTTTGATAGACAGGGGAATTAAGGGTTATGGGGAGAGGGCGGGTAAGTGGAACTGATCCACTTCAGATCAGCCATGATCTTATTGAATGGCGGGGCAGGCTCGAAGGGCTAGATGGCCTACTCCTGCTCCTATTTCTTATGTTACAGACGTTTTCCAGGATGAAATCAGGGACAGAGGATTTCAATTACATGGGCAGATTAGAGAGGGTGGGTCTCTTTTCCTTGGAAGAGGGAGGGTTAAAGAAAGAGTAGAGTAAGTATGAAGAAACTGTTTTCTCTGACAAGTGCATTGATAATCAGAGATCACAGATTTAAAATAATCCGCAAAGGCACTAGTGGAGAAGTGAGGAAAGATTATTTCACAGAAAGGGTGGAAAACACCATCCAGAAGGGTGGTGGAATCTGATTCATAGGAATTTACGAAAGGCAAATGAGCATGTATTTGAAGATAACTAATCTTCAGGGTTATGAGGTAAAAGATAAGGTGTAGGACTAACTCGGACAACTCTTTAAAACAATTGGTATTAGCAAAACCGGCTAAATAACCTCACTTTGTGTTAAAGGATTCTATAATATTAATGAATATGGAAGTACCTATGACATAGGACAGCTGAAATATGACATGATGGCTAAACAAATTAAAGGGACATATTACTGTGGGCAAGGTACACATGATGTAAAGTTCTTCCCCCATATCATTCCAGAAAAAAATTCTTCTGCCCAAAAGAAGAAACTGCCAATATTCTCTTTCTTCAGTTGTATACAGTACTAGAGATGTAAGAGATCCTGCATGGGGCATGGGGGGGAGCAATCTTCCCAAAAAATTGCTCTTACCAAACAAGCCTGAAAACATGGGTGTTTCACTTTTTTTCAGCAAGCTAACCTGCACAATTTCCCACTCTATCAATTTTTTTGGCAGTCGGGAGTTTCAAGTTGGCAGGGGGAAGGGGGTGCAGTGGAGCCTAAGCTCACCAGGGAAGCCGGCTGCAGACTGTTCAGTGCACCATTGTGCAGTCACCCCAAACTCCAAGTACACTGGGAGATCAACTTGCACAGTGGGCCAGAAAGATTGTGTCCATGGCGGTTGAATGGAAACAGGTTTACATGCATATCAGAAGGGCAGTAAGATCATTTGAGATGGGGGGGGGGGGGGGGGGGGGGGGGCTTGTTTTTAACTCCTCTATCACCTCACTCCTCCTTATGTCTTTTTTTTTAGCCCCACAACACGCAAGAAATCTGTGCCTATTTAATAATGGCCTTCTGAACATCGCTGATTTGAACTGCTCAATTATTGGTGGTACACTGCAAAAGACAATGTTACAATATGTAAAGACATAATTCGACATTGACTGGTGCAGATGTTAGAACTATCTTAAGGTTCTGTTTTCACACAGTTTATTCAGAATATTTATTTCTTGTCCTGGAACGTAGAAGGTTAAGAAGTGATTTGATTGAGGTTTGTAGGATATTGAAAATGATTGATCAGGTAGATTGGGTAGAAACTATTTCCACTGGTGCAGAGTCCAGGACCTGGGTATAAAACCTCAAAATCAGGGCCAGGCCATTCAGGAAAGGAGTTAAGAAACAGTCCTGCATGAAAAGAGTTGTGGAAGTATCAAACTCTCCACAAAAAGCAGTAGATGCAAGTGCAATTAATAATTTTAAATCAGAAAATGACAAGATTTCTGCTGGCCAAGGATATTAAAACGCATGGAAAAAAGATGGGTAGATGGAATTAGGATTCAGATCAGCAATGAGCTCATTGAATGGAAGAACAGGCTTGAGGGGCTAAATGGCATACTCCTGTTCTTATATTTGTCTATAATTGCAAGCAGTGTGGTAAAAAAGTGTTCACCTCCTGAGCAATGAATACGCTCCAAAGTTCTGTTGGTGGCATATGAAATCCCCCAACAGCTTTTCTCCAAAGGTCCTTTCCATCAAGAAGCATTTGCAATAGCTGCAACAGACTTAACCACATTGCATGTTCCTTGATGTTGAGATCTAGCACTTCCATTAGATCTAGCACTTCCGATGTCAAGCAACTCAAACTGTTTGTGATGAATGGATGTATTTTTAACATTTTTGAGATTATGGTGGTATCTGTAAAGGGATGTGTGCGTGTATGTGTCCGTGTCCATAATTAATTAAACTGAGAGTGGTTAATAGTACAGCTTGTCTATGAGGAGTGAGAGATAAAAGGATAAAACTGTTGGGTTCGTGCATGCATAATGATTTGTATGTTTGAAACACAATTAAATGGGTTTGATCCAAAATTTACATTACAAAACAAGTTGGGACTTGGGTTTTAAGTCACTGAATTGCAAGGGAACGTTCCGAAATGACAAGGAATTTTTACAACTTACAAAGGCTTTATAGCTAAACAGAGGAAGGAATATTAATTTTTCTGAACCAAAAGCAAAGGCAACTCAAAAACATAACAGATTTCTATATTTGGAGAAGCTGAGTTCAAAGAGGACAATGGAATTCAAGATGAGACGGGAAAAAGATTTTGAAATTAAGATGTTTAGCTGAGTTATGGTGGCTGTGTACAGAAATGTCATGAAGATCATCAATTCTGTGTGCTGACGAAGCATGAAAGTTTTGAATTTCAAGCAGCCATCTAGTTTCAAGCCAGAAAAGATTTTTTTTCAAAAACCTGTTTGTTCTGAACCTTTTTTGGATTTTCACAACTGAGTGGAAGAGTTGTGTGGTGTACCTTTATTAAAATGACAGTAGTTATTTGCCTCGGGTAATAGAACCATAGAATCCTACATGTGCAGAAAGAAAGAGGCCCTTCAGCCCATCGAGTCTGCACTGAACACAATCCCACCCAGGCCCTACCCCCATATCCCTACATATTGTAGCCACTAATCTCTCTAACCTATGCATCCCTGGACACTAAGGGATTTCTTAGCACGGCCAATCAACCTAACCCGCACATCTTTGGACTGTGGGAGGAAACCAGAGTACCCGGAGGAAACCCACGCAGACACGAAGAGAATGTGCAAACTCCACACCGACAGTGACCCAAGCCAGGAATCAAACCCAGGACCCTGGAGCTGTGAAGCAGCAGTGCTAACCACTGTGCAACCATGCCGCTGGATTTTACTGGGTATTACTGGATTTTTATAGTTTAGAATCTCTAAGGGAGTTGTTGCCAAGTTGGTAGTTTACTTTTGTATTTTGACCAAGTAGATTTCTGAGGGTTGCTCTGTAAGACTCTTTAAACTGTGACTTTAATCTTACATGCTTAAGTTGTTTTCCTTTTTTAAAATTAATATTTTAAATTTTAAAATCCCAAAGGAGTTACTAGAGTTCTATGATTTTGGGGTCAGTAGTTCTTCCTATTCATTTTCACAATACAAAAATAAGATTTATGATCAGTAAGACAGATTTCTCTCTGGAATCTGGCTTGCTCAGCAACAGCAACTGCTGTGGTCTTTATACGTTATATCAGAGAATGTCTACTGATGTTGAAAATCACCTGATTTCATAAGAGATTTCCCAAGTTTTACTTTGGATAAACAAAGTAGTCAAAGATAGGTCTGAATGGTATGATAAAAATAGCAACATAATTATTGCAGAGAAGTTTCATTCACTGAGAGATGGTTGAGAACACACTGGACATGAACATTTTAGTTCCATGGAGGTAGGGGAATGGTGGAGATGGGCTAATATTCTAAAAAAAAGGATACTGGACAATGTAGGGGGCTTCCAAGATCAAAATGTCTTTAAATGAGGATTTTATACCTGAACAGCATTTCCATAAAATGGACCTCAGGACCAGCTTGACTCCATTTTTCCCTATCTGCCTTTCAAAAGTTAGGTACAGCCAAGTAGAAATATTGTTTTCTGCATTGTTTCCCTGCAACAATCCCCATTTTGCCTGTCCATCAAACTGTCTGCCAATCTCACATCTCTTTTCATTACCATACCTCCTCCAAGTGCTTTCAGATGATTCCCAAAGGTACTATAATAATGCAACCTGCTATTTTAAATGCAAGACACTGAGCTGGATATAACCAACATAACATGAGAATCAAACCTGGTAAATCTGTATTTGGTTTGCCAAATGCTTTATAAATTAGTAATTTACAATGCATAAAATGTTAACATTTAATTAAATAAGCTAAAATATTTGAAAGTTTTAATTTTGTTCATGTGCTGTCACAGCATCAATAATTGTTTGTCTGAAGGAAGGCACAGACAACAATTAACCCTTTTTTAAATTAAATTAACATTGCACCTAAATCATCTGCTTGTTGCTTGGTTCGGCTGTGAGTGGCTTTGGAAGGGCCATCCCGATCTTCCACTGCAGTGATTTCTGCTTCATCTTCGGTCACTCCATCACCAATGGCTTCCTAACAAAAACACCCATAATATGATACACATCGCAAAAATAAATCATGCATGAAAGTAAGTTAAAATCATCTGTTATCTATTTATTTTCCTTTCCCTGACTATGAAAATTTCAGAGTGCAGTCCCTCACCAGCACTCTGAAGGATAGTTACCTCACATTAAAGATTCCCAATTGAGGCAAATAGGAGCAACATTTCAATTTATTAAATCATTTATATTCATCACATTTCTGACTCTACTAAATGCTTTACATTAGTCCTATTGCTAAATGATTTATATTTCATAGCGTCCCTCCACCTTCTGTTTTCATCCAAAATATAAGATACCTCATTCCAGAAAAATAATCTGTAATAATAAATTTAAAAAATCATATAGAGCACGTTTACTTCTTACACAGAAGACTGAAATGTAATGCATGCACATTACAGCCTTCCAGTGACAACATTGAATTCAACAACTTGAGTTATGTCAAGGTGTAGATGAAAGGAGGATCTAAAGTACATCCATCAAAGAAAGTTATGCAATGTTGATCTAAGGAATCAGACGATTTCTATAGGACTGCTTGGAATCAGTGGACTGGTCAGTATTTAAAAACTCTGTGACCAGCCTGAACAAGTACGCCACTATAGTAACTGACTACATTGTTAAGTGTGTAGAAGACTGTGCCAAAGAAGCAAGTCTGCATATTTCCCAACCAGAAACCACGGATGAAAGGGATATCCACTGCTTGCTGAAGTCTAAGTCTGAGGCGTTCAAGTCAGGCGACTCCAACCTATGTAGGAAAGCCAGTTACAATCTAAGGAGATCGATCAAAGATGCCAAAAGACAGTACCAGACCAAGCTAGAGTCCCACATTAGCCTGCCAACTATGGCAAGGTCTGCAAGACATAACAAGCTATAAGATGAAGGCGTGTAAAATTGCTGGCTCCAACGCACTCCTTCCCGATGAGCTCAACGCATGCTACGCCCGTTTTGAGCAAGACATCAACAAGAACATGCCCGTCACCCTGGAAGCTTTGGATCCTCCTGTATCTGGGGTCACCATTGAGACGTCAGAGCAGCTTTCTCGAAGGTCAATCCACCAAAAGAAACTGGCTCGGATGGGGTACCCGGACAAACACTCAGATCCTGCACGGATCAGCCAGCGGGGGTATTCACAGACATCTTCAGCCTCTCTTTACAACAACCTGAGGTCCCTATCTGCTTCAAGAAGACGACCATTATGCCAGTACCAAAGAAAAGACAAGCAGCGTGCCTTAATTACTACTGGCCGGTGGCTCTGGCATCCATTATTATGAAGTCCTTTGAAAGGCTAGTCATGGCACAAATTAATTCCACCCTCCCGGACTACCTGGATCCACCACAGTTTGTCTACCACCGCAACAGGTGGTAGACAACACAGTAGAGGCCATCTCCCTGGACCTGCACTCAACCTGGAACACCTAGATAACAAAGATACTTATGTCTGACTCCTATTCATTGACTACAGCTCAGTCTTCAACACCATTATTCCTAGAAATTCATCTCCAAACTCCGTGGCCCGGACCGCTGCTCTTCTCTCCGCAACTGGATCCTGAACTTTCTAACCCACAGTTTGGTATGGTTCCTGCTCTGCCCAAGACCGCAAAGAACTACAAACAGTCGTGAATGTAGCCCAATCCATCATGCAAACGAGCCACCTATCCATTCATTCTGTCTACACTTCCCGCTGCCTCGAAAAAGCAGCCAGCGTAATTAAGGACCCCATACACCCCGGACATTCTGTCTTCCGCCTTCTGTCGGGAAAAAGATACAAAAGTCTGAGGTCACGTACTAACTAACTCAAGAACAGCTTCTTCCCTGCTGCCATTAGACTTTTGAATGGATTTACCTTGCATTAAGTTGATCTTTCTCTATTCCCTAGCTCTAACTGTAACAGTACTTTCTTTCTGTTTCCTTCTCTTTTGTCTGTATCGCACGCAAGGAAGAATACTTTCCAGTGAATGCTAGTACATGTGACAATAATAAATCAAATCACAGTACACACAAAAAGCTGTGTGTACTGAGCTGGGATATCTCATGGAGTTGGTGTCTGGCAGAGGCTACATGTCTGGCGGTTCAATATCTGACTCCAGTGCCTGTCTCCAGTAACATACTCACCTCTGAATCTAGAGGATTTTCACAGCAACTTCATCACGGTGTAAATGTAAATTTACTTGTGACAGTAATAAATAAACTTAAACTCTGAATCAGGGAGTTGTGGATTCAAGGCCAGTAATTTCGCACATAATCTAAGCTGGCATGAGTACTGAAAGATTCTTTAACTCTCAATCGTGAGAGCTTAAACTAGAAACTCTGCACCCATGGGTGCTTTAGTTTGGGGAATGAAGAGATGGGGAGTTACTTTGCATCAGTTTTAACCATGGAAGGCACCAGTGGGATGGTTGAGCTCCAGGAGAGTCGGAGGCACAGGTGAGTGTGATAGCCATCATCAAGGAGAAGGTTCTGGGGAAACTGAAAGGTCTGATGGTGGATAAATCACCTGCACCAGATAGATTACACCCCAGGGTTCTAAAAGAGATAGCTGAGGAAATTGTGGAAGCATTGCTAGTGTTCTTTCAGGAATCACTGGAGTCAGTGGGGGTATCAGAGGACTGGAAAGTAGCTAATGTAACACTGCTGTTTATCATAAAAATCATAGAAACCCTACAGTACAGAAACAGGCCCTTCGGCCCATCGAGTCTGCACCGACCACAATCCCACCCAGGCCCTACTCCCATATCCCTACATATTTACCCACTTATCTCTCTAACCTACGCATCTCAGGACACAAAGGGCAATTTTTAGCATGGCCAATCAACTTAACCCACACATCTTTGGAATGTGGGAGGAAACCCACGCAGACATGAGGAGAATGTGCAAACTCTACATAGACAGTGACCCAAGCCAGGAATCGAACCCAGGTCCCTGGAGCTGTGAAGCAGCAGTGCTAACCACTGTGCTACCATGCCGCCCAGAAGGAAAGGAGGCAGCAAATGGGAAATTATAGGTCAGTTAGCCTGATTTCGGTCATTGGCAAGATTTTAGAATCCATTATTAAAGATGAGATCGCAGAGTACTTGGAAGTGCATGAAAAAGTAGGACCGAGTCAGCATGGCTTTGTCAAGGGGAGATCGTGTCTGACAAATCCGTTAAGAGTTCTTTGAGGAGGTAACAAGGAAACTAGATAAAGGAGAACCAGTGGATGTGATTTATTTAGATTTCCAGAAGACCTTTGACAAGGTGCCGCATAGGAGACTGTTAAATAAGTTAAAAGCTCATGGTGTTAAGGTTAAGATCCTGGCATGAATAGAGGATTGGCTGACTGGCAGAAATGCCATCATCTCACATGAAAACACCATACACCAGGTACACGGTACATACTCTTGCAACTCAGCCAATGTTGTCAACCTGAGACGCTGCAGGAAAGGATGTTCCGAGGCATGGTACACTGGGGAGACCATGCAGACGCTATGACAACGGATGAATGAACACCACTCTACAATCACCAGGCAAGACTGTTCTCTTGTTCTTATGTTCTTCCTGTTGGCAAACACTTCAGCAAACACTGCTGAAGTGTTTGCCAGGCATTCGGCCTCTGATCTTCGGGTCAGCGTTCTCTAAGGCAGTCTTCATGACACGTGACAGCACAAAGTCTGAGCAGAGACTGATAGCCAAGTTCCGCACACATGAGGATGGCCTCAACCGGGATCTTGGGTTCACGTCACACCATTTGTAACCCCCACGACTTGCCAAATCTCACTAACTGTCCTGGCTAGAGACAATACACATCTCTTTAACCTGTGCTTAACGCTCTCTCCACTCACATTGTCTATACCTTTAAGACTTGATTAGCTGTAAAGGCTCACATTTCAATCATTATTCTGTAAATTAAGTTTGTGTCTTTATATGCCCTGTTTGTGAACAGAACTCTCACGCACCTGATGAAGGAGCAGTGCTCTGAAAGCTTGTGGCTTTGCTACCAAATAAACCTGCTGGACTTTAACCTGGCATTGTGAGACTTCTTACTGTGACTCACAGAAGGCAGAGAGTGGGGATAAACGGGTCAGCCAGTGACCAGTGGGACCACAACTTCACACAATGTACATTCACAATTTGGAGGAAGGAACTGCAGAAACTGTTGCTAAGTTTGCAGATGATACAAAGATATGTAAAGGGGCAGGCAGTATTCAGGAAGCAGGGGCTGCAGAAGGACATGGACAGGTTAGGAGAGTGGGCAAAGAAGTGGCAGATGAAATACAATGTGAAAAGTATGAGCTTATACACTTAGCAAGGAGGAATGGACGCACAGACTATTTTCTAAATGGGAAAATGCTTAGGAAAGCTTGGGAGTCCGTGTTCAAGATTCTCTTAGGGTTCAGTCGGCAGTTAGGAAGGCAAATACAATGCTGGCATCCATGTCGAGAGGGCAAGAATACAAGAGTAGGGATGTACTTCTGAGGCTGCGTATGGCTCTGGTCAGACCCCATTTGGAGTTTTAAGAGCAGTTTTGGGCCCCATATATAAGGAAGGACGTGTTGGCCTCGGGAAGGGTTCAGATGAAGTTCACAAGAACGATCCCTGGAATGAAGAGCTTGTCGTACGTGGAACGATTGAGGACTCTGGGTCTGTACTCAAGAGTTTAGGAACGGGGATCAGCTTGAAACTTGCAGGATACTGTGAGGCCTGGATAGAGTGGACATGAGAATATGTTTCCACAAGTAGAAAAAGAAACTTGAAGCAGAGGGCACAACCTCAGGCTAAGGGGATGATTTTTTCGAGATGAGGAGGCATTTATTCAGCTGGAGAGTGGTGAATCTGTAGAACTCTTTGCCGCAGAAGGCTGTGGAGGTCAGTTCATTGAGTGTCTTAGACAGAGATAGATAGGTTCTTGATTAATAAGGGGGTCAGGGGTTATGGGGAAAAGACAGGAGAACTGAGAGGAGAAAAATATCAGCCATAATTGAATGGCAGAGCAGACTCCATTGGCCGAGTGGCCTAATTCTGTTCCTATACCTTATAATCCTATGGTTAATTTGGGGCTGTGATAAGCAAAGGGCAGTGTTTGAAACTTTCAACTTGTCATTTTTCTGCATAGGTGTTGTTCCTAACTCGTTAAATATTTTTACTTTACTCCTTGTGCAGAAACGGATCATTTGCTTCGCTGCATTTTCTGGGATCTTGCTGCCCCCGTCCGCATCGCAAAAATGCTTCAAATTCCCGGGGCCTGAAAGACACTGGAATCCGTCTCACCCGCTCTGAGGCTTTCCGCTCTTCACGGAGCCGTTCAAACTCCTCGAACGAGATCTTTCCCTCCAAATAGTCGATAAGCTCCGGACTAAAGCCAGACATGTCGGAGCCGGACAGATTACAGAGAGGGACAGGTTGGTTTGGCTCGTTCATTTAAAGAGTCCGGTGGAATTCCGGCGCCGCGAATTCGTTCCGGGGGCACAATGATCTCCTCCAGCCCTGCCAGGTTCTGATCTCTCACCCAACAAATCCTACTTTGATTCAATTTAATTTAATCACCACATGCTCCACATAACTTCATTGTCACTACTGAAATAAATTTGTAAATGAGTTTATAATTGTTAGCTTTTTGATAATTTAACATGAGCTGGGACTGATTGAACTGTTGAGCTGTTCCTGTTACAATTCATTCTGCCATTCTGGCATGGGTTCATGAAGGGAAGGTCATGTTTGACTAATTTGGTGGAATTCATCACATGGGCAATGGGGAACCTGTGAATGTGGTGTTTCTGGATTTCCAGAAGGCATTTGACAAGGTGCCGCACCAAAGACTGTAACATAAGATAAAGGTACACAGTGTTACGGGTAATGTATTGGCATGGATAGAGGTTTGGTTAACTAACAGAAAGCAAAGAGTTGGGGTAAATGGGTGTTTTTCTGGTTGGCGATCAGTGACTAATGGTGTGCCTCAGGGATCAGTGTTGGGACTGCAATTCTTTATGATTTAAATAGATGATTTGGAGTGGAGACCAAATGTACTGTGTCAAAATTTGCAGATGACACTAAGATGAGTTGCCAAGCAAAGTGTGCAGAGAACACTAAAAGTCTGCAAAGGGATATAGATAGTCTTAAGTGGATGGGCGAGGGTCTGGCAGATGGAGTATGATGTTGTAAATGTGAGGTCATTCATTTTGGTAGGAATAACAGCAAAATGGACTATTTTTTAAATGATAAAAAAATTGCAGCATGGTGCTGTGCAGAGGAAGCTGGGTGTTCTGGGTGCAGCAGGTAATTAAGGTGGCAAATAGAATTTTGTCCTTCATTGCTCAAGGGATGGAGTTTAAAAACAGCGAGATAATGTTGCAGCTGTATAAGCTGCTGGTGAGGCCACACCTGGAGTACTGTGTACAGTTTTGGTCTCCTTACTTGAGAAAGGATATACTGGCACAGGAGGGGGTGCAGAGGAGATTCACGAGGTTGATTCCAAACTTGAGAGGGTTGGCTTATGAGGAGAGACTGAATAGACTGAGGCTATACTCATTGGAATTCAGAAGAATGAGGGGAGATCTTATTCAAACATATAAGATTATGAAGGGAATAGATAAGATAGAAGCAGGGAAGTTGTTTCCATTAGCAAGTGAAATTAGAATAAGGGGGCTTGGTCTCAAAATAAGAGGAAGTAGATTTAGGACTAAATTGAGGAGGAACTTCTTCACACAAAGCGTTGTGAATCTGTGGAATTCCCTGCCCAGTGAAGCAGTTGAGGCTACCTCATTGAATGTTTTTAAGGCAAGGATATATAAATTTTTTAACAGTAAAGGAATTAAGAGTTATGGTGATTGGGTGGTAAGTGGAGCTGAGTCCACGGAAAGATCAGTCATGATCTTATTGAATGGCGGAGAAGGCTCGAGGGGCCAGATGGACTACTCCTGCTCCTCGTTCTTACGTTCTTACATTCTTATTTCTTCAAAACTACTAAACTTAATGACAGACTGAAAATGTCAGAAATCTTTAATAGATTGATTCAGATAGTGGATTGCATAGGTACACCTGAAGAGTCTTGTACAATTTATTTTTTCTCTGAATTTGTTCTTTAGATGTTGGTGATAGAATACATTTATTGTCATTGCCAAAATGTCCTGAGGGAAAAACAATCAAAATTTATATTGAGCCCTCCATAATCTTAGGGTATCCCAAAGTAACCTTTTGTGCGGCAAATTATTGAATGCCTTTTGGAATCCCATTACACAAAATCTCCTGGTTCCCCTTTATCCACACTGCTTGTCACATCTTCAATTAAGTTTATCCTGGTCCTTGTGGTGGAGGATGGGGTGGCAGGAGATTCTCAAGGACCCCTCAAATGGAATGTGAGCAGGTGACCAGGAAGGTAAACTCCCAGGGTCTGTATGGAGTACCTGGCAACAATGGCACGAAAGCTTTTATGACCTCATGCAGCCGATCAATTAGTGAATGCATCCTCAGGTCACATTTCCTACAGCACCAACATCCATATGCTTAATGCATCACACCCAACAATCCCCAGTAACACTTACAGATACTCTGGACTCATGTGTAACATCCAGATACACCACCTCACCTTCACACATGTATCAATACTGCCAGTCTCACACTACCTTTCACTGTCTCCAACTATTCATCTGTGGAAGGTACTTTGCAGAACATAGAGGGGGAAATAACAGGTGGAAAGGAGCAGAGCAGAGTTGTTGCAGACAAGGACTCCAGCACCATCTGAGTGCTATGGAGGAGATATCTCTCAGAATCAAAAGGCTGAGACAGACTTTTGGCATTGGGAATCATTGAGAACATTGAAGATGTTCCTGTGCCCCTTAATTCACTGCACACCCTGATCCTACTATCTGACACAATGGACAAGGTGCAGACAGTCTGACCATGGACCTCTTAGTAGGTAGTTTCTAACCTACTTCACATACCAACCTTAGAATAGAATCCCTACAGTACAGAAGTAGGCTGTTCGACCCATCGAGTTTGCACTGACCACAGTCCCACCCAAGCCCTAATCCCCACAACCCCATGCATTTACCCTAACTAGTCCCCCTGACAGTAAGGGGCAATTTAGCATAGCCAATCCACCTAACCGCACATCTTTGGACTGTTGGAGGAAACCCACAGGGAGAACGTGCAACTTCCACACAGACAGTGATCCAAGCCAGGAGTCAAACCCGAATCTATGGCTCTGTGAGGCTGCAGTGCTAACCACTGTGCCACCATGCTGCCCTAACCTTCTCCTATTTTCAGATATCCAGGAACTATGACTTGCCCAGTCAGAGGGCCCCATGAGGGAGGGAAAAAACCTCAACATAGCTGTAATGAAGAGGCGCTTTCACTTGATTTCACACTCACAACTACCCACTCAAATATTGGGACTGTACTTACCTCAGCCGCTAGTACAGAATTAGAATCAGCACATGATGAGTCCATGGACATGAAGGCCAGACAAGGGGTAAAATGTGGTTTGTTTGCTAGTTTATCCTAGGGCAAGGTGACAGTCAACTACTGCTGCAGAGGACTCCTTTGTGTCCACAGCTCAGCTCGTCCTCTGCCCCACCCCTGTGAGGATGTGGAAATATTCTCTGGAAAATCCAGGACCTCACCAAAACACCATCAAAAATATTGCAAAGTACTTTGAATACTTTGTGATAGAAAAAGTTCCAACTTATTACCTTACCTGCATATTGGGTGCCTGCCCCTTTAAAGGATGCTACTACACAGCCATCTTTCAGCTTAAAGTATGTTGTTGGAATCAAAAATGGCACTGGTGTGAGAGGAAGCATGATCCACAGGTGGCAAGATCCTTCTTGAAATCTGCTGTTTGTTGAGGTCTGGAGAGAGGTTAATGTACACCAAGCAAGCTTTAAACATACCTGGAATGCAGTTCCAAAGAGAGAACTTCAAAAGTCTAGTTGCAAGAGTTATTCTTAGATTCCTTCCTGCCAGCTGGATGCTCACATTGCCTGTAACTTTAAGACTTGATGACCTGTAAAGACTCGCATTCCAACCATTATCTTGTAAATTGAGTTTGTGTCTGTATATGCCCTGTATGTGAACACAACTCTTCACTCACCTGATGAAGGAGCCTGAGACTCCAAAACGTTGTACTGTCAAATAAACCTGTTGGACTTTAACCTGGTGTTGTGACAATTCTAAGTGTACACACAATGAGCCTGGGGACAAGGCAAGCAAGCTACTAGCTCATCAGCTGCACCAATTCTGCACCAAAAGTCTACTACCACAAATGCAGACTCCAAATGGGGTCTCCCACTGATCCACAGTGAATAAATGAACTGTTTAGGGACCTCTACTCAACCTCAGAGACTATCGCCAGTGAGGCGGACGTTCAGGAGTTCTTTGGGGCACTGAATCTCCCCATGGTGGACATAGGAGAGGCCACATTGGAGAAACCAATCAATGCTGAAGAAATTAAAAGAGAAAATGCTGGAAAATCTCAGCAGGTATGGCAACATCTGTAAGGAGAGAAAAGAGCTGACATTTTGAGACCAGATGACCCTTTGTCAAAACTATAAGGCATAGAAAGTGGGAGATAACTATGAGGGAATGAAAGTTGAGTCATAACCACAGGAATCAGGGGAAAAGACTGCTAATGCCTGTCCACAAAAGAATAAAAGGTGTGAATGGCCAAACGGCAGAGAAGCTAAAATGAAGATATTGGGGAAGGGGAGAAGATGGATGGGACAGAGTTAAATTTAGAAAAGGGGAAGCAAAGGGGCAGAAAACGTAAGGGAAGGAGGATAAAGTATGGGGAAAGAGTGGGAGGGAAGAAAAATGAAGAAAGACAATAAAGGAATAAAAGGCAGAGGACAGTAAAAAATTAAGTAAAATAGGATGGAAACAAAAGGGTCGCGGTGGGGTAGAACAAATCATCTGAAATTGTGGTTTCTTTTTGTGTCAGATTCCAGCATCCACAGTAATTTGCTTTTATCTAGATGTTGAAGAAATTGTTCGAGTGGCCAGAACAATGCTGAGTGGGAAATGTTCGGGACCAGATGGATAGTCCATCAAATTCTACAAAATATTCATGGATAGGTTGGCTCTCCTGCTACTGCGAATGATCAATGAATCATATGAAAATTGTTCTCTCCCGCAGACTTTGAGGCAAGCAACAAGTTTGCTTATCTTTAAAAAGAATAAGAACTCGCAAATCTGCAGTTTTTATAGACTGATCTCACTGCTGAATGTGGATCTCAAACTGGTCTCTAAGAGTCTGGCCTTTTGCTTGCAGGACGTTCTGGCCACTATCATGTTGCCTGACCAGACTGAGTTCATTAAGAATAGACATATGTACTCGAATATTCGGCAGCTGTTTAATATTGTGTATACGCCTGCCACCTCCAAGCTACCGGAGATGTTAATCTTGCTGGATGATGTTAATCTTGCTGGACGCTGAAAAAGAGTTTGATCGGGTGGAATGGAATTTTATTTATTTTATGCTCTCAGGAGTTTTAGGTTCGGTCCAAAGCTCACCTCCTGGATCAAGATACTGTACTCCACCCCGCTAGCCTCAGTCCAGACAAACAATGTGCATTCAGCTTTTTTCCTTTTGTCCCAGAGCACTAGGCAAGGGTGCCCCCCCCCACTGTTATTTGCCATTGCTATTGAACCTCTTGCTGCAGCTTTCCGCAACAGTAAATGAGTGGTGGGGATTGGTCAGGAGGGAATTGAGCAGAGAGTATCGCTGCATGTGGATGACCTGCTATTGTATGTCAGCGACCCATCCAACTCGATTCATGAAGTTTTATCTATACTAGAGAGGTTTGGTTGTATTTTGGGATACAAGCTTAATTTGAATAAAAGTGAACTCCTTCATTTGAATGCAATGGCTTGTAGTCTCCCGCTCCACACCCAGCTTTTCAAGATTGTCACCAGGCAGTTTACTTACTTGGGAGTGCAAGTGACCAGCAAATTTAGTGGGCTATTTGGAACTAACTTTGCTCCACTCATGGCACGAACGAAACAGGACCTCAAATGTTGGTCCACCTTCCCGTTATCAGTAGCGGGCTGTATCAATGCGGTGAAGATGAACGTACTACCTAACTTTTATATCTTTCTGTGTATCCCAGTATTCATCCCCAAATCCTTTTTTTACAAACTTGATTGACTCATTTCAAGCTTTGTCTGAAACAAGAGAACAGTCTTGCAGAGCCCTAAAGGGGCTATGGGGTTGCCCAATTTTCTAATTTATTATTGGGCTGCCAATATGATGGCAGTAGTGTGTTGGGTGCAGAGAGGGAATAGAAGGTTCCTTGTTGGCTGCAATTAAAATCCTTCTCCTGTGCTCTGTCTTCCTTGGCTGCTTTGATATGTTCCCCAGTAAATTTTCCCTCCTCCCAGTATATTAGGAGTGCACTTGTCAAGTCAACTTTTAGAATTTGGACGCAATTTAGACACCACTTTGGGTTTCAGACCTGGTCGCTGGCCTCCCCAGTATCGGCCATTTTTTTCCTCCATCTGCTTTGGATGTGCTTTCAACATATGGGTCAAGCATGGGATCAGAACATTCCAGGTCTTGTATGTAGATGGCATGTTTGCATTATTCCAGCAGGTGGTGGATTAGTTTGCTTTACCTGCAATGCACGTTTTCAGATATTTACAAATTCGAGACTTTGTGCGACCCTTAATTTCCAACACTCCCACCTCGTGCCTTCCTTGACATCTTCTTAGTGCCTTTTTTATTATGCATGGTATCATTTCTGTTCTTTATTCTCAAATTCTGTCCCAACAAAACTCTCTGTCAGAGGTTAACTCCTTAAAGGAATGAGATCTGGGGTAGGAGTTCTCGGAGGAGGATTGGGCCATGGTGTTGCATCGAGTACACTCCTCCTCAATATGTGCCCAGTTGGGTGTGATACAATGTAAACTCTTTCACACAGCATATCCAACTAGGGTTAGACTCTAGAATGTACCCAGGCCCCATTTGTGAACAGTGCCAGCAGGCTCCCACCACACTCTTACATATGTTCTGGGCTTGCCCATCACTGTTTAACTACTGGTCGTTGATATTTGAGATGATTGTGGCAACTCTAGATCAGGACATAAGTGCACTCCCCCCCGACTGCCCTGTTTGGTGTCATGCCTTCAAATCCGCTGCTGCTGTAATTCCAAGCGGATTTTATAGCTTTCAGTACACTCCTGGCAAAATGACTAATTCTGTTTAGGTCGAAATCAGGAGCACCCCCGACACACACATAGTGGGTGAAGGAGGTGGTAGATACCATTAAGCTGGAGAACACAAGGTGCATGCTAAGTTCTATAAGATCTGGCAACCATTTATGGGGCATGTTGGGATGCTGTAGTTGGAGTCAGGTGAGTAGATACCCAATGGCCCCAGGACCCCGGGTGCTCCCACAGAACCACCCATCCCCCAATTGTTAGTCGCGCCCTGGCCCTTTACCCAAGTACACCCGCCCATGCTGCTGAGGTGTGGGGACCAACACGAGAACCTTTCTCTTTTCCCTCTCACTCTCTTTCTTCTCTCTCTTTCTTTTCTCTGCTCGCTAGTTTGTAGCCTACGCTGTTTGGGTGCTCAGTTGCTTCTCCAGTGACATTCCTCTGCTTTTTTGTTTTTATATTACTACCATCATTACCGGTGCAATTAGATCAGACTTGGGTGGTGTGGGTGCTGGGAGTACCAGGAACTTGTACCCTGGCCACAGGGAGTCCTGTGCCCAGTCACATTGGAATGTACACACGAGCACTGTGTGTATCTGTATCTGTGTTTGTTTACTATGTAAAATATAAGAAAAGATGGGTCTTTTTCTACATGGAGGTCGGTCACCAGTGGAGTGCCCCAGGGATCTGTTCTGGGGCCCTTGTTCTTTGTGATTTTTATAAATGACCTGGATGAGGAATTGGAGGGATGGGTTGGTAAGTTTGCCGATGACACGAAGATTAGAGGTGTGGATAGTTTGGAGGGATGTCAGAGGTTGCAATGAGACATGGACAGGATGCAAGACTGGGCGGAGAAGTGGTAGATGGACTTCAACCCAAATAAGTCTGTGGTGATTCATTTTGGCAGGTCAAATGGGATGACGGAATATAATGTTAAGGGTAAGACTCTTGACAGTGTGGAAGATCAGAAGGATCTTAGGGTCCGGGTTCATAGGACGCTCAAATCAGCTTTGCAGGTGGAGGATGTGGTAAAGAAGGTGTATGGTGTACTGGCCTTCATCAATCGAGGAATTGAGTTTAGGAGTCGGGAGATAATGCTGCAGCTGTATAAGACTCTAGTCAGGCCCCACTTGGAGTACTGTGCTCAGTTCTGGTCGCCTCATTACAGAAAGGATGTGGAAGCCATTGAAAGGGTGCAGAAGAGATTTACAAGGATGTTGCCTGGATTAGGTGGCATACCTTATGAGGATAGGTTGAGAGAGCTCGGACTTTTCTCCTTGAGATGAAGGATGAGAGGTGATCTGATAGATGTTTATAAGATGTTGAGAGGTATTGATCGAGTGGATTCTCAGAGGATTTTTCCCAGGGCTGAAATGGCTGCCACAAGAGGACACAGGTTTAGGGTGCTGGGGAGAACGTGCAGAGGAGATGTCAGGGCTAAGTTTTTCACTCAGAGGGTGGTGAGTGCGTGGACTCGGCAGCCAGCAGTGGTGGTGGAGGCGGATTTGATAGGGTCTTTTAAGAGACTTTTGGATAAGTATATAGGACTTAGTAAGATAGAGGGTTATAGGTAAGCCTAGTAGGTAGGGGCATGTTTGGCACACTTGTGGGCCGAAGGGCTTGTTTGTGTTGTAGTTTTTCTATGTTCTATAATTTTCAAAAAACATATCAAAATAGTACATTGTTTGAAAGTGAACAAAAAATTGACACTAGTTGATTTGCAAACCTGGTATCATATCAGCTGGTTAGAGCATATGACATCAGGATAGACTCCAATAAGGTCTTCCAATGGATGCATGTGTTGTCTTTATTTCCAAAAATATTGCATAGGTCAGGCAGAAAGCAGCTAGTAGCACAGGGCAGACAGGTAGAATGGCAAAAGGCCTCCAGACAAACCTTTACAAGCCTTCAATGACCCAGCCTCCACTACTCTCTGGGGAAGAGAATTCCACAGAGTAATGATCTTTGGAGAGAAAAAAATCCTCATCTGTCTTAAACTGTCTCCCTGGTTCAAGTCTATAATGAGTGGCAACATCCTCCAATCCAATCCCTCAGGATCACGTCTTATTATTTCAAACTCCAAAAGAGAGGCCCAATTTGTTCAGCCTTCCTTCATAAGGTGAGCCCCCTTGTCTGAGGGATGAGTGGAGTGCCCCTTCTTTACTTCTTTCAATTGACTTTATTATAGATCAAATAATTGTTAGATAGTCATGGATAGGGAAGGTCCTTTAGCCTATTTAAATACATTCATCTAGACCCAAAAGACACTGCTGCCTTGAAATAGCTCATTGATTCTTAAAGGATTTTCAGCATCATTACTTCATCCAGGAGGCCCTTGTTTTTTTTTTGTGTGTGAAGATTTTAACTGATATCCGTAGTTCCTTATAACAGTCTGAACTTGTTGGAAACTGAAGTCTCTCAATATGTGTTGATATCATCACCAAATTTTTTCACCAAGATACTGAATCTGATGTGAATATCTTGAGCCTTGTTTCCTTGGAACACAATCCAGTCAGGTGCTATGAAAGAGAATCGTGATCAAGAAAGGACAAGGACCAAATTGATATAATTTTATACATTTATTTGCATTGTCCTGGCTTTGCTTCACATTTATGTACAGCCAGACAGATAATACTGAGGCCTTCCTTGCACTGAAATGTCACAATGGAAGGATGCACACTTTGCATCACGTGTCTCTTTGAAGCAAAATCAAGGGACATGAATTAAAGCAAAATAGCATCTAAACATACAGGAATGATTGCCTCTGGTAAGTATTACACGAAACGCGGATGGTTGCTTAAATAAAAAAAACGAAACGAGGAAAAGATGACAAGCAAGAGACTGAATGGACCGTGGAGGGAAGTTGATTCACGGTTAATTCTAGGCTACTACGGAGAGTATGAAATAATGTTTTTAGCTGTCATTCTCGTCATCCTTTCAAGAACGCTGCAAAGGAATCTTTCTGGCCTTCATAGTCAGAAAAGGCAGATGCGACGTGGTCCGGGTAATGAGCGGCTGCTGCGAATGGTCTCTTGTTGTCCAACCTGAGAGATTTCGAGATCTTCCCAACATCAAGCCCTCTCCCGGAAAAATAAGCTTGAAGTATTCGGAAAAACTGGAGAGAACAAGAACCAAAGCTCCACTTTAAGTTAATGAACGTCCACAAGTTTGCCTGTTGTCTTATTATGAACTGAACCTTACTCGAATTGCAGTACAATAGAGTAGGTGAGACATATTTACACGTAGGAGGCTGGGAATGGTGTCCTTATAGCAGGTTTCTATGTACATGGTGTTTGCATGATTTCAATGCATCACCGTAACATAGATAACTCAAAGTTCACTCTTTGTAAAAATAAAACAAGTCAGCGGATTATATTGTAACAGAAATATTCTCCCTCTGACACATTGCCATTACATAAGACTGACAACAGAAGCCGACGTACCTCAGTCTGCGAATCTTCGATCTTATTGGGGTGATTTAATCAATCTACACAGCTCAGATTGCCTTCCACAGACTGATCTCCCAGTTAGCAGGAGGCGCTTCATCAGATGGCAAGTTTCAAGAATTTTTCATAGTGACACCTGATAAACCCTTTATGTGTATGTTCTCTAAAAGCTCGAAATCATCTGACAAAATATAATCCTGAGCATAATTCGACATTAAACATTCTCAGTCTTGATACGCAAAGTTATTTTAACCCAACAAAATAAACCATCGTGAATCAGACCCAAAAAGTGTTTAAAGTAACATAACTAACACTTGCACACTTTACCGAGTCGAAAAACGGATCTAGGTCAATCAAACTAATGCAAAACTGAAGTCTTACCAGCTCCCTATTTCTTGGGTTTTCCAAAGATTTCCAGGCATCTTTAGATTCCAAGGGAATTGTGTGGACTAAAGTCACGAGGGAGATACTTAGGCATAAAGTAAAAACCTGTACTTTGAGCATGGCAGTGCGTGGATGTTACTAGGGAGAAAAATCAGAAGGATTAGGTCATACACATTTCAAGTAAAATAAGTATACAACAAGTTGGTAGATCTTTGTACTCACAGAATCTCTTTATACTCAAGGCAGGAGTTGAGTTAGCGCTACCAAGTGCTGTACGGCTTGGAAATGCCTGTAACATACCGCAGCCAGTTCTATTTTATAGCTGTGGTGTTTTGTGTGGGTGTTAGTGACGTTAGTAGCCAGATTAATGATATTTCAATGGGTTTGATAAACTCCAGGGGATAAACTAACCCTAATTTTATTTAAAACGGAAATGATTATGTATCTGCATAAAATATGATAACTAAATTAATCCAAATAGGAGATTTCCCCAATCTGAAATTTAGCGCCTGTTTAATAGCTATTTCCAAACTCGGCAAAATTTAATAAAATCTACAGGCTGCACCGGAGTCAATTTGGCCGATGATAGCATTCTCTCACTTCCAAGCGTGAAAATCGAGGCTCGGGTCTCCGTGCAAGACGTAATCAATAAAAAAAATACAGGTTAATTGCACTGTGGAAGTATTGTCTTTCCGGGTGAGACTGGGCGAAAAGTGAAGATCCTGGAACAGTGTTTAAAAACGCATCATTTATTTCCCAACACTCCGAAAATTCTGAATTGCAAACAATACTGATTACATTTCAAAATCGGCTCTGAAGCTCCGAAAGGTGGTTTATAATTGCAAGTTTTTAATCTCTGCTAACTTCGAACCGAAATTTTCAGGTTTTAAACCTAAAAAAAGCCACAGTGACGGGGAGGGGGGTGGAGGGTAACCAGATAACAGACGCGTGGGGAGAAGGTAAGATTGCTGATTTCTCTACATCCGAGCATTGTCCTGTACCTTTTAGGAATCCATTCGGAGGTGGAGAGATCTTCCGCGAAGAGACCTCGAACCTCTCCTTCGGGGCTGGGCACTTTTCTGAGTGGCATTGCTGCTCAGCTGTAGCACCGACTGGATTTGGCAACGACTGTAAGGTAGAAGTACAAATACAGTCACATTCTCAAATAAAACCGCTAGTAGTTTGCGCCTTGGAAATTGTGGTGAGAACCGTGTGTGATCGGATTACTGACTTCGATGCTGACTCTCCACATCGACTCATTCTGAAAACAGATTCCCAATACTCTTCCTTAATGAGACCTTGATTATCTCTTCATATCGCTGTGTAAAAAGTTAGTATTCGTCTTAAAACGACACATCTTTACCAGCTCTACCGACTCTTAAATTAATATTTTCTCAGGGCTGGAGGGAAAGGGTCCCAACCGCATCTTTGTTGATTTCTCTTTTGCCGATCGCACCAATAATTATCACTGTATGGTAAAGCAGCCTGAGATATTCACACTTACGGGAGGGTTTGCCGCTTTTTTTTCTGTCAGTCCGCAGTCCTTCCTCACCCCATTCATTTTAATGTACAAGGGAATGGTGGATGGTCGGCGCGGCAGCCACCATCCTAAGCCAAATGTTGCCATCACTATTAGTAAAAAGCAAGTAGAAGATTTCTACACATTCCCATGCCCTGAGTAGCTGTGCTGCGGTCCTAGTATCTATGGGCTCACACACTGTCCATGCCACACTATCACTGGACTAGGAACTCAGAAACCCAGGGCAATATCCCACCGTGGCAGGTGGTGAAATCTGAATCCAATAAAAATCTGGAATTGAAAGTCTAACGGTGACCGTGATATCATTGTCCATTAGTGTAAAAACCATCACCAATGTCCTTTAGGGAGGGAAATCTACCGTCTTTATCTGGCCTGGCCTACACATGACTCCAGGCCCACAGCAATGACTCTTAAACGCCCTCTGAAATGGCCGAGCAAGTCACTCAGTTTAATGGCAATTAGGATGGGCAATAAATGCTGGCTCAACCAGCGACATCCACATCCCTACGAATGAGTGGAAATGGCCTAATTTTCTCACTTGAAATTTGCATTTCACTAATGAAAAATTAAGTAACCAGTATCAATTAGAATGCAATCGCACATGAATTGCGTAAATAACAGAATAATTTAGGCTTAAGGTGCGTTTGTTTGTGATGATCCAAATTGAGGCACGATCTTCGACTGGCTGACAGTCCTACTTGACAAAGTTAGAGGAGCTAATTAAAAGTAACAAAGGGGAAACCACGCGGTTCCTCTGTCCACATAATCTATAAAAATGTCCTTGAAACAAAATAGCATGCCATTCCTAGAGGAAACATAAACGCAAAACTGATTGCATGACGCTTGTTTCTTAATCCCCATTTGCCGCATCGATTGAGTCGTTCTGACTTACATCAACAATAGTCAGAAATGGTCCCTTCAGTTGTATATGGTATTGCCTTGCACATTCTATTGTCTACTGCGTTCTATTACACATTTTATTATATATTACATTGCATTATATGTGAAACTTATACATTGCACAGTCATGTTCTGATTCATCTTCCAGGAATTTTGCAGAAAAAGATAACATAGTTTCAGCTTTGTGCGACACACAGCCTGTTGCTGGATCTAAATCATTTCCCTCGTTTTGCTGGATAACTGATTTAATGATAAGCCGCTGTAACTATTTCTCGTGTACGCTGTATGAGTGTTACTTGAGAGTCCGAACAATTACTTATATCCCAACGCATCTGATTACAAAGTTTTCTCTTGCTTTTCAGTTCCTCGTAATATTAATAAATGGTTAATTCTCTGTCGGGTATCAAGAACGCAATGGGAATTTTAATCGGCGGAATGCCAAGATGTTACTAACACAATGTATTCATTTGTGTATTGCTGTTCTGTACAACAAAATGTGCTGTGGATTATATCAATAAATGGACTTTACTGCTTATAAAAACATTTGGGAACAAATAAATGGGAGCATTGTTTCAGAAATAGTCTTTCAAGTCCTGATCAGGAATATGCTACTGGGAATCTGAACATAGACTCTGTTCTGTTCCTTTCCTCCGATCAATGTTCAGTCTTTAAATGTTACAGAAATCACTTCATCAATTAAATCTATGCGAAAGGTCCCATTCAAGACCACCGATAACTGCCCGGCTCAGCAGACAATACATTACATTCTTGTGCAATTTACAATAAGATGCAATATACAATAGAATGTGCAATGCAATGTAATATCTAATAAGATGTGTAATAGAAAGCAGTAGACAATAGAATGTGCAAGGCAATGCCATATACAATTGAATATACAATATAATGTCCTGTGAACTGCAATGTAAAATATAATACAATGCATAATATAATGCAATGAATAATATAGTGCAAGGAAATGCAACAGACATTAGAATGCACAATAAAATACAATGTACAATACAATGTAATGTGTTAAAATGTACAATGGAATATACAATACAATGTATAATGTAATGCAAAATACAATGCAATATACAACACAATGCAATACAATACAGTGCAATACAACGTACCATACAATGCAATGTAAGAACATAAGAACATAAGAAATAGGAGCAGGAGTAGGCCATCTGGCCCTTCGAGCCTGCCCCGCCATTCAATAAGATCATGGCTGATCTGTCGTGGCTCAGTTCCACTTTCCGGCCCTCTCCCCATAACCCTTAATCCCCTCTCTTATCAAAAACCCATCAACCCACTTCTTGAAAATATTTAGCGAGGCAGCCTCCACCACTTCAATGGGTAGAGAATTCCAGAGATTCACCACCCTTTGAGTGAAGAAGTTCCTCCTCAACTCCGTTCTAAAACGCCCCCCCTTTATCTTGAGGCTGTGCCCCCTAGTCCTACTGTCTTTTTTCAGTGGGAAGAGTCTCTCCACCTCTATCCTATCCATCCCATTCATCATCTTATACGTCTCAATGAGATCTCCCCTCATTCTTCTAAACTCCAACGAGTACAAGCCTAGTTTATTCAGCCTCTCCTCATAGTTCAACCCCCTCAACTCCGGTATCAGCCTAGTAAACCTCCTCTGCACTCCCTCCAAGGCCAAAATATCTTTGCACAGGTGCGGCGCCCAAAACTGCACACAGTACTCCAGCTGCGGCCTCACCAATGCCCTATACAGCTGCAGCAAGACCTCCCTACTTTTATATGTACCTTACTAGGCAATGTACAATACAATGCAATTGCAATAAATGTACAATACAAAACAATGAAACACAATGTACAATACAGTGTAATACATTGTACAATTCAAGGTACAGTATAATGCAAAACAACACAATGTACAATAAATATACAACACAATGAAATGTAACAAGTAATACAATACCATGCAATATAGTACAATACTATGCAATGCAATACATGTTTTAAACTAAGTTAAAAAAAAGTCCAGCTCTTTCATAGGATTCAGCTGCAGTATTGCAGATTAAATTCAAGGAATGATTGGAATATGGGATGAATAATTCACAGAACGTAAGAACATAAGAAGTAGGAGCAGGAGTAGGCCATCTAGCCCTTCGAGCCTGCCCCGCCATTCAGTAAGATCATGGCTGATCTGAAGTGGATCAGTTCCACTTTCCCGCTTTCTTCCCATAACCCTTAATTCCCCTGTCTGTCAAAAAACCTATCTACCCGTGACTTAAATATATTTAGCGAGGTAGCCTCCACCACTTCAATGGGCAGAGAATTCCAGAGATTCACCACTCTTTGAGTGAAGAAGTTCTTCCTCAACTCCGATCTAAACTGCCCCGCCCCTTATCTTGAGGCTGTGCCCTCTAGTCCTGCTATCCTTTCTAAGTGGGAAGAATTTCCCTACCTCTACCCTATCTATCCCCTTCATTATCTTATAAGTCTCTATAAGATCCCCCCTCATCCTTCTAAACTCCAACGAGTACAGACCCAGTCTACTTAGTCTCTCTTCATTGTCTAACCCCCTCATCTCTGGTATCAGCCTAGTGAACTTCCTCTGCACTCCCTCCAAGGCCAATATATCTTTCCGCAAGTGCGGCGACCAAAACTGCACACAGTACTCCAGCTGTGGCCTCACCAGTACCCTGTACAGTTGCAGCAAGACCTCCCTACTTTTATATTCTATCTCCCTCGCTATAAAGGCCAACATTCCATTTGCCTTCTTGATCACCTGCTGCACCTGCAGACTGGGTTTTTGCAACTTGTGCACAAGGACCTCCAGGTCCCTCTGCACCATAGCATGCTGCAGCTTTTCACCTTTTAAATAATAATCCCTCCTACTATTATTTCTGCCAAAGTGGATAACCTCACACAGGGGCTTGCATTATTCAATCTTGCTTGAAGAACTGAATATTTTCCTGCTATATCTGCCCATGAAAATTTTTGAAGTCCAAACCTAAATTTGTAATGCTTTCTAAACTAGTTGGCTCCAGACACTTAGAAGTATGGGATTGTAGTTAGACATAACAAAGAAATCAACTGTATAACTTCACCATTGCTAGTCTCATGTCTTAAAATTAATGTCCCAAAGAAGTTTGATTGTAGCAACAACATATCTCAGCACTTTTCTCCAGTAAGAATACTGATTTTCAAACTGAGTCAATAATACAGAATCAATTCTTCAAGATAACTGATCTGGAAGAATCAGATATCCGATGAACAAATGCACCTGTAGCTTTAATATGAAATTTTGAAAGTTTTATGGTCAGCAATATCTGTTCCAACATTTCTCCAGTTAAAGTAGCTGCAGCGAACGCTTCTTTCCCTTTATTAGGGCTAGGGAATAATTTGCAAACATAACAGTGGACTGTCTTAGATGTTTCCCAAAAAAAATCAATTTCTAATTTCCGTCATCTCATTTGTCTTCACCTTCAGAAAATGGGGCTTATGAAGACTTCTAAACTGTTTATGGCCTCCAATTTCAACTCTTTCTCAGATTTTGCATATTACCTATGTTTTCTGGTTTACTTAGTACAAAATATTCTATCATACCCAATGGAACAGATTTTGGCCATAAGACGGTCTTCATTCCTCATTTCAACAGAAGAATCAGCAATATCTGGTCATTTCAGAGTCCGCTTCCTGTTCCACTTTTTCAGGCAATGTGGTATCTCTGGTCACTGGCAAGTCTAAGTCATCAGATAATTCATCCATGCTTTTGGTGGATGAGGGCATTCATGCATTATTCAATATGTCAAACTTTTTGAAATAAAATGATAAACTGTCTTTTTGCCTAGCTTCATCCTCTTGTCTGTTTCAACTTTCTCCATTTTTGACTGCCAGACTGATAATGTCGCTTCATACTGCTAAAGAGACTGATCTTGATTTTAGTGGTGTGTCTGAAAGTCAGTCCCACATTTTTATCAGCTTCAATTCAAACTCTGCAAGTATTTCTGTTACTTTAAGGAAGAGCAAATCTGAGACCTGAGAGCCAGCAGTTCAAAATGTACAATTATTAAAGCAGATGTCACCTTTTCAAAGTGTTGACAAGTGTTTTACAATCGATAAATTACGTTTTGAAATGCATTTACTATTTTTTGCAGTGTATTTTGTGGCCTAATCCACACTGGGAAGGTTTCCCTCTATTCATGAGTGACTTAGATTTGACTCAGGGAGGATTCTTCAAAACTGCTTTTTTTACATGATATTCATGATAAGCTACGAGGTAAGTATACATCTCTCTTTTGTACAGACTATTCCATCAGTCAAAGAGAGAAATTTGATATTTACTTGCAAAAATGGCTGTTTTGAAGTTGGTTGCTTCTGTTACTGTGGCACACACCTTAAGTATGAAAAATCTTCCAGCTGTTTACCCTCACAGAGCACATATAGACAGACCCGAGGGTAGCCTTTTCAGCTGGCTTTTAACAAATTGTTTGTATATTCCAAATGGATGGCAAATCCACAATTCTGTCTGGACACTACACATCTGATCTTTTGAGATGTGATGATTGTAATGCCACTTCATCTTTACTAGAGATGATAATCAAGTCTCTGGATGCTTTTAGACATAACCATGTCTGGAAATGGGGAGGAGTTCCACTGTCTTTTAGAGAATGATCCTGCAGCTATTCCCGCCTGTGGCTAATTGTCTTTCTCCATCATCTTTTGAGCTTGTGTCCATTTCAAAATATATAACTCAGGTCTTATTTAAAATCTATCATTTTCCTATGTAATTCTGTTTTTTTTCTGTCCATCATTGTGACAACATCATTATCTCATTATCATAACTATTAATCCATTATGTTTCATCTCCCCCAAGTAAAAGCTCAATCTTATTAATAACAATATTTAATGATTTTTTAACTATTTACATCATTTTTTCAAACTTTTGTAATCTCCTTTATTGTTACAGATTCCATCAAAATCCTACTCCTGCTCTTCCCTCCCCCTAGTCATTGTTATAAAGGATTCAATCTTTCACAGTGTTCTCAACACTCTGGGAGGACACTGTGGATACCTGGAGAAAGGCCCGAGAAGGTGAAATACCTTTGACTTAAATTAATTTCACTGCTGCATTGAGGATGAAAAGGGTATTCAATATCTGAGATTTGAATAAATCTGAACGATGAGCAGAAGAATGGCACAGTTTCTGTAGACATTACAGAAAATGAAGATACGACTTCCCCACTATACTTAGGAAACTACTTTTACATTCTGTAGGTCGTGGTAAAATTGCCACATGAGACTGCCCCACTGTAGGTAATAGGATGACTGTGCCAGTGTAGGAAGATAAACAACACGATCTTCAGCAATGCGATAAATCTCTAGAACTAAACTGAGACAAAATTTTTGTATATGATTCTTCAGTTGTAGATTTTGGCCTCTACTTCTGTGCTGAAGGACAACTTTAGTAGGAGGAAGATTTTTTGATAAGATTGAAGTGTGAGCATCAACTCACTTTCAACTGAACTAGTAGACTCAACTGATGGTCCAGCACTGTGATTCGCTATGGAATCACAATATTGTCTCTGAACAACTCTATGGTCACCAGGGATAAACATTGCTTCTCATTGAGGGTTCAGTGAGATAAAGTTACAAATTCTGCTTTTCAGCAGCAAACACAGCAGCCTCCTCAAAAGAAACAATTGAGAGTTCACCTGCTTTGGCAGTAGATTCAAAAAGCATACCATAGGAATCGCAAAGGGAAAAAGACCCTGATTAAGGTTATGTACAGGCTCCCTAGCAGTAGTCAGGATGTTGGACAGAAAGAAACTCAGGAGATGGAAAAGGCATGTTAGAGAGGTAATAATACAGTAATCATGGGGGATTTCAATATGTGGGTGGACTGGGAAAATCAAGTTGCTAGTGGATCCCAAGATAAAGAGTTTGTGGAATATCTACAGGATGGTTTTTTGGAGCAGTTTGTGCTCAAGCCCACCAGGGAATAAGCACTTCTGGATCTGGTGACGTATAATGAGGCAGACCTGATCAAGGAACTTAAGCTGAAGGAACCCTGAAGGGGCACTGACCACAATATGATAGTTTGAGAAAGAGATGTTGGAATCGGATACAATGGTGCTACAATTGAGTAAAGGAAACTACTAGGCCATGAAGGAAAAGCAGGCTGAATTTGATTGGAAAGGGAGCCCAGCAGCAAAGACTGTGGAACAACATGGGCAGGAGTTTTTGGGGATAATTTAAAAGGCGCAATGTAAATTCATTCCAAGGAAGAGGAAGCATGCTAGGGGGAGGATGAGGCAACCATGGCTGCCAAGGGAAGTTAGGGATAGCATAAACGTAAAGAGTATACTGTGGGCCTGATTTTACCATCAAGTTGTGCCCTTTTTCAGGCACAAAAATTTGGTAAAGTCAGGCATGAGGCGAGTAGCGTGATCCACGCCCACCTCCGTGCCAGGTCCAGCCCCGTGCCAGGTCCCCCTTTACCAAGGCCCAAAAATGGACACGATTGGGACAATGCCTGAAACGGGTGCGACGACCATTTAAATGCATTTGCATGCATTTAAATTGACTTAATAGTCTGCATGCCCAACTTTAACTGAACTTCTGCCTTTACCACCACGTTCACCAATCTGGAATTGGCACGAAACAGAAATGCTCTATAACAATCTGATTTGGGCAATCCATCAGTAAGGGTTAGTGAGGAGATACGTGCATAACATCTGACAGCTCTCTGCTGCTTATGGGTGTCCTCTCGTTGTGATCATTTTCTTTCTTGGGTAAGTGGGGGCTCTGCCAATGTGGGGGGGGGGGGGGGGGGGGCTTTGCTCAGCAGGGTTTCCGATGTCCAATTTGCAACACAGACCTGGGTCTCAGCACTGACCTTGGATCTTGTGGTGCTGCTAGGTCCTGGTGAACTCAGCATGCTTCCAACTGAAGGATGTGCACAAAGCTCTTGCAAATTGCACTGCTGCAGCCTTTCAACGTTTCGAGGAGCTGTGATTTTGGGGAGCATATGGCTAGGGGAATGGGCAGTATGGACAGTGACTGTTGATGGGCTAGGGGTGAGCAGCGTTCCTTCATCTCTACATGTGTTCCTCTCCACTTCCAAACACTCCCCCTCCACAACCCTCACTTCAGAGTGACAAGATGTTGCTCTTCATTTGGTTGCTGCTGGAGCTGAGGAGCAGGAGGAAGAATTGCGGGCACAGGAGGCCTAGGCCTTACCACTTGCACGAGTAGAGGGAGATGACCACCAGAGAGAGGTAGTGACCGCCATTTGCCCAGAGAGGGGGTGTAGGAGAAAGAGGTAGCAAAGAACCTGGCAGTTCCATGCACGAGTGTCATTTGAACTGATGTCAGACACCGTGTGCCGCCAATGTCTCCGTCTCCAAAAGGAGACAGTGCAACACTTGTGCCACCTGTTCCAGGACCTGGCACTTTGGGGCGGGAGGGGGAGGGGGAGGGGGAGGGGGAGGGGGGGGTCACCCACTCTCAGTGGCTGTCAAATTGATGGCCACTCTGAACTTTAATGCGACTGGTTCCTTCCAGATCCCTAGCGGAGATGTATATGATATCTCCCAATCAGTCGTGCACACCTGTGTCAAGAAGCCCTGCATGCCCGGGCTGGGCAGTAAATCAAATTTAACCTGGGCCAGGCCCCATCAGGAAGCCCGGGCGGCAGGGTTCGCAGCAATTGCAGGGATGCCTAACATACAGGGGCCATTGACTGCACGCATGTCGCCCTCAAGACGCCCCCCTACAGAATCCACCAAGATTCATTAACAGAAAGGGGTTTCACTCCCTGACTAGAATGTTCAACTAGTGTGTGACCATAATATGAACATTATGCACATCTGTGCGAGACACCCAGGCAGCGTCCATGACAACTTCATTGTCAGGAGTTCTGGCATCCCGGAGGCATTTGAGGAGGAGCCCCGGCTGTGGGGGTGGCTTGTGGGTGAAATGGGTTACCCGCTTCGGACATGGTCGATGATGCTTGTATGGAGGCCTGTGACTGAGGTAGAGACGTGCTACAATGAGGCCCATTTAGCCACCTGCGTGATAGTGGAGAGGTGCATTGGGCTCCTTAAAATGAGATTCCGGTGCCTGGACTGCTCTGGCGGGACACTACGTAACAGCCCTCTGATCTCTTCCCACATTGTGGTTGTATGCTGTGCCTTGCATAACCTGGCTCTGCAGAGAAGTGACCTATTGGAGGAGGAAGAGATGGAGGATGTGGCGGCTGGCCAGTTGGACATCGCTGGGGAAGAGGAGGAAGAGCACCAGGCGCTGGAGGGCTGGCAGCTCAAATGAGGCATGTGAGGGCAGCTAGGGAGGCCCTGATCACCAGGTGGTTCAGTTGCTAGGGGCTTGGGTCTGTGGGTTCCATTCCCCCCACTTCTATTCTTCTGTCTCCTGCAATATTGTCACACCAGAGTGGTGGGCCTGGGTACGCTGTGTTAGCAAGTATTTTGGCAGGCAGGAGGGTGATGACAACTCACTAAGCACCACGATGATGACACTCTGCTGCAAACTAGTCTGACTCTTACGTGAGCTCCGCATACACGCTGGCAGCTGGGCCCATGTGTGTGTAGTGGGTATGGGATCTGAAATGCCCAAACAGGGCCCTGGGGATGGGTGGGGTGGGGGAGAGGAGGGAATTGCTTGTGGGTTCTGGGGAACCAATGGCTTCCTTTTCTCAGTGACTGAGCATTGAAGGGCCTCCCCAACTGACATCAACATGAAGCATTGCTCCAGCGGTCATCAACGGAAGATTTCAATTTGAGACAAATCTGAAACAAATTAGTCTCAGGTGGGTGGTGAAAAAACCTTTAATAATTGCAATAAAGGTGTATAACTAAGTTCTAAAATAGAAGCTTGTGAACAGAAAATATTAAGGTGCTTAAAGATCTATCTAATTAGTGCAGGCTTTCACCCGTGCCATCTTTGTGCAACTACAATTTCCTAACCTTACATGGTTTCCCACTACATTTCAGTGACTCCCCAGAATGTATATGAGAGGTGCAGGGGCCAGCTGACTACCATATCCCATGGTCTGTGATGCACGTAGTGGCTGTCCTCTGGAGGCCCTGGACATTGAGACCCTGGCCAGCTTCCTGTTGTCTGGGATATTTTCATGACAGTCTCTTCATCCTGCTGCCCCTGAGATGCCCCAGTGTCAGGAAAGGGGGAATCAGGAGGTGTAGCCACAGCCACAGTCTCCTGGCTGGATTGCCCCAGCGTGGACTCGAGCCCTTCCTCCTCCCTTGGGGTTCCTGGCCCTGGGTCACTCCATGGGACAGTGGTGCTTCTGCAGTGAGCTCCAGAAGTTCCTGCGTCATCTGGCCCTGCCAATCCCAGAGGACTACCTGTGTCCTACCCATGGTGGTCGAGCCCTCTGCAGTGGCCACTTGAATCGGGGGCCACCTCTCAATGACCCCAGAAAGTGCCCTCTGAGACTGGGCCAAGCTTTACAACCCTCACCATGACCCTCTGTGACTGGGCCACATTCTCGAGGACTGCTGCCATAGCCTGCAGTGTCTCAGCACTGTCCCACTGGGTCTCCTGCAAACTCTCGAGCCTCTCAGCCATGGGCCGCAGAATCTCGAGAAGCCTGTTCAGTCTCTCTGCTGTGGCCTGCTGTGACTCGGCCATCACTTGGAACCTGCCACTCATGGTGAGGATCCCCTGCCCCAGGCTTTCCACTGCAGATGCCACTCTTGCAGTGTTGGCCTGGGAACCATGCAAGATAGCCAACAGCTAGTCTGCCTGAAAGCATTGTGACTCCTTCCAACAGCCTCGCAGTTGGCCCAGTGCAGCCATCAGCCTCTCCGGCATTCCCTGGCTGTGTGCTGCATCTCCAGCGGCTGAGGGAGAAGTGATCTCAGAGGCCCAGCTTGTATCCTGGGGCCAGCTGAGTCCTTGCATCCTGTAGGCCCCCACATGCCAGAGGCCTCAGACATTTCCTCCTCCACTCAATATACATCAGCAGGTGTGTTGTGCTCACCCGAGTGTGACCCAGAAGCCTCACCACTAACTAGACCCACCAATGTGTCAGTATCTGGGATGGTGAGTTGTGAGGTGGAAGCTGACACCAAAACAGTGCCACCCTCAGAGATTCCTTTACCCATATCGTCTGAGTACTTGTCCGAGCTGCCCTGACCAGGATGGGTGGAAGTTACAGGAGGGGCTGTATTCCAGAAGGCCCCAGGGTATCCAGATATGTTCCTGCAACACGGAATACAAAGTTAAGTGCAAGGGAGAGAGAGGAATCCGGATGCAAAACATGTGATTCACATTTCTCCACTGAACATAAAATAAAGCACAAAGAAAATTGCATCACAGGAACAGGCCCTTCGGCCCTCCAAGCCTGCGGCGACCAGGCTACTCATCTGATTTGTAACCCGCTATCATTCCAGGAACCATATGCCTCTATTCCCATCCCATTCATGAAGCTGTAAAGATGCTCCTTAGAGGTCACTCTCATATCTGCTTCTGCCTCACCTCTGCTGCATCTAGTAGCCTCCCCAGGTCGCCCTCAGAAAAATGGGAGAGGGGGTGGCACTGGTCATGCACACATTGTCTTGGAATGCCTACCTCCCCGTATATCTTCGAGTTTTTTATGGAGCTGCCCCTCATTAGGGCAGAGCAGCTTCAGACAGTTTGGCAGAGCATTCCAGCAAGTTCCATGCAGTTTGCTTGTTAGCATTTAGGAGAAGGCAAGTGAGCACTTGCAGGTGTGCTAATTGTTTTGGGGGGGGGGTGGGCGGAGATGGATCAGTAGCTCAATGATTGAGTCACTCTGGTGTCTTTATATGCCCTGTTTGTGAACAGAACTCCTACTTACCTGATGAAGGAGCAGTGCTCCAAAAGCTAGTGGCTTTTGCTACCAAATAAACCTGTTGGACCTTAACCTGATGTTGTGAGACTTCTTTCAATGACTGGGGACAGGGAAGAGAGAGGGGGGTGTCACACAGCTATCGGAGCCTGGAGGAGTTGGGGGCCTTGTGCCGGGGGTCCGGGGTGGGGAGGAGGGTGGATCTCTCTGTTTGATATGAGTGGAGGTGGAAGGGTCTGCTGCCACTCTGCCTGAAATTGGTGAGGGTGGAAAGGAGGCCCACTGCCACTCTGCCTGAGATCCGTGGGGGAAGGAGGGAAGGGGGCCGCAATCAATCTGGGTGGTGGGGGGGCGTGGGGAATAAGGGTGTCAGTAATGTTGTGGGGATGGCACAATGTCTGTTAAGGCCAGGGGGAGGCATTATCCGGCCCAGGAGAGATGTGGCCCACAGGCTTGTGCAGCGCAATTTGGAATTGCTATTTTTGCGGGCAGAGTGCATATGTGAGTGAGAATGGGCCTAAAAGTAAGATCTGAAGCACTCCCAGATTTAGAATCAAAATGGTAAATAGGGCCCTGTGAGGAACAGTGGGAAGCCAGAGGATTAGGAAGCCTTTAAAAGCAAGCAGAAGGCAACTATAAAAACAATAAGGGTGGAGAAGATGGAATAGGAGGATAAGCAGCTAATAATATAAAAAAAAGCAAGAGTTTTTTTAGATATATAAAAGGTAAGAGGGAGAGACAAGAATGGACATTGGACTGTTGGAAAATGACGCTGGAGAAGTAGCAATGGGAACAAAGAAATGGCATAGGAACTGAATGGGTACTTTGTATCAGTCTTCATGATGGAAGACGCTAGTAACATACCAGAACTTCAAGAGTCAGGAGGCAGGGGTAAATGTAGTGGCCATCACAAAGGAGAAGGTGCAAGGGAAGTTGAAAGGTCTAAAGGTGGATAAATCACCCAGATCAGATTGACTACATCCCAGGGTTCTGAAGGGGATAGCTGAGCAGATTGTGGAGGCATTGGTGGTGATCTTTCAGGAATCACTGGAATCAGGGAACATAACCTGTGCTTAACCACAACCTGCGCTTAACCCTCTTTTCACTCACATTGTCTGTATCTTTAAGACTTGATTATTATAAAGACTCGTATTCCAACCATTATTTTGTAAATTGAGTTTGTGTCTTTATATGCCCTGTTTGTGAACTGAAATCCTACTCACCTGATGAAGGAGCAGCGCTCTGAAAGCCAGTGGCTTGTGCTACCAAATAAACATGTTGGACTTTAACCTGGTATTGTGAGACTTCTCACTGTCAGGGAAGGTCCCAGAAGACGAAAAAGCTAATGCAACACCCCTGTTTAAGAAGGGAGAGAGGCAGAAGATGGGAAATTATAAACCAGTTAATCTGACTGTGTCGTGGTTAAGATCTTGGAGTCCAACATTAAGGATGAAATTACAGAGTACTTGGAAATGCATGGTAAAATAGGGCCGAGTCAGCATGGCTTCATCAAAGGGAGGTCATTTTATCAAATCTGTTTGAATTCTTTGAAGAAGAAATGAAGAAGTTAGACAAAGGAGAGCGAGCGGACATTATTTATTTGGATTTCCAGAAAGCCTTTGACAAGGTGCCTCACAGGAGGCTGCTAAATAAGCTAAGAGTCAATGATGTTAGAAACAAGGTACTGGCATGGAAAGAAGATTGAGTGACAGACAGAAGGCAAAGAATGGGGATAACGGTGTCCTTTTCAGGATAGCAACTGGTGACTAGTGGTGTTCCAGTGTTGGGACCACAACTTTCCACTTTATATGTTAATAATCTGGAAGATGGAACTGAGGGCATGGTTGCTAAATTTGCAGCTGATACAAAGATATGTAGAGGGACAGGTAATGTTGAGAAAGTGGGGAGACTGCAAAATGACTTGGACAGACTAGGAGGTGGGCAAAGAAGTGGCAGATGGAATGCAATGTGGGAAAGTGTGAGGTTATGCACATTGGTAGGAAGAATAGAGGCATACACTATTTTCTAAATGAGGAAAGGCTTTGGAAATCTGGAGCACAAAGGAACTTGGGAGTCCTGATTCAGGACTGTCTTAAGGTTAACATGCAGGTTCAGCTGGCAGCTAGGAAGGCAAATTCAATGTTAGCATTCATTTCTGGAGGGCTAGAATACAAGAGCAAAGGTGGACTGCTGAGGCTCTACAAGGTACTGGACAGACCTCATTTGAAAAATTTTGAGCAGTTTTGGGCCCCATTCCTAAGAAAGGATGTGCTGACCTTGGTAGGGGTCCAGAAGAGGTTCACAAGAATGATCCCAGGAGTGAAGGGTTTGTCATGTGACGAACAGTTGGGGAATGTGGGTTTGTACTTGATGGAGTTTAGAAGGACGAGGGGTGACCTAATTGAAACTTACAGAATACTGAGAGGTTTCGATAAAGTGCACATGGAGAGGATGTTTCCATTAGTGGAAGAGACTAGAACTCAAGGGCACAACGTAAATGAAATGACACTCTTTTAATACTGAGATGAGGAAGAATTTCTTCAGTCAGAGGGTGGTGAATCCGTGGAACTCACTGCCACAGAGAGTTATGGAGGCCAAGTCATTGAGTATCTTTAAGACAGAGATAGATAGGTTCTTGATCAATAAGTGGATCAAGGGTTACAGGGAGAAGGCAGGAGAATGGGGATGAGAATCATATCAGCCTATTACTAGTGGCACATTCTCCTGGGTTAAGTTTGTAGAGTGGGGAATTACCCAAACTCTGCACTTCCCACCTGGTAGTTAAAATTCAGGCCATAGAAAACAAAAGCAGGGAAATTATCCTAAATGCTCGTAAAACTTGATAAGTCTTCAGTTGGCGTATGTGTCACCAATTCTGGGCACTTCAAGGAAAGGATGTCAAAGTCTAACGAGAAACTGCAAAGATTTACTGAGAGATAAGATCTTTCTCTTTCTAGACTTTATTAAGAATGTCCGGTCCTTGAACAAAGCCATTAGTTTGTTTCTTTCAATTTGACAAATCCTTTACCAAAGCTCCTATGAAAATTGCTTATTAACATATGGCTAAAGCAGCATGTATATATATATATATTATACCTTATATATTTTACAAATATATGAGGAACATGTACATACATGTACTTACCTTTAACTTGAACAGTTCATTAGATTCAACACCTTAGATGACTCAGGTTTTATCTCCTGATGCCTTGCTATTAAACAAACTTTGCATCTTACCACTTGAACAAGCTATCGAACGCTTCATTATTTCAATGAACCTCAAGCTGAACCTTAGTAGAGAGAGCATGTGATGTGACACCATTAAACTGAATCATTTCAAATATTTTCATTCTATTGACAGCAATGAGAATGACATTTTTTAACCAAACAGTAATTGCTCCTCTGGAGGAAGACTCTGATTCAGAGAAGTTAAATCTTTGAACCATACCATAGAACACCAGTCTACTTTATTAAATAGATTATGTTCATCCAAATATTTGTTTAGTCCGCTGACATTAAATGCACACACTCCAATTTTGGGTAATTATGTATCATTAACAGATAATTCAATGAAACAAAATGCAATCCTCCGTAATCTCTGATGTGTAGGTTTGAAAAGGATAACTTTTATTATCAGAATTGGTATTGACATTGTTAGGGTATGTGCCTGATGTTAAATAACAAGGAAAAAATAGATCACTTGTAGTTCAGTCCTGTTGTCAAAATTCTTAAGAGGGTTCTGTTCACATGCCATGGGAAAATGTAACCAATAAAAATGGGGAAATTATTAGGGCATCTATTTCTTTTGAGGCTGTAATCATACCATCATGTATTCATTGTTCTGAAGTAATCTCAGCCTTGCACAGCTGTACAAGTGGCTCTAAAACTCTGATCACTAACAATTCTTTGGTACACTACGATAGGTAGAAATTCTGGGCAGTTTTAAGCTTGAAACCTGAATGCAGATTTATAAACAATAATACTAACTTTGGTTTCTCAGCATTTGGGTGTATAAATAGGATATTGAATCATGGAATATAACATCTGAATCCTAAAATAGCATATTAAGATATTATACTCTATGTGAGAAACATTTGTTATTTCCATTCTTACTTGCACATCATTTAATTTGAAGTACAATTAAACCAATATCTATGGAATTATAGGTAGAAAAGCCACATAATTACAAACACTAAACAACACATATCAGTTATATGAGTTTATCAATAGTTTTGCCCTGTTGTATCCTGTCTAAAACTTGCACTATGTTGTAATACATGGCAGCATGTGGTAAATGTGTGGGGCTACAGGGGTAAGGGCAGGGCCTGGGTAAGAGGCTCTTTCAAATGGCCTCCTTCTGCACTGTAAGGATTCTATGATAACCTGCTGCTAGGAGGTACACAAAAGTAACTCTAAATAATTTGGTCTTTAATGTTCTGCTCCTTCTTTAAGTGGAGTTCTTACATCCTTACTTTCATTGAAGCATGAATGCCTTTCTGCGCACTGCAAGGTGAAAATAATACATTCTTCATAGAGATCTGTCAAAATTAAAGGACAAAACAGACAAATATGTCATTGGTACTATTAACAAGCCAATAAAATAGATCATCTAACTGTTAATAGAACTTAGATCCTAAGGACAGATTTTTAACAGCCAGGGTGAGGCCAATACAAGTGCAGCTATGGGTGTAAATTCCTGAAACTGATGTCAGATTGTTTCCCCAACTTAATGCCTCCCTCTTCCAGGTTTGACTTGGCCAGGATTGAGGCGAATGGGGAAATGCTCCTGCTTGCTTTTGAACCAGGGAACTTTCGCAACTGAGACAAATATAATCACTACACTACAGAAACACTGCAGTCAGGTGAGTGGGGAGGCCCCATGCAGCTGTTGGGCAAGTCTTGAACTTAACCATGCATTCTAACTGTAACAGCTGATGCACAAATTTCCAGAGCTCTCTATATCCAGCCAGAGTCAATGAGCTGATGGCAGAGTGGAGAGTACTTCTTCAGTGAACCTGAAAGGTGGAAGCCTTCAGAAAGTGATACTGAAGAGCTCCAAGCCATGCCTATGTGAGAGGCTGGTGCTTAAAGCACTTCTTCTCAACGTGTTCTTAATACTTGACAACATCTTGGAAGTTCATTTCTCTGGCATTTGAGTTGTCTTGATCTGCCCCTGCCTTCTGCTAGCCTTCATCAACATATGGGGGCAGCTTCTGAAGCTTTAATTTGCATCCTTGATGAGGAAATATAGGAATAGAGCACAAAAAATATCAGGAACGACATCAAACACTTGCACTTGCCTTTTCCTCAGCCACTTGTTACTCCACAGGATGGAGAGGATAGACATATAGATGAACTTCAAAGGATGCAAGGCCCCCAACACAAGATCTACAAGCTGAAGATTAGCTTTCAACATATATGAGCGCCAGTGTCTTGAAATCTTAGACTTCTACAGCAGATCATTGCTGAACATCTACAATCTCGTGGAATAAGTCATCCTTTCCAGAGAAACGTTTGGGAATGCACTGCTAATGTGACAGTCACTAGAGGCTAGCCACCTCACTTTGGTCTCTTGGGTTCTGCAGCAGGAAGTCCGGATAAAAAAGAGACCAGGAGGAGGGGGAAGGGGTGCAGGAAGAGACCAATCTTCCTATGTCTCCTTTCCATTCCAAAGGTGGCTGAAGCCTCAAGAATCAATGTTTTGTTTAGCCTCTGCCAGGGTAACGTTAACTAGAAATAACTCCCTTTTAGATTTGGTGGGCCAGCCTGACAAACTTCTCTGGTTGGAAAAGTTGGAAGTGAGGTGCTAATATCAACCTGATTTAATAAGCCACAACAAAGTCCATTTCAACTACAAATAGGTTTCCCAACTGCTACTGTTTCCTTGCTGCGAGTAGGTCTATTCTGTTGAGATTCCACTCTGAATCTTTGAGTCATACTGGAAAATATTTTTTATTCAACAGAAAATTATCATCCCAACATTTGTTGAATCCACTGTCCTACTTCCATTATTGTTGAATGTAATTTTGCCACTTACACCAATCAGTATATAGCTATTTAGAAAGTGGGTATTCTGTGTAATGCCATTTTTATTTCATAATTTCTACTAGAGTAACCTTATTGAATGTGATTTGTTTAATAATCAGAGCCTGAGAACATACTGTCTTTCAAGCAGATTTCCAATTAATTGGTGTTAAATGTACAGTGTAAACAACAAGGAAAGTTAATGACTTCCCTTGTCATCTTATTCTCTTGGATGCTGTCAAGAGGCAGATGCATTACCTGAAAATCTATAAACAACAGACAATGCTATTTGGTCCTGCTTCAAAACTTTGATTTTTAATCAACCTAGAAGAACTCAACAGGGAGCAGAATTTCAACAATTGCATAAATCTGGCTCCAGTAACAATACCTGCTTACTTTGAGAAAGTACTTTAAGCTTGATGTGCCAAATTCTATCTGATAAACAAGTATATCATTCTACTTTGAAGAGCGCCACCTCCTTCTTCCAGAAACATAAATCTGTACGCTATACCATCCATAAAGGTAAATATATCTTCAGTTTGTGCTTTATACACCAGGCTTTTGTGTGACAATTTCTTATCAACGTCCAAATGCAATGTTTGAGGATGGTCTTACCCACCACTGTTAAAATTGTAATTCCAAAAGCTGAAATCTGAATAAAATTAAGCTATGTTTTTCAATGCCAAATTAAATGTTTCTTCTCATAGATGTTACACACATTACTTAGTCTCCTTTCATTGATCCCCTCATGGGTTAACTAATTTAAATAATAAATTAATTTAATTCTCCAGTCTGCTTACTCATCACAATTTCAAAAACAGGTGTGCTCTAACCACATAACTTGGCTTTGTTTACTGAACACAACCCAATCACAAAGGAAACGTCATGTTACAACTGTACAAAACTCTGGTGCGGCTGTACTTGGAGTATTGTGTACAGTTCTGGTCAGCACATTATAAGAAAGATGTGGAGGCATTGGAAAGGGTGCAGAGGAGGTTTACCAGGATGTTGCCTGGTATGGTGGGAAGGACTTATGAGGAAAGGCTGAGGGAATTGAGGTTATTTTCATTGGAGAGAAGGTTACGAGGTGACCTGATTGAGGCATACAAAATGTTCAAAGGATTGGATAGGGTGGACAGTGAGAGCCTTTTACCTCAGATGGTGATGGCTAACACAAGGGGACATAGCTTTAAATTAAGGGGTGGTAATTATAGGACAGATGTCAGAAGTAGGTTCTTTACTCAGAGGGTAGTAAGGTCATGGAATGCCCTGCCTGCAGCAGTTGTGGACTTGCCAACTTTAAGGGCATTCAAATGGTCAGGGGATAGGCATATGGATAACATTGGAATAGTTTAGGTTAGAGGGTCATTAGATTGGTTCCACTGGTCGGCGCAACATCGAGGGCCGAAGGGCCAGTACTGTGCTGTAATGTTCTATGAAACCATTGGATTCTTATCAAAAATGCAGATTCATCAGTTTTCTGTATTGGCTACTTGCTCAACATAAAGAAAAATCAATGCTATTTTGCTATCAAAAGCCAATTTTTATTTCCTGTTTACACTATTCCAGTTTGAGACAGCACAATAACTCTTTCATCATTAGACTGATGAAAGTGGCCTGGTGGTAGCACTTTCACCTGAGTTGAAAGTTCATGAGTTCATATCCCACTCCCAGAACTTGAGCAGAAAATCGACTAATATCTGAGCAGTACTGAAGGCCTGCTGCACCACTGATGATGCTGTCCTTCAGACAAAACATTAAATCAAAGGCCTATCTGTCCTTTCAAAGGAAATAAAAGATTCTGTGCAAAATTCTGATCATGTACTTACCAATAATTATCCTCAATTAAGAACATGAAAACATATTATCCGGTTATCGTCATATTACTGTTCGTAGGGCCTTGCTGTGTATCACTTGGTTGCTGCATTTCTTACATTAGAAAACTATTTTAAAGTGCTTCAGGCCATCTTGAGATTGTGAAAGGTACAATATAAATCCAAGCCTTTCTAAACAAAAAATAGTTTTCTCTTTGTAAAGTGGCTCCGGATTTCCTTGATATTTTTTGATATGCTGCCAACTGCCTTCCAAGCTGAGGAACTGAATATTTGTAACCAAAAAGGATGTTAAAATTGCTAACAGGAATACCCTGCCCCTCCATGGTGGGTGCATTGTTGCAGTCTTCATGATAGAATCAACACAAAATCAATGATGTGGTATGAATTTCAACTTTTGCACATCATGTTCACTATTGAGAAACATTATGTCACTTCACTTTCAACCGTAAGCCACTTGTATATTAAAGTTTAAGTTTATTTATTAGTATCACAAATAGGCTTATGTTAAAATTGCAATGAAGTTACTGTGAAAATCCCCTAGTTGCCACACTGAGGGAGAATTTAGTGGAGCCAACGCACCTTTAATTTGCTTTCTGTAAAATGATTGAAAAATGAAAGACAACCTGATATCTTTACAGTCTGGTTAGTTGTCTGAGAATTCTTTAATCTGATATGCTGTTCAGCTTCGTCATTTGTTCACTATTTCTGGACGCCACAAATTCCCTTAGATGGTACCAGATTGAAGTCACATCAAAATGGATATTATGGAACTCGCTAAATCTTTGTGAGCTGCTATTTCTGTATCAGTAGTGAGCTCTGTCCCTTTGCCACTGACTGCAAATGGAAAGTTATGATTTTTGGTTAACACCAGAGTAATTAAAATCATGAAAAAAAATGGACAAAACATGCTTTTTTGTGTGCTTGTGTAGGTGTTTTAATAGAAAAATGTGATTTATTGTGACTCAAAGTTTGCACCCACTGAGTAAAGTCACATTTCATCCCATCAGCTCAATGAATATATGTCAGTAAAATTCAGCTTTACTGAAATCTCTTCAGAAACAATATCTTGCTGGAGCTTTGCGGAATGTCTTCTGATTTTAAGCCAGTTATAAAATGAAACAATATTAAATACAATGCAAGAATCCATGTTTTCAAATTAGATTTAATACTTAAAAATGGCATTACTGACTTTTGGTTAAATATGCACTAATATCACAACTGATTGTCCACACACAAAACATATTACAGTTAGAAACTGTACATCATTAGATTGTATAAACCTTGCAAACATTACTGACACAACTTTATTCCAAAACTAACATAGTTTACATCACTAAATAGATTACAAAAATGTTTCCATCACATAAGTTTCACAAATATCCTTTTAAATGATTAAAGCACAGGGAACTGGTTCCATTGCAAATCTGTGTCTCAGTAAGTCACAAAAGTGATATTACTGTCAAAGCACATGTAAACTTATGCACTGACTTTAAACCCTGTAGATGTTTGGCCAGTTGATTGATACTTTGGTGCAAGTGTCAGCTACAGGTTGTGATGACAATAGGGTTGCTCTTTTCCCCCAGTTGGATATCGGTAAAATGGGTAGAAGTTCATGACTTTACATTTCATCCAAATGTGAAGCTGCCATTTTCTAAATATAAGTTGTGCAATAAAAGTTCAAAACTTTTAGAATGAGATGGTGCCAGTTGTTTCAGAAACTGTTCTCAGTAGGAACGACACTGCATTCTCTAAGAAGTTATGGAATATGCCCAGTTGATTTTGAAAAAAATCAAAATCACTAAAAGAAGTGTGGATGATCTGGTAGCACAGTGGACTAAGATGCTATCATGCAGCATGGAGTCATTAGACTTCCCGACCAACCTGAGATTCTCAGCATAATGAGTTTCTAATTTCAATCAGACCAGTAAGTAGAATGGATTCAACTTGATGAAACCATGAGTTAAATGAAATTCCCCAATGTTCAGGAGCAAGAAATTTCCTAATTTCTGCTTTTGGATGTCTTTTGCATTTTTTGTAAAATACCTGTATCATATGACACATAGTAGCAAAATATTAGCACTGATCCAATGTTGATTTTTATTCTTTTAATAGGTGTATAGCTTATGATGCCTTAATTATTTTCCAAACATCATAATATTAGCTGTCAGTTGCACATGTGAGTACATGGTTAGAGATGACACGGCAGAACAGAGGAAGAAGTAGTCATTGTGCATATCTCATCTGTACCTTGAGCACTTGCTGAGTAGGACTGGTGGAATCTGAGAGTAGGTTAATGCCCATCCTCACCACCAGAGGTAAATAAAGAGCTCAACACAGGCAAGAAAACACACAGAAATGCGAAAACTCAATTTTAGAGAATATTTTGTGGGGTATCATAATACTTAAACTTTAAAACATTTATAATATAGTTTCAAATATATCATAGACATTTGTCAAATTTTGATATTTCTTGTGCACATCATTAATACTTCTGTTCCTGTTTCATAGAATAACATTGCAAATATTACATTCTCAAAATCTATCTTACATAACTTGCATCACAAGGACAGGATGCAAGAGCAAAGATAACATGACTCTATTTTACACAAAGTACGTTGTATTGTTAACACAGGGGAAAGTCTTCCAAATTTTATTATGCTTTCAATTGATGTCCAAAACTATCTAAAGTCACTTCAAGCAACACTCTCAAGTTGTAAAATGCCTCAGTCTTCAAATTATGGCATTGGAGAGTAGCATACAAAAGCCAAATACAGTCATCTGAAATTCTTCTGCCTGTTATTTTAGTAGATGCATTATAATGTTGAATGACTTATTAAAATTATCGAGGGATTGAGTTTAGGAGTCGGGAGATAATGCTGCAGCTTTATAAGACCCTGGTCAGATCCCTCTTGGAGTACTGTGCTCAGTTCTGGTCGCCTCATTACAGGAGGGATGTGGAAGCTATTGAAAGGGTGTAGAGATTTACAAGGATATTGCCTGGATTGGGTGGCATGCCTTATGAGGATAGGTTGAGGGAGCTCAGTCTTTTCTCCTTAGAGAGACAAAGGATGAGAGGTGACCTGATAGAAGTGTATAAGATGTTGAGGGGTACAGATTGGGTGGATTCTCAGAGGCTTTTTCCCCGGGCTGGAATGGTTGCTACGAGAGGACACAGGTTTAAGATGCTGGGGAGTAGGTACAGAGGAGATATCAGGGGTAAGTTTTTCACTCAGAGTGGTGAGTGAGTGGAATCGGCTGCCGTTGGTGGTGGTGGAGGCAAATTCGATCGGGTCTTTTAAGAGACTTCTGGATGAGTACATGGGACTTAATAGAATTGAGGGTTATAGGTAAGCCTAGTAGGTAGGGATATCACCGGTGCAAAGGCCTGTCTGTGCTGTAGCTTTTCTATGTTCTAAAATAGTAGAAATAGAAAGAAGTATTTCAGAAGAACATTTTGCTTTTGCATGCTGGAATCTCAAGGTATAATTTTAGAGCCCTGTTTTTCCCCCAACATTATCACTCTTGTGACTCCCATACTGTTGCCTCCCATTGCAGATTGTTTAATTTACAGAATTCCCTCAAGCCAAAATGACCCTACCAACATTCCTCTAATCTATAGTGAACCATTAAAGACTTAGCTTTTAGTGGAATAATTTGACAGGAAAGTTGAAGTTTGTGGACTGGGCTTTCAGCACATCTAATATTGTAAGCTTCAGTCAAGATTTATAAAAACAGAAAATGTGGAAACACTCAGCAGGTCTGCCACCACCTGTGGAGAGAAAAACAGAGTTGACGTTTCAGGTTCATACCCTTTCAGAACTGGCAAAGGTTAAAGTTGTAACAGGTTTTAAGCAAGTACAAATGCAGGAAAAGGAGAAAAGGCAAGAGCAAAAGGGGAATTCTGTGATGTGGTGGAAGTGAGGATTGATTAACTGACAAAAGGGATAACGGTACAAGATAAGGGTAACAAGGTACAGCAAAAGCTGATGGTAATAGACAAGTGAAGAAACAATAAAAATGGGATTAGAAGTGTAAATGACAACAATGGAATCAATACCAGGACTTGTACAAAAAATGCGAATTTTGATTATGCTGTAAAATTACTGAAGTAAAAATTTGAATGCAAAAAATTGTTGAATGCTGAATAAAAAGGTACAGTCCTGTTCTTTGAGCTGCCTTGCTGACATTCCCCTACACCCACCCACCCCCCAAACCCCATCTCCTTCTCACAACACCTTTCTTTGCAAGTTTAGGGAATGCAACACTTGTCTTTTTACCTTGTCTCTTACTGTCCTGGCACCAGGTTAAACGCCAATTAATTTGTACTTCCTTCAATTTAGAATACCATATTTGTTGTTCACAATGTGGTCTCTTCTACATGGGGAGACTAACTGCAGATTGATGGTTGCTTGCTGAACACCTCTGTTCAGTCCATAAGTATGGCCTTGAGCCTCCGGTCACTTGTCATTTTACTTTTCCATCCCACTCTGATCTTTCTGTCCTTGGTTTCCTACACTTCTAATGAAGCTCAAAGGGAGCTAGAGGAACAGTATCTCGTTTAGGCTTTTCACGGACTCCCAGAGTCATTGGTTGGGACTTTCCAGCTGTTCACATCTGTGGGATCATCTGGTCACACTGACAGTACACCTATGCCGAGGGATTCACAGCAGTGAGGGGTGCATTCAACGGGAAACCCCATTTACAATGGTGGGGCCAGAAGATCTCATCGCCAACCAATGGTGGGCCCCCTCTGCCACCCACTGAATTCAACAATTTCACATCACAGCAACCACTTCTACCTTCTATTTGCACAACAGCTATTGATAATGATTTTGCTACTGCTATTAATAGCTCCTCTAGACCCATCTTTTGTTTCTTCATTTACCCCATGATCACCACTCTGCTCTGTACCATTATTCATTTAATCTCTCCTACATTCCCCTTTTCATAGATCTCCTAAATTATGCTTTCTCTTTTCTTCTCTCCACCTCCGTACTTGTTAAAAATTACATCTATAACCCTTGCAAGTTCTGATGAAAGGTCAGCGACTTGAAACATTTTTGCTTCTCTATCCACAGATGCTGCCTGACCTGCTGAGTATTTCCAGCATTTTCTGTTGTATTTTCAGATTTCTAGCATCTACAATATTTTGCTTTTTATTGTTTTAAATTTGCTTCACTCTGCATAGTTGAAGCCTGAATCCCAAAAAAATTCAAAGTGATCTTTTGGACCTCTTAAGCTGAAATTATAATTATAGGCAACCAAATCACATTCAAGTCTCTTTGGAGATGTCTGAATATGGTCAAAGGTGTTTATGTATAAAAGCCCTGAAATGACCAGTTTATAGAAGGCTACCACAGAAGGCAATTTGCAATGTGCCTTAACAGCAATTTAATTCAGAGCAACATCTTGAAGAGGACTTAAAGATATGATACTCTGAATGTTTCATTTATAGCGAGAAAATTTAAATTCAATAGAACTGTACATAAAATATCTTTCTAAATTTTCTTTTAACAAGTTACATCATGTAACGATTCAGTAAAGGCATGACAATAATGATTAACTATGATTGTGTAGCACCATTATGTTTTTGAAAAATACAAAACATACATTTAGAGAGATGATGCATGTGTAATGGTTAAATTAGCAAATAATCATGTTACACATTCATTTATAGCAGACAACCAAATGCAAGGAAAACCAATGAAAATGTAACAAAGTAAGGAACCCTGTACAAGTGCACTAGTCCGAAGGCTGCCATGGCAATGGCCAAGAGGAGCTGTAGTCTTGCTGTGTGTTTTAGTAGCTTGCTAACATGAAAAATAAAAACATTCATTAGTCATACTGATAATTAAACATTAGGTACTTGTACTTGCATTGAAATTAAAGGTGCTTGCATTGTATGATGCCTATGTCCCAAAAAAATGAAATTATGGGTAATAGGACTTGATTTTATTAAATTGATCCACAATAACCGAAATGAAAAGTACTGTAAACAATTTGGGACCCTACAATTCATTTTGGGCTATGCTGACAGGTGTGCAACATGTATTGTTGATGGCGGGGGCAAAATGGGAAACCATCTAGAACACTGTGGTTAAGAGCAGGTGAGAGAGCAGCAGCCATACAGGTGTTCTGCTCTCTCTAATCTTTGCTCCTCTTGTACTTTCCCTGTGTTCTGTTTCTTCAGGCTCCTGCCAAGGATATACAGACTTTGCAGTGAGCGGAAAATAAAACTGAAAAGCATTGACTCAAATGGGTGCTGTAGTGTGGCGACTGGGGGAATTTCACAGTTACTTCATTGCAGTCTTAATGTAAGCCTTACCTGTGACAAATAAATAAACTTTAAAGTGATAGATGGACTTTATTTCTTTGAATTATATTCTTTGTCCATTCACTAGAGAAATGAAATTTAATTTCACGAGTTAAATTATTAACCATGACACTGCAGATTGCTGATACCAAAGATGAACTCTTACTTCAGTGATATATTCTGTAATGAGGGCTGTGCCATGGTGCCAACTCCAATCTCCAACTCTCACCCATTAAAAATCTATATAAGACTTATGAGATAGGATTGTGGCATACATGAGCAAAGAAAAGAACAGCACAGGAACAAACCCTTTGGCCCTCCAAGCCTGTACTGATCATGATGCCTGCCTAAACTAAAACCATACGCACTTAAAGTCTGTATCCTTCCATTCCCATCCTATTCATATATTCATCTAGTTGCCCCTTAAATGCCGCTATTGTACCTACTCCCACCACATCCCTGAGCAACATGTTCTAGACATTCACCATCTCTGTGTAAAAAACTTACCTCGCACATCTTCTCTAAACTTTTCCCCTTAAACCTATCTCCCCTAGTATTTGACTTTTCTACTCTAGGAAAGAATATCTGACAGTCCACGCCACTCATAATCTTGGAAACCTCTATCAGGTCACCTCTTAATCTCCGTCATTCCAGTGAGAACAAACTGAGTTTATCCAATCTCTCCTCGCAGCTAATACCCTCCAGACCTGGCAACATTCTGGTAAACCTCTTCTGTACCCTCTCCAAAGCATCCACATCTTTCTGGTAGTGTGACAACCAGAATTGTACACAATATTCTAAATGAGGCCTAACTAAGGTTCTGTACAGCTGCAGCATGACCTACAATTTTTATATTCAATGTCCCATTTGATGAAGACAAGCATGCCGTATGCTTTCTTGACTACCTTATCCACCTGCGTTGCCACTTTTAGTGATCAGTGGATATGTGCACCCAGATCTCTCTGCCTGTCAATACTCATAACGGTTCTATGATTTACTATATAATTCCTACATACATTGGACCTTCCAAAATGAATTATTTCACACTTGTCAAGATTAAACTCCATCTGCCATTTCTCCCCCCAAGTTTCCAACCCGTCTATATTTTGCTGTATCCTCTGACAATCCTCTTTACTATCTGCAACTCCATCAATTTTTGTGTCCTCGCAAACTTACTAATCAGACCAGCTACATTTTCCTCCAAATCATTTATGTATACTACGAACAACAAAGGTCCCAGAACCGATCCCTGTGGAACACCACTAGTCCCAGCCTTCCATTCAGAAAAGCACCCCTCTACTGCTACCCTCTGCCTTCTATGGCCAAGCCACTTCTCCTCTGATCCTGTGTGACTTCACCTTTCGTACCACTCTGCCATGAGGTACCTTGTCAAAGGCTTTCACTGGAGTCCATGTATACAACATCCACTGCCTTTCCCTCTTTTATCATCTTCGTCGTTTTCTCAAAAAACTCCATCAAGTTAGTGACATACGATCTCCCCTTCACAAAACCATGCTGTCTATCACTAATAAGTCAATTTGATTTCAAATGTGGGCAAAACCCTGTCCCTAAGAATCTTTTCCAATAATTTCCCTACCACTGATGTAAGGCTCACCGGCCTATAACTTCCTGGATTATCCCTGCTGCTCTTCTTAAACATTGGAACAACTTTGTCTATCATCCAGTCCTCTGGAACTTCATCTGTAGCCAATGAGGATACAAAGATTTGTGTCAAGGCCCCAGCAATTTCCGCCCTTGCCCTCTTCAGTATTCTGGGGTAAATCCCATCAGGTCCCGAAGATTTATCTATTTGAAATTTTTTTAAAGACACCCAATGCTTCCTCTTTTTTGATATCAGCATGACCCAGAATATCTACACACCCTACCCCAGGCTCCTCATCCTTCAAGTCCCTCTCTTTGGTTAATACTAAGGCAAAGTATTGATTTAATATCCAGCACATTTCCTCTGGTTCCATGCATAGATTCACTCCTATCCTTGAGTGGACCAACCCTTTCCCTGGTTACCCTCTTGCTCTTTACATACATATAAAATACCTTAGGGTTTTCCTTAATCCTGACTGCCAAGGACTTTTCATGGTCCCTTTCACACCGCCTTCCTGAGATGCACGTGACATTTTTAAAGTCTATTGACAATTAACTATGTGCAGGAACATGATTTAACAGTTTAAATGGCTCACTTTCTGGCTCAGAGAGATTGATTGGCATGGCATTATTATCATATTGTTAAAAAGGTACCTACTCTCTTAATTACCAGAGTTGACTTTCTGTCATGAATTTAAGATGCAAATCTAGCATGTTCTTAAAAAAAATGGAGGACAAGGGCGAGATACTATTTCTCCAAAGCAAACAGCAGAGGAACATAAATGAATCATTATGTCCTGGAGATTCTCAACTTACACATATCTCTTGAACTTGCTAATTGATTTGTGTGGTAGTACATTACTGCAAAGAAACCTCGATACTTTAAAGAACATAAGAAATAGGAGCAGGAGTAGGCCATCTAGCCCTTCGAGCCTGCCCCACCATTCAATAAGATCATGGCTGATCTGTCGTGGCTCAGTTCCACATTCCCGCCCTCTCCCCATAACCCTTAATCCCCTCTCTTATCAAAAACCCATCAACCCACGTCTTAAAAATATTTAGCGAGGTAGCCTCCACCACTTGAACGGGCAGAGAATTCCAGAGATTCACCAGGCTCATTGTTTCCAAGAATTAATCAAGCTAAGTTTCACTCGGGGTTAGCTAATATATAAATGTCAGTCTCAAAAAAATCAGTCAAATACTCTGCTAAAATTAATATATTTTCCTATGGCTTATGATGCAAGATTTATGTCACAAAAAATGTTCTCTGCTTTTGGAAATAAATTGCCAGTCAAACTATGATGGCAAACTGCAGATTAAACCACTGAAAACTAGGCCATTTTTAATTTGCTTCCAAATACTCCTTGATAATTAATTCTTTTATTTTACATCAAGAAAAAGAGTTACAATCACCTTGGAACAGAGTTGAGAAGCACTAATTAAAAATATCTTGTATATAATGCTACCTGCAAAATGGTCCAGAATTAACAGAAAACAGTGGTTGCCAAATTGGAGTCTGTGAACCTCTTCGAGGCTGCAGACGTTTGCTGTGGTTTGCAATGGGCGGGGGCAAAATGGGAAACCATCTAGAACACTATGGTTAAGAGCAGGTGAGAGAGCAGCAGCCATACAGGTGTTCTGCTCTCTGCATTCTTTGCTCCTCTCGTACTTTCCCTGTGCTCTGCCTCTTCAGGCTCCTGCCAAGGATATACAGACTCTGCAGTGAGCGGAAAATAAATACTTGTTTTCTTAAAAGTACTTATATGCAGCTCTTCCATATTATGATGATTATATAGTGCTGTAATTTAGATAGGGTGATCTGTCACTCTCATCCAACTGAACAGGGTTCTTTCATCCAAGAAAGTGTGAAACAATTTCCCTTCAATATTGCATAATTAGCCTAATTTTGAATTTTGAATTGTCGTCATGTTCTGATCAGTCTTTCCCAACAGTCTCTGAAGAGAAGTATTTTACAGGAGAAAAATGAAAACTGACCTTTCATGCTCATAGTTACATTTTTAGCATGGAACTAACAGATAATAATAACATCCACATAATTTAATCTCACATCACCCTAGTGTTGTATTACATTGAGAAATTGGCTTTGAAAGATGAATAATGTAATATGAATAACTACAATCTTGGGTTAACAAGAACTCTTGTTAGACAGGCTGCTAACTAGCTGACTTTACACTCCCACACGTCAATGCCTAGCTGTCAAATTTAATATATTCAGATCTTTTGAAGAGTTGCACAGGGGTTATCCACCATCAAAATATTCAATAAATCGCAGGAAATCATGAAAAGATTAGCATGAAATTCACTATGTGCTTTGCGAACAAGTTATAAAAAAAAACAAAAGCAACAGAAAATTACCTTCTTTTAACTGAAGTTGAATGTGAATTAATGAGAACGCCCATCGAGAACACAAGGGTAATTGCAATAAAACCACAAGGGTCAGGATCAAGCCTTGTGGAATACCTGTTTAATGGAATAAAATTATGATACTACTCATATAATATTTGAGAACAAGGAAAAGGGAAAAAAAAACTGACAAATCAAATTAATAAATCCATTGCACATTAGAAGAATAGCTGAGCAGTCAGACAGCATTTTCAACTTTAGCTATGCAATTGCTATAATGTGCATAACTAACCTTGTGGCAAATAACATTTAATTACTGTTAATAGAAGATAGTTACATATCAATTTATAATACATAAAGGGAGCAGTGTGGTTTTAGACCTGTAAAAGAAAACTTGTTCCCACATCAGCATTAACACACTCCTCACTTTTGTTTTAACTCCAATCTAAGCTCTTCAGTTCATATTAGTAAAGTGTAATGGCAGTGAAACAGTACTTTTAACATATCATAAGCTTACATCTTTTAACTACCCCCGTGCTAAATAATTTTGTAACAAGGGTAGGATTCTCAGTGGTTACTTAAATTGCTAGCAAAAAAAAACTTACCTGAGATTTTTAAACCAGTAAATAAATGAAGGTGCACTAAATAGGATAATCCAGCTCAATAAATGTAGGATTGTAACATGAATCTGAAGAGTATCCACTGCATCTTCAACATCTGAAACTGAAAGCAGTTTAATTGTATCTGGGCTCAGTGTTTCTGGTTCTTTTGAGGTATGCTCTCCTTTTCCAGATTTGTCTCCTTCTTTTGCAAGTTTTTTCATGTATTCCTGTTTTGGTACCTACAAAATAGAATACTTGTTTGAGAGAATTAAAATGCAGCTGGAAAGATTATACAAGGAAATATAATAAAAAAATGTTGCATAGGAATGATGATCAGTTGCTAACAGAGGTTAAATTACAGTATTTCTAAATTACTTGCACAAATAAAGCTGAATTCTGAGCAACAACTCAAAAAAAAAATGCCTATTGAAGCTAGTAACTTGCTGGAATTATTACACCACAACCCTAGTCTAATCAGATGATTTTCCATTCATCATGTATAATTCTGGAATATTGACATATTGCAATGCAATTGTAAGTGCATTTTAAAATCCCTTGCTGGCAAGTACAGTGCATAAAGCCTATATGTATGAAATATTGTGCAGTCTTTTATTTTAAATAGTAGTTTGTTACACGGGGAGGTGGGTGGGAGTAGGCTAGTGGTGAGAACAAACATTTCCCACAAAAACTACTCTTTCAAAGAAAGTCAATGACCATCTGAAATATTTTCCACACTTACTTGTTTCTAAAGTTGCACCCAGTGCATATTCCTTGCAGACCCCAAGTTTACAAGAAAATTATTTTCACAGGGACAATGGAATGGAATGTAAACTTTGCTGTCATTAAACCTGCTCTGTGAGCAATTACAACCTGCACAATACAACATAAATTATCATCTCCTTCTTCCCAAATTTTTTGCAAGGTGACTCCAGATGAGAAACAAGGGAACTAAGGTAACTAAGGTAAATGAGTCCGATTGTGTGTTCACACTGCAGCTTTACTGGTCAAGTCCTATAAGCGTTGTTTGTTTCTGTCTCTGTTCCAGGGGAAAGATTTGATTACGTGCAGATATAAACATGGCCTAAGAATTCCTGCTTTCCAGACAAATAAGGTGAGATAAAGTGCTTGCTCTGTCCAAAATATATCCCCATAACATTTAGAAAGCATATTTTACATTGACCTGCCTGTACAGTTCAAACAGTATAAACCTGAAGCAATGTAAAGAGTCCCCTCATTCTGGTTCATTCCAGAGGCAAAGTGGGCTCTAACAAAATGTTAAAGCGACCTTTATAGCAGTTAATATTTAGTGCTGCACTAAAAATTTCAATAAACACGCTTTGCTTTTCTTGGAAGAGTAGGGAGAAACAGACAATAACTTCTGCTTTCAAACAACTGGCATTTAATAACTCCCCCCCCTCCACACAGCTGCAGTGCAAATTTAAACTTAATACATTAAACTTAGTTACTTGCCATAGTTTCCATGAACATTTGTGCAAAATGTTGTTAATATCTGTTAAACAAGATTTAGTAAACTACTGGATGCAGCAATAATTGAAACAGTTGAAACAATCGTTTGAACTACAAATGATGAAAACAAGTTTGAGTCAAAATGAGCATTTCTAGCAACGTGGTGGGGAGCAGGATTAAACAAGTGCACAGCTTATGGCAGTAATGTTAATTAATGACAAAATATGGAACATCTTCGCTTGATGTGATTCTTACATTTATTTCAGAACAAGACCAGTTCCTGTAATTAAATGAACGTGTGCCAAATACTAGTGTGAAGCTTTCTGTTTTTCCCAAGTTTGTTGAAATGTTCAAAAGGAGAAAATATGAATTATCATGTTGACATTCTTTTCTGTTCTTTTTACACGCTGTCATTTCAGAATGTGTGTGTTGTACAGTTGGTAACTTAAGATAATTATTTTAAACTTAATACATATTCAAAATTGATAAGCATTTTGGCAATGTTGAAATATGGCAATATTAGTTACAATAATGAAAAAGTTGAGCAGTTCTATATTCTGCATTTTTTCCTTATAAATGGAACTAAATAAATAAATTTAGAAAAAGAAAACTCATTTATTCCCACAAGATCAAACTTGCTGACCAAAGAGTTGTACACACAGAGTTTGTCTGTCAGCTGATCTCAATTAGGCTGTTAAACTGCAACATTAAAAAATCATTATACAAGCTCACCACTCATTCTAGTACATTTTCATGAATAGTGCAGATCAAGACTGTGACCAGCCATTTACTTTTGGTAGGAAATGATGGAATTATCCCATACAAAGACAAGACTTACAAACTATATATGAATACAAGTAAAATAATGAAAATAAATATCAGCCATACCAAATTAAGAATGCCTTTCATTGTGCGCACTGAAGATTGCAGGCTTAAGACCTAGGTGAAAATGCAAGTTAATTAATTAGTTATTTAGTTGTAGCTACGATTTTGTTATCTATGAGCAGTTGATACAATAATTAAATAAAATTGTTTCTTTTAAACATGTACACATAAAAATCCTGAATATATATTTTAAATTTATGGCAATGGCTGTAATAAGTCATATAACAAATTACCAATATTAATATCATTTACATGCCTTTGACAAAGTACACTTGGTAGGTTGTTGCATAAGGTTAAATCTCACAGGATCCAGGGTAAGGTATCTAAATTGATTCAAAATTGGCTTATTGACAAAAGCCAGAGAATGGTTGGAGAGAATTGTTTTTCAAACTGGAGGCCTGTGACCAGCAGTGTGCCTCAGGGATCAGTGCTGGGTCCACTGTTATTTGTCATTTATATTAATGATTTGAATGAGAATATAGGATGCATAATCAGTAAGTTTGCAGGTGATACTAAGATTGGTAGCATAGTGAACAGTGAAGAAAGTTATCTCCAATTGCAACAGGATCTTGGTCAATTAGGCCAGTGGGTGACGAATGGCAGATGGAGTTTAATTTAGACAAATGCGAGGTGATCCATTTTGGTAGACTGAACCAGGGCAGGAATTACTCAGTTAATGGTAGGGCATTGGGGCGAGTTACAGAACAAAGAGATCTAGCGGTATATGTTCATAGCTCCTTGAAAGTGGAGTCACAGGTGGACAGAGTGCTGAAGAAGGTATTCGGCATGCTTGGTTTCATTGGTCAGAATATTGAATACAGGAGTTGGGATGTCTTGTTAAAGCCGTACAAGACATGATAAGGTCACACTTGGAATACTGTGTGCAATTCTGGTCACTCAGAAACGATATTATTAAACTAGAAAAAGTGCAAAAAAGGTTTACTAGGATACTACCAGGACTTGGATGGATTGAGTTATAAAGAGAGGTTGGATCGACTGGGACTTTTTTCTTTGGAGCATAGGAGGCTGAGAAGTGTCCATATAGACGTCTATAAAATAATGAGGGGCATAGATCAGCTAGATAGTCAATATCTTTTCCCAAAGGTAGAGGAGTCTAAAACTAGAGGGCATTGGTTTAAGGCGAGAGGGGAGAGATACAAAAGTGTCCAGAGGGGCAACTTTTTCACACACAGGGTGGTGAGTATCTGGAACAAGCCACCACAGGTAGTAGTAGAGGTGGGTACAATTTTGTCTTTTAAAAAGCATTTAGATAGTTACATGGGTACGATGGGTGTTAAGGGATATGGGCCAAATGCGCGCAATTGGGATTAGCTTAGGGGTTTTAAAAAAGAGCAGCATGGACAAGTTGGGCCGAAGGGCCTATTTCCATGCTGTAAATCTCTACGATTCTAAAACATATTATGTTTAGAGATCTCAAAGTTTTACTCAACGAGTTACTTATTGAATGCAACAACCATCATATTCACATAACGCGGCAGTATTTCTGTCGCAATAATGGTCTCCGAATAATAATGATTTGCATTCAGTGGTATTGGTTGAAGGAAAATGTTGGCTTGGGTACTTGGAAAATGGTATGCTTTTCTTTGAATAATGTTCTTTACTGTTTAACTCTGTTCTTTTCCACTTGAACAACATGGGAGCTTCTCAGAAAGGCCCTTGCAATTGTCTAAAGCGAACAACAATATCAAAGAGCAGGAAAAAGGCAGAAGTACAAAGATAGATTAGATTCCCTGCCAAAACCTTCAGCATTTTAAAGGTAGAATAGCAAAAATGTTAAATGAAAACATGCAGCATTCCATCATTCATCAAACCTCCAAAATTCTTGAAGTAGCAGAAAGAAGCAGCAGAGATCAGATAATGAGCAGGTAAGGAAATAAAAATGTGAGCACCTGGTTGAGGAAAAGTAAAATGCCATCACAGCTAAAAGTGAATTACGAAGTCAGGGACTCTTAAAGGGGACCTTTCAAGCAATACAAAATTAAAAGGCCACCTAGCGAAAGAAGTGTATTTAAACAGTAGAGAACCAGAGTGAAACAAGATTAAGAGGAGAACAAAAGAAAACTAAACTTAAAGGTTAATGCCAGGAGGAAAAAGGAGCAGGATCCAAGAAAACATAAATTGAAAGTAATGATGCTGCCTTTATAATAACTGGGAAGATTTTTTTTAGATAAAGAGGAGCAATAGTTTGCATATAAGCAAAATGGAAACAAGAAAAGTGAGTAATTTAAAGACAGTTTAAAAGATCAATTTCAATTAGATAGATGAGAAAGGAGAATTGAGATAAATTTGGATCTGAGACAATAGTGATTGCTGAGCAGAATGTGGATTCCAGGAAAATGCGGACATAAAGGCAGAGATGCAGATGGGAAATGGAAAGAAACAGCAGAAACAGACAAACACTAAGTGGCCAAGAAAAAAGGAAAACCTAAACTACAATGCATTTATATCAATGCTTATAGCTTCTGTCTTTAATGGATTCACATCTCCTTTAGTCACTGACTCAATATATTGCTAAAGCTTTTACAACTAGCCTCTCTAAAATCTGCTGGTTTTTAATTACATTCCCTAGTTGTAGATCATGATAATTTCTTTGTATTCCTTTGTTGCTTTCTATACTTATTCCATCTGCTGGATAACTACTGTACTGGACATTTGAGTAAGCCATTTCCATTAGTGAAACGAAGGAGACGGTCATCGACTTCAGGAAGTGTAAAGGAGGACATGATCCTGTCAACGTCAACAGGAATGAAGTGGAAATGGTTGAGAGCTTGACATTTCTAGGTATTGAGATCACCAACAACCTATCCTGGTCCCTTCACATCCAAGCTATAGTTAAAAAAAGCCCATCAATGCCTCTACTTTTTCAGGAGGCTTAGGAAATTTGGCGTGTCCGCTGTGACTTCCAGCAATTTTTACAGATGTACCCTAGAAAGCATTCTTTCCAGATGTATCAAACCTTGGTATGGCTCCTGCTCTGACCAAGACTACAAAAAAACTACAAAGTACCAATCACAATAATAAATCAAATCAAATCAACTTTGTACTTCACGTTATCTCAAATTTTGACCAGCTTGCTTGATTGCATAGATTTTGGGCAACGCAATAGTCATATATTGTATGAAAACTTTTTTGAATAGTTCCCACTGTTTTGCTGGAGGTTTACCCGTTAATAGTTAAGCCCAATGTCCACATGCTTATCTTGCGCCTTATTTCTTCAATGCCAGCTTAGCAAGTTCAAAACCCCAGATCTTTCCCTTTCTCATGCTTAACGTAATACTTTTTCAATGGTATAAGTGAGGAATACCCAAATTGCTGGCCTACAGGGAAAGGGAAAGGCAATTGGATTAATTGGATAGCATGTTAAAGGAACCAGTAGAGACCCAGTGGCTTCCTCCTGTGCTGTGTCAGTATTTGATTCTATGATGTTAAATGGTTCAATGTCTAATTTGATAAAGATAATCTTTCATGACCCGTTGGAGGAAACGGGCTGCACATTTTGACTTGATTATAGGTGACCCAGACAATACACTGGAAATTAAAATCAAAGCATATTAGGTGATAACAACTGCAGAGCAGACAATTTAACAGTGAGCCAGGAATATCCTTTTAAAAAGGCCAATTTCAAAGTCATAAATCAACAGCTTAAGAAAGTTGCTTTTGCTCAACAACAATCAAGTACAGAAATTAAACACCTACCAAGGCATAATCCTGAATGTGTAGAACAAACAGACTAAATAAGTATGACCCTAAACAATGAAGAACTCAAAATTAAAGAAAAAGGACAAAATTAAAAGTAACAGGAGAAAGGTGAAGGGAATTCAGTAGAACTTAAGATTCTTGCCAAATGGATATCTAAAGGGAATGGACATTAAAAAGGCATAGTTGTAGATATGAAACATAAGCATAAAAGACAATCTTAAAAGAGAATTTTAAAATGTAAAAATAAAGGCTGAAAGAAGATGAGAGAATAGGGTTACATTCTAAATGCTTACTTCCTTCAAGTATGCACAAGTTGGAACAAGAGGCCAGAACTAAAGGAGAGCAGATATAGCAGAGATTTGCAACATTGGTTGGATTTGAAAGTGGTTTAGAAGCATATAGTTTTGATTGAATAAATGCCACGGCACAACAACAGATCTACAGCTTTCATTGTAGAGCAAAGGTAATTACCTTGGACACTAATTTTACCAAATGAACATTAGACCATTTAAAAATGATTTAGTGACAGAGTTAAACAACAAACAAATTTTACCTTAAGAAGATAAAGAACATAACCAAGCATGAGAGCTGCAGCACCACAGGTGGTCCAGGTGATAAAGAGCAGGAAAATTATCATACCATAACTTTGAAAATTTAGTAGCCTGTGATCCTTTTTAACAACACGTGGCCTACAAGATAGGAACAATGAAATGACCGAGAGCAGTGTTCATCTGTAAAACTGAAAATTAATATGAAATTCTTACTTAATCTATCTGAAGCATTTACATCTTTTTTGTTTCCCAAAGAGCAAGTCTTGCTATTAATACTCTTTGTGAAATTCAAATAATTTCAACAAGTTATCCCTTGCTTATTTTGTCTCAGTTCTGCTATATCTTGCTTTCCTTTGTACACCTTGCCATTAAATAGATTGAAATGATTCAATTCAGAAACAGAATAGAATTTTTCACAGTTGTTCCATGCATTAACTAAATCTTTGAGTTTTAATCTCATGTTGCCTCATGGTTTTTTTTGGAATTTTAAGTTAAACTGTCACAATTAAAGCTCTTGCCAAGGCAATCTACTTCTCTGCACACATAAACAACATCCTAAAAGTTCAAATTATTAAGAGTGGACAGGTATACTCTAATACAAATTACAACGAGGCTTCAGTAAAAAAAAAAGCAAAACTCATTAAAGAACAGCCTATAGTCCATCCATTATGTTCCTGTCAATTGATTTTATAAACAGATTAAAGATTGGTTAATGTGCTCGAGTTTAACATAAGGCAGATTACATTGTCAGAGATATGACAGTAAATCAGAAACACACTGCAATCCATTGAGCAACAGCAAAGATCTTACTTTAAAAATGATATGCTTCAGTCATCTCAAAACCTTTTTTCAGATGAAAGGAAAATAAGATTATGCTATGGGTATAGAAAGAATTCAAATCCTCTCTATATCTGGGTTGAGAAAAATTCCAGCATGACTCATCAAGTTATCATTTGATGGCCCAATACCTTATCCTGTGTGATTCTTTCATTATTGCAGCAAACATGATTAATGCAAGTTTAAACCTCATTTACACAAGCAGAATGAAGCAGTTTTGACCCATCACTAGTTGAACTCTCATATTGTTACTAACAAAAATACATATCACTCCTTTCCCTTCTTTAACTGATTCCCTGTTGATCTCCTTTCTCTTGTTTTCGTCCTTCTCTCTGAATAGTTCATTCATTTTTTTAATAGCGTTCTCTGTCACTAACAACTCTTGCTGATTTCCTCATTTATAATTCAGAACATAAGGAACAGTAAAAAGAGTCCGTGAAGCCTGTTTTTTCATTCACTAAGATTGTGACTGATCTTCTGCCTCAACTCCAATTTTTCCTTCTGCTCCCACTATTCCTTAATTGCCTTAGAGACCAAGGGCAGGATTTTTGATCATTGGTAGGGCCCATTACATTTTTTTTTAGGTGCAATCACTGTTGTAATTAGCAAACTGAACAGTTAACTTGCTGCTAGCAAGATCCCACAAATAGCAATGTCATCATGACCAAACCATCTGTTTTTGGTGTTGGTTAAGACTGCCATGAATGTATCACTGGAAGCCTTAAAAAGTGGAGCTCTCTCTTTGGTTACATTCCTCCTCCCTATCACAAGAGTTTCTTCTGACTCTGAAACACTGCAAAGTGCATATGGGATGTATGTTAAAGGAGGAAATATAAAAAGATGAAATGTATAAAGAACAAAGAACAAAAACAGCCCGGGAAACCCCTTTGGCCCAATGAGCCCGCACCGCCATTTTAACATTACCAGTCCCCCCCTGCACCCATGACCCTTATCTATTGTTTATGGCATTCCACATTGAGGGAAACCAGTTTAGGGACAATTTATTATCTCCAATCAGCCAACTAGCACATCTTTGGGGTATGGGAGAAAACCGGAGCACCCAGAGAAAACCCACGCAAGCACGGGGAGAATGTGCAAACTCCCACAGACACTGGCCCAAATCCATGTGTCTGCACAGCAAACAGTGATAGTCACTGAGCTGTCGTGTTGCCCAGCATCTGGTCCAGTTTAAGCACACACTAACGACATGAAGCACTAGGCTACTCTTGAACATTCAAGAGCAGCCCAAGTACGACCCATCGCGTGTATGCCCCTCGTTGGACAACAAGGCGGACTGACTTAAAACCTGAAAATTAAAAGAGAAAAACATTAGTATTATACCACATCCTTTTACATTACCAGGAACGTCCCAATGCTAATGAACCTTATTTAAAACAATCTCCTACATCCTCCCATCTCCAACCCACTCATGTGCCTGTCTAAGTTACTCTTAAACAACTCCAACGTGCCTGCCTCCACCACCTTAATTAAACATCACAATCAAGAAGAGCAAAGGCACCATCCTCCTGGAATGTGATACCCAACTAAGTTCTCATTCCCTCTCAATATTGGAAAACATTGACTGCAGCATTAATTTTGAATAATCTTGTGGTCTTGTATGAAAAACTGCAAACAAAGGTTTCTCTTTCTGGTTCCACCCACTGCACACATTCAATGGACAGAATCCTTACCTGTGGAAGATCCACCACAAGAAGGAAAGCTGATTAAGTAACAAACGCAAGAATATTCCATTCCAATAGGCAATAGCTGTTCCAAATAAAAAGAGAAGAATAGCTATCATTGGATAGGAGCCTTCTTGTTTATTTAAAATAAGGACATCAATTTCAGGCAGCATAAGTAGAGAGCACATCTTCTTAAACCAGTCATATCTGTAAAACAAAACACACCCCTTAAGCTTAATTATCAAGTAGAAACAAAGAAATTTTAACAAAACTAAGGCCACAAAACAAAATCCAAATACTTTTCATTCACTCAAAAATTTAATTTCAAATGCTTACCTTAAAAGAAACACAGCTAGATTAACAAATGGAATAACTTTGTATGGTTTTGCTGCCGCATTTAAGGCAATGTTGAAATCCAAACAGTGACCTACAAACAGAACACATATTCTGAAATGTGTAAAATTAAATGTTTCTCCTGCATGTTAAAGGCCCCCAAACTACAATTCACAAGTAAACAGCAAATTGATGAAAACTTAATTTTTGTGCTGTTTGTCTAGCTGTAAAAGCCCATGAAAAGTTACTCCTTGTTGACTGAGATGTAATTGAACTTTTAAACAGCGTATTAGTTGATAAATACTGCTCAACATCCTTACTAGCCCTGAGAAACTATTTTATGTTTATGGAAAGTCAAATTTTTCCATTTTGATAAAATAACCCCTCATTTTTTCATGGGGTTCAGTTTAGCTCATTTGGCTGCACCACTGGTTAGTGATGCAGAGTAATACCAACAACTTGGATACAATTGCTGTACTGGTTGAAGTTATTCATAAGGCTGTGCCTTCTCAACCTCTCTGCTCGCCTGGGGTTTGGTGATCCTTAGGTTAAGTCACCTCAAAGGGGAGAGCAGCCTATGCTCATTTGGGATTATGTTGACTTTACCTTTACCACACTCTTTGAAAATAGTTTTTAAAAATTAAGGTTTATCATATTTTAGCCTCTAATCCAATTATAATCATTTATTTCACTATGAAAATTTTAATTAAAAGTGAAGGAGAATCAGTTCTTTAATTTCTTTGTTTGCTGTCTGTGAAAGCGCTTCAATGTGATTGGCACTTACCAAAAACGTTGATATAATTGCTGCTAGGCACCTGGAGATCCCCTTAACTCGATGTCTGATTTAAACTGCCATTGGGAAAGGGGAAATCCTTGCCAAGGGTTGTTACCTCAATATTGGATAGCTTTCCTCAAGATCAGTGGCAAGTGCTATACACAGCAAAACCTACCCCAAAACCTATCACAAACTGGGATTGTTCTTCCTGGGAAGACAGAGGCTGAGGGGTGACCTGATAGAAGTTTATAAAATTATGAGAGGTATAGATAGTTGGAAGCTTCTTCCCAGGGCAGAAATGACAATTACAAGGAGGCACAAGCTGAAGATAAAAGGGGAAGGATTCAGTGGAGATGTGCAGGGAAAGTTTTTTTTTTACATAGAGGGTGGTGGGAACCTGGAATGCACTGCCAAGTGAGGTGGCTGAGGCAGTTAAGTTAGCCACATTTAAAACTTAGTGTGAAAGGCATATGAACAAACGGGGAATACAGAGATATAAGCAGTTGGTTTAGATAGGTAAATGTGATCGGCGCAGGCTTGGAGGGCTTACAGGCTTGTTCCTGTGCTGTACTGTTCTTTGTATTATTAAAAATAGAGAAATGTCTTTTTTTTTGACTTGATTCGATTTATTATTGCCACTTGTATTAACATACAGTGAAAAGTATTGTTTCTTGCGTGCTATACAGACAAAACATTCCATTCATAGAAAAGGAAACAAGAGAGTGCAGAATGTAGTGCTACGGTCATAGCTAGGGTATAGAGAAAGATCAGCTCAACGCAAGGTAAGTCCATTCAAAAGTCTGACAGCAGCAGGGAAGAAGCTGTTCTTGAGTCAGTTGGTATGTGACCTCAAACTTGTGTATATTTTTCCCGAAGGAAGGAGGTGGAAGAGAAAATGTCAGGGGTGCGTGGGATCCTTAATTATACATAAGAACATAAGAAATAGGAGCAGGAGTAGGCCATCTAGCCCTTCGAGCCTGCCCCGCCATTCAATAAGATCATGGCTGATCTGTTGTGGCTCAGTTCCATTTTCCCGCCCTCTCCCCATAACCCTTAATCCCCTCTCTTATCAAGAACCCATCAACCCGCTTCTTAAAAATATTTAGCGAGGCAGCCTCCACCACTTCAACGGGCAGAGAATTCCAGAGATTCACCACCCTTTGAGTGAAGAAGTTCCTCCTCAACTCCGTTCTAAACCGCCTCCCCTTTATCTTGAGGCTGTGCCCCCTAGTCCTACTGTCTTTTTTGAGCGGGAAGAGTCTCTCCACCTCTATCCTATCCATCCCATTCATCATCTTATACGTCTCAATGAGATCTCCCCTCATTCTTCTAAACTCTAACGAGTACAAGCCTAGTTTATTCAGCCTCTCCTCATAGCTCAATCCCCTCAACTCCGGTATCAGCCTAGTAAACCTCCTCTGCACTCCCTCCAGGGCCAAAATATCCTTGCGCAGGTGCGGCGCCCAAAACTGCACACAGTACTCCAGCTGCGGCCTCACCAATGCCCTATACAGCTGCAGCAAGACCTCCCTACTTTTATATTCAATCCCCCTCGCTATGAAGGCCAGCATCCCATTCGCCTTCCTGACCACCTGCTGCACCTGCAAGCTGGGTTTTTGCGACTCATGCACAAGGACCCCGAGGTCCCTCTGCACCGTCGCCTGCTGCAGTTTTTCGCCACGTAAGTAATAGTCCTTCCTACCATTCTTCCTACCAAAGTGGACCACCTCACACTTGCCAACATTAAATTCCATTTGCCATTTCCTGGCCCATTCGCCCTGCTTTGCCGAGGCAACAGAAAGTGTAGTCAGAGTCACTGGATGGGAGACTGGTTTGCGTGATGGATTGGGCTACATTCACGACCTTTTGTAGTTTCTTGTGGTCTTGGGCAGAGCAGGAACTGTACCAAGCTGTGATACAACCAGAAAGAATGCTTTCTATGGTGCATCTGTAAAAGTTGGAGTCATAGCTGACATGCCAAATTTCCTTAGTCTTTTGGAGAACGTAGAGGCGTCGGTGGGCTTTCTTAACTATAGTGTCAGCATGGGGGACCAGGACAGGCTGTGGGTGATCTGGACACCTAAAAACTTGAAGCACTCGACCCTTTCTACTTTGTCCCCATTGATATAGACAGGGGCATGTTCTCCTTTATGCTTCCTGATGTCAATGACAATCGCCTTTGTTTTTTGACATTGAGGGAGAGATTATTGTTGCCAAACCAGTTTACTAGATTCTCTATCTCATTCCTGGACTCTGTCTTGTCGCTGTTTGAGATCCGACCCACTACACTGGTGTTGTCAGCAAACTTGAAAATCGAATTGGAGGGGAATATGGCTGCACAGTCATAGGTGTATGAGGAGTAGAGTAGGGGGCCGAGAACACAACCTTGTGGGGCATCAGTGTTGAGGATGATTGTGGAGGTGGTGTTGTTGCCTATCCTTACTGATTGTGTTCTGAGAGTTAGGAATTTCACTTGCCATGTATATTACATAGAATATACACTCAGGCCCATCAGTCCAGTCAAGCATGAATGTCTTGCTCAAACCTATATTTTTCATATGATTTTCCCATTTGTCAGCCTTATACTGGGACTCGGTGTGAACTCTCTCACAAGACAGCTGGATAATGTGGTCTATAGATTTACCTCAGGCCATATTAGCATCCCTGTGGTTGACCATTAGGAGACACCATTCAGATAAAATGCACAGTATTTTCCCTTATTTGAACTGGAATGTCCCTCTTGCCCAAGACCATATTGGGCAAGAGGGACTATTTGAGTAATAAAGAAAGCAACCCAGACTAGAAGCTGAATTGTTTGAAAGGAAATTGCAGTTTGAATACAGGTTCCCTGCAACTGATGAATTTAATACCACGATTATCCTTTTGAAACGTGTACTTTCTTCCTTCAAGTACTCCTCCTCCAGCCACCATAGTTCCCTCCATTCTGAGGATAGAAACTCTCTGATCACGGTGCTTTTGGATAACGGAGCTTGCTAGTCAGTTGTTGGAAACAACTGAGACAGGTGCAGAGATGATTGACGGACTTTAGTATCAGAATTCTGCTTCAAAATTAAATTGCTGTATCACTAAAGTGAACAGAATACGCCATTTCTATCTATACTTCCCTCTCATGTACTTCCCAGGATATGTCATCCCACACCTATAATGGAGAAACGGGCAGATTGCTTTTAGACCATCTACTAACAGCACACCCTTGCATACTAACCAACAGTAAGCCAAGGTACACATCTGAGATTCCATCCATTCCATCTCTCTCTTTCAAGAGAAAAAAGCCTGGTTAGCTATGAATTTCTACTGTTGATATCTATCCAAACCTGTTCTGCAATCTTTTCGACAGCTGAAATGGGCCGTTAGGAAATGTCAGTGGTCAGAACACTAGACTAATTTAAGGAATGGCTAGAAACCATATTGAGAAGATAGTACAGTTGAGATTCTGCAAAGCAAATGTGGCAAAGCAAACCCTTGGTTATGGCAACACACTGATGAAACATTATGTTATGTGCAGTATCAGGTGACTGTTTTGTTTGCATATAAATTGACTACTTAAAAAAAATTATAGATATGTACTTATTTGTTACCTTCAGAATAAAGATGCATTAATTGTCTTCCAAATGCCAGTAGAATGTTTGCAACAACATACATGGGCAGGTATATACCATGGAATCTGATCAGCTGAAAAATTCAACGATTCATTTTGTAAGGTTATTCAGGATCATACTGAACACAAAAACCTCATTTATACATGAGCACACATTGTCCCACTGCCCCCATATACACACAGCTTCATTGAATGGCTAAGTAATCAATTTCAGATAGCCAGAACAGGGTTGATGAGATAGGAAGTGCTGGAAAAACTCGGCAGGTCTGGCAGCAACTGTAGAGAGACAAACAGAGTTAATGTTTCAAATCTAATGTGACTCTTCATCAAAACTTCAAGTTGCTGTCAGATCTGCTGAGATTTTCCAGTATTTTCTGCTTTTATTTCAGATCTCCAGCATCCACAGTATTTTGCTTTCATTATCACAGTCAATTGTTTGGTCATGATTTAAAACTCTTACCAACCACAAAATAAAACATCCAGAGGCTCTTTCACGGGAGAATTATGGAGGAAAATTTGACACCAAGGATTTTGAAAATGCTGTTGTAAGAAAATAGAAGAACAGATTTTCCAAAGATGCACACAGAAGGAAATAAAGTTAGGAGGTATCGTAGAACCCTACACTGCAGAAAGAGGCCCTTCGGCCCATCGAGTCTGCACCGGACACAATCCCAGCCAGGACCTATCCCCGTATCTTTACATACTATATATACCCACTAATCCCTCTAACCTACGCATCCCTAGACACTAAGGGGCAATTTCTTAGCACGGCCAATCAACCTAACCCACACAACTTTGGACTGTGGGAGGAAACCAGAGTACCCGGAGGAAACCCACGCAGACACGAGGAGAATGTGCAAACTCCACACAGACAGTGACCCGAGCCGGAAATTGAACCCAGGACCCTGGAGCTGTAAAGCAGCAGTGTTAACCACTGTGCTACCGTGCCGCCCAGGTGAAAGAGAGATGTGGGTCGAGTGTGATAAAAGAAAGTGACTGAGATCTGATGGGAGTAGCAAGGCCATGTGAAATAACAAGATTAAGAGGGTGACAATGAATTGTAGAGTTTACATGGAGGGGGAGAGAGAGAGAGAGAGAGAGAGAGATTAAATGAGGATAAGAGGGCAATGAATTCAGAAGAGAGCATGATGGGGGGAGATGAAGGTTCAAATCACCAAAGAGAGAAGTCATATGGTACAGTGGCTGAAGGAAGAAAATTGTAAGGGCTAAATTTACCTATCAATAGAGTTTTGTTAGCTCTGAAACTGGTTACCCCAACGAGCTGGCTTTCTCCAAATGAATCCCAGGAAGATAGATTATCAAAACCAAATATAGTTAAGTACTAAAACATGTTCAGGGCAGCTATACACACACTTGGCTGATACTTGCAACTTTTGTAAAACCATTTGTTTAAAAATATGACACATCACTTTCATTGAAGAAACGTAAGTGTTCGTGGTAACATTACATTTATTTATCATTGCGACACTGCAAAATGTATCCAAAATTAGACAACCCATCTACCCAGCTATTTAAAAATACTGGATCTGATGTGCATTTGTTAGGCATCTTAAATACAAAGAGCAAAAATGAGTAATTAGCTAATTAAAATAAGTTTATTAAAGGCACTTTGATTTTTAAGAATCTCCAATGATGAATCAGTAAGCAGCAGAAAATCGAGTAATCGAATCATGTAGTCATTTTGTAGTACAGAACTTGAATATTGCTGAAAAGAGACATGATGCTGAAGCTTTTCATCTTGCGTTCACCAAGGCAAAGACACAAATGTCAGATTGCAAATGGTCACAAGAATTTATATCACAGGAGAAGAGAAGTGCTAATTGGTTAGCAGGTCGATTCTGAATAGCCAATGTGTTGCTATGGAAAAAGCAACAGGGAAATATTGGCTCCATAAGCTCACTTGTAATTCAAAAAAGGTAGTCATGATGTGGAGACGCTGGCGTTGGACTGGGTAAAAACAGTAAGAAGTCTCACAACACCAGGTTAAAATCCAATAGGTTTATTTGTAGCAAATGCCACTAGCTTTCGGAACTGGCTATTCCTTCGTCAGGTGGGTGGGGGTTCTGATCACAAACAGGGCATATAAAGACACAAACTCAATTTACAGGAATAATGATTGGAATGTGAGTCTTTACAGCTAACCAAGTCTTAAAGGTACCGACAATGTGAGTAGAGAGAGCATTAAGCACAGATTTACTATCAAATAAACTGGTTGGACTTTAACCCGGTGTTGTGAGACTTCTTATTGTGTTTACCCCAGTCCAACGCCGGTATCTCCACATCATGCCTTGGCCAATTAGAGTTAATTTGCCAACCAATCAGCAGTCTTTTCTTCTGTGTACACAGTATCGTGACTGCTTGAAATTTGGTCGTCTTACATTTGTCCTGAGGATTGTAAGACAAAAAGTTTTGGCAACAAGTCTCTGTTTTTAGCAAGACTCAATCAAATTGTATTTTATTTTAGATCTAGCAATTCTCAACTGGTTAATGGGAAATCCCTGCCCTGAGCTGGCAAATAGCACAAAGTGACAATTAAGTTACTAAAATAACTGGAGGAGGGGACTGAGTGTAGAGTGACAAAGTGTGCTGATGACTCGAAGATGAGTGGGAAAGCGAACTGCGTGGAGGACGTGGAAAGTCTGCAGAGAGATTTGGATAGGCTGACTGAGCGGGCGAGGATCTGGCAGATGGAGTATAACGTTGGCAAGTGTGAGGTTATCCACTTTGGAAGGAATAACACTAAAATGGACTATTACTTAAATGGTGAAAAATTACAACATGCTACTGTGCAGAGGGACCTGGGGGTCCTTGTGCATGAATCGCAAAAACTCAGTCTGCAGGTGATCAAGAAGGCGAATGGAATGTTGGCCTTTATTGCGAGGGGGATAGAATATAAAAGCAGGGAGGTCTTGCTGCAATTGTACAAGGTACAGGTGAGGTCGCAACGAGAGTAGTGTGTGCAATTCTGGTCCCCTTGTTTGCGAAAGTATATATTGGCCTTGGAGGGAGTACAGAGAAGGTTCACCAGGTTGATACTGGAGATGAGGGGGTTAGCTTATGAGAGATTGAGTAGATTGGGCCTGTACTCATTGGAGTTTAGAAGGCTGAGGGGTGATCTTATAGAGACATATAAGATAATGAAGCGGCTAGATAGGGTAGAAGCAGAGAGATTCTTTCCACTTAGAAAGGAAACAAGAACTATAGGACACAGACTCAAAATAAGGGGGGGGGGCGGGGTCAGTTTAGAACAGAGTTGAGGAGGAACTTCTTTTCTCAGAGGGTAGTGAATCTCTGGAATTCTCTGCCCATTGAAGTGGTGGAGGCTACCTCGTTGAATACGTTTAAGTCACAGGCAGATAGATTTCTGATCGATAAGGGAATTAAGGATTATGGGGAGCAGGTGGGTAAGTGGAACTGAACCACTTTTAGATCAGCCATGATCTTATTGAATGGCGGGGCAGGCTCGAAGGGCTAGATGGCCTACTCCTGCTCCTATTTCTTATGTTCTTATAACACTGCAAAGTTACTTTCAGTCAGCTCCTTGAATTTTCCACCTACCTGAAAATGTAGCTGTTAAAGTAATTGCAATAGCAGCAGCAAACACAAAAGAAGAAAACAACAACTTCTGGCAAGAAACCGTAGGCGAAGGAAAAGAGACAGCCAAGTCCTTATATTTATTTAGTTTTGTTTTACACTCTCATGACCTTCCAAAGGACTATAGGCATTTTCGTACTCCTGAATTGTAGTAATTGCTCAACATAGGCAGCCAGTTTGTGCATAGAAAGTTCCCAATGAAATAAATAACTAGTTAAGCTATTTCAGGAATATTAGTTGGTGATAAATATTGGCCAGGGCAAAGGGAAGGACTCCTCTGCTCTCATCAGAAATAGTGTCACAGAATTATTTATGTTCGCCTGAGTGACCCAGTTTAACCTTCCATTAAAAGAACCTCTGTAATTGAAAAAGCAACTTGCAAATTCTCAGGTTTGGAGCACGGTACTGAACGGGTGTATGAATTGGACTCTCAATCAGGCCGATGACAAGAGCATTACAACTTTTGGCAAAGGGTCCGTAAAATCAGCTGGACAGAATGAAGAACTGCAGGAAAATTAGAATCCCAGCATCTCAAGGGTTTTTGGCCAAAGTGAAGAAAATTGATAAAGTATGATCAGTGGAAAAGGTGGATGAGAGCCAAATGCTGAAGATAATATAAAGTGGGACATCAGGAAAGAACTGGCCAGGTCGGAGAACAACTGGATGGATGGTTGAACTAAAATGGCAGGAAGAATGACATTGGCACACAGAATCGCAGAGAACCTGCCTATGGCTTCATGGATTATGGCTAGTTATGGATGTTGAAGGACAACACCTTCAACAGTGTAGCACTCGATTGGTCGTGATCTGAAGTTTCTGCCTGGAATGTGCATTAAGTCTCAAGTGGGACTCGAGCCAGTAATTTTGTGACTCAGATGAGGGGGTACATTCACTGAGCCACGGCTGACATTCTTGAAGTTTCGAAGTACAAGGTTGGAATGGGATTCTCCAGTAGTTTTCAGAATAACTGATGAATGAATAAAAAAATTGCTTGATGATATTTGCTTAAAGTTGATTCGTTGGTTAGGAAGAAAAAGGAGGCTTATGTTCGGATGAGGCTGAGGGCTCAGGTAGTGCATTAGAAAGTTTTAGATTGGCTAGGAGGGAGTTGAAGAGGGAGTTAAGAAGGGCTAAAAGAGGACATGAGATGACTTTGGCTGATAGGATTAAGGAGAACCCTAAGGCGTTTTATAGGTATGTCAAGAACAGAAGGTTGGTTAGGGCAAGATTAGGGTCAGTTACAGACAGTAGAGGGAAGTTGTGTGTGGAACCGGAGGAGATTGGAGAGGCGTTGAACCAATATTTCTCTTCGGTGTTCACGCAAGGGGACATGAATGTAGCTGAGGAGGACACTGGGGTGCAGGGGTGTAAAATAGATAGTATTGCAGTTGATACGGGGGATGTGCTGGATATTTTAGAGGGTTTGAAAATAGATAAGTCCCCTGGTCCGGATGGGATTTACCCTAGGATTCTCTGGGAGGCAAGAGAGGTGATTGCGGAGCCTCTGGCTCTGATCTTCAGGTCGTCGTTGGTCTCTGGTATAGTACCGGAAGATTGGAGGACAGCAAATGTTGTCCCATTGTTTAAGAAGGGGAGCAGAGACTTCCCTGGGAATTATAGACCGGTGAGTCTTACTTCTGTGGTGGGTAAGGTTTTGGAAAGGATTATTAGAGACAGGATTTATAGTTATTTGGAGAGTAATGAATTGATTAGAGACAGTCAGCATGGTTTTGTAGCGGGTAGGTCGTGCCTTCCTAACCTTATCGAGTTCTTTGAGAAAGTGACCAAAGAGGTGGATAGGGGTAAGGCAGTTGACGTGGTGTATATGGATTTTAGTAAGGCGTTTGATAAGGTTCACCATGGTAGGCTTCTGCAGAAAATGCAGATGTATGGGATTGGGGGTGATCTAGGGAATTGGATCAGGAATTGGCTAGCAGATAGGAGACAGAGGGTGGTGGTTGATGGTAAATATTCGTCATGGAGTTCGGTTACGAGTGGTGTGCCTCAGGGATCTGTTTTGGGGCCACTGCTGTTTGTAATTTTTATTAATGATCTGGATGAGGGTATAGTTGGGTGGATTAGTAAGTTTGCTGATGACACCAAAGTCGGAGGTGTGGTAGATTGTGAGGAAGGGCGTCATAGTTTGCAGGGTGACTTAGAAAGGTTGCAGAGCTGGGCCGCGAGGTGGCGGATGGAGTTTAATGTGCAGAAGTGTGAGGTAATTCATTTCGGTAGGAATAACGGATGTGTTGAGTATAGGGCTAACGGGAGGACTTTGAATAGTGTGGAGGAGCAGAGGGATCTAGGTGTATGTGTACATAGATCCCTGAAAGTTGGGAATCAAGTAGATAAGGTTGTTAAGAAGGCATACGGTGTCTTGGCGTTTATTGGTAGGGGGATTGAATTTAGGAGTCGCAGCGTCATGATGCAACTGTACACAACTCTGGTGCGGCCGCACTTGGAGTATTGTGTGCAGTTCTGGTCCCCACATTACAGGAAGGATGTAGAGGCTTTGGAGAGGGTGCAGAGGAGGTTTACCAGGATGTTGCCTGGTATGGAGGGGAGATCCTATGAGGAGAGACTGAGAGATTTGGGGTTGTTTTCGCTGGAAAGAAGGCGGCTAAGAGGGGACCTTATTGAAACATATAAGATGATTAGAGGTTTAGACAGGGTAGATAGTGATAGCCTTTTTCCTAGGATGGAGAAAGCTAGCACGAGGGGGCACGGCTTTAAATTAAGGGGGGGTAGTTATAGGACTGCTGTCAGGGGTAGGTTCTTTACCCAGAGGGTGGTGAGGGACTGGAATGCCCTGCCAGCTGCAGTTGTAAATGCGCCTAGTTTGGGGGCGTTTAAGAGATCTGTGGATAGGTTTATGGACGAAATGGGATTGGTTTAGATTAGTGGGTTAGTGTTTTTTTTTAAAAAGCTGGTTGGCGCAACATCGTGGGCCGAAGGGCCTGTTCTGCGCTGTAATGTTCTATGTTCTACCTCCGGGACTGTCAACACAATGGTAAGGAAGAGGAAGCATCACTGATTAAAATTCTCAAAATAAACATATTCTTTATCCAAATCTATCCTATTTAAACTATCAGGGTCTTCAAACATTTGAAATAAAAAGGCAGGTGGAAAGACAAGTTGCAAGAGTTCTGACAGTTCACAAAGAGATATTGATAAGTGAAGTAAGTGGGAAAAAAGTTGGTAAATGGAAGATAATGTGGGGAAATGTGAACTTGTTCATTTTGGAAGGGAGAACAAAAGAACAGAGCCTTATTTAAATACAGAAAAATTGCAGAAAGCTGAAACGCAAAAGGACTTGAGGGTACTTGTGCATGAAAAACAGGTGCAGCAGGTAATCAGGAAGGCATGTTGACTCTTATTTCAAGGGGGTTGGAATTTAAGAGCAGGGAAATCTTGCTGCAACTGTATAAGGTACTGGTACATCTGGAGCACTAGAACATAAGAACATAAGAAATAGGAGCAGGAGTAGGCCAACTAGCCCTTCGAGCCTGCCCCGCCATTCAATAAGATCATGGCTGATCTGTCTTGGCTCAGCTCCACATTCCCGCCCTCTCCCCACAACCCTTAATCCCCTCACTTATCAAAAACCCATCAACCTGCGTCTTAAAAATATTTAGCGAGGTAGCCTCCACCACTTCAACGGGCAGAGAATTCCAGACATTCACCACCCTTTGAGTGAAGAAGTTCCTCCTCAACTCCGTTCTAAACCGCCCCCCCTTTCTCTTGAGGCTGTGCCCCCTAGTCCTACTATCCTTTCTGAGCAGGAAGACTCTCTCCACCTCTATCCTATCCATCCCATTCATCATCTTATACGTCTCAATGAAATCTCCCCTCATTCTTCTAAACTCTAACGAGTACAAGCCTAGTTTATTCAGCCTCTCCTCATAGCTCAACCCCCTCAACTCCGGCATCAGCCTAGTAAACCTCCTCTGCACTCCCTCCAAGGCCAAAATATCCTTGCGCAAGTGCGGCGACCAAAACTGCACACAGTACTCCAGCTGTGGCCTCACCAATGCCCTATACAGCTGCAGCAAGACCTCCCTACTTTTATATTCAATCCCCGTCGCTATGAAGGCCAGCATTCCATTTGCCTTCCTGACCACCTGCTGCACCTGCAGGCTGAGTTTTTGCGACTCATGCACAAGGACCCCGAGGTCCCTCTGCACCGTCGCCTGCTGCAGTTTTTCGCCACGTAAGTAATAGTCCTTCCTACCATTATTCCTACCAAAGTGGACCACCTCGCACTTGCCAACATTAAATTCCATTTGCCAGTTCCTGGCCCATTCGCCCAGCCTATCTAGATCCTTCTGCAGACTCTCCACACCCTCCGCGCAATTTGCCGTTCCACCAATCTTGGTGTCATCAGCAAATTTCGACACCATACACTCAGTTCCCTCCTCCAGATCATTATTAAATTAGGTATTATTAAATATCTTTCTTTTGAATTCTTTTCCAGGGTAGATTGAGTAAGTGCTGAAAGAAGGCAAGGTAATGTGGGTGCTGAGCAATAGAACAAAGCAATGAGATGGCCTTGTTGGTGATCAGGACACTGCATTAGAGGCCATGGGAGTGGTGACGTTGAGTGTGTGCGTATGTGCTTAACAGTTTCTCTGTTGGGAAAGATGCGAGAAGATGTATTTGATGAAAATGTTCAAAGGGAGTTGAGGTGAAGGTTGAAATTGATTAGTTTGAGAAAGAAAATACAATAAGAAAGATGACTCAGAAAAAGCTGGCTCAGATTTGGGAAAGTGCCCAAGAAGACTTTTTATTGAAGGAGAAGTATGTTCTAATAAGTTCTCAATATTTTTTGAAGTGCTTGCTAATTTCAAAGATTACTTGTAGTTTGTGAATGGGGAGCAGAGGAGAATGAGAATTAATATCAGCAAATTAAATCTCGTTTAACAAACTCACGAACAAAACATTAGTAAACTTGATTATATTTAAACCAATGTTTTCTTTGAAATGACATGTTCATGTTTTGTTTAGAATACATTTCCATGCTGGCTCAAGGAATATGGCTGCTGTGAAGTATATATATTCAGTAACTGAAGAAACCTTTCCCCAAACAAATAAATAGTCTGTTAGTCCAAACAGTCAAACCTTTCAGAACAAATGCTGTATGAAGTTTTATCAACATTCAGATCTGTTTACCGTTTAAAATGAACATGGTCCCATATCTACTGAGGAATGAGCTAAGAGTTGATAAACTCTGCCAATATATTGAACACTAACACGCCAGAGTATGTGCATGCAACAATTTAAAGCACAGAATGTACTAAACTGGTAAGATTTAAGTTTTTCCATAAAAGGGTGGTGGAAGTCTATTACTCTCAGTCCCCAGAAGGTGTAGATATTAGTTCATTTAAAACTTTCAATAGATTTTTGTCCATCAAAGAGTGCCAGGTAACTGGAGTTGAGATACTGAAAAGGTCAGAACAGGGATGAAGAGCTGAAAGGTCACTCCTATTCCTAATACCTTCATGAATTTGGGGTCTGTCCTCATGCATTAACTTTGCAATTTGCAAACAGAAAAGTAAGTACTCCTTTCCATTCTTAGTATTAATATGGTTTCCCTCCCCCTTCCTTTAATGCTGCTGAGATCACTGTCTCCAGTCTTCTTTATGCCAATTTTTTGTCATACAGAAGGGCTGATTGTCTACCTGGGAGATGTAAGAAGGCAGCATAAGTGTCACATTCCAGAAAGTGCAGCCGTGAAAAGGAACTGGCATTGGGATCTGCAGCTGGACCACACTGAATCCCTCATGCACATGTTGGTGCAAATACCCCATCGAAGCTGATTCAAGGGATAAGGAACAACAATCAGATGACCTTTAATCAGCTGCAGTTTCATTAAATTGCCAATGACAGCTGAAGTAGAAATCATAGGTGTTTCATTATTATTCCACCATTTGGCATGTAACACATAACTATGATTATTGCTCGTCATAAACTCTAAACTGAACTATCTGACAAAAAAAAAAGTTAGAAGTCTCACAACACCAGGTTAAAGTCCAACAGGTTTATTTGTTAGCAAATGTCACTAGCTTTCAGAGCACTGCTCCTTCGTCAGATGAGTAGAGAGTTCTGATCACAGACAGGGCATATAAAGGCACACACTTAGTTTACAGAATACTGATTAGATTGCGAGTCTTTACAGCTAATCAAGTCTTAAAGGTGCAGACAATGTGAGTGGAGATAGCATTAAGCTTAGATTAAAGAGATATGTATTGTCTCCAGACAGTAGTGAGATTTTGCAAGCCCCGCCAAGTCATGGGGGTTACAGATTGTGTGACATGAACTCAAGATCCCAATGCCGTCCTCATGTGTGCGGAACTTGCCTATGAGTCTCTGCTCAGTGACTCTGCGCTGTCATGTGTCATGAAGGCTTCATCCTGGACCACAATGTCTTCACCTTCAACAATCAGTTCTTCATCCAAACACACGGAACAGCCATAGTGACCAAATTCGCGCCTCAATATGCCAACATCTTCATGCACAGGTTCGAACAAGACTTCTTCATCACACAGGACCTTCAACCGATGCTATACACTAGATATATCTAATACATTTTCTTCCTTTGGACTCATGGTGAACAGTTACTGAAACAACTATATGATGACATCAACAAGTTCCATCCCACCATGGAGTACTCTCCGGAATCGGCTGCATACTGGGACACATGCATCTCCATTAAGGACGGTCACCTCAGCACCTCACTGTACCGCAAGCCCACGGATAACCTCACAATGCTCCACTTCTCCAGCTTCCACCCTAAACACATTAAAGAAGCCATCCCCTACGGACAAGTCCTCCGTATACACTGGATCTACTCAGATGAAGCGGATCGCAATAGACAACTCCAGACGCTGAAAGACGTCCTCACAAGAGCAGAATACGGCGCTTGACTCATCAATTGACAGTTCCAACGCAGCACAGCAAAAAACCACACCAACCTCCTCTTAAGACAAACATGGGACATGGTGGACAGAGTACCCTTCATCATCCAGTACTTCCCTGGAGCGGAGAAGCTATGACATCTTCTCTGGAGTCTTCAACGTGTCATTGATGAAGACGAACATCTCGCCAAGGCCATCCCCACACCCCCACTCTTGCCTTCAAACAACCGCACAATCTCAAACAGACCACTGTCCACAGCAAACAGTGACTGCAACACCACACAACCCTGCCACAGCAATGTCTACACAAGATGCTGGATCATTGACATGGATGCCATCATCTGACATGAGAACACCATCCACCAGGTACATGGTATGTACTCTCGCAACTCGGCCAATGTTGTCTACCTGATGAGCTGCAAGAAAGGATGTTCTGAGGCATGGTACATTGGGGAGACCATGCAGACACTACGACAATGGATGAATGAACACCACTCGACAATCACCGGGCAAGACTATTCTCCTTCCGTTGGGGAACACTTCAGTGGTCATGGGCATTTGGCCTCTGACCTTTGGATAAGCGTTCTCCAAGGCGGCCTTCATGACACACAACAGTGCAGAGTCACTGAGCAGAGACTGATAGCCAAGTTCTGCACACATGAAGACGGCCTCAACCGGGATCTTGGGTTCATGTAACACTATTTGTAGCCCCATGACTAGGAGGGGCTTGTAAAATCTCACTTACTGTCCTGTCTGGAGACAATACACACATCTTTAACCTATGCTTAATGCTAAAACCACTCACATTATCTGCACCTTTAAGACTTGATTAGCTGTAAAGACTCGCATTCTAATCAGTATTCTGTAAACTGAGCCTTTATATGCCCTGTGATCAGTACTCCCCACTCACCTGATGAAGGAGCAGTGCTCCGAAAGCTAGTGGCATTTGCTTCCAAACAAACCTGTTGGACTTTAACCTGGCGTTGTGAGACTTCTTACTGTGTTCACCCCAGTCCAACGCCAGCATCTCCACATTAAAAAAAAACCATTATATCAAAAGGAGCTTACATCTATGAAGAGACCAACAATTTCTGAAGTTGAAAAAAAAAATCTTGAATTATAAGATCCAAAAAAGGACTTCTTGACAAAGCTAGCCTGTCATTTGAATCAGATAATGTCTAAACAGAGGAGAGATTGAACCCAAGCTAAAAGAAAGAGCTTCTGAGATCAGTTGGCTCATGGTTTGATCGGGGGTGGGGGGGGAGGAGTTGATTGGAAATCCAGAGAAGTTGCTTTGGGTGACATTTGTCACTTGATTTCAAAGTCTGGCGTGTCCAATCACAGGTTGTCTGTTGGTTTATATGGACTGTACATACGGTGAACCCTAAGTATATAAGATAGACTTTGTAATTTGTGTTATCCTACCTCTGTATAAGTATAGATAGAGTGAAGGTGTAGTGTAACATGTTTTCTTGTTTAATAAGTGTTTATTATTTTGTTAAAAGTTAGTCAACTGACTTCTATAACTCTCAGCAGCCACCCTCTAGGTAGGATCTATTGAGCTAAGTTCCATCCTGGGATCTGACTTGTCCAGTTGTTATATCAGCTGGTATCATAATAATGTTAATATATTGACAAAATCAGGTGACCTCAGAATATTCTTATAGGTTAAAATGTGGAGGGCATGACATCATAGCCATTACTGAGACACAGCTGCAAGGTAGTTATGGTATTGTTGCAAAGTTGAATAGACTAATTGTAGATTGGTGTTTGTAAATTTGTAAAATGCTAGGGAAAAAACATTGCATGGTTCCTTTAAAGGGTGGTGCTTTTTCTGTGCTTAGAAACTTTAAAGAATGCAAGCACATACAGAGCATCCAAAGTGAAACATTTGTATTGAAAGGCCAAGCAGCAGTGTAACCAAAGCAACAGGCTTTTGAATTTTTTTTAATTCAGCCAATTTGAATTAGGCACTTAGATACCAATAACCTATTAAATTTAAATTTGATGGCTTTGGCAACCTAGGACCAATCTTATTGTGGGGGATATTGATATGTCATCACAGGTATTAAAGGAATGGGGCAGTGGGACTATGGGGTGGGATTTTAAAGTTTTGGGATAAGCAAGTCTTATAACATTCCACCCCATGAGTTAAATTCCAAGGAGCAATTACACAAATCATGATTGAATTGTGTGGAATTTCGAAGAATAAGAGGTAACCTGATCAGTTTTCAACAGGGAGGGATAGATGGATAGAAATAATTTCTGCTGGTTGGTGAGTTGAGGAAGAAGTGGTGGTGTGCATAGGCTAACAATTAAAACCAGATCTTTCAGGAATGAAATTAAGCACAAAGAATGATAGAACTTTGGACTTTCTTCTACAAATGGCAATTTATGTTGATCAATTGGGAATTACATTTGAGATTGAAAAGATATTTGTTAGCTAGGAATGTTAAGAAATAAGGTAGGTATATGGAGTTAGGTTGCAAATCAGTCATGAACTTACCAAATGACAGAATAGATGCGACAGCTGACTAGCTTACTCCTATTCCGACACCTCAGAAGTGCCCTGTAAAATTTTGCTGTTGGGAGCAGCTAGTTTCTTCAATGTGCAGTATCTTCAGATGTTTTTGCATAGTGAATGCAGGTATGGGTAAGTCTAGATGATAGGAAAATCCCCCAGGAGAAGGAGGATCCGAGATGGCCTGAGGGTCTTAGGTGCATCTGTTTTAATGCGAGGAGTGTGACAGGAAAGTCAGATGAACTTAGAACCTTGATGTTCGCGAGGAACTTAGATGTGGTGGCAGTGACAAAGACGTGGTTAAAGGAGGGGCAGGACTGGCAGCTAAATATTCCAGGGTATAAGTGTTTTAGGCATGATAGGAGAGGGTTGAAAAGAGGAGGGGGAGTGGCACTCTTAGTTAGGGAGCAGATCACAGCGGTGCAGAGGGAGGATAACATGGAGGGGTTGGAAATTGAGTCTCTGTGGGTGGAGTTGAGGAATAGGAAGGGGGCCATTACTATGCTAGGAGTGTACGATAGGCCGCCCGATAGCCTGCGGGCAGTGGAAGAGGGTATACGTAGGGACATTTTGGATAAGTGTAGGAAGAACAGGGTTGTTGTAGTGGGAGATTTTAATCTCCCTGGGGTGAATTGGAAGGTGCCTAGAGCTGGGGGGTCAGATGGGGAGGAATTCGTAAGATGTGTATTGGAAAGATCCTTGCAACAGTATGTAGATAGCCCGACTAGAGAGGGGGCTATACTGGATTAAGTTCTGGGCAATGAGCCGGGTCAGGTGGTTGAGGTTGCAGTAGGCGAACATGTGGCTAATAGTGACCACAATTCCGTCTACTTTAGGATACGAATGGAAAAAGATGACAGCTGTCCTAAGGGGAGGGTGCTAAATTGGGGGAAGGCTAGATACAGCCGGATTAGGCAGGAGCTTAGGGATACAGACTGGGATAGGCTGTTGGAAGGCAAGACCACGTTAGGCATGTGGGAGTCTTTCAAGGGAAAACTGCAAAGGGAGCAGGAAAGGCATGTGCCAGTTAGGAGAAAGGATGGGAAAGGTAGGATTAGGGAACCGCAGATTACTAGAGATACAGAAGACCTGGTTAGGAAGAAACGAGAGGCGTATGTCAGGTCTAAGCAGCTGGGAACGGAGAGAGCATTGGAGGAATAGAGAGAGAGTAGGAGGGATCTCAAACGGGGAGTTAGGAGAGCAAAGAGGGGGCATGAGATGGCTTTGGCAGGTAGGGTTAAGGAGAATCCAAAGGCGTTTTACTCCTATCTTAAGAACAAAAGGGTGGCTAGGGGTAAAATCGGTCCTCTCAGGGACAGACGCGGGGAATTGTGCTTAGAGGCTGAAGAAATGGGGGAGATCCTGAATGAATACTTTGCGCCGGTATTCACGAAGGAGAGGGGCTTGATGTCTGGTACAGTCATTGAGGGAGCGGTAGACCAATTGAAAGATCTATCGATTACGAGGGAAGAAGTGTTAGGGCTTTTAGCTGGCATTAAAACCGATAAATCTCCGGGGCCTGATTGCATTTATCCTAGGCTGCTTAGGGAGGCGAGGGATGAGACTGCTGGGCCTCTGACGCGAATCTTTGTCTCTTCTTTGGACACAGGTGAGGTCCCAGAGGACTGGAGGATAGCGAACGTGGTACCGTTGTTTAAAAAGGGTAGGAGGGATAGCCCGGGTAACTATAGGCCGGTGAGCTTAACGTCAGTGGCAGGTAAGTTGATGGAGAGGATTCTTAGGGATAGGATGTATGTGCACTTAGAGCGTTGCGATCTGATTAAGGATACACAGCATGGCTTTTTAAAGGGGAAGTCTTGCCTTACGAATCTGGTAGAATTCTTTGAGGAGGTGACAAAAACGGTCGATGAAGGACGAGCCGTTGATGTCGTCTATATGGATTTCAGTAAGGCGTTTGACGAAGTCCCTCATGGTAGGCTGGTACAGAAGATTAAAGCTCATGGGATAGGTGGTCAGGTATCTAGATGGGTAGAGAACTGGCTTGCAAAGAGGAGTCACAGAGTAGTAGTGGAGGGGTCCTTTTCTAGCTGGAGGTCTGTCACTAGTGGTGTGCCGCAGGGCTTGGTACTGGGACCTCTTCTCTTTGTAGTGTATATAAATGATTTGGAAGAGGGAGTAGGTGGTGTGATCAGCAAATTTGCTGATGACACCAAGATGGCTGGATTGGTGGGCAGTGAGGAGCAGTGTCTGGCAATACAGCGGGGTATTGTTAGGCTGGTTGATTGGGCAGATACATGGCAAATGGAGTTTAATCCAGATAAATGTGAGGTGATGCATTTTGGCCGGAATAATGTAGGGGGGAGTTATATAGTAAAGGGAAAGCCCGTAAGGAGTACAGAATCGCAGCGAGACCTGGGGGTACAAGTGCACAAGTCTTTGAAGGTGGCAGTGCAAGTGGAGAGTGTGGTGAAGAAGGCCTATGGTATGTTAGCCTTTATAGGAAGGGGTATAGAATATAAGAGCTGGAGTCTAATGTTGCAGTTGTACAGAACGTTGGTTAGGCCGCATTTGGAGTACTGCGTCTAGTTCTGGTCGCCTTACTACCGGAAGGACGTGGAGACTCTGGAGAGAGTGCAGAGGAGGTTTACCAGGATGTTGCCGGGTATGGACGGACTGGGGTATGAGGAAAGATTGAAGAAATTGGGGCTCTTTTCCCTTGAAAGATGCCGACTGAGGGGGGATCTCATAGAGGTATATAAGATTATGAAGGGTATAGATAGAGTAAACAGAGGTAAGCTATTTCCTATGATAGAGACACGTAGGACAAGGGGCCATGGACTTAAGGTGAGGGGGGAGAGGTACAACACAGATATTAGAGGGAGGTTTTTCACACAGAGGGTAGTGGGGGTATGGAATGCTCTGCCAAGTAAGGTGGTGGAGGCAAACACGCTAGAGTCATTTAAGAGTAACTTAGACAGGCACATGACTGGGTTGGAGGTGGGTGGATATAAGAGATTGTTTTAAATAAGGGTCATTAGCATTGGGGCATCCCTGGTAATGTAATTGGATCTGGTATGATAATAATGTTTTTTCTCTTTTCATTCACAGGTTTTAAGTTGGTCTGCCTCGTGTCCAACAAGGGGCATACACACGATGGGTCGTACTGGGGCTGCTCTTGGTTGTTCGAGATTGGCCTAGTGCTTCATGTCGTTAGTGTGTGCCTAAACTGGACCAGATACTGGGCAAGACGACAGCTCAGTGACTATCGCTGATTGCTGTGCAGACACATGGATTTGGGCCAGTGTCTGTGGGAGTTTGCGCATTCTCCCCGTGCTTGCGTGGGTTTCCTCCGGGTGCTCCGGTTTCCTCCCACACCCCAAAGATGTGCTGTTAGGCTGATTGGCAGGAATACATTGTCCCTAAATCAGATTCCCTCAATCTGGATGGCCATAAAACATTAGACAGGGGTCGTGGGTGGAGAGGGGGACTGGTGGTGTTGAGATGGCAGCGCAGGCTCGTTGGGCTGAAGGGCCTGTTTCCCGGGCTGATTTTGTTCTTTTATGGTACTTAAAATAGAACAGGGCCTACAGTCACACGAATGGTGCTTAGCAGGAATACTGGCTACACCAGTATTAACCTGACTCAAGTTATTTTGGATACAAGCAAGCAAGAAAGAGCACAACATTCAGAATTTATGACATATTGATTAACTCGGACAACAAATTCTCAACAGCATGTCTTGATGTCATACCCTGTACATCAGCAGATGACACGGACAATCTATCTAAAATAAACTTCAATGCCACTAATGTGCTAGTTGCCAGTAATACCATAGTACGCAATATTCTCAATTCCACTTTCTACTTGAGTGTACAAAGAACTGAATCCTGTCAGCTACATCTGGGAACACTTTCTCTCTAACAAAGGCTACTCCTGTTGATTTTGCAGTGTGCCAATATTTTCACAATCTTGCACATCAAGGTATCGAACAAAGTACTTGGTATTTACAATGAAGTCCTTTATCTCAAAGAACATGTTAATCTTCCAACTCAGCTGCTTTCAAACATTATCAGATGATCACTGGTACTCCCTGAGATGTATGTGTAGAATGAACTGGCGACAGGAAAATAGAAAATTTGAGATGCCAGGCTCAAATAGATTTTTGATTTCTTCACTGCACTTACCTACAGCAGTTTTATACAGTACACCATGTGGCTCTACGCATGCAGGATCACCACCAGCTACAGAATGTAAAAGCTATTGCAAGTCACTAGGTAAAAAAATTGAAGTAAGTCTAAAAACTGATGCATGATTAACCTGCACTGATTTCTTCTGATGCATATAGCTTGCAAACTTTGCTGCCTGTTCATTTAAATGATCATAATGTGCAGTGCAGTATCAGATATGCTGTTGAATCGCTCACGCTTCTTGGAAGAGAGCTCAGGTTTGTGCAAGCTAACCACACTTCGTTAACCTGCACCTAAAAGGGACATGCAATCTGGCTATAGCATGTGCTGGAAATGGTTGGGGAATATATTCTTAGCAGGAACAACATGGACTAATAGTACAAAAGGGTAGAGTGTGTGCTTCAGGGGTCTCAGGTACAATCTTCGTATAGGAGAAACAGGAAGGTGGTACTCTATTCACAGCAACTAGGACAGTCACTCAATTACAGTTGGAACAGACAGTTGTTGAGACCAATATCAGCACTGTAGCCCCAAGAACTCAGATATAATGTTCCCTGTAAGTTTCTTATGTGCATGACCATGCAGCAATCTGGAAAGTGTCGGGCAGGGACAAACAGGCCACAAGATTGCTTAAAGAGATTGCATTGTGCAATAGACTGTGAACAGAGCAGGGAACTAGAGGGGACACAGCCTATATGCAGTGCCTAGAGGTTCAGTAGCTTATGAGTGGTCAAGGTTAGTGAAAACATCTTTAAATGTCATGTCCTTGCAACTGAACCTCTAGCCTCACACACCACACAATTCATCTCTTCATTCACTTTCCAGCAATCTTGATCAGCCATGACTTATACTTCAAATTTACAACTTTCACAAGCTGTTTGAGTATCCTGGATGGTCACCTAATGAAGTTATACGAGTACATATGGGTGGGCTGTAGAGTATGATGTGACTATAGCCCCCCTCTCTGTCTCCTTCCCTCTTTGGGGGGATTTTGTATCTGCATTTGTAAATGGTGACATGGATGCAAAATTCCGTGAGAGTCAGAAAGTGAGATACTTGCTGGTAAGGTCTTGTTTCCTGATTTTCCCTGCCCCGCACCGTTGACATACTTTTAAAATGATTTTATATATTGCTAAAGGGCTTTCCAGCCACATGACTTCCCCCCACTGAACCTTCGTACGTCACCGACGTGAAACACCAGAAATACGAACGAGAATCAGTCAAGGGGAACCCAGTGAGAGTACAAAGGTAAGTACAGCTGCCTGGGGAAAGGGGAATGAGGACAGGCCTGGGCATTGATCTAGCATTGTCCCACAGCACAGGTAGGAACTCTCCCACAGCACAGACTGTATTTGCCTGACAGTGCCACCATCCTGTGCCGGGGCAATGTCAGGGTGGGTCCCTGGGGAGCCCCACTGAGGGGGAAGGAGGTCACCCTGAAGCTTGTAGGGTGATGACTTCCATGTCTAAGAGGAAGTGAGGAGAAGTAGGTTTTTGAATGCAGATGGGGATGCCTTTTAAGGATGGGGCTCTGACCTATGTGGAGCGGGCTTGCCAGAAGTCGCAGCCCCAGACAGCAGAAACCACTAAATGCCAGAAAATCTGATCTGAAAGCTCAGCTGTGCATCTACACACACACTGGTTTTCAGACAGGGCCTGTCACGCTGATAAATTTTGGTAAAATTCTGCCCACTTTCACCCCCTTTCCACTCCCCCATCCATTTCTTTCCCTCTCCTTCCTCTATCGCCTCCCTCTCCTTCCACCTCCCTCCTTCTCTATAACTCACAGAATTATGATCTGAAATGCACTGCCCAAATGATGGTTCAGTAGATTTGATAACACTTTTCAAAAAGGAATTGGATATATATTTGAATTGGGACAAGAGATGAATGGAACTAACTGCTTGCTTCTTTAAATAACTGACACAGATATGATAGGCTGATTGGCTTCTTTCTGTACCGTATGATTCTGTGAACCATACTTCACTTATCACACTTTAAGAAAACGCCTCCTATCTACTCTAACCCAAGGAAACAACAGAAACATAGTTGCACATCTTTGAATGGATAATCAATTTAAATATGTACCCATGGGCATTGGTGTTTAAAATTCGCTTCCTGCAAAAAAAATAGGATAAATTTCTGATTCTATGCCAGACTAGCTCACCAATCAGATATTTTTAAAAATAGAGCTGAACTTTAAAATGGAAGGATGGAGATCACCGTTCTCGACCTCTGGCACAGCAGATCAATGAATCTTGTTATTCACACAACCACTTTCACTATTAAAGCATAGATTTAGAGCACTATGCAACACCAATATAAGATCACTAACTTCAACCATATTTACAAAGCAAAATTGGAAGAATTAGTGCTGGAAGTAAAAATTTATGTAAACTTTCTAACTACTTCACTAACCGATATTTTTGTGAAAACTGAAAGATATAGTTATTGAGTGCAATTATTTTACAGACAATGAGATCCATCTTGAGGTAACAATTGAATACGTTCATGATGGCTTTGAGCCTCTGTGGATGAAATACTAACAACAAAACAATGCACAAGCCTACACTGATACTTTGTTAAATATATCAAAGTTGCATTGAAACATTTAAATGGTAGATTAAATAACATAATGCAATGATAAAGCTAAAAGTTTACGTATTAGTCCAAGTAAGGCTTACATTAACACTGCAATGAAGTTACTATGAAATTTCCCTAATTGGATCAATGCACCTAACCAGCACGTCTTTCAGACTGAGAGGGGAAACCAGAACATCCAGAAGAAACTCATGCAGACACTGGGAGAAAGTGCAAACGCCACATAGACAGTGACCTAAACTAGAATGATACTGCAGCAGTGAGTGTTCTGAAAGCAGGGCTGAAGTGAGTAGAACTCGGTAGCCGGCCAGTTAGCTACATGCAGTCAAGGGTCCCATCCAAACTTGCAAAAAGAACAGGCAGCAAGTGGCTAATCTTGCCACATCCTCAGAGTGATCAAAGGTCCGGGCACATATTTAAATATCACCTGGACAGATATCCACTCCCAAGCCAGCAGCGTCATTCTGCCTGTCTGAGATAAAGGGGTAAATTTTGCAGTCCCGCTGGTTGCAGCAATCGTTGCAAGTGAGACAAATAATTTGATAGACAAAGGAAAGGTTCATTGACCTTGGGTGCGAATTTCCGGTCTCGGAACAACTGAGTCTGAAAATCCTGTCTGAGGACTTTGAACTTGAACTGCTGCAACCTCCTCCCGACTTGCCACACTTGAATCCCTGCAGCTACAAGCCATCATCCTGTAGTCAGTCATCTTTGACCTTCACCCCTCTCTCTTCCTCCATCACCCTCGCCCTATCTTGTGTGACCCTTGACCCACCCTTCATTACCCTCGATCAATTGTCAACCCAAAGCTCCCTGCGCCCATTATCATTGTGTCAGCTTCAGGACCATGGACCTTCTTCCCAGTCACCTTCGACTCTGCAAAACCCTTGACCTGCCATTGGTTATGCTCAACTCTCGCCAACCTTGCCATTGACTTGCCCCAATCATCCTCCTCCTCCCCTCGATCATACTTGTGTTGCCTTATGGTAGAGTTGTCCTTATCTGTCTTTAGTTCCCCCTCTCTGTGTGCCATGATCTTTTTTGTGGCCACGACAACCCAATCTGCCTTCTCAGATAGCCATGCCCCAATCTGTCTGGACAGCTGCCACCCTCCAATCCATGGATGTTATACCTCTTTGAACAACCAATACAAACAGCTGAACTCAAATCAACAGCTCAGGCTCTTCTCCCGGTCCAACAAAGTTCCCCCACAGAGAAAAGCAGCTCCTACTCACTCCAAATACATAATTAGAGTATCTTGTCCAGTGCATGCCAACTTTAAACAGTCGCCAATCTGAAGGTACGTGTTTCTTGCTCGCTGCCAACTTAATTGCAAAAGGTACAATTTAATTTGGGCCTATGTCTTTTAATGAGAATGCACAACTTGCCTGTGCATTAAAATAGGTTCCTACCACTTGCCATCAGAAACCACAGTCCACTTTTAATCTGCTGGCAACTTGCTTCCCAACTTCCATCCTGACATTGGGAGGCTCATGTTTTTCCTCCCACACAATTAAGTGCCCACACCTGCCTAGTTATTCACTTCTGGAAGCTTCATTAGACTCCACCCCATGTGACCTAACTGTAAAGTGTTACTTTTGATCACAACAGTTGCTTGTAAATGACTTCAAATCAAAATTTAGTGTTTAACTCAAGTCTCAAGGTAATTAAATTGACCTCATAGCTGCTTATTATAATACAATCTTAGGCAATATTATGTTGCACTGACTTAAGTTCACTTGTGACTATAGTACTTCAAACATTCAATACCTTCCAAACCCACAACCACTGCTATCTAGAAAGACACAGTCAGCTGACATACAAGACAGCATCACCTGGAAGTTCCTCTCCAAGCCATTTACCATCCTGACCCAGAAATATTTTGTTGTTCCTTCACTGTCGCTGAGTCAGAAGCCTGGATCTCCCTCCCTAACAGCACAGTGGATGTACATTCACCACATAGACTGCAGCAGTTCACGAAGGTCACCCATCACCAGCTTCTTGAGGTCAATTTGAGATTGGCAATAAATACTGGCCTGCTCACATCCCATAAACAAACTTAAAAAACAGGCAAAGTGATTTTAAGGTGTCAACAAGATATTATTAATTGAAATGCAATAGGCATTCTTGAAGTAATATAATAAAAATAACTTCCATTTAGATTGCAGCTTTAACAACACAAAATGGCTTCAGTGCTACGGGATATAAAATCCCTGCTGTTAAAGAATTAATAAAGCTGAGAACAGCTGGACATATGTCATAAAGACCCATACAGGTAAGGGACGTAACAAGCCTACAGTACCTTTACCACATCACCTAACTCCCTTTAGAATGAGCCCGGAGATTTTTGCCTCCAATATCCTATATGGAGGACTGCATCAGATATTGATCACTCTGCTCTCTCTTTCTGTTCATATATGTCAGCCTCTCAAAATCTATTTTTCCTGAATTTATTATCCGAATTTTTGTCATACTTCTTGGTTACATTCATCCTAATTATCAGTATAAAATGGTTTCATTTATTATCCCATGTATAGGTATACAGTGAAAAGTATTGTTCATTGTGTGCTGTACAGCTAAAGCATACCATCCATAGAGGGTGCAGAATGTAGTGTTACAGTCATAGATTGTCATAATTAATATTATATTATGGTCAATATTACCTAAATGTTCCTGTACTTTTACTTCTTTTACCTTCTCTGGCTCATTCCCCATTACTCGATTCAGTAATCTTCCCTTATTCCACTTCTTGCACAATGGGTTAAAAATCAATCTTGCAAACATTGTAGAAACTCCATTTCCCTTCTTTAATCAGTCTTCTGGTCAATTAATTTCTGGGCGGTTGAAATCCTCCAACATGGTTATTCATATTCTTTCATTCATTTCCCTAATTTGTTTGCACATTTCTTCTTCCGCCTCTTAACCATTATTAGATTGCCTTTGGACTACTCTGATCAGTGTGATTAGCCTTTGGTTACCTTTCATCACTGTTCACATAAATTCTATTTCAATCTTGCTGATGGCTGCGTCATTTTTTCTATTGCCGCTATGCTAACTTCAAGAACTACAGCTATTCCATTTCCCCTTTATTTCTTCTATCTTTTGTAAATATGTTATACCCTGCAATAATTCATTTGCAGTCCTGATTTTTCAGTGCCATTTCTCAGTAAAGCCGACTACATCTGGGCCCTCACATCAGATTACTACTCCTAGTTCTTCTGTTTTACTGCAGATTCTGTGCACATTGTTGATAGAGACAGCTAAGTTATTTTTAATAGCAGTTTCTTTTATCTTATTTTTAACCTTCTTTTTAATACTCCTATTCTAAAACTCCAGTTATTCCCTGGTACTTTATGTCCTATAATTAATTTTGTTCCATGCTCATTTATTTCTTGTAGACACTCCTGCCCCAATCATGGTCTTAACCAATCATGCTACCTCACATAAGCACCCTTTCCTGAAAGGCATCAGTCTTAGTCCCCAATATCATTCAGCTCCAGCCTTTCCCAATAGTATAGCTCTTTTCTATTCCATTACTGTTGCCTACGTTACATGAAAAATATTTCTTTTTCCTCAAATCTGCCCATTATTTATGTTCATTCTCTTGAATCATCTGTCTCCATGCCAATCTACATGCCTGGGTAGTAATCCAAGATCATCATCCTTGAGGTTCTGTTTCTAAATTTAGCTCCGAATACTCCCTCAATCGAATCTCCTTAGTGAGCACCTGCACCATTTTGTTCCAAGGTGATTTGGGACAACTGGGTGTCCCCCAGCTTTTCAAATTCCTCTCCGGATACCTTGATATATCAGCGACCCTGGCATCGATTAGACAATGCACTCTTTGCTACTCTGGTTCATGGTTGCTGAGGAAACTCCCTATCCTCTAATTATAGAAACCCCAATCACTACCACAGTTTTATTTTGTTCTTCTCTTTCCGGACAGCTTTATAAGCCCTGGTGCTAGGGTCTACATTATGGCTGATTACTCGCAATGATTTTCTTTGTTCTCTTGGGTAGTGAGTGTATTTTGACTGTTGAAACAAGGCCAGTGTCTGTGGGAACACCGTCTTAACCTCTTCTAAGTTCTTACTTTTCAGCTTCCTGACAGTAACAGCTTCCCCTTCCTCAAGCTATGCTTTCCTCTGGGAGGGAATTGTCCAGAAACTTCTCCCTTTTCTTACGTTTGAACTGGAGTGTGAACTAAAGACATTCAATTATTCCAAGCTGAAGTGACTGAAAGCAGAGACATTTGCTATCGATGTGTGAATCAAGGACAGTCTCACTGTTCACAAGTACCCACACATTACAGTCCTAGTGCTTGGCCTGGACTGTCTGTTAGTCTTTTTATTTGTTTATTGATAACCTTGATTAAAATCAGGTAGACTGCTTTAATTAAAAAACAAAATACTATCTGCTGAAGAGAAAGGCAATATATTGATGAGGGAAGGGCTGTGGATGCAGTTTATGTGGACTTTAGTAAGGCTTTTGACAAGGCTCTACATGGCAGGCTGGTACAAAAACTAAAATCACACGAGATTCGGATTGGGCTGGCTACATGGATACAGAAATGGCTTGGTTACAGAAGACATAGTAGTAGTGGCGGAAGAGTATTTTTTCTTAATGGAGATCTGTAGTTAGTGGTGTTTGCAGGAACCAGTGCTGGGTGATCTGATTAGTAAGTTTGCAGATGACATGAAGGTGGAATTGCTGTTAGTGCCAAGGATTGTCAGAAGATACAGCAGGTAAAAGATATATTGGAGACTTGGGCACAGAAATGGCAGAAGGAGTTAATCTAGACAAATGCAAGGTGATGCATTTTGGAGGATCAAACTTAGTATGAATTATACTGTAAATGACGGAATCCTTTGGAACATTAATGTACAGAGGGATCTGGGTGCGCAGGTCCACAGTTCCCTAAAAGTGGCAACACAAGTGACCAAAGTGATTAAAGAACAAAGAAAATTACAGCACAGGAACAGGCCCTTGGGCCCTCTAAGCCTGCACTGACCATGCTGCCCGACTGAACTAAAACCCCCTACCCTTCCAGGGGACTATATCCCTCTATTCCCATCCCATTCATGTATTTGTCTAGATGTCCCTTAAAACTCACTATTGTATTTGCTTCCACTACCTCCCCCGGCATCGAGTTCCAGGCACCCACCATCCTCTGTAAAGAAAACTTGCCTCTTACATCTCCTTTTAACCTTGATCCTCGTACCTGAAACCTGTGCCTCCTAGTAATTCACTCTTCCACCCTGGGAAAAAGCTTCTGACTATCCACTGTCCATGCCCCTCATAATCTTATAGACTTCTATTAGGTCATCCTTCAACCTCCGTTCTTCCAGAGAGATCAAACCAAGTTTCTTCAACTGCTCCTCATAGCTAATGTCCTCCATACCAGGCAACAACATGGTAAATCTTTTCTGCACCCTCCCAAAGCCTCCACATCTTTCTGGTAGTGTGGCGACCAGAATTGAACACTATATTCCAAGTGCGGCCTAACTAATTCTGGTTCTATAAAGCTGCAACATGACTTGCCAATTTTTAAACTCAATGCCTTGCCAATGAAGGTGAGCATACTGTATGCCTTCTTGGCTACCTTGCTCACCTGTGTTGCCACTTTCAGTGACCTGTGTACCTGTACACCAAGATCCCTCTGCCTATCAATATGCTTAAGTGTTCTGCCATTTACTGTACATTTCCCATCTGCATGAGACCTTCCAAAATGCATTACCTCACATTTGTCCAGATTAAGCTCCATCTGCCATCTCTCCACCCAAGCCTCCAACCAATCTATATCCTGCCGTATTCTCTGATGGTCCTCATCACTATCCACAAATCTACCAACCTCTGTGTCATCCCTAAACTTAATCAAACCAGTTACATTTTCATAAGAACATAAGAAATAGGAGCAGGAGTAGGCCATCTAGCCCTTCGAGCCTGCCCCGCCATTCAATAAGATCATGACTGATCTGTCGTGGCTCAGTTCCACATTTCCGCCCTCTCCCCATAACCCTTAATCCCCTCTCTTATCAAAAACCCATCAACCCGCTTCTTAAAAATATTTAGCGAGGTAGCCTCCACCACTTCAACGGGCAGAGAGTTCCAGAGATTCACCACCCTTTGAACGAAGAAGTTCCTCCTCAACTCCGTTCTAAACCGCCCCCCCTTTATCTTGAGGCTGTGCCCCCTAGTCCTACTATCCTTTCTGAACGGGAAGAGTCTCTCCACCTCTATCCTATCCATCCCATTCATCATCTTATACGTCTCAATGAGATCTCCTCTCATTCTTCTAAACTCCAACGAGTACAAGCCTAGTCTATTCAGCCTCTCCTCATAGCTCAACCCCCTCAACTCCGGCATCAGCCTAGTAAACCTCCTCTGCACTCCCTCCAAGGCCAAAATATCCTTGCGTAAGTACGGCGTCCAAAACTGCACACAGTATTTTCCTCCAAATCATTTATATATATTACAAGTAGTAAAGGTCCCAGCACTGATCTCTGGTCAGTGTACCATGGAACATTGTGGAGACTATACAGACGCTATGACAACGGATGAATGAACACCACTTGACAATCACCAGGCAAGACTGTTCTCTTCCTGTTGGGGAACACTTCAGCAGAGATGGGCGTTCGGCCTCTGATCTTCAGGTAAGCACTCTCCAAGGTGGCCTTCACGACAAACAGCGCAGAGTTGCTGAGCAGAGACTGAAAGCCAAGTTCCGCACATGAGTACGGCCTCAACACAGATTTTGGGTTCCTGTCACACTATCTGTAACCCCCACAACTTGCCTGCTCTTGCAGCATCTCACTAACTGTCCTGGCTGGAGACAATACACCTCTCTTTAACCTGTGCTTAACGCTCTCTCCACTCACATTGTCTGTACCTTTAAGACTTGATTAGCTGTAAAGACTTGCATTCCGATCATTATTCTGTAAATTGAGTTTGTGTCTTTATATGCCGTTTGTGATTAGAACTCCCACTCACCTCACGAAGGAGCAGCCAGCGCTCCAAAAGCTAGTGGCTTTTGCTACCAAATAAACCTGTTGGACTTTAACCTGGTGTTGTGAGACTTCTTACTGCACCTCCCCTGTAGCCAGTGAAGGTACAAAGATTTCTTTCAAGGCCCCAGCAATTTCATCCCTTATCTCTCTCAGTATTCTGGGGTATATCCCATCAGGATCTGGGGACTTGTCTACCTTAATGTTTCTCAAGAACCCCAATACCACCACCTTTTTGATCTCAACGTGACTCAAATTATCTAAACACCCTTTCCCAGATTCATCATCAACCAAGTGCTTTTCTTTGATGAATACTGATGCAAAGTACTCATTTATACACCATGGCACCATGCACAGATTCCCTCCCCATCCTGGAGTGGGCCAACCCGCTCCCTGACTACCCTCTTGCTCTTTATGTATGTATAAAAAGCCTTGGGATTTTCCTTCCTCCTGCTGGCCAATGATTTTTTGTGACTCCTTTTAGCCCTCTTTATTCCTTACTTAAGTTTCTTTCTACTTTCCTTGTATTCCACACTTTCTTCGTGTGTTCCCAGTCACCCAGCCTCAGCAAATGCTTCCTTTTTCTCTTTGATTAGGCTCACAATAGCTGTCCTTATCCAAGGTTCCCAAAACTTGCCATACTTATTCTTCATGCTTACAGGAATGTGCTAGTTCTGAATCCCTATCAACTTGCACTGGAAAATCTCCCAAATGCCAGATGTTAATTTGCCCTCAAACATCTGCCCCAATCTACACTCAGTTTCTGCCTAATATTGTTGCAATTAGCCTTTCCCAGTTTAGCACCTTAACTTGAGGACTAGACTTTTCTTTATCCATCAGTATCTTAAAGTTTACTGAATTGTGGTCACTGTTCCCAAACTGCTCCCCAACTGAAACGTCAACCACCTGGCCAGACATATGCCATGAAGGAGGTATATGCCATGCTTGCCTTCATCAGCCAGGGCATTGAGTATAAGAGGTGGCAAATCATGTTGCAGCTTTACTCCAATTATTTAGCCAAATTTTATATTCTGTGCAGTTCCAGCTGTCATACTACCAGAAGGGTATGGAAGTTTTTGGAGAGAGTGCAAAGACGGTTCACCAGGATGTTGCCTGGTGTCTCAATAGCATTGACTATGAGGAGAGATTGAATAAACTAGGATCATTTTCACTAGAGGCCCAGGGCAGACCTGATAGAGATCAACAAAATTATGAGACATGAAAGGAGGGTGGATAGTTAGAGGCTTTTTCCCAGGATGTATCAATTACAAAGGGGCACAGGTTTAAGGTGAGAGGGGGAAAGGTTAAGGAAAATGCGCAGGGAATGTTTTTTATGCAGTGTGTGTGGCGAGTACCTGAAACGTGTCAGAGGAGGTGGAGAAGCAGGTACATTAGCAACATTTAAGAAGCATCTGGATGGGCACATAAACAGGGAGGGAATAGAGGTCTGAGTAAGGTTTAAAATAGGTTTCTTTTAATTTAGTTAGGGCATCATGATTGGCAAGGGTCCTGTTCTTGTGCTGTACTTTTCTTTGATCTTTGTATTATTTAATTAAGCAATCACTGTCCTGTGATGCTGGCAAATCCAGGCAGTGTTAACCCCAAGTTTTTAACTTGTATGGAGTGGAAACAGTTACAGTTCAATGTCGAGGTTAACAATCCATTCAATAGAGGCCTGTGACCACTGATGTGCCTAGGCATCAGTGCTGGGTCCACTGTTGTCATTTACATTAATGATTTGGATGAGAATTTAGGAGACATGATTAATACATTTGCAGATGAACTAAGATTGGTGCTATAGTGGATAGTGAGGAAGATTATCCAGGTTGCAAAAGGACCATGATTGATTGAGCCAGTGAGCTGATGAATGGCAGATGGAGTTTAATTTAGATAAATGAGTGGTGATGCATTTTGGTAGCTCAAACCAGGGCAGGACATGCATAGTTAATGGTAGAGAGCTATAGAACCAAGGCACCCAGGAGTACAGGTTCATAGCTCCTTGAAAGTGGAGTCACAGATAGACAGGAAGCTGAAGGAAGCATGCAGCATGCTTGAATTCTGCAGTTCAGCATGTCTGAACATCAAATACAGGAGTTGGGTCATCTTGTTGAAGCTGTACATTAGCAAGGTCACACATGGAATACTGTGTATAGTTTTGGTCACCCTATTACAGAAAGGATATTATTAAACTAGAAAGAGTGCAGAAAAAGTTTCTTTGGATGCTACCAGGGCTTGATGGTTCGTGTTATAAGGAGAGGCTGGATAGTCTGGAATTTTTTTTCCCCCGGGAGCATAAGAGACTTAGGGGCGATCTTATAGAGGTCTATAAAATAATGATAGTCAACATCTTTTCCCAAAGTAAAAGAGTCTAAAACTAGAGGGCCTAGGTTTAAGATGAGAGGGGAGAGATACAAACAGGTCCTGAGGAGCAATTTTTTCCACTCAGAGGGTGGTGAGTGTCTGAAACGAACTGCTAGAGGTAGTAGTAGAGGTGGGTACAATTTTTCTTTTAAAAAGTATTTAGACAGTTACCTGGGTAAAATGGGTAGAGAGGAATATGGGCCAAATGCGGTAATAACTGGGCAACATGGACAAATTGGGCCGAAGGGCCTTCTTCCACATGTAAACCTCCATGACACTAATGGCTTTAGTTGATGCAGTATGAATGGTTGGTGATGCATTTTGGTAGATCAAATCAGGGCAGGACATACACTGTTAATGGTAGGTCGTTGGGGAGAGTTATAGAACAAAGGCACCCAGGAATACAGGTTCATAGCTCCTTGAAAGTGGAGGAATCCAGGAATGGATCTCTTGGGGCAGAAGTTCGATGTGTGGGTGATGGCCATAGTCACAATTTGAGCTTCTTCTCATGTTCCAGTCGTGCAGCAAGCAAAAGATAAAAGGTATGAATCAAGTTGACATGCAGCAGATGCTTCCTCTTGTGGGGCATTGTCTTGGGATAAGGGGTAGCAAATTTAAAATGGAGAAACTATTTCTGCGAAAAGGTTGCGAATCTGTGGCATTCACAACCACAAAGTGCGCTGGGTGCTAGGATAGTGAATACATTTGAGGAGTTACACAGATTTTTAATTGGTAATGGATTGAAGAGTTATGGGGAGAGGGCAGGAAAATGGGGATGAGGGGCATATCAACCATTATCGAATGGCAGAGTGACCTAATTCTGCTCTGATATCTTATGAACTAGGCAAGTGACGACCCCTTGCCCAGTCCTTCAAACGGGTTGTCCAGATTCTCCACAAAAGATTGAAACTTGGGACTTCACCTCGTGCATCAGTTACTAGGTTGCAGCTGGTGATATATGCACTCAACAGTAGGGGCTACAGGATATGGGACACGTGCTACGGGTTTCTTTGAGGTCACTTATTAATGGGAGTGCTTCATTAGTGAAAAATGGGAGAATGTCCTGCCTGTTTTTGAGAGTGTGCTCACCTGAATGAATAGAGGGGGAACACTGCCCTGGGCCCAATAAGCATATGGAAATTCAAATTTTTGTACAATCGGCAGCTCCGCAGCAATTTCCTGCAGAGAGCTGAGTAAGCTAAAAAAATCTTTGGAGACTTGCAAGGCATGACAACAGCAGTGGGCCTGAGCAGTGCTGCAGGCTAGAAGAATCCTGGCCCAGGAGTTCAATGTGTCCGACCCCTGATAAATGGATGCTTCTGAAAACAAAAATCATCTTTTTGAAACCTTATGTTTTTTCTGTATTTTTGGTCCTTAACCATATCTTAGCCTAAATTTAACAGGTCATAGAATCCCTACAGTACATAAGGAGGCCATTCATAAGAACATAAGAAATAGGAGCAGGAGTAGGCCATCTAGCCCTTCGAGCCTGCCCCGCCATTCAATAAGATCATGGCTGATCTGTCGTGGCTCAGTTCCACATTCCCGCCCTCTCCCCATAACCCTTAATCCCCTCTCTTATCAAAAACCCATCAACCTGCGTTTTAAAAATATTTAGCGAGGTAGCCTCCACCACTTCAACGGGCAGAGAATTCCAGAGATTCACCACCCTTTGAGTGAAGAAGTTCCTCCTCAACTCCGTTCTAAACCGCCCCCCCTTTATCTTGAGGCTGTGCCCCCTAGTCCTACTGTCCTTTCTGAGCGGGAAGAGTCTCTCCACCTCTATCCTATCCATCCCATTCATCATCTTATACGTCTCAATGAGATCTCCCCTCATTCTTCTAAACTCTAACGAGTACAAGCCTAGTTTATTCAGCCTCTCCTCATAGCTCAACCCCCTCAACTCCGGCATCAGCCTAGTAAACCTCCTTTGCACTCCCTCCAAGGCCAAAATATCCTTGCATAAGTACGGCGCCCAAAACTGCACACAGTACTCCAGCTGCGGCCTCACCAATGCCCTATACAGCCGCAGCAAGACCTCCCTACTTTTATATTCAATCCCCCTCGCTATGAAGGCCAGCATTCCATTCGCCTTCCTGATCACCTGCTAGCTGGGTTTTTGCGACTCATGCACAAGGACCCCAAGGTCCCTCTGCACCGTCACCTGCTGCAGTTTTTCGCCACGTAAGTGATAATCCTTCCTACCATTATTCCTACCAAAGTGGACCACCTCGCACTTGCCAACATTAAATTCCGTTTGCCATTTCCTGGCCCATTCACCCAGCCTATCTAGATCCTTCTGTAGACTCTCCACACACTCCGCACAATTTGCCTTTCCTCCAATCTTGGTGTCATCAGCAAATTTCGACACCCTACACTCGGTTCCCTCCTCCAGATCATCTACATAAATGGTAAATAGCTGAGGCCCCAGCACTGACCCGAGGCACTCCACTAGTCACCATCTGCCAATCCGAATAGCACCCGTTGACCCCCACTCTCTGCCTCCTATTTGACAACCAATCCTCTATCCACGCTAACACCCTACCCCCAACTCCCTGTCCCCTGACCTTCTGCAATAACCTCCTGTGAGGTACCTTGTCAAACGCCTTCTGAAAATCCAGAAAGACCACATCCACCTGCTCTCCTCTATCCACCGCCCTAGACACATCCTCATAGAACTCCAGTAAATTTGTCAGACACGACTTCCCTTTAATGAAACCGTGCTGCGTCTGCTCTATCAAGCAATTCCCCTCAAGATGCCTCGCTATTTCCTCCTTGATGACGGATTCTATCATTTTACCTACAACAGACGTTAAACTAACCGGCCTATAATTCCCTGCCTTTTGCCTGGCACCCTTCTTAAACAACGGCGTAACATTAGCCACTTTCCAATCTTCCGGCACTTCCCCGGAAACCAGCGACGTCTGGAAAATAACCACCAAGGCATCCACTATCACCTCCGCCATTTCTTTCAGAACCCTCGGATGCATTCCATCCGGTCCTGGCGACTTGTCCACAATCAGTCCCTCCAGTCTGTCGAGCACCTCCTCTCTAGTTCATTCCATTCAACCCATCAAGCCTGCAATGACAACAATCCCAACCAGGATCTATCCCCATAACCTGACATATTTACCACACTAATGGGGCAATTTAGTATGGCCAATCAACCTAATCTGCACATCATCGGACATGGGGAAAAAACCGGAGCACCCAGAGGAAACCCACGCAGACATGGGGAGAATGACACAAACAGCTACATGAAGCTGGAACTGAACCCACGTCCCTGGCGCTGTGCCGTGTCAGTGCTAATCACTGTGTGCAAATAAAACGCAGATTAACTTGCATGAAATGTTAACAAAATTTTAACGTCATCTCACCTTACACAAACAATCCTCCTTTCCCTCTGCACCAAATTCCTTCTCCCAAATTCTAAACTTTCCATTTGTTCACAATTTACAAAATGATTAATACCTGAACAGAACTGTTAACAATACCAAATAAAACGAGGATAAGGAGAGCAGTTTGGGTGGTCAGCAGTTTCGTCATTCAGTTAAGGTTATATTCTGGGGTTCTGCTCTGTTCATGATTCACTCAGTTGATATTATGATCTGAGATTACACTTTGTGTAATATAGCCATAAGCATGATATCCTTGGACACGTATTCTGTAGTTATGAGGGATCATGTGAAAAACGCATTGAACTCTGATTGGCCAATATTGCAGTTTTTGCAGCAGTACACAGACGTCACTATGCCACTACTCGTGTTGGGGAAGATGTGATTAAGATTTGACAATTCGCTGAATGAGGTATTGGCAGTAATTCTTTCTTGCTTCCTGATATTTTTTATATTCTGAGGCCTAATCAAATGATAAGATCACACACATTACAAAAACGCCACAATATTAAACTGCATCGATAAAAATACAGCTCCATGATCTGTTTGCTTTTGTGTTTTCTGGTCTGCAATAACTGGACTTGGTGAACATTACTGTCAAGAAATTATAGTGCTAACATACAGTTATACTATGCCTGTAATTTGCTTAAAATATTTTGAGTTAAGCCTTTGTAGAGTTTTTTTTAGTTTAAATTAAAACTGGCCCACATTCACATTTTAAGGAACTATACGTGGGTTGATTAAATGCAGATTTTAGAATGTTCATGTTGAGAACTGGTGTCACTAATAACATCCAAAAATAGACAATTCTTTTCTATTTTGCTTTACTGTCAATTTTAATGTTAGTGGTTATAGTGTTGTAAGCATTCGTTTATTGAGGATTGTAACATCTGTATTACAGGTCCCTATCAATTTCAGGGCTTATCTTTCCTTTCCACGTTAATCACTTTGGAACTGCATTTACAATAAACACCGATTACATCCAATAAAATTTGATGAATTCTCTGAATTGTAGGATTGAAATTTAATCAGTCTCCTGGTTTTTTCAATTGTTTCTTCATTATGGAATTTCCGTAATTCAGTGCTAACCCACAGCCAATGTCTAGGCGAGATTTTATGATTTTGCTCGGGCGAGACTGTAAAATCCCACCCCAGGCCAACAGGCATTTCCATTCTGGGACAGGCGAATCAGTAAAATTCCAGTCCAATTTAGTCTCATTACAATTTAAGTTAAGGACAATATTAAAAAGAGAGAGAATATACCTTTAACAATAATGTTACAACAACCCATCTGCGTTCAATGAGATGTATACTGAACCAACTCGTGAGCAATCAACATAGGACAGGAGCCACCAACAATTAGATCCAAACATCGGCATTCTACATTTACAGCTCTCAAATTGAGTCTGCAGATGATCAGAAAGTTTGAGTTGTTCTTGTGTTTTGGGATGCTCAGATCTCATCAGTAAGATTTTCATACTTAGCCTGTATACCAAAATAATACTGTGCGCTATTACGAATAAATGGGCAAATTATGTTTCCACAAATATGCACAATATAAGTGACGGGGACTTTGTAAGCATGTCATTGTCTACAAAACTGATTAAAACATCTGGAAGATGTGAAATATCGAGCACAGAAAAAGGAGTAGACAACAGCAAAATGCAGTCCAGGTTTACTTTAGGCTTAAACACAAAGGTCAAATGTAGCAGCAAACTATCTTGTTAAAAATTTATGGAACTCCAATCCCCAAATTTTGCAGTTTTTTGCATCCATGTACAGAAATCAAACTTTATGCTATTGCTTGAACTGGAGAAGAAACGCTTTAACTTTGACAAATCACTGAATTGGGTATTAGTAATTCTTGCTTGCTTTTGAATGTTTGCTACATTCTGAGGCCAAATCAAATCAATAAAAAAAATCACATATTACAAAAACATAATATTAAACTGCATTGATAAATAAACAAGTAAACACAAGGATGCAAATAAAGAAAGAATTCTAGAAGGCAAGGATCTGTTGAAGCAGTTTGTCTGGTCAAACCCATCTCATCCTGCTGCATTTGAAACGCACGGTTATAGGAAGCAGCTGTCCCTCTTGTATGCAGAATAATAATTAGTGGAATTACTTCACATATGAATAATTTTGCTTCCTTTAACTACACAAGTTAATATCATAAAGAAAACGTGTTTTAAGAAAACTGCAGTTTGTATTGTTCCTCATTTAAAATAGCTGTCACAAGCTTGAAAATTGATTTTCAAAATACTTAGAGTGCAATGTTGAAAATATAAATTTGTATTTAGCAATTTCTAGGAACTGTGTTACAGACTCTTTCTTTGGCAAAGCAGGTTAAAGCATTCTTGTCAGTCTGGCCACTTCAGGCAGAGGGGCATAATTTTTTACTGAAATGCTCAAAGGTTTTTGAAGGATGAAAGTGCCAACGTTATAAAAACGATTTTCCAATAGGTTCTGGCAAATGGGTGAAGAAACAGCACATCTCTTCCTCAAGTACAAGAATGGCATCTTTGGTAATTGTAGTGGCAATCTGGTTGCATGTAAAGAGGTTTTAATTTGCTTTGCGTTATCTTTGTGTAAATCAGCACTTTTGTCCCCTTGAAACATGATACACAGATTCCTTTCACCTGACCATACTTGCAGAGGATAGATATGAAACCCCGAGGCCTCCTTTGGTATCAACTCTCTCACCATTTTGTACTTCGGGATTTTTGTTCTCATCACTGCCATTTCATTCTCTGCTATTACAGCAAGTCTCCATATTTCTATTTCCAGTAATTTCAATGGTTTCAGATATCTACAGCACCTTTCTCTTGAAGTTATGTTTTCTTTGATAAACTGATTGTGTTTGCAGTCCTGTTCCTGGAATAACGCTGTGTGCTTCTTTATATTTTCTTCAGAAAAAAGATGTGAGCCACTTCAAACAAAACCATTTCTTCGACAAAATACTGTTTCACATTTATTGGAGAAATGGATTTTCACATTTCAAAATCCCAGCCAGTAACCAACTCCCACATATGTCAGAATGAACCCGCTGCAGTCTTCTTGGTTACAATGTTCACTAATGTTGCCAAAACCCCTTTTGAATCATTAGTTCAACATAACGGGATTTACAAATAGAAATCAACCTTTCCGGGAAAGCCACTGAAAGCCTCTAACACACACCCACAACTTAAATAGGAACTAATCACTATCTGCATTTTGTTCTTTTTAAAACTCTGCATTTTGTTCTTTTTGAAAAAAGTATTGTGTGGCTAAGTTCCAACATTTCAACAGCTTTCAGAGTGTCTTAAGTTATAGCCAAAAATATATGTTAGAATGGCTAAATTGTGAAGCTTTGACTCTACTATTGACTGAGAGTGATTTACAAATTCAGAACTGAAGGAGTAAAAGTAAATCAATGAAAAGGTCACAACACGAAACAGAAGGGATGCAAATTTACTTAAGAAACAGCAAATGTTCTTATCTACATATCAGCATGTCACTAACTGCATTTTATGTAGCAGTATTAAATGACCTAACTGTACTTCAGCTGGTGAATAGGCCAGTTTAGAGAGATGCAGATTTTAATGAAAATACAATCAAAACATCTTGTCCATTGATCTGCTTTTGCTTCCAGTTCATAATTCCAATCGTGAGTCTTCCAGTTCTTAATTCCAATTGAGTCACCATCCCAGAACAACTACATTGATTGACCATTTTATTTACAACCAGCTGGCACTGGTCGCCTAAAAATTTAGTAATGTTCGGAATAAAGCTCAACTTCTAATAAATTGTTGGCTGCTTAAGAGCTCAAACAAAAGCATCTGAAGAATTTTGCTCGGATGGGTAAAGAACTCAACAGGGTCCCACTAAATCTTGTCAGCATTTTAAAAACAACTCATCAATTTAAATGTTTTAAGATTGGGGATTCATTCCTTTGGGAATTCTTCCCTCAATATTTAAATGTTTGAGAGAATTTGCACATGTATTAACACAAATGCAAAAAGCTTAGTCCAGCATAACTAGAACTTCAGTCAGATAGGAGTTGAGCAATGTAAATAGGGTAAAACTCGGCTAGAACAAAACTGTAGCTATAGGTCTGAGCCTGAGTCTGGCAGCTGCAGTATAAATGCAGCCATTGTTACAGTCAAGACTGCCTTGATTTGGTCTTTAAATAAAAACTCTAGCCTGGGACTGGACCACCTACAAAGAACTCTTAGCATGTTAGCCATTGGCAGTGTTTGTTTGTTGATGAGTCAATTTTATGAAATTTTTCACTGTAATCAAGTACAGGCAAAAGTAAACAGTCAGCATTTTACAGATTTCACAAGATCTGTGACTTGCACTTATAAAATAGATTTAATTTCGCAAAAATCCTCTCACCAGCTTTTTACAAAGGAAAGTGGACACAAACCAAGAATTGGAAGGGGAATGCATATGCTTTGTTAAGTATTTGAAGAATGTCTTTCATGTCCCTAACATGTCATTTTGCTTCATGGCCAATTAATTACTTTTGAAGTGGACTTGCTGTTGTTATGCAGGCAAATGTGGCAGCCAATTTATTGTTTGCGGATAGCTGTATGCACAAATTGGTTGCTATGTTAACTAAACTGATGTTTGTTGAGATCAATGCTGGTCAAAGGAGAAGAAATCCTATAGTCTTCTTCCACTATCATCATGGGATATATATTATGTTAGGAAAAAATGATTGGGAAAGATTTAAAAAACAGGAAATGAACAGGAAACAGAAAATTAGGAAATGATTGGGAAAGATTTAAAAAAAAAACAAAGAATGACTAAGAAAGCAATAAAGAAAGGAAAGATAGAGTATGAAGCTAAACTAGCTCTAAATATAAAAAAGATAGTAAAAGTTTTTACAAATATATAAAGAAGAGACTAGCTAGAGTGAACGTTGGACCCTTGGAGGACGAGAGGGGGCATTTAGCGGTGATTAACGAGGAAATGGTTGAGGCTTGAAATAAGTTTTTTGTGTCAGTCTTCATGGAGGAGGACACAAATAGTTTGCTGAATATTAAAGGTAGAGGGATGGTAGGAGACAAGGGCCTAAATGCGATTACTATCACTAGATAGACTAATGGGACTGAAAATAGACAAGTCCCCAGGACTGGATGGAATGCATCCCAGGGTTCTGAAAGAAATGGCAGAAGTAATAGCAGATGCCTTAGTAATTATTTATCAAAATTCACTGGGCTCTGGGGAAGTGCCGGAAGATTGGAAAATGGCTAATGTTACGCCACTGTTTAAAAAAGGTAGCAGACAAAAGGCAGGGAATTATAGGCCGGTTAGTTTAACATCCGTAGTTGGAAAAATGCTAGAATCCATCATGAAAGAAGAAATAGCAAGACACCTAGAAAAGAATGGTTTGATCAAACAGACGCAGCACATACTCGTGAAGGGGAAGTCGTGTTTAACGGATTTATTGGATTTCTATGAGCATGTGACTAGTGAGGTAGACAGAGGGGAACCGGTGGATGTGGTGTTTTTGGATTTCCAGAAGGTGTTCGATAAGGTGCCTCACAAAAGGTTGCTGCAGGAGGTTAGGGTACATGGAATTGGGGGTAAAGTGTTAGCATGGATTGAGGATTGGTTATCTAACAGGAAGCAGAGAGTTGGTTTCAATGGGTGCTTTTCTGGTTGGCAGTTGGTGACTAGTGGAGTGCCACAGGGATGGGTGCTGGGGCCTCAACTGTTTACTATTTACATAGATGATCGGAGGAGGGGGCTGAGTGTAGGGTAACAAAATTTGCTGATGACACAAAGATGAGTGGAAAAGCAAATTGTGTGGAAGGCGCGGAAAGTCTGCAGAGAGATATGGATAGGCTGAGCGAGTGGGCAAGGACCTGGCAGATGGAGTATAACGTAGCAAATGTAAGGTTATCCACTTTGGTAGAAATAACAGTAGGAGGGATTATTATTTAAAGGGTGAAAAGCTGCAGCATGCAATGCAGAGGGACCTGGGGGTTCTTGTGCACGAATCGCAAAAACCCAGTCTGCGGGTGCAGCAGGTGATCAAGAAGGCAAATGGAATGTTGGCCTTTACAGCGAGGGGGATAGAATATAAAAGCAGGGAGGTCTTGCTGCAACTGTACAAGGCACTGGTGAGGCCGCAACAGGAGTACTGTGTGCAGTTTCGCGCCCCGTATTTGCAAAAGGATATATTGGCCTTGGAGGGAGTACAGAGAAGGTTCGCCAGGCTGATACTGGAGATAAGGGGGTTAGTTTATGAGGAGAGATTGAATAGACTGGGTCTGTACTCGTTAGAGTTTAGAAGGCTGAGGGGAGAATCTTAGAGACTTACAAGATAATGAAGGGGCTAGATAGAGTCGAGGTACAGAGATTCTTCCCACTTAGAAAGGATAGCAGAACTAGAGGGCACAGCCTCAAAATAAGGGGCGGGGGGTGGGCAGTTTAGAACGGAGTCGAGGAGGAACTTCTTCACTCAAAGGGTGGTGAATCTCTGGAATTCTCTGCCCATTGAAGTGGTGGAGGCTACCTCATTGAATATATTTAAGTCACAGGTAGATAGATTTCTGATAGACAAGGGAATTAAGGGTTATGGGGAGAAAGCGGGAAAGTGGAACTGATCCACTTCAGATCAGCCATGATCTTCTTGAATAGCGGGGCATGCTCAAGGGGCTGGATGGCCTACTCCTGCTTCTATTTCTTACGTTATGTAGGAACCTAGGAACAGGACTAGGTCATTCAGCCCATTGAGCCTGCTCTGCTATTTACTACAATCATGGCTGATTGGACACTTCAATGCTTTTTACATCAACTATCCACATAATCCTTTATATTATTGTTCATCAGAAATCTATCAATCTCTGTTTTAAATATTCTCATGACTGAGCTTCCACAATCCTCTAGGGTGGGAATTCCAAAGATTCACAACCCTCCATTTCCTCTGCCCTGACTGGCATCTCTCTTACTTTGAAATTGGGCCCCCTGGTTCTGGACTTCCCAGTCAAAGGAAACATCTTACTTGCATTTGCCTTGTCTATTGCACTAGGTATTATGTGGATTTCAATGGGATCACTTCAATACAAGCCGAATTCTCTTCATAACACAGTCCCGCTATTCCCAGATCAAGTCTGGTAAAGCTTTGTTGTGCTCCCTCTATGGCAATATCATCCTTTGAGGCAAGAGGATCAAAACTGAACACAGTACTCCAGGTGCGGTCTCAAAAAAGCTGCTATACAATTGAAGCACGATCTCATTACTCCGGAACAAAAGACCAGTGAACCTAACATCAGTACAGGGGAAATTGCTCGAGTCCATTGTCAAGGATTTCATAATTCAGCATTTGGAAGGCAGTGATATAATCAGCCAAAGTCAGCATGGATTTACAAAAAGGGAAATCATGCTTGATGAGACTATTGGAGTTCTTTGAGGGTGTAACTAGTAGAGTTGATCAAGGAGAACCAGTGAATGTAGTTTATCTAGACTTTCAGAAGGCTTTCAACAAGGTCTCACATAACAGGCTACTATGTAAAGTTAAAGTACATGAGATTGCAGGTAATGTCTTGAGATGGATAGAAAACTGGTTAGCAAATAAGCAGCAAAGAATTAGCATAAATGGTCTTTTTCTGATTGGCAGCAATTAGTAGGGTTCTGTAGGGATTTGTGCTAGGACCCCAACTGTTCACATTATATAGTAATGATTTGGAAGAGGGAACTGAATGTATTGTCTCCAAATTTGCAAATGATACAAAGTTGGGTGGGAGGGTGAGCTGTGAGGAGGATGCAGAAATGCTTCAGCATGATTTGGACAGGCTGAGTGTGTGGGCATTTGCATGGCAGATGCAGTATAAAGTGGAAAACGTGAGGTTATCCACTTGGTAGCAATAATAGGAAGACAAATTAGAACGTGAATGGGTGTAAATTGAGAGAGGTGGATGCTCAGCGAGACCTTGGTTTCCTCATGCATCAGTCGCTGAAAGTAAGCATACAGGTGCAGCAGACAGTAAAGGCAGCAAATGGTATGTTGACTTTCATAGTAAGAGGATTTGAGTATAGAGATAGGGATATATTGCTGCAATTGTACAGGGTGTTGGTGAGGCCACATGTGGAGTATTTTGTGCAATTTTGGTGTCCTCATCTAAGGAAGGATGTCTGTGCTATAGAGGGAGTACAGAAAAGGTTTATATGAGGACAGACTAAGTCACTTAGGATTATATTCACTGGAGATTAGGAGAGTGGGCAGGGATCTCAGAATCATATGAAATTCTAACAGGGTTAGACAGGGTAGATGCAGGAAGAATGTTCTCAAAATGGTGGGGGAGTCCAGGACTAGGGGTCATAGTTCAAACGGAGGTGAGAAATTTCACCCAGAGGGTAGTGAACGTGTGTAATTTGCTACCAAAGAATGTAGTTGAGGCCAAAACATCGTCGGATACCAAGAAGAAATTATGTTTGTGTGTGAGGGAGAGCGCGTGAGAGTGTGGTGGTGGTGGGAGGAGGAAACTTAATGATCAATCATGATCAAAATGAATGGCAGAACAGGCTGGAAGGGCCCAATGGCCTACTCCTGCTTCTAGTTTCTATGTTCACCAGAACAAGTGGATGGGACCTGGTTTAATGTCCCATTTTAAAGATGGCACACCGAACATGCGGCAGTCCATCGGTAGTAGATCATGTATTCATATTCAAGTGAGGACTTGAACTCATGATCTTGGGTGGAATTCTTCCATTTTGAAACTAAGTGTGGTAGTGGGTGGCTCTGGTGGTGGCTGTCCTGCCAAACAGAATGACAGGACCTCATGCCAGATTCTGTGCCTGGAACCTCATTACCCATAGGCAAATCCTCCTCCAAATCTGCTTGCAAGCCAGCAGCTAATTTGTCTGCCTGACAGGTTAGAAGATCCCAGAGTTCAGCACGCACGTCATGCTCTCCAGCCCACTTGCATTCACCAGACTGTGCAGAATGTCAGTAATCCAGAGAAAAAAGACGAGTAGCCCCAAGTTGTCGTCTGTCCTCAATTAAACCAATTTTCCCCTGGGCCTATCACCTGACTGCCATGGTAATCTAAGTGCTCATCCAAAAACGCATTAGGGTAGCAAGGTAACCAGCCTCATCACTGATGCAGTCTGAGCTCCTATAACCCAGCACCTATCAGACCCAGGACTACATCCCACCCCCCCACCATCCCACAAGGTGCTGCCCGTGACCCTCATTCAGATGTAGGCTTGGGCGCCGGTGTGCAGCCCTCCAAATGCAGGAGGAGGAGTCAGACCTCCAAATGCACCAGGGCAGCATCACAGTATGCTGCACTGTAAGTTGTCATCACCTTCCTGCCTGGACAGAGAAGTCACAAACACAACTAACCTAGGCCTATCACCCTGGTGTGATGCAAGAGGGACTCATGGCAGGGAGTGCAGACAAGGTGGAAGGGATTGTTGGAGTTGCTGGACCCCACTCCTCTTGTGGGAGAACTTTATGATGATGAGGCCTCCCTCATGTCCCTGCCCTGCCAGACCTTTGCAGCTGTAGAGTCCACGCAGAGAGAGCAGACATGTTAACACCTCCAAGCTTCCTTGACTGAGGCAACAGTCATGATGTGGGTATGCCGGCGTTGGACTGGCGTAAACACAGTAAAAAGTCTGACAACACCAGGTTTTAGTCCAACCTATTTATTTGATAATATACTCACAAGCTTTCGAGGGACATCCTCTTCGTCAGGTGAATGAAGAGTTCTGGCCTCAGACAGAGCATATAAAGCACAGACAGTTTAGAGATTACTGATTAGAATGCGAATCTTTACACCTAACCTGCTGTTCAAGACCTGAAGTGGCTGATAATGTGAGTGGAAGGAGCACTGATCACAGTTTAAAGAGATGTGTATTGTCTCCAGACAGTACAGTGAGTGAGGTTTTGCAAACCCAGGCAAGTCACGGGGGTTACAGATAGTGCGACATGAACCCAAGATCCCTGTTGAGACCGTCCTCATGTGTGCGGAACTTGGCTATCAGTCTCTGTTCATCCAGACACATGGAACAGCCATGGGGACCAAATTTGCACCTCAATATGCCAACATCTTCATGCACAGGTTCGAACAAGACTTCTTCACCGCACAGAATCTTCAACCGATGCTGTACACTAGATACATCGATGACATTTTCTTCCTTTGGCCTCATGGTGAACAATCACTGAAACAACTATATGATGATATCAACAAATTCCACCCCACCATCAGACTCACCATGGACTATTCCCCAGAATCAGTTGCATTCTTGGACACACGCATCTCCATTAAGGACGGTCACCTCAGCACCTCACTGTACCGCAAGCCCACAGACAATCTCACAATGCTCCACTTCTCCAGTTTCCACCCTAAACATGTTAAAGAAGCTATTCCCTATGGACAAGCCCTCCGTATACACAGGATTTGCTCAGATGAGGAGGATCGTGACAGACACCTCCAGACCCTGAAAGATGCCCTCATACGAACAGGATATGGTGCTCGACTCATAGATCGGCAGTTCCGATGCGCCACGGCGAAAAACCGCACCGATCTCCTCAGAAGGCAAACACAGGACACAGTGGACAGAGTACCCTTCGTCGTCCAGTACTTCCCCGGAGCGGAGAAGCTACGACATCTTCTCCGGAGTCTTCAACATATCATTGATGAAGACGAACATCTCGCCAGGGCTATCCCCACACCCCCACTTCTTGCTTTCAGACAACCACACAACCTCAAACAGACCATTGTTCGCAGCAAACTACCCAGCCTTCAGGAGAACAGTGACCACAATACCACACAACCCTGCCACAGCAACCTCTGCAAGACATGCCGGATCATCGACATGGATACCATCATCACACGTGAGAATACCGTCCACCAGGTACATGGTAAATACTCTTGCAACTCGGCCAACATTGTCTACCTGATACGTTGCAAGAAAGGATGTCCCGAAGCATGGTACGTTGGGGAGACCATGCAGACGCTACGACAACGGATGAATGAACATCGCTCGACAGTCACCAGGCAAGACTGTTCCCTTCCTGTTGGCGAACACTTCGGTGGTCACGGGCATTCAGCCTCTGACCTTCGGGTAAGCATTCTCCAAGGCGGCCTTCATGACACACGACAGCGCAGAGTCGCTGAACAGAGACTGATAGCCAAGTTCCGCACACGACGACGGTCTCAACAGGGATCTTGGGTTCATGTCGCACTATCTGTAACCCCCGTGACTTGCCTGGGTTTGCAAAACCTCACTTACTGTACTGTCTGGAGACAATACACATCTCTTTAAACTGTGATCAGTGCTCCTTCCACTCACATTATCAGCCACTTCAGGTCTTGAACAGCAGGTTAGGTGTAAAGATTCGCATTCTAATCAGTAATCTCTAAACTGTCTGTGCTTTATATGCTCTGTCTGAGGCCAGAACTCTCCATTCACCTGACGAAGAGGATGTCCCTCGAAAGCTTGTGAGTATATTATCAAATAAATAGGTTGGACTAAAACCTGGTGTTGTCAGACTTTTTACTGAGGCAACAGCCACCAGACCTAGTGCTTGATAATGTTAGTGGGGCCTGGGTTGGATTGTCAGCAGTCAGCCATGGAGTCTGTCCAGCAGACAGTTGGCAAGGTAAGCACAGCGACATTGCTGGGGTTTGGATCTCGACCTCATGCGAAACCCCTCGGGGGTTGTTCAGTAGCCAGGGAAAATGAACATTACAGAGCCCCCGAGCCAGTGGCAAACCCCCTGAGTTGAGGACATCCAGACTGGGACACCATCCTGCACTATGACTGACACTCCCACGCACCCAAAGGTTGCTGCTCACTTGCATTTTCCTTCGCCTGAGCCACACTTTTCAAGAGCAATGTGGTCATTAATTGATCCTACCTCACTGCACACTGACAGGTCTAAAATAGCCTGTTCCATGGTTGGCCTCAGGGTGTTATATTTTAAGACATTGTCTCTATGAACTCATCCTCCAAGCTACATTTACCAATTTACAAGATTATTGCCATACTTGTCTTACAGCCCACATTATTTCTTGTGTTATACTCTGTCCTACAGTGAGCTATTGAGAAGGCCTCTAAGATATCTCCACCAGTGACTTCATTCCTTTACCACCTTTTATTGCCAAACTGATTCCAAAATATATTGATATTCCAAAATAATTTCTTACTACTGTGCTGACCTTGCCCTTTACCAACAGAGCTACCTCACTTCCTTTTGTTTGCAAAATGTGAAAAGTTTCATTGTATATTCAGATCACAGCCCTAGTCATTTTTCAACCATGTCTCTGGTGGCTATATCATACTCATTTATTTCACCAAGTTATCTACCTTATAATGAATTCTGCATACATTTAGCTGAAGAGCCTTTCATTCTGTCCTTTTTACCATTTATCCCTACCTTGATCTTACTTGCTGGTGCATTCTTATGTCTGCGTGCTCTGTCACACTCTAGGTATCATCATCTGCATTGCCACCCTGTATTTTTCTCTTCTAACTTTCTAAATCTCCCCTCATGTGATGCCTCCTTAACCAAGCTCTTCCCTGACTATTTTATTTTAAAGCCTGACATTGATGCAATGAATGTCTCGATTGATTGATACTTGTAGGATGTTGTAAACTGAGCAGATTTACTTCAAAAGGCTCCTAGATTTTGCTCAGTGGTTCTGTAGAGTGGATATTAGAAAAGTGGACATGGAAGATACGTGGGGATATGGAAGGGGTGTGGAAAGATATGGGAAGATGACGCAGAAAGAAGGGTGCATGGGAGAAAGAAGGGAGGAGATTGCTGAGCCTCTGGCGATGATCTTTGCATCATCAATGGAGACAGGAGGGGTTCTGGAGGATTGCAGATGTTGTTCCTTTATTCAAGAACGGGAGTAGAGATAGCCCTGGAAATTATAGACCAGTTAGTCTAACCTCAGTAGTTGGTAAATTGATGGAGAAGATCCTGAGAGGCAGGATCTATGAACTTTTGGAGAGGTATAATATGATTAAGAATAGTTAGCATAGCTTTGTCAAAGGCAGATATTGCTTTACAAGCCTGACTGAATTTTTTTGAAGATGTGACTAAACACATTGAAGAGCAGTAGATGTAGTATATATGGACTTCAGCAAGGCATTTGATAAGGTGCCCCATGCAAGCCTTATTGAGAAAATGAGGGGGCATGGGATCCAAGGGGACGTTGCTTTGTGGATCCAGAACTGGCTTGCCCACAGAAGGGAAAGAGTGGATATACCATATTATAGATGGGTCATATTCTGCATGGAGGTCGATCACCACTGGAATGCTCCAGGATTCTGTTCTGGGACCATTACTCTTTGCGATTTTTATGAATGACCTGGATAAGGAAGTGGAGGGATGGGTTGGTAAGTTTGCTGATGACACAAAGGTTACAGGTGCTGTGGATAGTGTGGGGGGTTGTCAGAACTTGCAGTGAGACACTGATAGGATGCAAGACTGGGTAGAGAAGTGGCAGATGGAGTTCAATCCAGACAAGTGTGAGGTAGTTCATTTTGGCGGGTCAAATAGAATGGCAGAATATAATATTAATGGTAGGACTCTTGGCAGTGTGGAGGACCAGAAGGATCTTGGGGTCCAAGTTCATAGGATGCTCACAGCAGCTGCGCAGATTGAAGCTGTGGTTAAGAAGGCGTATGGTGTACTGGCCTTCATCAATTGAGGAATTGAGTTTAGGAGTCGTGAGATAATGTTGCAGCTGTAAAGGACCCTGGTCAGACCCCACTTGGAGTACTGTGCTCAGTTCTGGTCGCCACATTACGGGAAGGATCTGGAAGCCATAGAAAGGGTGCAGGGGAGATTTCCAAGGATGTTGCCTGGATTGAGGAGCATGCCTCATAAGGATAGGCTGAGGGAGGCCTTTTCTCCTTGGAGAGATGAAGGATGAGGGGTGACATGATAGAGTTGTATAAGATGTTGAGCGGTATTGATCAAGTGGATAGTCAGAGGCTTTTTCCCAGGGCTAAAATGGTTGCCACAAGAGGGACACAGGTTTAGGGTGCTGGGGAGTAGGTACAGAGGAGATGTCAGGGCTAAGTTTTTCACTCAGTGGTGTATGCGTGGAATGGACTGCCAGCAATGGTGGTAGAGGCAGATTTTAGGTAAGTACATGGAACTTAGTAAGATAGAGGGTTATAGGTAAGCCTAGTAATCTAAGGCAGGGATATGTTTGGCACAACTTTGCAGGCCGAAAGCCCTGTATTGGGCTGTAGTTTTTCCTATGTTTCTATGAAGGGGGTATGCATAGCACGGAGTAGGGAGTGGGGAGGAGGGGAGTGCTCAGAGGGTAGGTGAGGTTTGAGGGCCTTACAGTCATGATCATAACAGGACTGATCCCTAGTAAACAAATGGGTCTTCTAGCCTGCTGTCTCACCATCTAACTGGCTCCTCTGCCACTTCGGGTCAGTGTCTGGAGGTGGTGGGTCCAACTCCTTTCTGCCCCTGCTTGCTTGGAACAAAATATGGCGGGCAGGGACTATCCTAAACCAAGATGGAGTTTGTGGATGGGAAACTTTCCTGACTTACTTCCCTTCTCCTTCATGAAAATCAGGCCCTTGAAATCTGTGCACGGGTCTACACGATTTACTTACATGGTATTTACCTTCTCTGGATTTAAATAGCTGTAATGCCAAAAGAACTCTACAGCAATATTATTTAGGCACAGAACGGAGGAGAAAGATGGATGCCTACTTTTCTTACGAATGGTATGGTTTCTCAGATGCTAATTGGGCACTAAGCCTCGGAAAAATGCCCCCAATAACAAAAAGCAAAAGATTTTTCACTAAAATGACTTCCACACAAATGTTGAACTGTTAATATTTTTAATCATTTATGCATTTGCAGAAGGTGTTCAAAGCACCCAAATGAAATAGGATAAAATGCAAACTAAAACAAAAACAATCTTACCTGCCCAAGTACTTCGAGGAAAGATGTCCTGATGGTTATCTAAAATAGAACAAAATTCTGACTTAATGTAGAAATAAATAAAAATCTCTGCTAAAACAAGCAAAGATGTAAATGAATGTCACTATTTTTATTTTTCTTAATACAGAAATTATGATTCAAAATACTAATGGTGATTTACTTCTCCATTTTATAGTCAGTGGGTGTCTGTGTTGCTCTTTAAATACTAATACTTAATGGGATTCAGCTCTCATTGACTAGGTATTCATTTTGAAATAACTTGGTTCAGCCCACATTTAGAATCGTTATAATTTAACGCATCTTGGCACCACGAACTGTACTGGGAATTATATCTATAAATATAATTAACTAATCAGGATTCTTCTAACAAGTCAGTTACAAAGATGAATGGCTTAAATTGTTCTTGTTCTTTATCTATCTCTGCACTATATATGTTGAACTTGTGGGTGGTGATAACTATCTAGAAGACTGACCTAGAAGAACAACTTCCTTGCCAAAGAAATTTAAAGCACTTCCTGTGGACCTATTGAAAGCCATATTTTTGCAAAAAGAAACATCTATATTTTGTACATTTAAAATAAGACTACTATAAATTTGGTCATTTACCAAGTGCTTTTAATTTCTGTTAGGAATAGAAGCACTGCTGAACAGTCCTTTCTCAAATCATTTAATAATGCTAAAATTATTTAATTAGAACCCACATGGGCTTCATCATATTTCTATTAAACTTTGCCTTTTTACTATGTTGTTAGGACTAAAGTCCTGCGCAAACAGCAATTATGATATGCTCTTCTATACACTGTACAAATTAATGACCAGTGAAATTATTATGTCTTCATTAAAGATTTTAACAAGAAAGTGAGAAACACCACTGCTTAAAAAAATCTTAATGGATAGTGGTAATGCTTATACCAACTCACATATTTAGCAAAATACAAAGATGACAATTACATACACAAAGGTTTCACCATCTATGAGCACAATCTCGAGTTGCCCAATTACAACCTAATGTTGTAATAGCTTGCATTAAACCATTAACTAATTGAAGCAGAGCTAAATGAACTGAAATATCAACTCTTATCCTGCCCCTTTTAATTGTGTGTTTGGTAGGAATAGAAAGATGCAGTATTTACTGAAGCCCTTAATCTTCAGTAATTTATTTCATTGTTAAGTGCAGTACAAACTATGAGCTTTTCTCTTCCTCAAATTTGCATCTTTATAAATCCTTTGGATTCTATGAATAAAATGTATAGGCAAGGCTGATCTAGAAGTTGTTTGTCAAAGCGGTTGCGTACTTTCATTACAAATGAAGCCGTATTTTCGGATTTTGAATTGAAACTTTTCCTTTACTCCAACTAGATTTCTAACTATTTTGTAGGATTGGACCACACCGAGGATGTCAAACATGAGCAAAGTTGGTATAATGTCTTCATGCAGCATTACTTGATATCAGCATTTTCAGGTTTCATATTGGATAGGCTATTCTTGCCAAGAAAATGAGAATAATTCCTTCAATAGCAAACACATTTAACCCCTCTTGAACTGACTTGATGAACTGCAACAACAGATAGGTCTGAATGGGAATATGCCTTGCAAACAGTCAACATTATCTGGCAGATGTAACTTTAAGAATAATACTAAAAGCAAGCAACTAATTTCAGTTGCACAAGTAGTGACTGGGAATATGTGTGGTGATAATAACAAACGTAAATTAAAACTGGTAAGGACAGTGTGCTGAATATTCAAGTATACAAAGCATTCAGAAAAGATACGAGAGAAAAAGGGAGGTAGCTGTACTGATTAGGGAACACATCATAGTGTTGGAAAAGAGGGGTAAAAATGCAATCCAAAGGCATGATCATGCCACTGGGAATATTCTATAGGCCTCCAAATGGAAAGAGATAGAGGAACATATCTGCAGGAAATTAAACAGATGTTCAAAGAACTATTTAGTGGTGACATTGGAGGACATTGAACTTGCCAGAGACCCAGCAGGCTACAGCAGCAGCCTTGAAAACGTAGCCCAATTGCAGAGGGCACTTTCTGCAAACATTGACAGGTGGCCCCCGACTCAGGTGGCCATCACAGAGGGTTCAACCACCATGGATAAGACATAGGTGGTCCTCCAGGACTGGCAGGCCAGGTGACACCAGAGCTTCTGGAGCTCACTGCAGAAGTACCACCATCCTATGGTGGAGTGACCCAAGGGCCCATAGGAACCCCAAGGGAGGAGGAAGGACTTGAGCCCATGCTGGGCCTTCCAGCCAGGAGGCTGAGGTTGAGGCTACACCTTCTGACTCCCCCTCCCTCCCTTCCTGACATCAGAGCTTCTCAGGGGCAGCAGGATGAAGAGAACGTCATGGAAAAGTCCAGACACCTGGAAGCCGGTCCTCAAGGTCCAGGGCCTCCAGGAGGATGCCTACCAAATGCATCATAGGCAACAGGGTGAGGTAGGCAGCTGGCCGCCTCCACCACCGACGTACATTCTGTTTGCATGCAACAGCGGCCACACCCTGGGCAATGGCTTTGACAAGCCAGCTAAACCAGTTGAGGGTAGCCGACGGGTCTCAACCCTCAGTGAGGCAGGGAGGTGTCTATCCCGGCACGTGAAAACAGGCTCCAGCAGATTGAGCGGACGAGACCAATGAAAGGTCCAACGGTCAAGAAGGCAGTCTCCGCAAGTGTCATGGAACGTGAAGAGCAGGACAAGACACAGAAGATGTCCTGATCATCCACTGTGCCTAGTCCCATCTCCAGCTGTCTTGACTCTTGTCTTGCCACTGGATCTAGATGGGAATTGGGAAGAGAGTGAGGCTGATGCTGCGCAACTCTCCCTCACTTTAATCCAATGAAGTGCTAATCTCGACACCATTATCATCATCATCATATGTCCTGTGGCGATGAGCGAGCGATGAAGCAGCAGTGGATACACTGGGAACTGTAGTCACGGACCTGCACACCGGCGGCTCAGGTCAAATGGTAGTTTTTTGCTGACCGAAGCAGCAATGAAACTCGGCGTCTACCTGGGCAACTGAGCAGTCCTCTTCAGGAACACACTGCTCACCTCTGTGGAATGAGGAAGGGGCTAGAAAAGGTGCCCTAAACATTGCCTGCTTCACTACACCCTGGCCAGTTTACCGCGGCTGGCGGGGATCCCATCTTGCAGTTGAACAAATAAAATAAAACACAAGGTGACACCGCTCACAACTGACACTTGGAACATGCGCACACTTTTGGACAACTCTACAGCAGACAGACCAGAGAGAAGAACAGCCTTAGTTACCAGACAGCTTGCAAGATACAACACTGACATTGCAGCCCTGAGTGAAACTCGTCTTACCAAAAAGTGAAGGAGACTGTTCTGAGACTCTTCCTCTTTGCCGACGACTGCGGCCTGTATACTGGCTCAGATGTATGAGGTGGATGTATGACAACCGCACAACGTCAAACAGACTATTGCTCACAGCAAACTACCCAGCATTCAGGAGAACAGTGACCACAACACCACACAACCCTGCCACAGCAACCTCTGCAAGACATGCCGGATCATCAACATGGATGACATCACCACATGTGATAATACCATCCACCAGGTACACGGTACATACTCTTGCAACTCTGCCAACGTTGTCTACCTAATACACTGCAGGAAAAGGATGTCCTGAAGCATGGTACATTGGGGAGACCATGCAGACGCTACGACAACGGATGAATGAACATCGCTCAACAATCACCAGGCAAGACTGTTCCCTTCCTGTTGGCGAACACTTCAGTGATCATGGGCATGCGGCCTCTGACCTTCGGGTAAACGTTCTCCAAGGCAGCCTTCACGACACACGACAGCGCAGAGTCGCTGAGCAGAGACTGATAGCCAAGTTCCACACACGAGGACGGCCTCAACAGGGATCTTGGGTTCATGTTGCACTATCTGTAACCCCCATGACTTGCCTGGGTTTGCAAAACCTCACTTCCCGTACTGTCTGAAGACAACACACATCTCTTTAACCTGTGCTTAACGCTCTTTCCATTCACGTTGTCGGCATCTTTAAGACTTGAATAGCAGGTTAGTTGTAAAGCCTCGCATTCTAATCAGTAATCTGTAAACCATCTGTGCTGTTAAATGCTCTGTCTGAGGCCAGAACTCTCCATTCACCTGATGAAGGGACAAACCCCAAAAGCTTGTGTTTACTATCAAATAAATCTGGTAGACTTAAACCTGGTGTTGTCAAACTTCTTACTGGCTCAGAGCCAGAGATGTAAGTCAGTATGGACAAATTTTCCATGGCTTTTGACAACTTTGGACTCACCAACATTAAAAATACGGAAGTCATGCACCTGCCTGCTCCATGTGCACAAAGGACAGAAACTACAGGCAGCAGACTAGTTCACTTATCTTGGCAACACCCTCTCCCAAACAGTGACTATTGATACAGAAGTTAACTGCAGAATAGCAAAGGTGAGTTCTGCTTTCGGTAAACTGCATCCCACTGTATGGGAACGTTGAGGAATCATCCCAGCAACAAAACTGAAGGTCTACAGCACCATGGTACTCACTACCCTCCTGTACGCCTGTGAAATGTGGACTGTGTATCGAAGGTATGCAAGGCAGCTCAACTATTTCCACATGACTTGTCTTTGCAGAATATTACACATCAGATAGTAAGACAAAGTACCAGACACTGATGTTCTCTCTAAAGTCTTCCATCAGTCCACACACTGCTGATGAGAGCGCAGACCCGGTGGACAGGTCATGACATCCGTATGTCAGACGAGCGCATACCCAAGCAGCTCCTTTTTGGGGAACCCTCTGCTGGAAGGCGCTCGCGTGGAGGGCAGAAGAAACGTTTCAAAGACATACTCAAGGCCTCCCTGAAGTCGCTTGACATAAACACGACCTCCTCGGAAACGCTGGCTCAGAACCACCCTACCTGGCGCTGCCTAATCCACAAAGGCTGTCAAGCTTACAAAGCCAGGTGTACTGCTGAAGCACAACTTAAGTGCAAGCTGCGCAAGTCCAGAACCACCAGCGCAACAACTACAGTGTCTACACAAGTCTGTCCAATATGTGCCAGGACATTCCATGCCTGAATTGGCCTGATCAGTCATCTTCGGAGACACCGCAACCAGCCTCAAAATGACTAATGGTGTCAAAGTCCTCATCAATGATGATGGACAAACAACAACCCTCCCTTCCTGACACCAGGGCATCTCAGGGGCAGTGGGATGAAGTGGATGCCATGAAAACATCCAGACACCCGGAAGCCGGTCAGGGTCCTCAAAGTCCAGCGCCTCCAGAGGATACATCACAGGCAACGGGGTGAGGTAGGCAGCTGGCCGCCTCCACCGCCAACGTACATTCTGGAGAGACATCAAGACATGGCGGTAGGCCATGTAAGGTTAGAAAGTTATAGTTGCATTAAGATGGCACAGGTGAAGGGCTGCACTAGTTAGATAGATCTTTAAGTATCTTAATATTTTCCATTCACAAAGAATGAAAAGGAAAGAAAGCTGACAAAGAGAGAATTTGAGTGTTGAAACATAATTAAGCAATAAAAAGGAACCCAAAAATCTCTTACCCACACAGGTAGGTATAACACACAAGTAGGAGCAGAAGTTGGCTGGGAAATGCCACACACATCTCCATTAGGGGTCTGAAAGGAGGCAGTTGCATAAAAGTTCAGAGCGCCTGTCAATTTGACAGGCACCGAGTGTGAGTGCCCACCTCACCCCAAGATGCCAGGTGGCACAGGTGCCACACTATTCCTTTTCAGAGGTGGCACCTTTGGCGGCAGCACATGGTGTCCGACATCTGTTCAAGTAACACTGGCACTGAACTACCAGAGTCTCCGCTCCCTCCTACTCCTGTGCCACCCCTCTGGGTGAATGGTGGCCACCTCTTGCCTCTGATGGTCGTGTCCCCCTCAGCTCCAGCAGCAACCAAAAGAACAGCAAAGTCAATTAATTACATCGCAAAAGCCATCTTGTCACTCTGAAGGTTGGGGAGTTGGAGATGGAGAGGAACACATGTAGAGGCTAAGGAACGCTGCTTGCACCTAGCCCAGCAACAGTCACTGTCCATACTGCCCACTCCTCATCCATATGTGCCCCAGAATCACAGCTCCTTGAAAAGTTCAGAGGTTGCAGCAGTGCAATTTGCAAGAGCTTTGTGCACATCCTTCAGCTTTAAGAATGCTGAGAACACCAGGATCCAGCAGACCCAAGGTCAGTGTTGAGACCTGGGTCCATGCTGCAAATCAGACACCCTGCAGAGCAACAGCCCCTACCACCTTACACACTCACAAGAGCCCCACTGACCTGAGAAACAAAATGGCCACAAAGAAAGGACCCTTGTATGCAACAGAGAGCCGTCAGATGCTAGGCATTTACCTCCTCATTAACCTTCACTGATGGAGCACTGAATCAGACTTTTATGGAGCATGTGTTTCACGTCCATTCCAGAGTGGCGAATATGGTGATAAGGGGAAAGTGCCTGTAAAGTTGGGCATGCTGCCCATTATGTCTATCAAAATACTTGCAAATGCATTTAAATGACCGTTGTCACCATTTTGGGCATGATCCAGATCACGGCCATTTTCGGGCCTTGGTAAATGGGGAACCGATACGGAGCCAGATGTGGATTGTGCTCCTCACCTCACGCCCAACTTTACCAAGTTTTCATGCCCACACATGGGCACAACCCAATGGTAAAATCAGGCCTAGAAGGATGGTGTGTGACACAAGTCAGGTTAATTGTTCAAGTGAAAAACGGGACTTGGGCAGCAGGTGGCACAACGCGCAACACTGTTGCCTTAGCACCAGGGATCCAGGTTTTCAATTCTGGTCTCGGATCACTGTCTGTGTGGAGTCCGCACATTGTCCCAGTGTCTGCGTGGGTTTCCTCCCACAGTCCAAAGATGTGAGGGTTAGGTTGATTCACCATGCTAAATTGATTCTAGTATGAGGGGAACTAGCAGGATAAACGTGTGATTACGGGAAAGGGCCTGGGTGAGATTGTGGTCGGTGCAGACTTCATGGGCCAAACGGCCTCCTTCTGCACTGGAGGTATTCTATGACCATCAGGCAAATGCAATATGTTAAGAGGGAAAATGAAAAGGAAAGAAAGCTGGCAAAGAGAATTTGAGAGTTGAAAGATAAGCAATAAAAAGGAACACAAAAATCTCCTACCTACATGGGTAGGTATAACACGGCTAATCTGATTGTGGCTTCAATTCCACTTTCCTTTCTGACCCCACAACACTCGGCCTCCTTCCTGATCAAAAATATATTCAACTCATCCTTGAGCATATTCACCCTACTAATAGCTGGCCAATCCTCTATCTGCACTAATCTGTTACTCACTACAGCATGTGCTCTTATTTTATTGAGGAACATTTGATATGCCACTTTGTCAAATGCCTTCTGAAAACCCAAGGACACCAAGGCTGAAATTTTCCCAACTGTCCACACCAGCAGGATTTTTCCATCCTGTTGCAATGAATGGAGATTTGGCTTGTAGCCAGATTCTCCGTCTTCATTTCAGCGGGAGTGTGATGTAAATGGGTGGTAAGATCGCATCCCCCCACCCCCCCCAACATCTTTATCCATGTTGCTTTTTACATCCGCAAAATATTCTAATACACTAGTCAAGCACAACGTCCCTTTTGCCAGACCATGCTGATTCTGTATGATTGTATTATGATGTTCTAAATGTCCTCCTATTACTGCCTTAATACTGGAGTCTATCATTTACCCCATTACTGAGCTGAGACTAACTGGACTGTCATTTCCTGTTTCCCATTTCCCTCCTTTCTTGATTAGAAATGTTACATTAGCCACTTTCAAATCCTTGGGAATCTAGAAAATCTTGAAAGGTCACAACCAATATGTCGACCATCTCTGCTACCACTTCTTTTCAAGGAGGAACTCCATCTTGCCCAAGAGACTTCTCAACCTTTACTTTTAATAGTTTCCCCACTACCTTTTCCCTCGTGACTTTATTTTAAATTCATCCCTCCATTTTACCACCTGGTTTTCAAGTATTTTTTGTACTCTGTTTTCTACACTGAAGACAACTGTTCAAATGTCTGTTTATTTCCTTGTTTTCCAATATTACTTATCCAGGCTCACCCTCTAATATGCTGCAACATGATATGCTTTTCCTTGCAGTTTGATGCTATCTTTAACTTCCTTTGTTAGTTATAGATATTACATCCTTTTCCTAGGGACTTTCTCAATTAAATACATTTTTGCTGACAGTTATGGAATATTTCCTTAAACGTACATCATTGCTTCTCTACAATTCTACCATTTAATCTATTTTCTCAATTCACTTTTGGTAATTCTGTCTACATACCGTTGTATTTGTCTTTAAGTTTGCAAAACTAGTCTTAAACCCATCCATTTCATCCTCAAACTGAATGTGAAATTTAATCATTTATGATCACCCAGAGCCTCCTAAGGCCATTAATGAAACCTGCCTCATTGCACATTACCTGATCTCGGATAGGCTACTCTCTGGTTGACCCGAAAACATGATATTCTAAGCAATTAGCTGCAGCTCCAGAAATCCAAGCAGTGCCAGAACAGAGTCATGGGCACTGCTGGAACTACAGACATCTCCACGCAGAGGAGAAGATGGATGCAGAGACCGTTAAATCAGGCCTTTTCGGGGAGGGGATCTGGAGGGGGTTGTTGGAAGACAGATGGGGGAGACACAGAATTAAGTGAACTACAGGTCAAACAGCTCAGTTACAAGCTGACTTGTCTTTTATTATGCATTTTAAATTGGCAGGCGTGCTGGCTATTTTGACATCCATCCACCCACCCACCCACCACATCATGTAGACCAGGTCAGGAAATGGAAAGGGAAGTTGTGGCAATTGTCACTCCTTGTAGTTTAGGCACATCTTCTCTTCCACTGACCCTGCCTTGGGGCCCAACGCAATGACCCTACCTCGGGGCCTGCCACAACTTTGTCTACACAAAGAAGCATGTGCTGGAATAACCACCATTTACCATGCTGTTACTAGTATGGGGTTTAAACACCACAGTTCCCAGAAACTTAATAATGAAGTGACAACTTTAAAAACAATGTCAAAAGCAATGAGTAATGTAGGAGTACATATGGACATTAATCAATAAGCTTAAAATAACAAGTTCAGTCAAATCCTTATCCTGTATTTTCTCTTTCAGATGCTGTCTATCCACTGTATTAAGAAATTTCTGTTTTCATTTCAAATGAGCAGAACTATTTGCCTTCAAACCCACTGACAGGTTTTGACACTGCAGTCTTAGAGCCATTATCATGGATCTCCTGACTTTTCCTAAATTCTTCAACCTCACAAAAAATAGGAACTGTTATTTCTTCTATCAATCCTGCTTACCTATTCTGTAAGCATGTTAACTCTACCTTTATCAACTCCTTCAACAGTCTCCTGCTTTTTCCAGACTCCAATGCCTTTCATATTCAAACACACTTTCAAAACCATTAGTATGGTCATTATTTTTCCAAGATACACTTAGTTTCAATTTTGTGACCAAGTCCTCTTGTTCTGGCTTCTCCTTTAGATGAATCTTTGCCTTAACTTTCTAATAAATTTATTTTAAAATCTCATTCAGATCATCTCAATTACCTGATCTATTTGCTTATTTCACAATGTCCAATGCTAGTTTTTTTTTAAAGACAGTACAAACTTCAAGAGTCAGCCATGATTAAGCACAGTATGTTGGAAAAGCTGTCGGAGATGCTACATATTGTATAGGTGGTGGATTCATACCAACTCCGAGTTCAGTGAAATAATCTGCTGTATTTACTTCTCATTCAATTCTCTCGTCCATTATCAGGTAGCGAAATCTACACTTAAGTATCTTACCATCTCTCTCATTCTACTGAAAGTCAATTCTGCTCGAGAAAACCAATATAGCCCCCAATGAGCCTTCATACATCATAATTCACCTTTTTATCCCTTCAAAGTTACAGCTTAAGCACATCCTGTGGGACTCATACAGAGCACTAGCAGGAGTACATCAAGAAGACACACAACATGGTTCTAGGGATATGGACATTGCGCTTAAATTGATGTCCAGAATATCTGGGGCTGCACTCACCAGTATGGGGCATACTGTGTAGCTGGGTGGTGTGTAGGAATGTGAAGGATGAGAGCTAGATGGCCTAACAAAACAGCTGGGATGAAGTCCAGAAAACAGAACCCTTGGCTTCTTCTATAAGCTTCAGAAACACCCATGTTTCAGGGACAACTATGAGGCAAGACTTTTAACACATCATTAGATCTATTATGAAAGAGATTAGTGTCCATATCAGATGATTGCAACAGCAGAAATTTGGACTGGTGATGGTGCCATCTCTCCGGATGATAAGACATCAGATGCTCCTGCCAGGGCCCTATAATAACTGAAGGTTACAGAAAGCATTCATGCCAGACTGTCCAGAAACAGCTATAAATCAAAAAATGGAAGGGAGTATATCAGGAAAATTACAAATCGCCAGGGAAATGGTATTGAGTTGTGGACTGACAAATATCAGGGTCCTGATGGACTTCTTCCTCGGGTTTTAAAAAAGTAACTGGAGAAATAGTTGAGGTATTGGTGTCAATTTTCCAAAGCTCCCTAGATTCGAGGAAGATCCTTTTACATTGGAAGATAGCAAATATAACCCATTATTCAAAAAGGGAAGGAGACAAAGTGGAAAACTGCAGGTCAGTTAGCTTAGTAGAACAGCACAGCACAGGAACATGCCCTGCAGTCCACGATGTTATACTGAACATGATGCCGTATGAAACTAATCCTTTCTGCCTACCCTTGGTTCATATTCCGCTATTCCTTGCATATTCATGTGCTTATCTAAAAGCCCCTTAAATGCTCCTATTGTATCTGCCTGCACCACCACCCCGTCAGTGCATTGTTACAGAAGGTTAGGGTGCATGGAGTTGGGGGGTAAGGTGTTAGCGTGGATAGAGGATTGGCTGTCTAATAGGAAGCAGAGAGTTGGTGTCAATGGGTGCTATTCTGGTTGGCGGCTGGTGACTAGTGGAGTGCCGCAGGGATCGGTGCTGGGGCCTCAACTATTTACCATTTATAGAGATGATCTGAAGGAGGGGGCTGAGTGTAGGGTGTCAAAATTTGCTGATGACACGAAGATGAGTGGAAAAGCAAATTGCATGGAAGATGTGGAAAGTCTGCAGAGAGATCTGGATAGGCTGAGCGAGTGGGCGAGGACCTGGCAGATGGAGTATAATGTTAGCAAATGTGAGGTTATCCACTTTGGTAGAAATAATAGGAGGAGGGATTATTATTTAAAAGGCGAAAAGCTGCAGCATGCTACAGTGCAGAGGGACCTGGGGGTCCTTGTGCATGAGTTGCAAAAACCCAGTCTGCAGGTGGTCAAGGCGGCGAATGGAATGTTGGCCTTTATAGCGAGGGGGATAGAATATAAAAGTAGGGAGGTCTTGCTGCAACCATACACGGTACTGGTGAGGCTGCAGCTGGAGTACTGTGGACAGTTTTGGTCGCCGTACTTGCGGAAGGATATTCTGGCCTTGGAGGGAGTGCAGAGGAGGTTCACTAGGCTGATACCGGAGATGAGGGGGTTGGACTATGAAGAGAGACTAAATAGACTGGGTCTGTACTCATTGGAGTTTAGAAGGCTGAGGGGGGATCTTATTGAGACGTATAAGATAATGAAGGGGATGGATAGGCTAGAGGTAGAGAGATTCTTCCTGCATAGAAAGGATAGCAGGACTAGAGGGCACAGCCTCAAGATGGGGGGGGTGGGGAGCAGTTAAGATCAGAGTTGAAGAGGAACTTCTTCACTCAAAGGGTGCTGAATCTCTGGAATTCTCTCCCCGTTGAAGTGGTGGAGGCTACCTCGCTAAATATATTTAAGTCACGGGTAGATAGATTTTTGACAGACAAGGGAATTAAAGGTTATGGGGAGAAAGCGGGAAAGTGGAACTGATCCACTTCAGATCAGCCATGATCTTACTGAATGGCAGGGCAGGCTCGAAGGGCTAGATGGCCTACTCCTGCTCCTATTTCTTATGTTCTTATCTACCACTGTGTAAAAGAACTTGTCCTGACATCTTCTTTGAACATCCCACCTTTCATCTTAAGTGCATGTGCCCTAGTATTAGGCATTTCAACTCTGATAGCTTAACATCTATCGTAGGAAAAATATTACAAGTTATTACTAAAGAAGCTAATACAAGATACTTGGATAAATTCAAGGTAATCAGGTTTTATAAAAGGGGAATCATATTTACCCAACTTACTGGAGTTCTTTAAGGAAGTAGCATGTCCTCTGGATAAAGGAGAACCAGTGGATGTACTGTACTTAGATTTCCAGAAGGCATGTGATAAAATACCACATCAAAAGATTACAGTGCAAAATAAAAGTTCATGGTATGGGGGTAACATGTTGGCATGAAAAAGGCGGCTAACAGGAAAAAATGAGTAGGCATAATGAGGTATTTTTTCAGGTTAGCAAGATTTAACAGACTTGCTGGACCAAATGGCTCACCTCTGCTTTCATTATATTATGATAATACATAGTGTGCTACTGGGATTGTGCTGGGACCTCATTTGCTTACAATTCATACAAATGACTTGGATGAAGGGATGGATGGAATGGTTGCTAAATTTGCTGATGAAACAAAAATAGGTAGGAAAGTTATGAAGAGAATATAAGGAGGCTACAAAATGTTCTAGCAGGTTAAGCGAGTGGCAAAGATCTGGCAAATGGAATATAATTTGGGGAAATGTGAAATTGTCCATTTTGGCAGGAAGAAAGTGAAGCATATTACGTAAATGGTGGTGAGAGATTGCAGAGTTCTGAGACGCAGGGGGATCTGGGTGTTTTACAGCACAAATCTGAAAAGACTCATATGCAGATACAGCAAGTAATTAGGAAAGCTAATAGAATGTTATAATTTATTGCAAGGGGAATTGAATGCGAAGTACGGGAGGACATGCTTTAATTATGCAAAGCATTATTGAGACCACATCTGGAGTAGTGTACAGTATTGGTCACCTTATTTAGGAAGGATGTAAATGTGCTGGAAGCAACACAAAGAAGCTTTACCAGACTAATACAGGGAATGGTTGGGTTGTCTTTTGAGGAAAATTTGGACAGGCTCGGCTTGTACCTGCTAGAATTTGGAAGACTAAGAGATTACTTGATTGACACATAGAAGATCCTCAGAGGTCTTGACAGAGTTAATGTAGAGATGTTGTTTCCTCTTGTGGGAGAATTGAGAACTGTTTAAAAATAAGGGGTCACCCATTTAAAATGGAGATGAGAATTTTTTTTCTCTCAAGGAGGTCTTTTGAACTCTCTTCCTGAAAAGACATTGGAAACAGAGTCTTTGAATATCTTTAAGGCAGGTGTGGATAGATTCTTGGTAAACAACAGGTTGATAGATTATCAGGGATAGACAGGATGCATATTTGAGGTTACTATCACATCAGCCAAGATCTTACTAAATGGCAGAGCAGGCTTGAGGAGCCAAATTGTCTACTCCTGCTCCTTGTTCGTATGTTCATAAATTTGTGGAATTAGTGCAGTTTGTATCTCAGAATTTAGGACAGGCAACAAAATGTTGACTAAACAATCAGCTAACTTGAACATTTCAGAGCTTATAGATCTAATGGGCTGATTTCTATGTGAGAAGGAGGTAGCAAGTGTCTGGAAATTTCCCAGTTCAGTGCACCTGCTTTGAGAGAAAGGGGAATTTTCATCCCAGTGAGACCGGGGGGGGGTGTATACTGTAGTTGGGATAACGTGCATGCATTAGAAGGCTTCGCCAATAGTTTGTTGAAATTGGTGCACAGTAGGGAAAACATTACTTGTTTGACAGATTTTTACTCTTAGCTCTATTTTCTCAATGATTCAATATTTATTTACAAATTATAAAGACGTGGATTATAGTTTCTGCTATTGATACTTTAAAGGTCTGATTGATTATTTTTATCGTGTTGTAGTAAGTGCATTTTTTAACAAAGTTGTGAATGACATTTTTATAAGCTTTTCTACCAATGTCATAATTACTATAGGGTTCAATGATTCTGTAAATGGTAAATGTTGTGAATAGCCTCGGAAGTGTTATGGGTTGGGATGAAGGAGCAAGGTAGGCATGGAAATTATGGGGAGCATTGGTGGTGGGTAGAGGTTAATGGTTAACAACCTTTTAAGTTACATTTCAAAAAGCTTCCACATCCAGACTATGGCTCATGACTTCTCTAAGGGCCCATGAACTACAAGTCTTGACCTTGGGTGTGAACTCAATTTTTCTACCCGCTCCTGACATCCCTTTATCCCTGTGTAAGAGCTTATTTAACAACCTTCAAAATCAGTATCAGGCTCTCTTCCTCAATCACTTCAGGCTGCTCTTGCTTTCCTTAGTAGATTCTTTGCCATCTGTAAGGTTGTGGCAATGCTCCTTTGCCGACAAACATACATACAAATAAGGAGCAATGGGCGAGTAGTAAAGCTCAGCCCCCTGACCCTGTCCCACCTTTAATAAGATCATGGCTTATCTGACAGTAACTTCAAATCTGCATCCAGCCTACCCTGATAACCTATCACCTCTTTGTTTACCAAAAGAATCTATCCACCTCTGATTGAAAAACATTCAAAATCTCTTGTTTCCAACAATTTTTCAGGAAGAGAGTTCCAAAGATTCTTAACTCAGAAAAAGATTTGATCTCATCTCCATTTTAATTATCTTCCAATCTAATAGGACATTCCCTGAATCTAGGGAGTTTTGGAAAATTAGAAACAATTCAAATATTTCACAAGAATCTTTTAAGATGCTAGGATGAAGTCCGTCAAGATCGACACTCTTGCCCACCCACAGCTCCAAAACTTCCACTTCTCCAGTGACCAAAGTTTTCCTGAGTTTCTCCCTCCCATCCATTTCCTGGTTTATAGTTGCTTCTGGGATGTTACTCATATCTCCCATGGCTGGTGAAGATGAATGCAAAATATCTGTTTTCCAGCATACGACAGACCCCCAACATTATTATAATGATCCAACTTGTCCAAACTACAATCTTAAATGGATTAAATTGCTTCACAAAAGGGTAAAATTACAAGACCAAAAGTAGCCTGTTGTCTACCTCATATCGGCAACTTCTCGCAGTGTGAAGTTGCAACTCTGGTACAGAGCTATCATTCTCAGGTCTTGCTCTGTGAAGTTTGGCAAAGATCACAGTGGAAGATGGTACACTGAAATTAAAACAGTTATATTAGAATCAATACAGAAAAATCACTTGCCAATAACAAATTCTATACTAATTTTATCCATTGGTAAGAATCAACAACAGATCAGTTTAGAGGAGCTTTAAGTCTCTTCGGCCCATCAGATAGCATTCCCATTTATGAATTTTCAAATCACTGGAGCCAACCTAGTAAATATTAGAGCTTCCTACACAGGAAGTTTGAATCTCTGCAAGTTCCTTCAAATAGGATTGGAATATGATGAGGAAAATTAATCATTTAAAAAAAGTAAAATACTCTGTATAATAGAAATCTGAAAAATAAACAGAAAATGCTGGAAACATTCAGCAGGTCTTGCAGCAGCTAAGCATCTATGGAGGTGAGTTAGGAGACAGAACCTGGAGTGAAATCAAGAGAGAGCACATTGGGAAGGCTGATGAAGGAGCAGCGCTCCAAAAACTTGTGACTTGTGCTACCAAATAAAACTGTTGGTCTTTAACCTAGTGTTCTGAGACTTCTTACCGTGCGAGCAATCTTGTCAGTGGAGTGGTGAGCTTGGCAGAATTACCAGCCCAACATCAGTAAGTAGCCAATAGGCCCATTATTAAACTAATTAGATAGGCGATGCTGATAATGCTGGGATCTTCCTGGCAATAGTCAGACCAGCAACAACAAACAGAGCGTGGAACTGAAATAGAGGCAGCCTTCCAATGGCAGGCTGGGAAGGATGTGGATGTGCCGGCGTTGGACTGGGGTAAACACAGTAAAAAGTCTGACAACACCAGGTTTTAGTCCAACCGATTTATTTGATAGTAAACGCACAAGCTTCCGAGGGGACTCCCTCTTCGAAGAGGGAGTCCCCTCGAAAGCTTGTGAGTTTACTATCAAATAAATTGGTTGGACTAAAACCTGGTGTTGTCAGACTTTAGGCTGGGAAGGAGCCATTGATATTGCATCTCCATAAATTCCTTCACAGCAATGGCCTCATAGCTGTGGCCCAGAAGAGATTCTTCACTTTTTTCAATGTGATAGAGAGGACCTCTATTTGGCAATCACAGCAGGCTCTCTGACCCAATTCAATGGCCCGCCCAGTTCTTAATTGATTTAGGTCCTGGAGAAAGCTTCCCAGTTGGCTGAATGTGGTAAGATCACAAGGGACATCTCACACAGCCATTTGCAGGTTTTAGACCTGCAACTGATGCTCAAATTAGGTTTGTGATCCAACAGGAAAATCTACCCACAGTTTCAGTTTGATCATCTTTCATCTGAAATATAAAAATTCTTTAAAAATGATGAAGCATTACTATGGCATTCAAGAAGCAATGCCATAGTATCAGGGGCTTGGATGGAGAGAATTTTGCTGAGTGTATTCAGGAGGAACTTCTCATTCATTATCTGGATGGCTCGACTAGAGGGGGCAAAACCTGACCTCCTCCTGGGAAATAAGGAAGAGTAGGTGATAGAAGTGTTGTGAAGGATCACTTTGCGACCAATGACCATACTTCCATTTGTTTTAAGATAGCCATGGAGAATGATAGGTCTGACCAAAAGTTAAAATTTTAAATTGGGGCAAAGCCAATTTTGATGGTATTAAACAAACTTTCAAAAGTTGATTAGGGAAGTCTGCTGGCAGGCAAAGAGATGGCTAATAAGTGGGAGGCTTTCAGAAGTATGTTAACAGGATAGGCACATTTCTTTTGGAGTGAAGAGCAAAGCTGGTAAAAATAGGGAACTCTGGATGACTTGGGATATTGAGGCCCTGGTCAAGAAGTAGTAGGCATATGAAATGCCTAAGCAGCTGGAATCAAGTTTTTTATTTATTCATTCATAGGGCATGGCTGGCAGCATTTATTGCCCACCTCTAGTTTCCTGAAGGCAGCTGAAAGTCAACCACATTGCTGTAGCTCTGGAGTCACATATATACCAGACCAGATGAGGACAGCAGATTTCCTTCCCTAAAGGGCATTAGTGAACTAGATGGGTTTTTCCAAAAAGTCAAGAAGAGCAAGGAAGAATCTGCCAAATTGTTGTTACACAGGAGACACATTGTTTGCACCATGACTGTTTTTCAGAATGTAGCTCAGCTGTCAGGTTGAGTGACCTGGAAGCTGAAGGACCATTGCCTTTTCCAAATTTTTTAAATTTATTAATCACAAGTGGGCTCACATTAACAATGCAATGAAGTTACTGTGAAAATCCCCTGGTTGCCACACTCCGGTGCCTGTTCATGGACACCGAGGAAGATTTGGCATAGCCAATCCACCTAACCAACATGCTTTTCAGACTGTGGGAGCGCCTGGAGGAAATCCAAGCAGACACGGGGAGAACGTGCAAACTCCACACAGACAATGACGCAAGACAGGAATTGAACCCGGGTACCTGGTGCTGTGAGGCAGCAGTGCTAACCACTGTGCTACCGTGCCGCTCAATGAAACAAGAAAAATAGTCTGCCGTCTTTTCTGTTCCTATTCTTTCTGGATACCCCTAGATGACAATTTGTGAAGTGCTGTGAAAGCAGGCCCAGCCTTTGGAAGATTAGTGACCCCGAACTACCCCAGAGATTCTCTTGGGAACCTATTGAGGCAGGGGATGCTAACGTAAGAACTTAAGAACATAAGAAATAGGAGCAGGAGTAGGCCATCTAGCCTCTCGAGCCTGCCCCGCCATTCAATAAGATCATGGCTGATCTGAAGTGGATCAGTTCCACTTACCTGCCTGCTCCCCATAACCTTTAATTCCCTTATCGATCAGAAATCTACCTCTGACTTAAACATATTCAACAAGGTAGCCTCCACCACTTCAATGGGCAGAGAATTCCAGAGATTCACTACCCTCAGAGAAGAAGTTCCTCCTCAACTCTGTTCTAAATGGACCCCCCCTTATTTTGAGGCTGTGCCCTCTAGTTCTGGTTTCCTTTCTAAGTGAAAAGAATATATCTACCTCTACCCTATCTAGCCCCTTCATTATCTTATATTTCTCTATAAGATCACCCCTCAGCCTTCTAAACTCCAATGAGTACAGGCCCAATCTACTCAATCTCTCCTCATAAACTAACCCCCTCATAACACAGAACACTACAGCACAAACAGGACCTTCAGCCCACAAGTTGCGGCGATCCTATCCATACCTACCAGCCCTATCTATAACTCTCAGTTCCATGTACTCATCCAGAAGTCTCTTAAAACACCCCAGCGAGTTTGCCTCTGCCACCACTGATGGCAGCCGACTCCATGCTCTCACCACCCTCTGAGTGAAAACCTTACCCTGACATCTCCTCTGTACCTGCTCCCCAGCACCTTAAACCTGTGTCCTTTTGTAGCGACCATTTCAGCCCTGGGAAATAGCCTCCGAGAATCCACCCTATCTATACCTCTCAACATTTTATAAACCTCTATCAGGTCGCCTCTCAATCTTCGTCTCTTCATGGAGAAGAGACCTAGCTCCCTCAACCTAAGGCATGCCTCCCAATCCAGGCAACATCCTCATCTCCGGTATCAACCTGGTGAACCTTCACTGTACTCCCTCCAAGGCTAATATATCCTTTCGCAAATAAGGGGACCAAAATTGCACACACTACTCCAGTTGCGGCCTCACCAGTGCCCTGTACAGTTGCAGCAAGACCTCCCTGCTTTTATATTCTATCCCCCTCGCGATAAAGGCCAACATTCCATTCACCTTCTTGGTCACTTGCTGCACTTGCAGACTGAGTTTTTGTGATTCATGCACAAGGACCCACAGTAGCATGTTGTAGTTTTTCACCAATTAAATAATATTCCATTTTACTATTATTTCTTCCAAAGTGGATAACCTCACATTTGCCAATGTTATACTCCGTCTGCCAGATCCTCGCCCTTTCACTCAGCCTATCCAAATCTCTCTGCAGACTTTCACCATCCTCCACGCAATTCGCTTTCCCACTCATCTTCGTGTCATCAGCAAACTGTGTTACCCTCCACTCAGTCCCCTCCTCCAGATCGTCCATGTATATGGTAAACAGTTCAGGCCCCAGCACCGATCCCTGCAGCACGCCACTAGTCACCAACTGCCAACCAGAGAAGCACCTATTTATTCCAACTCTCTGCTTCCTGTTAGATAGCCAATCCTCAATCTACACTAACACTTTACCCCCAACTCTGTGTACCGTAATCTTCTGCAGCACCCGTTTGTGAGGCACCTTATCAAATGCCTTCTGGAAATCTAAAAACACCACATCCACCGGTTCCCCTGTCAACCGCACTAGTCAGATCTTCATAAAAATCCAGTAAATTCGTCAAACACGACTTCCTCTTCATGGATCCATGCTGCGTCTGCTTGATCGAACCTTTCCTTTCCAGGTGTCCTGCTATTTCTTTTTTAATGATAGATTCCAACATTTTCCCAACTACGGACATTAAGCTAACCGGCCTGTAGTCACCCGCCTTTTGTCTATTTCCTTTTTTAAACAGCGACGTAATACTAGCTATTTTCCAATCAGCCGGTACTTCCCCAGAGTCCAGCGAATTTTGATAAATAACTACTAACGCATCTGCTATTACTTCTGCCATTTCTTTCAGTATACTGGGATGCATTCCATTCGGGCCCGGGGACTTGTCTACTTTCAGTCCCATTAGTCTGCCAACCACTACCTCTTTAGAAACAATAATTGTATTAAGGACCTCACCTCCTACCTACCCTCAATCATTAATATTCGGTAAGCTATTTGTGGCCTCCACTGTGAAGACCGACACAAAAAAACTTATTTAAAGTCTCAGCCATTTCCTCGTTTCCCATTATTAAATCCCCCGTCTTGTCCTCCAAGGGTCCAACATTCACTTTAGCCACAGTCTTCCTTTTCATATATTTGTGAAAACTTTTACTATCATTTTTTATATTTTGAGCTAGTTTAGTTTCATAATCTATCTTTCCTTTATCGCTTTCTTAGTCGTTCTTTATTGTTTTTTAAAGCTTTCCCAATCTTCTAATTCCCCTCTATTTTTGGCCATTTAGGACACATCAGTTTTTAATTTAATACTCTCCTTTATTTCCTTTGTTATCCACAGCTGGTTATCCCTTTTCTTACAGTCCTCCTTTAATCACCGGAATATATTTTTGCTGAGTACTGAAAAAAAACTCCTTAAAAATCCTCCACTGTTCCTCTGCTCTCCTACCAACCAGTCTGCGCTCCCAGTCTACATTTGCCAATTCCACCTTCATCCTATCGTACTCCTCTCTGTTCGAGCAGAGGACACTGGTTTGGGACCCTACTTTCTCACCCTCCATCTGCATCAGAAATTTAACCATATTGTGATCACTCATCCCAAGAGGATCCCTCACAAGAAAATCCTTAATTCTACCTGATTTGCTTTATCGTTTAGATGGTAATTGGTGTTTTTCCTCAAAACAGTTGAAGTGAGTCTGAAGGTGCAAAGGTTAGATGGATTAACCATGATAAATGTGTGGGGTGACAGGGCTAGGTGGTGAGAAGGCCGAAGTAAGATACTCCGTCAGAGAGTCGGTGCAAACTCAATGGGCGAAATGACCTCTTCTGCACTGTAGGGATTCTATGGGTGCAGCATGCAGCAATATTCAGATGTGTTCAGCGTTTATCTTATTAAATCTGTTAAAACGAACGATTGAAATAATAGGGGCTGCTGGCATATACAGGAGAAATTACTTTAAGTTGGCCATGAGCCAAAGGTGGACTAAATATCCAATATGGTGTGCAGAAATGGCAGATGACTAAGCATAAGCAAGGTAAGGGTCAAATTACTCAAACCAATACATAGAGATTTGTGGAATTTATCCTCTCTGAATCTTATAATGCATCAATTCTGACAAAATACAAACAATTTACAACTGGAGTTTGATGGCAGTAACAGAACATTTCAAATAACTGATTGTCACCACACTTTAAGAGTATATATAGGTCTGTTTTGAGGAACTGTTCATTTGCAAAAATCTTTTTGAAACTGTTTTCCTGGCTCTGGCTTTGAGTGTTATCAATTTAGATTACCAAGGGTTTAAAAGTAAAAAATTAGAAGTTTGTGCATTTGTTTGGTGAGCAAAGTTCTACAGGACAACATTGTTTCAAACATGCTGCAGACGAATATCAATACTTGCACTTAGCTGAACAACATAACCAATCCAGTGAAGTGTATTTCAATTAAAAAATCTTAGCAAAGCATTTCAGCCAAAAATGGTTTCGCCATATCCTCTCATGCTGAAACATAAGCAAAAGTCAAGGGATTGTTGGCAGACTAACAAGTTTCTACTTCCCACACTTTCAGTCCCAATTAGGTCCAAATGATCTGCCCATACTTCCCAATTTACAGGTTAAGGTCAACAAATGCCAAATTCTAGCTGCATGAGTCATCATCATTAACTCAAAACAACACCTCTCCACACTTTTAGTTGACAAAAAAATCCATAGATGCACCATATAAAGTGCTTTACACTCCTTCATTCTGTAATACTCCCTATAAAATCAAACCAAAATGGATTGAAGGTCAGCAACAGGAAATCATACACAAATTGCATGCTTTTGCTCCACTGTACTGAATAGTGGTAATAATTAGGAAAGTGATCAAATGCAATTGCAGTGTTACATACAAATTGCTTTTATATCTTAAAACCTAACACAAAAAAATGATATTGCCAGCAGAAAGTTTAAAGTTTAGTTTTATATCCTACAAGACAAATTTATTTTCAAGACTTGAAAGGGTTTTGAATATGTAGTTAGGATTTTATAATGTACTTGAAATGTTATATGTTAATGTATGCCAAAAAATAATCTAGTATTGATTAGCTATACATCTTTAGAAAAATTATTCATTAATGTAAACTAAATCTCACCAATGATTAGTTTGTCTTGAGTTTAAGATTGCTAACGTATTCAGATTCATGTTGTTACCTGACACTAATTCTGATACCTCCAGCCAAGCATTCTATCTCCTCACTACCTACAATCCCTCCAAAACTCGTTTTAACAGCCATGGGATTCATTGCTCCTTCACAGTCCTACCAAGGGCTTCACCTTCCCTATTCCCTTCCAGCTTAGGCCTCCAGATTCTCTCTCTCTCTCAATTGTACATGTTCTACTCAACCTTGGGAACACCACCGCACTTGGCTAAAGTTTCAGAGCAAGTGAAGCTATAGACGGGAAGGCGATGGCCCAATGGTATTATTGCTAGACTATTAGTCCAGAAACTCAGCTAATATTCTGAGGTCTGGGGTTAAACCTTGCCATGGCAGATGGTGGAATTTGAATTCAATAAAATATATCCAGAATTAAGAATCTACTGATGACCAGGAAACCATTGTCGATTGTCTATTTGGTTCACTAATGTCCTTTAGGGAAGGAAATCTGCCATCCTTACCTGGTCTGACTCCAGAGCTACAGCAATGTGGTTGACTCTCAAATGCCCTCCAAGGACAATTAGAAATGAGCAATAAATGCTGGCCCAGCCACGGATGAAGGAAAAAAGACAAGACAGTCCAGCCCTATCTATGGTAGAGGTGGAACAAAATGCAGACACTAACCCCTGGTCTTTGCAATCATTTTTGCCTCAATCCCCCTGAACTGGATGTGAAATTCCTGCCCCTTTTATTCCAGTGTCTTATTCCAATCTGAGCACCTCTTCTAACCTTCCTTCCCTCATACTCCTATACCCTATTTTGTACCCAGGCAGAGGTAACAAGATAATTTCTTTAAAAGTCATAATAAGGTCAGAGTCTGTCTGGCTCCAAGCCTCCTTGAGAAAGGACAAAAATAATACAAAAATCAGAGAAACAAAAAGGTGAGGGAAATAAAAAGAAACCAGACTTTTCTGAATGTTACGCATGAAAATGTTGCAGTTAAACTTTAAAATAATCTTAAGTCTAGCAGTTTATAAAGTAATACTGGCCTTGTTGTTACAACAAAATCTTCATGCGACCATGGTACATGAAACCTGTACACATCTTCTGCCTTCCCTGTCAAATTAGAAAGAGCTTCACGTAACCAACACATCTACAAAATGAAATATCTTCATCAACCTACAACCAATTTGAACAAATTACATGGTAAAATAGTTATATCTTAAAAATGGTAATAACTATTCAGACCTGAAAGTGTTAAATGGCTCCATAATTTGTTAATCATCCGTTTCTCAAATCATTAATAGTAAAATCTTTACCAGAGAGAAAGTGTTGTTGGCACTTCAGATTGAATGTTTGCTTATGGAATTTATGAATGAACATCAGTGAATAATAAACATCCAATGATTCTCTGCTGTCTGAAAACCTTGATCAACTGTGGCTCTGTTGGGCAATCTTGCTCCCTTTCCAATTTCAACAGACTCACCTCATGTTTTTGTCATTTTGTGCGGGAATCAAACTTTGCTGCAAAATAATAAGTATGGTAACTAGGACTGATGTTGAAAGAAAGTGGCTATCTTCCTTGTATTAAGTTGCAAAATAAGTTTTATTGACACCAGAGCATGAGTGCAGTCCAGAAAATAAAAGAATCCCGATCTTGGAAGATCATGAATTCTCACCCATATCATGCCATGCAGCAGATAAACACAGTGCTCCATGGACAAGGGAAAAAGAGAATCAATCCGCTGACACTACCATATCTATGCTGCGGGCTCTGTGGGTAGAAGCCTAGGACAGGGGTTAGCAACATGCAGCTTCCTGGGAACTAATGAGCTGCTCCTGGCCAACGTATGTTTCAAATGTTGATTGGAATTTGTTTTCAGAGAATTATTCCCCCAGTGCGCCCTCAATTTAGAAATACTATCAGCCATCTGAAAATTATTGTCTGTTGAACGCTACCCACACTATCCACCATCTAATCATCTGGGCAGGCTGGCAATAAAACATTGCATTACTCTGGCTGGGGTTGCTCTGCTCAAGCAAATCATCTTAATTTGTGCACTCCGATTTGTTGCTGGAATTGGAACAGGACTGACTCGTATTACTGGTAAGCGCACCATGATTGTGTTGATGTAGAACAAAGAACAAAAACAGCCCGGGAAACAGGCTCTTCGGCCCAATGAGCCCACGCTGCCATCTTAACACCAGTCGGATGATGATTAGTCAATTGTATCCAGGTGGTCTTGATGCTCTGCTAGTGAGTACATGGTGAGTACAGGCACTTTAATCAATAATATTGCACCCTCTCTGGCTTTGTTGCTCAGGCTCTGTTGGTGAGCACCTTCATCAGGCAGATACATCATTGAAGGAACAAGCTTATTCTGGTTCTTGTTTCGAGGTTGCTTTGTAAATGGCTGTAAAGAAGAACTGAAGAGGAAAGTAGAGAATTTTAAGATAAATAGACTGGTTTACTTTAATGCATCCCAAATTCTGCTGACCTCCCTCTTTGTCCCATTTATGAGAGAAGTTCAACAACAAGAAATCAAATCTTGCGAGGCATTTCACTAAAAGGCACACTGCTCTAGACAAAAGTTATCCCACTGATGAAGTCCAAAAGAAAATGATTGAGGAGCTGAAGAACAAAGCAGAGAAATCTTGGAACGTCTTCACGAAGTGGGTAGCATCATCAGGTAGCTCAAGTACTGCTAGGTTTGTGGCAGTTCAATAGACTGTGAAATGAGGATAGCCATTCACAGATGATGAATATGTAACAGGATGCTTTATCAAAGTTGCAATTATTTAAAAAACAAATCAAAATAATTCAACAATTAAAAACATGCCTTTGTCAGTGAAGACAGAGACAGAACAGTGAATGTCAACTGACATCACCAACCAGCAGATTGAAGATATAAATCCAGCTCCAACGTAAGCATGTATTTCCAAGTGTTAATTTCATTAAAAAACTTAAAAAGTCAACTGAAGGATGTAAGTTTACAGACTTGCTTGAAAACGAAAATGAAAGCATAATGTCCAAATATCAAATGATTCTCCAAAGAAATCTAACAGCAGAAATTGCATTAAAGAGCTTTTTTTTTATTTTATGGGAGGAGTTGATATTAATTAAATGGCTTGTCTTGTTTTAAACTTGCATTAACATTGCAATTGTGAGGGAACTTCATTCAAATTAGCAATTTGTCAAAATTTAAAAAGTTAATAATCAAATATCCTCTTTCATTGATATTAATACATGAATGTTTATGAGAGTCAGTAAAATGCTGTTGCATAGAGATCTATAAATGAGTTTCTGCCTTTTGTTGTTATTGCTTGAGTGACAGCAATGTGACTTTTAACATAGTTGCATTTACAATTAATGGCCCCTTTGTTATTATGGTTGCAGACCACTGGCCCAGGAGATGGTCTCGTGTTAAGTCTCTCAGCATGTTATGTAATTTGAAAGAGTTGGAGCAGAGGGAAGATAATAACCACAATCTGAATAAGTAACTGAAATGTTACAATTAAAAGTCCCAATAAAAATAAAATTTCACAATGAAGATAAGTGAAATAAAATTTGTACAAAGGACTGATGTTGGAAATCTGAAATAAGAACAAAAATATTCAGCATGTTAGATAGTATCTGTGAAGACAGAGTTAACATTACAGGTTGGAGGGTTTGAAGGATCATCATTCCCATTCATGCACTCAGCACCTCAATTAAAATAAGCTCATCCATGTTTTCAAAATTCCTCTGATCTCAGCCCTCTCTATTGCTTTAATCTCCTCCAACTGTCCAATGTCCCAGGGTCTCAACATTTATCCAATTTTGGCCTCTTACACACACCCCATTTTTAACTGCTCCACCATCGTGGACTATGCCCATACTGCCAAACTCTAGAATTCTCTCGCTAAACCTTTCCACCCCTCTCCTCTTTTTTCTCCGTAAAACCCATGTCTTTGACCAAACTTATCATCATCAGACCTTGTGCTCCAGGTTTGATGTTTTACAAAGTGAAGGCACTGTATAAATGCATGTTGCTTTTGTAAATCAAAATATTTATGATATCAGGCAAGTTATCAGTGTCATTCTTAAAATACAAAAACATGATACTCAAAGTAACAAAAACAATGCTGATTTTGCAGATGAATTATAATGCAGTGCTGTGGATAAATACAGAAAAACAAAAAATATTTAGTCCTGCAAATCGCAGCAAAGGAGTTCCTTGAGTCATTTGGTCTTTGATTGTTCTTCAACGGAAACTAAAATCTAATTTTCCCATCTCCATAACATTTCATATTCTTCCTTTTCAAACAGTGTTATAATTCCTGCCCAAATAACCACGAGGCAAAGAATTCTATATTCTAAAAGTCATCTGCATGAAAATATTCCTTCTTTGTGATAATTCTTAGTTAAGAGTACTTCCTAACAAATTTATGAACAAAGTGAAATAATTTTTCACTATCTACCATTATAATTTTCACAACCATTATTATGCCCACTTTAACCATCTTTGCTTCGATCAAAAATCCTCAGTTTCATAACTTTCTCCATAACTGCAACTTCTCTATTCTGGCATTAATTTGATAGATTTTTGTTATACCTCTGTCATGGTTTCAATATTCTTCCTGCAGCCTGTAGGCAGTGCTTCCCAAACCTTTTCCCCCTTGACCCCATTTTAATGCTTGAATATTGCTGCTACCCAGACTTAGGAAAGTGTTGTTGGGCTGGTGGTGGAAATGATCCTTATGGGCGGCAAACTTCAGAGCAAAGAGCCTTATGCCAAATCAATTTTTCCACTTAAGCTGCATCATCGAGAATTGTCAAGAGTTTCAAGCCCCCATGGTCATTTCAGTATTTGGGCATTCTGGACTGATGGGGTTAATGTGGGATTGGGGAAGCAATACCATCCATATGATGATATTTCGTGTCACATGGAAGTAACAGACTGTAATAGAATGTCAAAAGGGGAACAGAAGGCACCATGAAAAAAAGCACCTGGTCAGGACTGTGTATATAATGAATATAGTTATGTGCTAATTGTAAGGTTATTGTTTAACCATACAAGTCTTTAGACTTCATGAGACAAATCTTACAACATGGCAGCAGTAGCTGAGAGATCCCAAAATCGCTAACAGTGAACAAGAAACTATAGTCTGACCCAAGAAATGTGTGCCTAATTTGAGGACTTTGAATACACAGCTGGAGATTGCCTAAGAAGCTATAGCATAAGAGGACTTCATCAGAGCACTTGGAAGCCCATTGCCAGACTTGATTGAAGGCAGAATCAAAGGATCTTGCTACATAAAGGAACGGGGTGAGCAAAGAACAAAAAAAGGCTGAAATGTTTTTAAATTGTGTGCAAAAATCAGGCAGGACTGGCAGAAAAATCGTTTTAATAAATGTGGCTTGAAGAACACAGCAGCCCAGATCCAGAGTTGGCAATGCCACATAAACAAGAAAAAACAATTAAGACAGGAATTTCAATTCGACTCTCCAAACTTCGGAAAGTAGTTGGCCAAAACAATTTGCTCAAAGACTTTCTGCAGAATCGCTGAAATGTATAGTTGTTCCATAACCATGAAGGAAGCCCACCAAATTCTGACAAACACACAGAGAAACAAGATCACTGTGGTGCCATTATAAAAAAATTAAAGCTGTATGCCCATGCTGAGAACAGCCATGGGTAGTAAGTCAACACTGCATGACGAATTAAGGCCAATGGAAGGGCCAGACCAGGTGCAAAATTCAATCTTTTGGAGAAGATTTTTAGGCTATGTGATAGTATCAGGCTTGAAGAGGAGACGCTGGATAAGTGAATACACTATTCTATTCAGTAGATTTAATAGCTAATGATATAATTGCCAGATGCAATAAATGAACCTTCCAAAGACTCTGAAACAGCCATGAAGTCTTTTGACATTTATTTTAAACAAAGTAGTCATAACGTTTTGGGTGAGCAAAATTTAAGAAAGCCCAAAAGCCTGGGGGGATGTGGACTCTTTTATAAATGTGTCATACAAATTGGCCAGAGGCTGTGATTATGATGACTTTAAGTTGGAGCTCGTAAGAGAGTGACAACATGCTTTTGGATGCACTCCAATCTAAAGGACTTGGAAAAAGCCATCCAAATCATCAGAAAAGTAAAAGCCTGCCTGCAAAACTGGTCCATTTTGCATGGTGAATTGAAACCATGTTACAGAACAACATGACAGTCCAATTCATAAAACAACCAAAGGGCAGGGAGACTCCAGGGCAAGAAAAGCAATAACTAAGCAGAACACGAGATGGTGGCACACTGTCAGCACTGTGGCGCAAAAAGATCTCACAAGCACAAGTTGTGTTCAGTGCTTTCACTGCAACCATCTAGGACACTTTGGGAAGAGACGCAAGTCCAAAGCCTTGACACATGCAGAGGATCCAATCCATGAGATAGATGAGGCACACCAAGAAGTAATCCAACAGTACTTGTTTTGCAGAAATTAAGGATTCCAGATTCACATTTTACAATTGCTGGCTAATCTGTAAATTGTCACTCCACAATTTTCAGGTTAGACACAGGAGCCAGTGTGACAGTTCTGGCAGACCAGGAGTCAAAAAAGACCGCTGATTTTGGATGGCTTCCCGCTATGGTCCTGGAGGAATTCAACTATCAGTCACTAGCATGATTCATAAGCCAATCCAGTACAGCAACAAGAAAACAGTCAAAATTCTGTGTCATTAGCAATCAACCATTTTCTTTCCTGAGCAGAGATGTCAATGTTGCCTTGAATCTCCTAAAAATGGCACAAGATGTTCAAACAACTGTCGTCAACTATAATGAATTGGAGGTCTACCAGTGTTGATGATCTCAACTGGGACTTCAGTTCAGAATTGTCTCACCTTTACTGAGGCAGTAACGCCAGTTCTTTCGCAGCAACAGAATTCCTGAGGTGTGTATTGCTGGCTTGGCCAGCATTTATTGTCCATCCCCAATTGTCTTTGGGCTGAATGGCTTGCTGGGTCATCTCAGAGGGCATTTAAGAGTCAGCAACATTGTTGTTGATCTAAAGTCCCACATTGGCCAGGCCAGCTAAAGATAGTAGATTTCTCTTCCTATAGGACATTAATGATAATATTTTCTTCGGTCAACAAACCAAACGTCCAAGTATGCACCAACATACTTAAGACAGAATATACAAAGGAGGAGCAGCAGATTGAGCCCAAACTTCATATCTACAGCAATAAAGCTGGAGATTCAAGTTTACAAGCACATGAAGTCAATGCAGAATCAAGAGGGAAGTGACCACCAACTCACTGAGACAAAACTCAAGGAGGAAAACGTGCACAAGAGCAGCACAGTGGTACAGTGATTAGCACTGTTGCCTCACAGCACTAGGGTCCCAGGTTCAATTCTGACCTCCGATCACTGTCTGTGTGGAGTTTGCACTTTCTCCCCGTGTCTGCATTGGTTTCCTCCGGGTGCTCCAGTTTCCTCCCACAGTCCAAAGATGTGCAAGTTAGGTTGATTGGCCATGCTAAATTGACCCTTGTGTCAAGGGGATTAACAGGGTAAACATGTGGAGTTACAGGAATAGGGTCTGGATGGGATTGTGGTCGGTGTAGACTCGATAGGCCGAATGGCCTCCTGCATTGTAGGGATTCTATGATTTAAGAAAAAACAGTGCTTTGAAGGCTGAGCTCAAGGACCAGGAAAATATCAACATAAGGAAAGTAAACCTTCCAGTTCCACGATGAACATAGCAGACCCACTGAAAAAGAAACCTGAGTCCACGCTATTAATACAGGAAATGTTGGAAAATCTCAGATGGTGCGACAGCATCTGTGGGGTGAAAATAGATGATCCTTCATCTGATGAAACGTTGGCTCTATTCTCTCTCCACAAATGCTGTCAGACCTTCTGATATTTTCCAGCATTTTGTTTTTGTTTCAGATTCCAGCATCTGCAGTATTTTGCTTTTACCATTCTATTAATGAATGGAGCGAACATTCCCTCCAGGAGGGGGATAAGCCCATGGTACCGAACCGAGGAGTGAAAGTAGTGAATCGGATATTGATACCCAAGTGCAGAACAACCAAAATCTAAAGCTTCAACTCCAGGCCAACAAAATCAGCTTAAAGCAGATGAGACTACCAGTCCTTCAAACTTACAAAGAACAAGATCTGGAAGAGTCAGAAAGCTTCCAGGTTGTCTGAATATGTAAAGTCGATGACCTGAGTGGGGAGAGAACATAAGAAATAGGAGCAGGAGTAGGCCATCTAGCCCTTCGAGCCTGCCCCGCCATTCAATAAGATCACGGCTGATCTGAAGTGGATCAGTTCCACTTTCCCGCTTTCTCCCCATAACCCTTAATTTCCTTGTCGATCAGAAACCTATCCACCCACGACTTAAATATATTCAGCGAGGTAGCCTCCACCACTTCAACGGGCAGAGAATTCCAGAGATTCGCCACCCTTTGAGTGAAGAAGTTCCTCCTCAATTTCATTCTAAACTGCATCCCCCCCCCTTATTTTGAGGCTGTGCTCTCGAGTTCTGCTATCCTTTCTAAGGGGGAAGAATCTCTCTACCCCTACCCTATCTAGCCCCCTCATTATCTTGTAAGTCTCTATAAGATCCCCCCTCAGCCTTCTGAACTCCAAGTACAGACCTAGTCTCCTCATAGGCTAACCCCCTCATCTCCGGTATCAGCCTAGTGAACCTTCTCTGCACTCCCCTCCAAGGCCAATATATCCTTTCGCAAATGCGGCGACCAAAACTGCACACACTACTCCAGTTGCGGCCTCACCAGTGCCCTGTACAGTTGCAGCAAGACCTATATACAGGAGAGGAGGTAGCATTTAAATATTATTGTAAATACATACGTGAAGACTTGGAGGATGTGTCATATTAGGCATTAGGTTTTTCACAGCCATGAGGGTTAATGTGAGAGACTGGGGGAACAGTACCACCCACCTTCTGTAGAGAGTCACATGGTAATAATAGGGTGTACTTGTGAGTCTGGTGGAAGTCAGCATGAAGATTGCACCTTAACAATCTTAACTGGATTGTATCCTGTATATGTATATAGTAATGGATTATCAATGAAGTAATTGTTCAATCTTCTAAGCCTCTAGACTTCTTCATGAGACATCCTTATAACAGCTATCAGCTTTATTAGCTCCATCAAGGCCTTGAAAGCCTGCATCAACCCTCACTATGGAAAATTCCCACTTCTTCCGGCATTCCACCGAGGATAATTTCAGCTACTGAGAACATCCAAGAGAATTTCAGATGCTGTGTGGAGTCAAGCAAAGTTGCATCCTTTCTCCTCTTTTTGTTGTCATTGACTTGAAATTAAGGAATTGACCAAGGTCATTCTTGGATTGAAATGCTCCAGGATGTTCAGCTTATCGACCTGAACTTTGCTAATGATATCACTGCCCCATCAGGCAACATAACTGAGTTCAATAGCTGATCAACTCAAAGGCTGAGAGAGTAACCCACCATAAATTCCAAAACAAAAAAAAAATGAGATCATCAACAACCAGCAGATGAAATAGTCAAAAAAAATTTGACATGATAGAGGACTTCACTTATCTGGGCAGCTCCATTAATGTCCAAGGAGCCACAGAAAAGAGCTCAAAGCTACTATCAACTACACTGATTGTGTACCTCCTGTGCAAATTCATTGGTTGAAGATTATGAGGCAAAACCATACCAAGTACAAGCAGCAGTGAAAGAAAATGTTTTGCATTTTCGTCCACTGCCAGGTTAACCACATTTTATAAATAGAATGCGACATATAGGACAGAATTTTAGAAGATTGATTCGAAGTGTCATCTAGCATGAAAAAAAACGAGTGTTCCTGACCTGTTTTTGGGCGAATTTTCATACTCAATGTTATGCACTTAGTCATTAAAAATATGGGCTAGACTGTTTTTAGCTGCTGCATGCAGTGGGCTGGGCTTATTTCATCAGCCAGGCTGCAGAGGGAGCTACAGTGCATTCACAGACTTCTGTATCAGCATATGTGCAATAGCGACTGTAAAGGGAGCTATGCACATGTACAGACCTCGGATTCTGCACGTGCACAATTTCGTAAGAAGTCTCACATCATCAGGTTAAAGTACAACCTGTTGGACTTTAACCTGGTGTTGTGAGACTTCTTACTATGTTTACCCCAGTCCAATGTCAGCATCTCCACATCATGCGCAATTTCAACAGCAGGAGTCTGACAGAGTGTGCTGTCAGGCTCCTGCTGTTGCAGGCAGCCTCACAAACTCTCCCCTCGCTCCCACCCCCACCGCAATCATGGGGGCCCACGGCTAATCATAAACCCTACACCATCTGAGATGCCCCTACTGCCCAGACTGATCACCCCCTCCCCTTCCCCAATCCGATCGCATTGCAGTGTGGCAGCAGGCACCTGCTCCCCCATCGATCCCATCACGTTCTAGTGTGGCATCAGGGCCTCTTCCTCCCCTTGAGACCCTGACCCATTGGTCCCACCCCCTTGCACTGCCCAGTGGGCATTAACCATGTGCCAGACTGGCACTGCCAAGTTGCCAGGCTGGCACTGCCCAAGGGGCACCCCCTCCTTTCCCTCAGCCTCTCTGGGGGCTTCAATGCTGTCTGATTCCACGGGGAGGCCAATGTGATTGTTCCCCGCTAATTGGGAGCAGGTGTTTTCTTCGATGGAGAGAACCTCTCTCAGTGAGGCCATAAAGGCAAGACAGCCCGGACGATTCAGCACTGGGCTCACTAAACAGATGTAAATGAAAATTGTAATGAATTTGCATCACTTATTCAGCCTCTTGCCCATTTCTGATGAGAGGCTGATCTCACCAAAAATCCGGCTCTTGCAAAATCAGAAGAAACAAAACAAAAATCCCAGCCAGTGTCTTTGCATTTACAGTAACATTCACGAGCTCCCTGATAAAGTAAATATAATTTTCCCAGTTGCTCATATTCTATGCTATATAACAAACAAGAGACTTCTTACTGTGTTTACCCAAGTCCAACGCCAGCATTTCCACATCATATAACAAACAATACAGAAGCTTTCTAGGAAATAATTAATTTCTCAAGCACTACAATTCAAAGCTTGCAAAGACCACCTTACATATCTTTGACACGTATGTAATTTTTGGGCACATCTGTGCAATCAGAATGCTTCCTGAGGTGAAATGATGCCCGAATGTCGATGCGAAGTTTAACAATTTACAATAAGAAACACGTGCACACACTGATACAACTTAAGTTGGAATGATAGCTTACCATGGATGATCTGGCATTGACTCCTTACATGGATTTTAAAAGCCTGATATATCTAAATGGGAAACAAGAAAATGTGAGGATCGTGAAAGCTATTTGATCACTCTTTGAAACAAGTCTCCATGTTGCATAATTCTTAAGACAAGATAATACCTGGTTGAAGTCCTGAAGCTGTATCTTGTGCACTAGACCTGTGGTGTTTATAATAATTCTGTTGATAGAGGCACCTACATGGAAAGAATGCAGTTAGTTTCTCATAGTAATTTATGAATATAGTTTATTACGTTTTCTGCAACAAACATAATAGAGGAAGAAAAAGAATATCATATACCTAAAGACAGGACATTTGTCACTGGGGTGGACATCAATCTGGAATTTGCAGTCAAGAATTCACACTCTATATTGAACTGTGAAAAAATTTGCAACAGGAAAGTTACAGAATTTAATAACCATAAATGTACATTTAAAAATTATATTCTCTTCATGCTTTTATTTCCTGTATCCAACACACAAACATTGTCAAAGGACAAATATGTTTCTCAGTATCACCAGCAATCAAAGGCTGAAGGCACCAGTTAAATTCACAACTTCAAATGACAATCCAAATTTGACTCCTCTGGGTGCATTTCAAGGTTATTAGCCAAATTATACCGTGGGGAAGCGAGTAGCAGGATGATTAAGTTTCTCAGGAACATACTCCTTTTGTATGGTTGACAAGAAAACTACAGCAGTTGGCATGCATATGGGTGACAGGATGATGATAGCAAAATTAACTATAAGACTAGCCCATTATAAGTTATGGGTGCTTGCCTGGTGTCAAGGAAAACTTCTAGCTCAGAATAACTCAGGCAGAGACAAGACTACATATATTGAAGCAATTTTTCCCATTTAAACGTAGATAATATCAGGACGCATTTTCTACCCAAAATGTAAAATACACGTGAAATACCCTGTATTCACAAATGAAAAATATACAAAACACAATATAAATAAACCTGCATTCACAGGAATGTGGCAAATAACAAAACAGAATTGGTTTTGTTTTTCCTGATTGCTCTATGATGAACCAACACTGTAACTGATTCATAGTGAGCTGGTTCCCTGATGGGCATCCGTTAAATCCCTTGAGTCGACCACAGTATGAAAGAAGTGCTTCTACCACTAACAAGCCTCCTGGTCATGGTCATTGTCCCATTACTGACCAGAAATTTGCTCGATCCTCTTTTTCACCATCATGCTGGCAGCCGTGGAGCACTTCATCAAGCACCAGGATGGTGGCAATGATTCAGATTGGGGATGTTGAACTCCTAGTCAACTTCCTGGGACTCCACTTTCCAAGTCAGAGATCTTGCTTGACTGCACCACTGCCAAGAAATATGTGAAGCCCCAAGTGGAAGAAGCTGAATGTCAACCGCAACATGCACATCAAGTGTGTCCAGTTTGGCTCGCAGTCCATCTCCCCTCAATCTTACGGGGGGGGGAAAAACAGAGCAGTTCCAACGTGAGCGAGGGGACAACCTAAGCCAAAAGTTCCAGACAATGGGATAATAGTCCTTTCTCTTTCACCCAGCCTGTAACTATGCAAATGGTCACAAAAAAAAACACATTTGCACCTGGTTCCCAACTACCTAATAAAGAGGTATATAGTGCATTCAACAAAAAAAAGGATAGTACTTTGTTATCAACTTGTTTAAGTACAAAACTACATTATTTGAAACTAGTTAGAACAGGGTATAGGTGTATATTCTTTGAACTTAAAGTTGTAATTATTCCCTTACTCAGACCACAACAAAGTGGAAACTTAATCCTAGAGCTTTAATATGAAGCACTTCTATTGTTTACATTTTTATACAATATGTATACAAAAGCACAAGGTAGTTCACCTTTGCAATATGATAAACAAAAATCTCAGTTTAAGGTCAGGCTCTTCTGATATGTATATCCAGTGATCTTATATAAACAGAAAGGAACTGTTTTTGGAAACTGTAAAAATTACTGAACAGTTGTAGGACATTTGCTCTCCAAGTTCTGTTCATGAAACAAAATACATAGAACAAAGTAAGGATAACGGAACTGAAAATGATGATAAAGCAGTGCATGAAGCTATTGTACCATCAGTCAACTGCTGGTCTCAAACAGCATGAAGGCAACTGTCGCTTAAGGGGAGATTTCATTACTTCTTTTAATAACTGCTCACAATTCCAACATGATCCTATACATGCCTCAATAATGTGAAGTCTTAGAACTAAATATACACACACATTTCAGCAAAATTCCACATCAAGAACTCAATACCACATTGCCTCTTTCAAGTTTTGGATACAATATTTTCTTTCTTATTGGTACAACACAAATCATTAAGCATCTAACAATTCTATCACTGAAGTATTGTAGGTTTATTGCTTTCGTGCTGGAACTTGAATTGTAAACTCTGGAAAGTACGTTTGCATTGACACTTTGCAGTCCCAGTATTTCTCTTCCTGCTCAATGAAATTGTCAAAGGATATCATGACATTATAAACAAAATTAAATCTTCAAATTTTATTTTTAGTTAAGAATGAGCTCCTCCAATAACCAAGCAGATTTATCCAGCGAGCAGTTATTCCATTAAACAAGGAGTTTTTAGATCAGTTTGTGGTGAGGCAGTGGTAGCAACATTACACCTGATCCTATTTAGGCAAGGGCTGTGGAACCAAGACAAGTTGAATGAGGCCAGATAAAGATCAACTGTGATGTAGCTGAATGCTGAAACAGGCTGAAAGACCTATCCCTGTTCCTATGAAAATTTGTCAGACTTTCTGCCCCTGTAACTCTTGCTTAGAGTGTGCACAAACCGGTGTTGGGCAAAGATAGAATTGTGTTTGACCAAGCTGCTCCACACAATTTAATAGCCTGATGACAATCACGCCGAGGCTCACACAAAGGTTATTAAAGGGAGGTACTTCCTAATAGCCAGCGCTAGTTGACTCCCTGCATGCATGTAGTTCTACGAATTGACAAGGACTAACATATGGCTACACAAAATATATCAATCTGAGTCAAGTACTTGCTCTAAGTAATAGGGCTAGCATTTCATGATATGCAGCTAACACCGCAACACATGCTAAGGAAAGCAGTGTTTAAACATTCATTAGATTTTAAAATAAGTTATAACTCAACATGATTGTCAGTTATGGAAGAAGACAAGACTGTGTGCATATCATTTGTTTTCACCTTCCCATTTACACTAGCTAGCCTTAGGTATTGCTCGTCTGGCATTTAAAATAAATTTTAAAAATCCTAGTTGGTCCAGGAGTAATACATCTGAGTTATACGTGAGAGACAACATTCAATGTTATACAAAGTATTAAATAGTCTGTGGGAGTTAGGGTTAGAAAGTAGCATGACCTGAGGGGAGAAATTTACAACACAAACTTTTCAAACAAATGTTAGAAAGAATTAGCTTCTGTTGAAAAAAAGTCTGATATCATCTTTCAGGCATAATAGAAGCTAAATATTATGAGCTTTCAAAATTTAGTTGGTACATGTCACAGGTTTCTTACAATCCCCAAGAACTTTGTTTTAAGTGGTTGGGAAACAATTATTCATGAAATATTTTCCCTCCCCCAGATAATCTGGATAAGATACCTAACAGAGGCAAGATCTGATCTCTGATCTGCTCATTTTCTGTTCAACTCTCCAGTGTCATAGTGCTTTGCTGCTTTTATATAATGACCATATGGATTTAACACTAGTTATAAATAAAAAGAAACAAAAGCAGTAACAATTGTAATGATTTCAGCAGTAAAGGACGTAAAACGGAAATATTTATCAGTTATGGAAGCAGACAAGACTGTGTGTACATCATTTGTTTTCACTTACCCGTTTATTAACGCTAGCCTTAGATACATGAATGATAAAATGAGAGAAAGAACGGTATTCATTCAAATTGAAGTTGACTATCTGAAAATCAAACGACAGATGAAAATTTAGAAGATTTGCTTGGCTTTGTACCACAATGAAATGAACAATCTCAAGGATGATAGTCATAGCTGAAGGTATTGCCAATTAGTTAAATCGTCGGTCCAGATTTATTAACCAGATAATTAACAAATAAACTAATGCTGGGTGTGTTCTAGTTGTTGCTAGAATAATCCAGTTAAAATTGCATTCCAACTGACACTTCTGACAAATTAAATATGCACATGGTAAATCGACAGAAAATGTTTTGAAGCCAAATATAGTTTTAAAACTTAAAATTTGGCCATTTAACTGTTAAGATACTTCCAATATTGGAAAGACAAAGCAAGTGCAGAGAATCAAAATTCTTAAACTCTAGTTGGTTTTGGACCGATAACATCCCTGTTGTCTCCTTCATTGTTCAGATATGGATATACATACACTGCAGTGGATGCTTGAATTGCTGCAAACAATCCACAAATTTCAACATTTTTCGCTTTACACTTTAAAATCACAATCCTTCAACAAGACGAGTTCCATTTTACTGATTAACTAGACAGATGGTCATGTTTGAATGGGCCATTGCAAAAATCACAGAACAAAAAAAGGACTTTTTCTCTGAGAGAAAACAATGTCAGAGCTATACATAGCGTCATATTAAAATACCGATCAAGGAAAATCCCTCTAGGTTGAGTAAAAATATATTCCTAGGGAAATTCTAAGCTTACCTTGTACATCTTCAACAATTCTGCCTCCCCAGTCAAGTCAATGCTTTCTTGGCTGCATGGGAAATTTAATTGCAGGACAGCGTTTACAAAAAACCAAAATTAGAAGAGTTTTTCATTCACTGCAATGGGTCAGAGAACTCATGCAACATTCCCAAGCAAACATTAAAAAATAAATTAATTAAAAAAATGAAAATTGCAAGGAAGAGTGTAGCTGCAACAAATCACTAATCATGCACATTAGGTAATTCAATCCATTTCCTTCAGGATTAAATGTCAAACATGAAAAGGAAACAGAAGGCATTAGATAAGGATTAAGAAATTATGGAATATTAAGAGATTTAATTTTATTTCTCTGTTGCTAAATAAACATAATTCCTCAAGTACTCTTTGGCACCTATGCCATTTTTTGTACAATTCTATTTCGGCAGTTGTTGAAACCGTAAAGAATTGTCAGCTATTAACAACGATCAAGTTCTTAATCTGGCTACAGGCAATAATAAACCCTATTAAATTAATCTGATTAGTCTGAAAAAGAACTTTTCTCATCTTCAGATAGCTAACAAACTTCCATTTTCTTCCAGCTTTTTAATCTGATTAACATCTTTATTTTACAATGAAGGAAATTTGTATGTATGTACGAACTGATCGTAAGCAACTTCTGCCACCAACACACAAGAAAATCATTGACGCATTTCTCACAATTGCAGAAATGTGTCATGATATCTGGAAATGTAGTGGTGGTGGATATGAATTCCTCACAGGTACTGCTAAGTAAATCAGGCTTATTGTATCTTTATTTCTGCAGATCGGCAATGTACACAAGACGTATAGCCTTAAACTTACACAAACACTACCACAGATACCACCTATCAAAAAATGTAAAGCATCTCCACAACATCTTGCCAGTCGTCTATGAGCATAGGGTCAAAATGAGAATAAGTTTGTACAGAAAGAGTTAAATATAACTGAGCATCATTTAAGATAGTATAGTGATATTGTTTGACCTCCTTTACAAAAATTCCATACTAGATTAATTGGTATCAGAAATTTTAATTCATTGAAGTACAACAGGGACTAATTCTGGCTCTATAATTTAAGATGTTAATTCCTTGAATTTATTATGTTTCACATATTAGTATTCCCTCTCAAATACTAAGCTTCAGTTACACTAGAGGTGGAAATTGCTTTCCTAAATTCTAAATTTAAACTCAATCTTTTTATTCCCAATTTATTCATATATCCCTAAATCTCAACTTCTAACGTATTTGGGGGTCATATTTGAGAAGCTTATGTCAAGTTTCTATGTGATATTCCCATTTCAATTTAGGATTGCCTCCATTTCAATCTATTTATACTTGTTGGGAGGAACAGTGGGAAAGCATAATCCATGAGTCTTTCCTTTCCTTTATTGAGAATACTTTAGCAGTGAAGGCTCTACTTATTCTTCTCTTCTCTCAGGTAGCCTTACTGCAACAAACTTCTGTGAATGACAATCAAAAGTAGCATTTGAACTTAGCATGCCCAATCGAGCTAATGCTCCTATTAAAAACTTTCAGCTTCACCACTTCAAGGACTGATTTTTCAGCTTTCAAATATGAAACGTTTGTTCTAACGAACTGCTGTACTTTCTCTGCCTTGGTTTTGAATGCTTCTTTGTGCTTCTACATCTTAGGATATTTGGGGTCTGCATCAAACAACTTGCATTGTAGGCAAGTGACTTCCAGGTACACTCATTACCTTAGTTAGGCTGATCGTAAGATGTGCAAAACCATCCCAGGATGAATCACTTCTGCTACTTGCCACAAGGTCCAGCTGACACAGCCAAGAATGAAAAAATAACGAGCCACTACAGATGACAGCCTAACATTCCATGATCCAATAAGACAACAATTCTCCACAATGATAATGCTTAGTAATTGGAGTGTGCTACAGAAGGAACACTTCTTTTTAAAACTCAGTAATCTTAGCATGAACTAGAGTTATCTCAACATAAAGCATCTTTGTCATCTTACAAATCTTTTTTCTAACAGATCGTCGTCATCCTAACAGAATTATCCCTGCAGTCCAAATGTGCTCGACACTCAGGTTTTGTTTAAATTTAAAGAGCATTAGAATTAAGTGAAGTGAAACAATATATATAAAACTTGTAAATGATTGTTAAACCTGCATTGTTCATTTGTTGACAGCTATTCAAAATTATAGTCTGGAAAAACATAGCGCAGATCAGTTGTTATAAACTGTATGGAGAAGTGGAAAGCATCAACACATCTACAAAGTGCAGTCAAAAACATTACATGCTTAGAAATCTTCCAATGATGCATTGTTGCAAATCTTTGATTTAAGTCATATGTAGAACTGAGATGGGGAGGAGAGGTGGGAGGGAATGAAAAGAGAAAAGAAAAAGATTGTACACTGTGTTGGAACATGCTCTGGTGCAAGTACGGGTGCCTTTTTGGCAACTGGGATTCAGCTACATAATCAATGCAGGCACTAGACCTGCAATGCAACCAGTCCATGTCATACCTAACAGTGAAGTACTTCAAGTGGCCACTGAGAGCATAAAAAGGGAAAGGGTTCCATTTCCCAGCACTATCATAAAAAACAAACAAAACATAAGTCAGAAAATAACAAGGATTACGCTGAGTGCTTGCTCTACTGACAGATGCCAAAAATCACAAAGGCATTTTAAATCCCAAAATAATGACATCAAAAAGTCAGATATATATTCTTCCTTCTTGGTACCACCATGTCCTATCCTCCTCCTCCTCCTGCTAAGTATAAATTAAATATCTGCTCTCAGGACCTCCATGAAAAATGAGGAAAAATTTAGCTCATCAATAAATCAAAATTATTCTTGATGCATTAGAATTTCTTTCATCATATCCACCAAAGCTGTTATTAATATTGATGCACTATTTGTAAAATACTCTATAACAATTAAATATTGGTACTTTTCTCTGTCTTGTGGCCTTATTTGGTAAGTTATATCTTCTCACATCCTGCCATTTCCTTAATGTAGGTCTAAGACTCAACTAGGGAAATTTCACAGTAACTTCATTGAAGTGTAAATGTAAGCCTTACTTGTGACTAATAAGTAAATTTTACTGCTTATTTTAACTAAAACAAAAGATTTGATTATTCCCTTCCGTCACACTTAGGAATATCCAAACCTACTTACGGTCTCAGTCATAGCACTCTACTCCTCAGTCAGAAGGTTTTGAGTTGAACTTATGAGTTCAAGTTCCATTCCAGAGACTTGAGCATTTTGGATGTGAACCTAAACTGAGGCCCTGCCTGTTCTCTCAGTTAGACATAAGAAGTGCCATAGCACTATTTCAAGAACAGCAATAACCTGGCCAATACTTACCTTTTAACTACCATCATTAAAACACTGGCCATTATCACACTGTAACTTGTGGGCAAATTGGTCGACATGTTCCCGGCATATAAAAATGATTACACTTCAAAAAGGCTGAAGGGCACAAGGGTGAACTGGGAATGTCTTGAAAAAGTGTTATACAAATGCATGCCTTTTCTTATTTTTGGGGATAGCAGAGATACTTTCTTTGATGGATATTCCAATCCACATAATCAACAACATTCCCTACTTTTTTGTTTTTTTTCTTTTGAGGATGTGGGTGTCACTGGCTAGGCCAGTATTTATCGCCCACCTCTGGAGTCAGTGGTAATGGGCCACCTTCTTGAACTGTTGTAAAATATGCTTACTGTTAAGTGCATGTAGCCAGCCATTCAGTGCTACTGTGGATTTACAGTGCAACACAAAATTGGGTTAAGATGTGACTGGCTCTCAGTGGGCCTGCCATCACAGAAAAAACAGACATGTCCAATTTACAGCAATCCTGCCTCCAAGCCAAATTAATTTTGCAGACTGGAGCTTCACTAATTACTTCTCAATGGTGAAGCATCCACGTCAATATTTAAGACATTTCTAACCAATCGCTGCTTTACAAGATGAGCAGCGACTGCAGCTGAATGAAATGGCTGCAGATACCCCATGGAGAAGCGATGGTTCAGGGCACAATCAAATTTATTAGCGCATAGGGGATTGAATATAAAAGTAGGGAGGTCTTGCTGCGGCTGTATAAGGCATTGGTGAGGCCGCAGCTGGAGTACTGTGTGCAGTTTTGGTCGCCGTACTTACGCAAAGATATTTTGGCCTTGGAGGGAGTGCAGAGGAGGTTTACTAGGCTGATACCGGAGTTGAGGGGGTTGAGCTATGAGGAGAGGCTGAATAAACTAGGCTTGTACTCGCTAGAGTTTAGAAGAATGAGGGGAGATCTCATTGAGACGTATAAGATGATGAATGGGATGGATAGGATAGAGGTGGAGAGACTCTTCCTGCTCAGAAAGGGACTAGGGGGCACAGCCTCAAGATAAAAGGGGGGGAGGTTTAGAACGGAGTTGAGGAGGAACTTCTTCACTCAAAGGGTGGTGAATTTCTGGAATTCTCTGCCCGTTGAGGTGGTGGAGACTGCCTCGCTAAATATTTTTAAGATGCGGGTTGATGGGTTTTTGATAAGTGAGGGGATTAAGGGTTATGGGGAGATGGCGGGAATGTGGAACTGAGCCACGACAGATCAGCCATGATCTTATTGAATGGCGGGGCAGGCTCGAAGGGCTAGATGGCCTACTCCTGCTCCTATTTCTTATGTTCTTATGTTCTTATAAATTATTAATCTGTTCCAGATGTTCAATGTACACTTTTTTCATTCTTTAACATGTCCAGAAACAGGAAATAATTTGTTCTCAGGCCCACACTTGAATAGATCTCTCAGAGCCTAGAGCAAAGTTGTAATAAATAAAGGATAGAGCAGCACCTTGCAGTCATCTTCCACAGAGCAGCATAAAGCACCTGGAATGGCATATAGGCAATCTGATCACAAAACTCTGCCAGGTCATTCTTTCAGCCATTGCTAGGAAAAGCACCAATCTATTGAGGCTTCACTGCTGTGTCATTAGCCTGTAAAATGTATTAACTGAAACTGAAAACTCATTGTCTAGGAAAATTAATGATGAGAACATTTCTCTCGGCACAATGTAGCTCTGTACAGTCAACCACCATTATATACTGCCCTCTGGAGGCCTTTTGTTACACTTCTTTACTCAGACCAATGCAGTCAAAGGCCTTGTATATGCTTGTATATTTGCCACTGACCCAAATTGAGTCAAACCATTGGGTATCTTAGTACAAGTCAACACCCCAAAATCTGGTCTTTAATTGCATAAATCTAATCCAAGACTTCCAGACGCAAGAAAAGTAGCTTTTCTATTTTCAACTAAAACACTGGCTATTTAGCCATGGCTATTTAGCTTGAAATTTCACTGTTTACGTTTGTTGAAAAGACCGTCCGTATTGACTATTGAAGGAAACTATGCAGTGCCTAAATGCACTTTTTTCAGCTCTGAATATTTGATTCAATACATTGAATATGCATTTGTATTGGGATTGAACAGCAAGGACATTTTGAGGGGGAAAGTTGATATCTTCAAATAATTCACACAATTTTAGTCTTTCTTCCAGACAAATGGGCAAAACAGATTGTAATTTGATTTGCATCAATGTTTCTTCACAAAAAGTTCAAAAAAGATACAAGATACATTCAGGAAGCCGTGAACACATTCAGTCAGTCCCCTCTACAATTTTATTTTGGGAGGCAAAAATGGGGGAAAAACAACAGGGAGATTTTTTTGGAAGGATGGGAATGACCAAGTTTGACAGTGTTAATTCTATATTATAGATTATCTGCTAGTGTCTATCTTGTTGATCTCAGGACACAGATCATTGAAAATGTTTGCAGTTGGCATTTATACAGATGCAGGGAATGCATAACTATGATTTGCTGATATGCACATCTCAGGACAAGCCACAAATTTCATTCCGGAAGCCCTCAAAACACTGACGTTGATCCTGTCAGAGTCATGTTCCTGTTGGCCCCCGTCCAACGAGTCTTTGGAAGTGTGTAAAACCATTCAATAGATTACATTATTTCTTTCAATCACAGGTAATTGGCAAAGCTGTTCACATTACATGCATATTTGACAGCTGTATTAATATGGCGAACATTAATGGAAACGTGTGGAAATAAGTAAACAGCAAATGGAGTTAATATAGCTTTTAATCTTCTTTTGCTTCGGGATATCCTTAAGAAACTGCATCATGTTTTCGGCTGCAAATACCAATGGACAATGCTCAAACTGGTACAATCGGAGATAGGGTAGTCAGAAGACTCCGTGACCGTGAACCATTACATAACAAGCAATAGCCTTGTGTTTCATTCATTACATATAGGTTAAGAGTTAGCACCGGGAAAACACATTTGTTGTTTTGATTCTGAAGTGAATAGTAAAGTCTTTATTTACCAGAATTTTATTGTTTTGGCGCCTACTGTTAATTTATCCAATTTTATTTCCAATAATTTGAAGAGTGGTTTATATTTTAAATTTCAATTTTTCTGTTTATCAAAGACGAAAAGATATTACAGATGCATTCCCATAAGGAGCACAGTAAGATGACTTAAATGTTTGAACCTGAAGCCTCACTACATTTACCTAGTAAGATAGTTAGTAAGGTGACATAACGGTCATATACAAGGATAGCCAATAACACATACTCTAATACAAAAATTTTGCATGAAAGTTCAAACATGTATCACAATGGTGAGCTACTTCAAACATTTTGGTTTCTATTTAAAATTGTGCTTTCATCATACATACTTCAAGTCTGAATTAATCTTTCAGTGTTTGAATAGTTTCATTATCATAATATTAATTTTTCTTCAGCTTTATCATAGAATCCATAGGATCCTTACAGTGCAGAAGGCAGCCATTTGGCCCATCGAGTCTGCACGAATTCTCCAAAAGAGCATCTTAGCCAGCCCCACCTTCACATGCATTTGCTATGGCTAATCCACTTAACCTACACATCTTGGGATACTAAAGGGCAATTTAGCATGGCCACTCCACTTAAATTGCACATCTTTGGACTGTGGGGAGAAACCGGAATATCTGGAGAAAACCAACACAGCTATGGGAAAAATGTACAAATTCCACACAGACAGTCACCCAGGCTGGAATTGAACCCAGTCCCTGGTACTGTGAGGCAAGAGCGCTAACATTGTGCCACCATGCCACCCATACATGAACTTAAAACCTACAATATTTAACCTGTTGTTGGTGTTAAACAGGATCTAGATCCCAAATTTTCCACTCAGATGCAACTTTTCAATCCCACAGGAGGTTCATATATTGTTAAAATTATTTTTATGAAGCTGATGATCAAATGGATCACAGTCTGAACCAACAAGGTCTGATTGCAAATGTTTATATTTCTGAAATATAAGCAATACTTTGTTTCTACAATAAATTATAAAAAGTGAGAGCATAGGGTCCATCTTTCTAAAGTTTTCATCCCTCATTTTTAAAGACAGAGCTTAAATACTTATACTGTATCTTAATATAACTGTGCACACAAAAGCAGCTTCACAGATTAAAAAAAACCTGCTGTCAAAAAGAACTTACCAAACAGACTGGTTAGTTTTCATACAGCCATAGATCCAGTTACTTGGCTCCTATCAATTCAAAAATCGAGATGCATTTGAGTTGTAACAGTAGCTTAAGATGCAAACTGAAGTATGTGAGTTAGTGAACTGAGCACAAAAGCAATACCTCCATCAGCCAAAAAAGTACACTCTTTATAAAAGTATACTTATAGATTCATTAAAATACATAAGTATATTTACAAACAATGGTTTCTCAATGCTACTGATTTTCCAATTTGTGATGCTTGCCCCACCTTTTTTTCCAACAATCTATTAAAAATGTTGATAATGATTTGCTATTTATAGCAATTAATATTTTGGTAACGGTTAATATTTTGATTTAAAAGACATTTCCTTACCAAGTTGCTAGTTCGACAATATAAATTACTGTAGGGCTCCGTCTCACTTGGAAGCGGTAAAAGAAAATAGGTTGCCTTGGGTTCCCACGCAGAAAACTGAAACATATTTTGGCATATGTATAATTTCAAAATAGAAAATATAATCAGAATAAATCAAAAAAGTTCAATAAAAACAGCATTCAGTACCTGTGGACTGTTGTAAGTCCATTTGTATGTTTTAATTTCACTCCATGTAGCGGACGAATCTAAAATAAATACACATATTAAACAGTCGCACTGTAGCACAGAAGTTCAAGATTGCTGAGAGAGATGTGTTGTTGAAACTTTTCATTCTGCACTCATCAGAACAAACACAAGAACACTAAACTTCAACTGATCACAACAATTTATATCGCAGGAGAGAAGAGCGCTGTCTGGCTGAAGCGTTGATATGGAGAAAGCAATGGGAACTATTATACGTTCCCCAAATCCCCGTGTAATTCAAAAAATATGCAAGGCTTGAACATATACCTTTTGTTTGCAGAGGATGGGTCTCTGCACAGGAATGTATGTTCTTCTATCAAGTGCAAATTAGCTATGTTACGATCTTAATTGAGCATCTTAAATTGGATGTTGGTGCAGGTGTTAGCACACTCAGGATTGTTCAGCAAGTGCCGCACAATTGCAGAATCACATCTAACAGCAGACATTTTGTTTTGGGGTTTGCAAGCGCAAATTGATTGAGTACGATCAGAACGTTTACTGTTAGATGTGATTCCGTGATTTGGTTGCACTTACTGAACAATCCCAAGTGTGCTAATTGCTGGACTAGCACCTAATTTAAGATAAACAATTAAGCTCATAACATGATTAATTTAGAAACAACATGTATCCATACGTATCTATCCATTTTATTTGCAGAGAATGGATATGTTCAAGCCTTGCACTTTTAATGAATTACCTGAGAGCTTAGGGAGCCTACAGGCGTTGTTTTCTCATGGCAATGCAATAGACAATCAGAGTTAACTTGCCAAACAATGAGCACCCTTTTCTTCCGCACTATAAATGCTGTGATTGTTTGAAATTTAGCATTGTTTGTCCTGATGACTTCAAGACAAAATAACACATATTAAACATTATATATTTGGTGAATTAAACTATATCCTGCTTCAAACCTGAGAATGAGATAGAAGACTCAAGATTATCCTCAGAATCTTTTTCTGAATAGTTGACAAAATGATGGTGAAGAACAGACATCCTCCTCTCTAGATCTGTTGTTATCTTAAAAACAAATCACCAATAAGTCACAATTAAGTTTTTGAAAAAACATAAACCAAAAAATCATGAGTAACATTTTGATTGAATAGGTTTGCAATAATACAACATAATCTTATAATGTTTACTCTGTAGACATAAAGTAATCCAATTGAAATTCATCAGTTACTGAAATAAATAAAGCCAGTGTATTGTCCCCATCATTCGGATCCACTGGGGGAACCTCTTTTACAGTGGAAAGACGCTATCAAAGACTGCACAAGTGATGGTTGCTAACACACTTTAGACCCCAGTACTACTACTGCAATTACTTTTCAATGGCAGGAACAGCTGACTCTGAATATCTAGTTTGAGACTACAGGCAGTGGACCAGTTCACTTATCTTGGCAGCACCCTCTCCTAAACAGTGACTATTGATACAGAAGTTAACTGCAGAATAGCAAAGGCAAGTTCTGCTTTTGGTAGACTGTGCTCCACTGTATGGGAACGTCGAGGAATCAGCCCAGCAACAAAACTGAAGGTCTACAGCGCCATGGTACTCACTACCCTCCTGTATGCCTGTGAAACGTGGACTGTGTATTGAAGGCATGCAAGACAGCTCAATCATTTCCACATGATTGTCTTTGCAGAATATTACGCATCCGATGGCAAGACAAAGTACCAGATACTGAAGTTCTCTCTAGAGCAAGTCTACCATCAGTCCACACACTGCTGATGAGTGCACAGACCCAGTGGGCAGGTCATGTCATCCGTATGTCAGACGAGCGCATACCCAAGCCTTTTTGGGGAACTCGCTCCTGGAAAACGCTCACATGGAGGGCTGAAGAAACGTTTCAAAAGATACACTCAAAGCGTCCCTGAAGTCGCTTGACATTAACATAGAACATAACAGCGCAGAACAGGCCCTTCGGCCCACGACGTTGCACCGACCAGTTACAAAACAATGACCCACTAACCTAAACCAATCCCTTTTCGTCCATAAACCTATCCACGGAAATTGACATTGAGACGACCACCTGGGAAACGGTGGCACAAAACCGCCCTACCTGGCACTGCCTCATCCACAAAGGCTGTCAAGCTCACGAAGCAAGCTGTATTGCTGAAGCACAGCTTAAGCGTGAGCTGCACAAATCCAGAGCCACCAGCACAACAACTACAGTACCTACACAAGTCTGTCCAATGTGTGCCAGGACATTCCGTGCCCGAATTGGCCTGATCAGACATCTTCAGACACACCGCAACCAGCCTCAAAATGACTAATGGTGTCAAGGTCCTCATCGATGACGATGGACGAACAGTTTGACTATCTATTCAATGGCATCCTGAGATGCTGAATGGAGACCAAAGGGATCTCCCTCAGCAGATTTTAATGGGCAGTTTGATGTGATCTATTTCATTATTTGTGACTCACAACCACAAGAGTCAACCCTCATCTTCAACTCAACGTATACAGATTCAGCTGGGCACTGAGCACGGTTTTGAGAGAAGTCAAAGCCGCGGGACTCTGCTGTTAGTTCATTAATGAGATGTTTGTTCTTTACGCTGCATGAATATCAGTTGCTGTTTCTCAGATTAGTCAATGTGATTTTAAGTGCTTTCTTGGGGGGTTTCTCAGGTCTTTGTGAATGGGAATGTTAGCATTGCTCAGGGCCTTTTCCATCTTATGAAGCAGGCAGGATGATGTGGGACAACACCGGCAGCCGCTCAATTGGAGTGGACTTCAGTGTTGATAGCACCATCCTCTTGTAGCTTTAAGCTACATGTTCATCATCTTTGTGAGAGCTGCAGGACAGGAGGCAGAGCAGTATTCTCCAGCCTCACCCCATCAACACCTGCTACAAAAAAAAACCAAGGTGAACCCTGTCCAGAAATTCACTGAAACATCATGGTGCAAGCATAATACTTCGCACTGTAACAGTGGCCCAAACAAAAGGGAATCCTCACTTGTTGAGCTAATTCTGTCATCTTTTCCATGAGACCAAATACGTTTTTAAAAAAATTTAAAAACATCTTAAATTTTAAACAATATTGAATATTGAAAACTGGATTTTTCCACCTAACAGTGAGAGATAATTGTTCATGAGACATTTACAATTTTCACTCATTGGTCCCAATCCTGCCATCAGGAGGAAATGCAGTTGGGAGCCCATACGTGGCACTGGACCCAGAAGTCAATTTTAGAGGAAGTGTCCAATTATTTGTCTATGTGCCAGAGCCCCATCCAATTAAACTTGGAAGACAGGAACTCAAGACTGGAGGGCCAATTGCTGGCCTTCCAGCAGTTAAAAATCCAGGGCAGAGATCATAGAATGAATCATAGAACCCTACAGTGCAGAAAGAGGCCCTTCAGCCCATCGAGTCTGCACTGAACACAATCCCACCCAGGCCTACTCCCATATCATACCCACTAATCCCTCTGATCTAAGCATCCCTGGACACGAAGGGGCAATTTCTTAGCATGGCCAATCAACCTAACCCACACATCTTTGGACTGTGGGAGGAAACCGGAGTACCTAGAGGAAACCCATGCAGACACGAGGAGAACGTGCAAACTCCACACAGACAGTGACCTAAGCCAGGAATCGAACCCAGGACCCTGGAGCTGTCAAGCAGCAGTGCTAACCACTGTGTTACCATGCTGCCCAGATGGGTACTGCTGAAGCATGGAGGTAGGTAAGTGTCCCCATTGTTGGGCGCCAGCAACAAATCAGGTAGTTTATAGAGCCAGAAATGTTAGGCCTTCAGAGATCCAGGGAAAGCCTTACAGTAAGGGTGCTTCTGCAACTGATTCTCAGAAGAGGCTTCCAGATAGATGGAGCCTCCAGGCAGGATTTCTGTTCATTGGAGCGTAAGACCTAGCAGCAGGAGTAGGCCATTTGGCCCCTTGAGCCTGCTCTGTCATTCAAATAAGATCATGTCTGATCTTCCTGTGAACTCAGCTCCACTTACCTGGCTGCTCACCAAACCCTTAATATTCCTTTACTGTTCAAAAATCTACTTATCTTTGTCTTAAAAACATTCACCGAGGTAGCCTCAGTTGTTTCACTGGGCAGGGAATTCCACAGATTCACAACCCTTGAGGTGAAGAAGTTCCTCCTCAATTCACTTAAACCTGCTGCCCTTATTTTGAGGCTATGCCCCCAGTTCCTAGTTTCACCCGCCAGTGGGAACAACCTCCCTGCTTCTATCTTATAATTTTATATGAGATTCCCCCCTCATTCATCTAAATTCTAATGAGTACAGTTCCCAGTTTACCCAGTCTCTCCTCGTAAGCCAACCCTCTCAACTCTATTTGCCTTACAGCCGTTCATGAATAGCTTCCTAACAAAACAGACATCAGACAACAGGAAAGATGCAAAAATAACAGGATTGTTGTGGTGGGTGTTTTTAAACCTTCCCTCTATTGCCTGGGATTCACTTAATGCTAAGGGTTTGGATGGGGCGGAATTTGTAAGGAGCATCCAGGAGTTGAGCAAAGTAGCTCAACTCAGGAAGGAGCCACAATAGACCTGGTATTGGGGGATGAGCCCAGCCAGGTGATCAAAGTTTTAGTAGGAGTGTGGTTCAGGAACAGTGATCATAATTCCACAAGTTTTAAGCTGACTGTGGATAAGGACAAGAGTGGTCCTCAGGGGAAGGTGTTACATTGGGGGGGGAGGGGACAGTGTAGGATCTGGACAGTGTAGATTGGGAGAGGGTAAATCAACATCTGACACGTGGAAGTCTTTCAAATGTCAGTTGATTGGAATTCAGGACCGGCATACACCCATGAGGATGAAGGATAAGTGTGGCATATATCGGGCAAACGAGGGATATTATGAGCCTTTTCCAAGAGAAAAAAGGAAGCAGTCATAAGGTTGAAAAGGCTTAGGTAGGACAGATGAATAAATTAAGAGGGCTAAAAGGAGTCATGAAAAGTCCTTGGCAAACAGGGTTGAAGAAAACCCTAATGCATTTTATACATATGTAAAGTGCAACAGGGTAGCCAGGGAAAGGGTTGGTTCAATCAAGGGTAGTGATGGGAATCTATGCATGGAACCAAATGAAATGGGTGAGATACTAAATGAATACTTTGCCTCAGTACTTACCAAAGAGAAGGACTTGGTGGATGAGGAACCTAGGGAAGGTCGCGTAGATATTCTGGGTCATATTGGTATCAAAAAGGTGGTGGTGTCTTAAAAGGCATTAAATTAGGTAAGTCTCAAAGAACAAATAGCATCTACCCCAGAATTCGGAGGAAGGCAAGGGTGGAAATTGCTGGGACCGCGACAGAAATCTTTGTATCCTCGTTGGCTATCCTCCAGTCCTCTGGAACTTCACCTGTAGCCAATGTCGTTCCATTGTTTAAGAAGGACATCAAGGATAATCCAAGAAAGGGAGGTTAGCCGTATGTCAGTGGTCTGGTTTGGACATAGAAGGGGTGCTTTTCTGAATGGAAGGCTGTGACTAGCGATGTTCAGGGATCAGATCAGTTCTGGGTCCTTCGTTGTTCACTGGAAGCAAAACGTAGCTGGGTCTAATCGCAGATGACAAAAATTGATGGGGTTGTGGATAGTGAAAAGGATTGTCAGAGCATACAAAAAGATAAAGACTGGTTGAAGACTTGGGTGGAGAATGGTAGATGGAGTTTAATCCGGATAAACGAGAGATAATGCATTTTGAAAGGCCAAAACTAAATCACAGAACCCTCAGTAGTATTGACTAGCAGGGGGAATCAAGACCTACATGTTCACCGATCACTGAAAGTGGCAATGCAGGTGGATATGGTAGTCAAGGCGGCGTACACATGCTTGCCTTGAGGGCACTGAGTGCAAAAATTGGCAGGTCATGTTGCAGCTGCACAGAACCTTAGTCAGGCCTCATTTGGAATATCGTGTACAATTCTGGTCATCACACTACCAGAAGGATGTGGATGCTTTGGAGAGGGTGCAGAAGAGCTTTATCAGGATGTTGCCAGGTCTGGAGGGTATTGGCTATGAGGAGAGATTGGATAAACTCAGTTTGTTCTCATGGAATGATGGAGGTTGAGGAGTGACCTGATAGAGGTTCACAAGGTTACAAGTGGCATGGAAAGATAGGAAAGAACATCTGACTATCCAAGGGTAGAAAAGTCAAGTACTTGGGGACATAGATTTAAAGTGCGTGGGGAAAAGTTTAGAGATGTGTAAGGCAGTTTTTTTTTTATACACAGAGGGTGGTAAACATCTGGAACGTGCTGCCTGGGCAGGTGGTGGGTGCAGGTACAATGGCAGCATTTGAAGGGCATCTAGGCAAATACACCAGTAGGATGGGAACAGAAGAATAGGGACTCCGTAAACGGATCTGCCACAATCCTACGGAATGACAGAGCAGTTTCAAAGAGCTGAATGGCCTACTCCTGTTCCCAAGGCCTATGTATCTGTGTCTTTAGTTCTAAGTATTAATGTCCTGTCACGATGGTGCCTTTTGATGCAATATTAAACAAAAGCCTAGTCTATAATCAGATGCATTAATCTATACCACTCTGTCATAGTGGCTCAATTAACTTTTAACAATCCTGTGTTAGGAATAAAAAAAATAGGAAATTTTCCTGATATCACAACCAACATTCATCCTTCAAATAACAGGATCAGAAACTGATCAATAATCCCACTGCTTTTGAAACAAAGGTTCTGATCACGATTTGTCCACACTGAATTTTCACAATGGAGAAACTCTACGTGGAGTACAAGTACTTGCCACAGGAGGTAAATGGAAAAATACAAAACAAACAGAAAAAGAAATGGATAATTATGAGATGCTAAGACCCAAAGGAAGCCTTGGAAGTATCTTGATGTGCATTATGGATTAATTCTGAAGTTTAAGACACAGTCACTCTTTGCGTCAGAAGCCAATAACACTTTCAAGGGGCGACCACTCATACCCACACCAGTCATTCACTTTTATACTCGGCTTATAAGTTGACCCCGATTTTGGAAGGACTTTTGAAGCTTCAAGAGTTGACTTATACACCAACATCCATAGTAATTATCCAAATATCTATTGATCAAGAAATCCCATATAACAATCATGGATACTGAATATAACTATTCACATAAAATTAAGTCTACCTGATTTGTCTGATGATCAACAAGATCAAAAAATGCTCTGACAGTGGCTAGGACCAGTTCTTTACACCTGCACAAACAAAGAAAAGCAGTCAGTATCGTGTATCTTGTTATCACAAAGTCAATTAGGTTTCAATTCATATCTGAACAATAAGTTTTGCAAAGCAGAAGGTTTACAATAAACATATTTACAAGGAAAATAAAACTAAATCTGAAGTCAGTGTGAGTAAAATTCAGAAATAAGGGGGAAATCACTGACAGGGGTGCACTATAGACCCCCAAACAGTCAGCAGGAAATTGAGGAGCAAATATGCAAGAACATAAGAACACAAGAAATAGGAGCAGGAGTAGGCTATCTAGCCCTTCAAGCCTGCCCCACCATTCAATAAGATCATGGCTGATGTGAAGTGGATCAGTTCCACTTTCCCACTTTCTCCCCATAACCTTGAATATGTTTAAGTCACGGGTAGATAGATTTCTGATAGACAAGGGAATTAAAGTTGACTTAAATATATTCAACGAGGTAGCCTCCACCACTTCAATGGGCAGAGAATTCTAGAGACTCACCACCCTTTGAGTGAAGAAGTTCCTCCTCAACTGCACCCCCCCTTATTTTGAGGCTGTGCCCTCTAGTTTTGTTTTCCTCTCTAAGCAGAAAGAATCTCTCCACCTCTACCCTATCTAGCCCCTTCATTATCTTGTAAGTCTCTATAAGATCCCCCCTCAGCCTTCTAAACTCCAACAAGTACAGACCCAGTCTATTTAGTCTCTCTTCTTAGTCCAACCCCCTCATCTCCGGTATCAGCCTGGTGAACCTTCTCTGTACTCCCTCCAGGACCAATATATCCTTTCGCAAATAAGGGGACCAAACCTGCACACAGTACTCCAGTTGCAGCCTCACCAGTGCCTTGTACAGTTGTAGCAAGACCTCCCTGCTTTCATATTCTATCCCCCTCGCTATATAAGGCCAACATTCCATTCGCCTTCTTGATCACCTGCAGAGTGAGTTTTTGCGATTCGTGCACAAGAACCCCCAGGTCCCTCTGCACAGTAGCATGCTGCAGCTTTTCACCCTTTAAATAATATTCCCTCCTACTATTATTTCTATCAAAGTGGATAACCTCACATTTGCTAACGTTATACTCCATCTGCAGGTCCTCGCCCACTCACTCAGCCAATGTAAGGAGATTACAGATAGCTTCAAGAAAAATAGGAGGTAATAGGGGACATTAACTTTCCCAACATTGACTGGGACAGCCATAGTATTAAAGGGTTGGATGGAGAGAAATTTGTTGAGTTATTCAGGAGGAATTTCTCATTCAGTATGTGGATGGCTCGACTGGAGAGGGGGCAAAACGTGACCTCCTCCTGGGAAATAGGAAGGGCAAGTGACAGAAGTGTTAGTGAGAGATCACTTTGGGACCAGTAAGCATAATTCTATTAGTTTTAAGATAGCTATGGAAAATGATAGATCTAGTCCAAAAGTTAAAATTCTAAATTGGGGCAAGGTCAATTTTGGTCAGGCAGGAACTTTCAAAAGTTAATTGGGAGAATCTGTGGGAAGGCAAAGGGACATCTGGTAAGTAGGTGGTTTTCAAAAATGTATTTATCAGGGTTCAGGGTAAGCATATTCCTCTTAGAGAGACGAACAAGGCTAGTAGAAGTAGGGAACTCTGGAAGACTCAGGATATTCAGGCCAAGAATATCAAGAGCAAAAATGAGGCACATGGCATGCATAGACAGCTGGGATCAAGTGGATCCCTTGAAAAATATAGAGGGTATAGGAGTAGAGTTAAGAGAGAAATCAAAAGGACAAGAGGGGAACACAAGATTGCTTTGGCAGATGAGGCAAAGGAGAATCCAAATAGATTCCACAAATACATAAAGGGCAAAAGAATAACTAGCAAGAGGGTAGGGCCTGTTAAGGATCAACGAAGTCATCTATGTACGGATCCACAAGAGATAGGCGAGATCCTAAATGAATATTTCTCATCAGCATTTACTGTTGAGAAAGCATTTATGTTAGAGAACTTGGGGAAATAAATAGTGATGTTTTGAGGAGTGTACATATAACAGAGAGAGAAGGTGCTGCTGGAAGTCCTAAAGCGCATCAGGGTAGATAAATCCCCAGAACCTGACGAAGTGTACTCCAGGACATCGTGAGAGGCTAGGGAAGAAATTGCAGATCCCCTAGCAGAGATATTTGAATCACCGACAGCCACAGCTGATGGCTGAAGGGTAGCAAATGTAGTGCCGTTGTTTAAAAGGGTCCAGGGAAAAGCTTGGGAATTACAGGCCTGTGAGCCTCACATCTGTAGTGGTAAGCTATTAGAAGATATTCTGAGACAGGATTTACAGTCATTTAGAGAGGCAAGAAGTAGCGATAGTTAGCATGGCTTCTTGAGTGAAAAATCATGTTTCTCAAATTTGAGTGTTTTGAAGGGTAACCAAGAAGAGGGCAGTGCAGTTGATGTTATCTACATAGACTTTAGCAAAGCTTTTAACAAGGTGCCACATGATAGGTTGGTGCCTAAGGTTAAGTTTCATGGGATCCAGGGTGAGGTAGCCAAATGACAAAAGAGAGAGGGTGGTTGTAGAGGATCGTTTTTCAAACTGGAGGCCTGTGACCAGTGGTGTGTATCAGGGATCATTGCTGGATCGACTGTTATTTGTCATTTATATTAACGATTTGGATGAGAATTTAGGAGGCATGATTAGTATGTTTGCAGATGACACCAAGATTAGTGGCAGTGAACAGTGAAGATGGTTATCTCAGATTGCAAAGGGACCATGATCAGTTGGGCCAATGTGCTGACGAATGGGAGATGGAGTTTAATTTAAACAAATGTGAGATGATGCATTTTGGTAGATTGAACCAGGTCAGGGCTTACTCAGTTAGTGGTAGGGTGTTGGGAAATGTTATAAAGAGATCTAGGCCTAGAGGTTCATAGCTCCTTGAAAGTGGAGTCACAGGTGGACAGGGTGGTGAAGGCAGCATTCAGCATGCTTGGTTTCATTGGTCAGAATATTGAATATAGGAGTTGGGATGTCTTGAAGTTGTACAAGACATGGTAAGGTCACACTTGGAATACTGTACACAGTTCTGATCACCGTGTTATAAAAGGATATTATTAAACTATAAAGAGTGCAGAAAAAATTACATGGATACTATTAGGGCTTGATGGTTCGAGTTATGAGAGGCTGGACAAACTAGGACTTTTTTCTCTGAAGCACAGATGGCTAAAGGGTGATGTTATAGAGGTCTATAAAATTATGAGTGGCATAGATTAGCTAGATGGTCAATATCTTGTCCCAAAGATAGAGGAGTCAAAAACTAGAGGGCATAGGTTTAAGGTGAGAGGGGAGAGATACAAAAGGATCTAGAGGGGCAATTCTTTCAAACAAAGGGCGGTAAGTGTCTGGAACAAGCTGCCAGAGGTAGTAATAGAAGCAGGTACAATTTTCTTTACATGGGTAAAATGGCTATAGAGGAATATGGGTCAAACGCATGCAATTGGAACTAGCTTAGTGGTTAAAAACAAAAGGGGCAGCATGGGCACATTGGGCTGAAGGGCCTGTTTCCATACTGTAAACCCCAATGACTATGAAATAAGTGGATCAAAAATTTCTAATTGCTCTTTTTTTTAAAACCATGTACGTCATTTGAGTGGAGAGAAAAAATTCTTTAAAATTAATACACCAAAACAAGCAATGCAACAACATAAAAACTGGTTGTCAATTATGATTACACCATAAGGAGCTGCAACATTCTGGAGTCTTGTGTGAGGGGTAATTTGGAAAAGTCATGTCCCCTTAAATCAATCTTTGCACTGACTAGCAGTCTTTACATCAATACTGGCAACTTGATTCCTTAGTTACTGGTAAGGGACTTCCCATTGCTTTTTCAAAAACTAGTTACTTTTTAATTTTGTTCCTTTTATTACTGATTCTTGACATCATTTCATAATCATAGAATCCCTACATTGAAGGAGGAGGCCATTCAGCCCATCAAATCTGTATCGACCACAATCCCACCCATGCCCCCATCCCGTAACCACTCATATTTACCCTGCTAATCCCTGACATTAGGGTTAATTTAGCATGGCCAATCAACCTAACCTGCACATTTTTGGACTGTGGAAAAAAACTGGAGCATCCAGAGGAAAACCACGCAGACACAGGGAACTCCACACACAAAGTAATCCAAGGCTGGAATTGAACCCGGGTCCCTGGTGCTGAGGGGCAAAAGTATTAATCACTGTGCCACCATGCCATTTCTTGCATCAGGGATGCTGTTGTGTGTGGTGGACATTGTTTCAGGATCTGTGAAACTTCCAGTTTGCATCACCGCGCTGCTTTCAAGAGTGGTCAGTGTCACAATCTGCACGGAGGCAAGTGTGGGCATGGAAAATGCCAGGCTTCTGGTGATAACCTGGTGAAGTTGGTGTCAACAGCCAGATCTCAGATGACACCATGATAGTGTGGGGCAATATGTACCCTGAAAACCCTGTTGCTGATACAGAGTTCATTCTCGGCACAAAGTTCAAGAAGCCATTGTTCTGTGCTGATCTAGCCCACCCCATGATGACCACAGCATCAATTTCTGTGCAACCCAAGATTTCATTGAAATTACCTAGAATGTGTCTTAGAAAGTCATGTAGAGAGACACAGAATTGCCACTGCTGATATTGGCAATTCCACGGTACACAAGTGCCTGTCGAACTGCTGCCACACCATTTTTTATTTATTCAAGGGATAAGGGCATCACTGGCTAGGCCAGCACTTATTGCCCATCCCCAACTGCCCTTGACAAGATGGTGATGGTATCTGCTGCCCTTGTCCTTCTAGATGATAGCGGTCATGGGTTTGGAAGGTGCTGTCTAAGGGGCTTTGGTGAGTTCCTGCAGTACATCTATAAATGGTACACACTGCTAGTACTGTGCGTTGATGGGGAGGGAGTGAACGTTGGTTGATGAGACACCAATCAAGCAGGCTGTTTTATCCTGCATGATGCCAAGCTTATTTTGTGCTTTGGAGCAGCACTCAGCCAGAGGAGGGTATTCCATCATACTCCTGACTTATAGATCGTGGACAAGCTTTAGGAAGTCAGAGGCAAGTTACTCGCTGCAGAATTCCTACCCTCTGATCATCTCTTGTAGTCAGTGTTTACATGGCTAGTCCAATTAAGTTTCTGGTCGCTAGGAGCTCCCAGGTTGTTGATAGCAGGGGATTCAGCAATGGCAATGTCACTGAATGTCAAAGGCTGATGGTTAGATTCTCAGAGATGGTTGTTGCCTGGCACATGTGTGGCATGTATGTTACTTGCCACTTGTCAGCCCAAGCCCAGATATTGCCAGGTCCTGCTGCGTTTGGACATGGACTGCTTCAGTATTCGAACTGTTGGGATTGGTACTGAACGTTCTGTTATTATCAGCGAACATACCCACATCGGACCTTATGATGGGAAGCAGGTCATTGATGAAGCAGCTAAAGTTGGTCAAGCCTAGGACTCTACCCTGCAGAAGTCCTGCATGACATCTTGGAACCGAGATTGACCTTCAACAACTACAGCTGCCTTCCTTCGTGAAAGGTATGACTCCAATAAGTGGGGATTTTTCCTCCGATTCCCAGTTTTGCTGGGACTCCTTGATGCCTTACTAGGTCAAATGCAGCCTAAATGTCAAGGGCAGTCACTCTCACCTCACCTCTGGAGTTGAGCTCTTTTGTCCATTCTTGAACGAGGGCTGTAATGAGGTCAGGAGCTGAGTGAGCCTTGGTAGAAGCCAAACTGAGCATCAGCAAATATGTTATTGCTAAGTAAGTGCTGCTTCATTAGTTCCATTTCTTTACTGATGACGGAGTGTAGATTGATGCAGCGGTAATTGGCCAAGTTGGATTTGTCCTGCATTTTGTGTACAGGACACATCTGGACAATTTTCCATATTGTTAGGTAGGTGCCAGTCCTATAGTTGTGCTGGAAGGGCTTGGTTAGGTGTGCAGCAAGTTCTGGAACACAAGTCTTCAGTAGTATTGCCAGACTGCTGTCATATCACATGGAATAAATCAAATTGGCTGAAAGCTAGCATCTATAATGCTGGGGTTCCCAGAGAAGGCCAAGCTGGATCACTCACTTGGCACTTCTGGCTGAAGATAGTTGCAACTGCTTCAACCTCATCTTTTACATCAATGTGCTGGGCTCCCCCATCATTAGGGATGGGGACACTGTGGAGCCTCCTCCCACAGTGAGTTGTTTCATTTTCCAGCACTGTTCATAGCTGGCAGGATTGCAAAGCTTAGATCTGACTATCACTCTTTGCTTCTGTTGCTGGGCAGGCAAGTGGTCTTGTGATACAGCATCACAATGTTGATACCTCATTTTTGGGTACGCCTGGTGCTATTCCTGGCATGCCCTCCTGCACTCTTCATTGAACCAAGGTTGATCCCCTTGCTTGATGGTAATGGGAGAGGGGAATATGCCAAGCCATAAGTTTATAGATTACGATTGAGCACAATTCTGCTGCTAACAAACCGCAGCACCTCATGGTTGTCCAACCTTGAGTTGCTAGATCTGTCTGAAATCTATCCCATTTAGCACATTTTTTTGGCCACAAAATAACATGGAGCACATCCTCAACATGAAGATAGAACTTTGTCTTCACAAGTAGTATGAGTTGCTTACTGCTACCGATATGGTCATGGGCAGATGCATTTGCAACAGGCAGGTTGGCGAGGATGAGGTCAAGTATGTTTTTCCTTCTTGTTGGTTCACTCACTACATGCTGCAGGCCCAGTCTGGCAGCTACTTCCTTTAGGGAATGGTCATCTCAATCTGCTGTGGTGCTATCGAGCTGCTCTTAGTGGTAAAGTCCCCTACACAAGTACATTCTGCGCCCTTGCAACCCTCAGTGATTCCTCCAAGTAGTATTCAACATGGAGGAGAATTGATTCTGTACCTGAGGGGATGAAGGTCCCTGTTAAGTGGCAGGCGGTTTCCTTATCCATGTTTAACCTGATGCCATGTAGTAGAGTCAATCTTGACTCCTCCCAGGGCAACTCCCTCCCAACCGTATACCACCTGTGCAACCGCCTCTGCTGGATCTGTCTTGCTGGTGGGACAGAACATATCCAGGAACGTGATAATAGTGTCTGGGACATTATCTCTAAAGTACAATTCTGGAGGAGGACATTGTCAGGCTGTTGCTTGACTAGTTTGTGAGGCAGCTCTCCCAATTTTGGCACAGGCTCCCCAGATGTTAGTAAGGAGGACTTTGAAGCGCCAACAAGCCTGAGTTTGCCATTGTCATTTCTTGCACCTAGGTCAATGTCAGGTGGTCCATCTGCTTCCTTTATTTTTGAGACTTTGTGGTTTGATACAACTATTTAACTGCTTTCAGAATGGTCTAACAGGTCAAAAATCCACCACATTGCTATGGCTCTGAAGTCACATGTAGGCCAGAGCAGATAGGGATGGCAGATTTCCTTCCCAAAAGGACGAGTGAACAGACGGGTCTTGTGATCTTCACCTTCTCTGTTGGATGGTAGGATCCAAAAGACAAGCTTGACACAAAAATGATCAGTTTGCACAAAAATAAAGGTGACAGAGGCAACAGCTGCAAAGCCATTTCATTCCTCAGTGTCACTGAGAAAGCCTTCACTGCAGTCATGCTTAAAAAAACCATCAAATTGCAAACTGAGTGCATCCAGAAGGACACTGTGGTTCCATGTTGACAGATCTATAGTGGACATGATCTTTTCCATATGCTTGCTGTAAGAGATACTTCTTTATGTTACTTGCATTAGTGTCAAGAAAGCATTCAACATCATCAGCAGGGCAGGACTCTGCTTTCTGGGAAAAGTTCGCTGTCCAAAGCTCCTCCGCTTCACCTGCTCCTTTCATGATAACATGCACCGTACTGCACAATTTGACTTGACCACTTCTGCCAGTTTCAGGGTCAAGAATGGAGTAGGACAGACTGTGCCCTAGCCTCCAAATTGTTTTTTTTCCTTTATGCTCCTAGTTTTCTCAACAGATATGGAAGCAGTTTATCTGCATGCTAGGGTTAGACAATTAGCATCCAGACTGAAAGTGAAGACAAAAATATGGCACATCTTGGTCAGGAAACTCCTGTACTCTTATGATACTGTGCTAGTCACTCACACAGCAACTGAGCAACAAAGATACATGGATAATTTCTCTCATGCCTGTCATATGTTCTCCATTACTAAATGTATGCATCAAGAAATCCATGGTCATGCAGCAGGATGTCACATCTCTGCCTTTGCTCACAAGAAATAACACCTTGCTGGAAGTGGTTAGCAAATCCTGCTACAATGGATCCACGGTCCCAGTCAATCCAGATAGTTCTGCTTTCGATGCAGAACTTGACACACACATAGAGAAAGCAACTGCCACTTTTGGCTGATTCATGAAATATATATGGAGAAACTCTTCAGACCAAGATACTGGTTTATGAATCCTGTATTCTCAGCACCTTGTTGTATGGTTGTGAAACAGGGGCAACATCCATCTTCAAGAAAGGAAGTTCAATGAATTTCACCTTTGATGTTTTCAGTTCAATCTGGGTATCTCTTGGAAGAACAAAATCCCAAATGCGGCAGGCCCCTCAAAGACAAATCTCCCAGGAAAGTTGACACACCAAGTAGAAGTGATTTTGCTGGCCTGGGCACATTCACAGAAGAGAAAGTGAAAGCAGTGCCAAGGATTTTCTGAATGTGAACTACTACAACCAGAAAACCAGTTGGACAGCCAAAGACCCACTTCAGGAATGTTAGCAAAGCCCAAAAACTTAAATTTTCACACTTGAGACACCTAGCCAACAGCAGTGGGAAACGGTGACATCAGCTAAAGGGCAGTGTGCATCACACGATGATCAGTGGCTGTAGCAGCTTGGCAATGGATGCTAACACTGAAAATAACAACCCACAGTGACACCTGATAGCCACTTCATACGTGGAAGTCGAAGAATATGACTCTCACGAATAGGTCTCTTGAGCAAAGAGCAACAAATGAAGCTACCTTAACCTAAACGGATTTCCTCCATTTCTGAAGTCTGATATAGATTGAGTGATGCTGATGGCAATGCAACCAGTAATAGTAACTGGAGGGGTGACACTTGATTCTTTTGAACCTTTCTTTCTGTTGTCACGTCCCTAAAGATATGAAAAAGATAATAAATTGTTTAAAATCAAATCTCACTTTTTTGCTTATTTAAAAAAATGGGCTTTGCTGAACCAAAAGATGGCTGCTGCAGGTCATTTAATTCATGAGTTGGCTACAGTTTCTGGAAATTTCCAATCACAGTTACAGGACAAAAGCTCAACTCAGCCTTGTGGAATTTCACCACTCTCATTGTAACGTGTCCTCAATCAACAAAATCAGGGACCATAATTTGTCTCCCCAATCTGATCCAATAACAAAAGATCAAAACCAACAGTTATCATCTACCTCTGAAGGTGAACAGTGGATTTTGACCAGAGGCATAGAAACTGCTCATTAGCCTGCTACTGATGTACTAGTTGGCAACATCATATAACCTAAGCTTCTGGAAAATTTGGTTACATTTCTAGACTCTCAAGTCAGTCTTTTGTTTAACCTGCAAACGCCACAGCAGAACTTCAGGCTGATAAACAGTCCGCATTGAATCTTAGCTTCCACGAAGACTGTTTCACTAGAAGATTTCGGCCATTGTCTGCCAAGCAAATCAAGTCTCTGTAGACCAACCACATCTTGTTGTGTCACATCTTTGAAAGAATTCTGCAGCTTCTTATTCAGCTAGCTGAACCTCCTGAACTGTAACTCTTCCGTGATGGAATACATAAGAACTCTGATTTTCCAGACTCCAGCAATCACATGAACTGATATCTATATCTGTGTTTCTTTTTCTTTGCAAGTTACCCACGGCTGTAAAAACTCTTTCCTATCTTCTTATTGAGCGCTTGTTTGTATATATGAAGTTACGACCATTCTCTGGCTTTGAATGTATGAATAAACAATTCTTCTGATTTAATTCTGAAAAGAGTTTGTGACAAGTCACTTTAAAGACTGACCTTTCAAAACTAAGGATTTGGAGAAATGTTGCACAGCCTATTTCAACAATAAAACACCTCGCTGCTTACAGACATCAAGAAAATAGATTTCAGGTTTCTTCGCTCCCCTATCTGTAACACAATATATTCACATAATAACCTGGCAGTAAGCAGTCTTTCTTTATACTTACCAAACTATGCAGAGGTGATCTGTCGAGAGCCATGCCCTTGGGACAGCTGATGTCTGAAATAAAAAGCATGGTCAGATTGTTCTGTCTACCTTCGAAGGCTTTATTAAATGCCTATCTAAAGCTGCAGCACTACTCACTGTTCCCCACCAAGAAATATTCAATGTTTGGTACATCTCCTGAGCTCAATAAATTGCCTTGTGAAAAACTGCAAAGCATCTATCCTGTGGCCATCGAATAGTGAGCAACAGGTTGAAAAGAGCAACTTAATTACTCCCACGTAAAATTAGCAGGTAAAACATTCTCTTCACAGAACACCTTACAGGCAGCCAGATAATGATTTACGTGCACATTATATTTCTATTTTTGCCCAGAATCAATGAGGAGATATTTTGTTTATAATGTACTGAAACTTCCATGGTCAAAATTGTAACTAGTATAGTCAGGGAAATGAAATGAAACTGGAATGAACAACATGAAGCTATAGCTATCTCCCAACACAGTAATTTTATAGAAATCAGAGAAAGTATTAATAACCCAAAATTTGCTTCAACTGTATAGAACAGTTGAGAAATTTTTCAGATTTTCAGCATCCCTCCACAAAATATGGTGTGAAACTGAAAGACTGTGCCACGTTTTGAATGGAAAATTGCTTTGCAGAAACCCTCCCCAAAATACTGGCTACTTTTTGTATTTCCAGTCTACCTATTTTCATATCATTAAAAAAGTCACATTGCCAGCAGACTATTTCTCTCCACAAAAAAACTCCTGGCACGCAGAAGGAGCTGCAACATGTTCAAAGGCTTCAAAGAAAGCTGTGTACCCCAATTAGTCAGTGCAATGGAACTCCTGACTTGTGCCAGCACTTGCAAGTATTTACATACTTTCTTAGTCTCCAAATATTAAAATCACTAACCAAATAATTAAATTTAGATCATTGAAGTTCTTAAAATATCATGGATAGCACAGTGGTTAGCACTCCTGCCTCACAGCTCCAGGGTCCCAGTTCTATTCCGGCATCAGGTGACTGTGTGAAGTTTGCACGTTCCCCCTGTGTCTCCATGGGTTTCCTCCACATGCTCCAGTTTCCTCCCACAATCCAAAGATGTGTGGATTAGATTGATTGGCTATGGTAAATTGTCCCTTAGCATCAAAGGGATTAGCAGGGTAAATATGTGGGTCTAAGGGGATAGAGTCTAGGTGGGATTGTTACTGTTGCAGACTCGATGGGCCAAATGGCTTCCTTCCGCACTGTGGGGATGCTACGATTTTCTCTATGAGCATCAAATCAAGTTTCAGCACCAAAAGCTATAAGGTCATGCCTATACCAGTTCAAGTCTTCAACACCTATACTAATCCCATTTTCCCTTGTCCTTTCCCATTACATTTTTATTGATACCCTAATTTGTGTCTCAATAACTATCTCAGACACGTCACATCCTAATGTCCACGTATAGAAAAAATCTTCTGACTTCTCCCCAACATCAACAAATCAGAAATAAAATCAGGACATGATTCAATAATATTAGACCACTCAACCTAAGACTGCCCTTCTCATTAATATCTGGAGACTGGTATCTAATTTAATAGAGCTGTCCCACAGACAATTCAAACAACAACTGGCGAAGTCACACTCAAAATGTGATACCTTGGAGTCAAAATTCCAGACTCCTCTATCATAATCCCTGGGTGATTGCTATTCCACATGCTGAATAGATATATCTGAAATCATGGGTAGAAGTAATGAACATTGATTGTGAACTCTATAAAAATGCCACAGCTTTAAGTCTAAACAAACCAAGGGAGCTTTTTATGACCCACATTCATCTCAAACTGATGAATCAGTCCCTCCCCACCACATAGGGAGGACACGCTGAAGGAATCAAGGTCTTTACAAAGGTGCAATCATTCAGCGCCAAGTATGGCTTGGTAGTGTCATTGATTGAGCTGGCTGAGTCCAAAATGTGGAGATACCAGCAATGGACTGAGGTAAACACTGTAAGAAGTCTCACAACACCACATTAAAGTCCAACAGGTTTATTTGGTAGCACAAACCACTAGTTTCCAAAGTGCTGCTCCTTCATCAGGTAAGTAGGAGTTCTGTTCACAAACAGGACATATAAAGACACAAACTCAATTTACAACAAAGGCAGGAAAGGACATCCAGAGGCATGGTACACTGGGGAGACCATGCAGACGCTACGACAACGGATGAATGAACACCGCTCGACAATCACCAGGCAAGAGCGTTCTCTTCCTGTTGGAGAACACTTCAGCGGTCACGGGCATTCGGCCTTGGTCTTCAGGTAAGCATTCTCCAAGATTTTCACGACACAGGACAATGCAGAGTTGCTGAGCAGAGACTGATAGCCAAGTTTTGCACACATGAACACAGCCTCAACCAGGATCTTGGTTTCATGCCACACTATCTGTAATCCCCACTTGCCTGGGCTTGCAAAATCTCTAACTGTCCTGGCTGGAGACAATACACATCTCTTTAATATGTGCTTAATCCTCTCTCCACTCACATTGTCTGTACCTTTAAGACTTGATTACCTGTAAAGATTCGCATTCCAACCATTATTATGTAAATTGAGTTTGTGTCTGTATATACCCTGTTTGTGAACAGAACTCCCACTCACCTGACGAAGGAGCAGTGCTCCAATTGTTAGTGGCTTGTGCTACCAAATAAACCTGTTGGACTTTAACCTGGTGTTGTGAGACTTCTTACTGAGTCCAAAATGAATGGCTGCTAGATTTTGATCCTGTTAGATGGTGTGGAACCAACAGGAGAGAATAATCTGCTTGAATTCACCTTCACTAACCTGTCTGTCACTGACTCTTCTATCCACAATATAATTGATAGGAATGACTCGCATATTGATCTTGTAAAGACGCAAGACAAAACTTACACCACCACCACCTGGAAGGCTCCTCCAAGTCACATACCATCTTAACTTGGAGCTATATCACCATTCCTTCACTGTCATCAAGTCAAAATCCTGGACAACATTTGGGTGTTACCTACACCACATGAACTGCAGTGGTTTAAGGTGATGGCAGCCCACCGCCACCTTCGCAAGGGCAATTACAGATGTGCAACAAATGCTGACCCAGCCAGCAACACCCACATCCTGTGAAAGAATTTTTTAAAAAATGAGTTAATTACTGAAGAATCTGGAAAAAATAATTACCTCAAGGTGGGGAAAAGTGTATAACGGTAATCTTGGGCTGTATTTTATTTACCTAAAAATTCCCAGCCCTAAATGAAAGTTTCTGCACTTTGTTAGGGGATATGCAAGCTCACAGTTACATCGGAACTTCCAGAAGGTGTACCAATCATGGCCATGCACCAAAAATTATTAGATCTTTAGAAACAAAGTTGGATTTGTAAAATAAAAACAAAAGGTAAATCTCTTCCAACTAAACTGGCTGCACTGAATTGGTAGAATTCAGTTTAAGAAATAACACTATAGAATTAAAATATTAAGGAAATCCACTTTAATAGGCTTCATAAAACAAACTTCTAAGCTGGGAAGTTTATAAAAACTCATTTAGTCATACAAGGAGCACAGCAGAAACATGCTAAATTTGCTACTAACTTATTTTCAGCGCACTGTAGGTTGAAATGCTTTTTCTCAAGACAATCCCTGGCCAGACATTTTAATGAATTGCACAGCATTCGTATATTTCAACGAAACAACATTCCTTGAAGGTCGTGGTGCTGGGAAGAAAATGCAACATTAACTCACTTCGCAAGATAAGGATAACTTGTTTCTCTCAAAGGATTGAGTGTCTTAGGAATTCTCTTCTTTAAAAGGTGGTGGAAGCAGAGCCTTTGGATATTTTTAAGGCAGAAGTAGATAGATTCTTGATAAGAAAAGGGGTGAAAGGTTATCAGGGATAGGCAATAAGGAGTTGAAGTTACAATGAGATCAGCTATCATTCTCATTGAATGGTGAACGCAGGCTCGAGGGAATAAGACTTGCTCCTAATTTGTGTTCTTTGGTAACTATTGGCTAAATACTGGCATAATTTTAAATTAAGCAGGTTTGAATCTGTTATTTCCCTAATAAGTATTGTCGTTGCTCATTATTTACTATGAGAAAAATAGAAAAGCCGAAAGGACAAATCCAACTTAATTATTATAATGTTAGATTAATTTAACTTTTCTACGTTTGTGTTCGAAGTATCAGACCCATACATAAACACAATCTTAGCAAGGTTAGAGTTAGGGTTAGCATCAAGACAGCAGTAAACTTGGCACAAAAGCACCCTCAAATAATTGAAGAGCTACTATGTACATCAACATAAAATAAGAGCAATAACTGAATTCTTCCCATAAGCCAACGCAGCAGTGTTAGTGCAAAACAGATGGTTTGAGCAGCCCTCTTACATCAAAGATGCAAACAACAGTGATGTGGTCATATTGATGCTATAAACAATCATCAATATAGAATCTTTAAAAAAAATTTTACGTTACCACAACATTTAGAGTATTATTGTAAAGGCCCAGGCTTGGCACAGTGGTTAGACCAGACCGGACTTGGTAATCACGGAAACCACCTCCCATCGAGAGAACAGTGATATTTCGTAACTCTTTTTCCTTGAGAATCCAGTAATTGTTCACAGTGGTGTAAAAATCTACAATAGTGAATGCTTTAGTCAATCAAAAGTTTACTTCATACATTTGATACTATATTTTTCCTTAATGAGATTATATGATATTGCATTTTAAGCTTCAAGAAGAACAGTGTATCCTTGGAAAAAGGCACCGAGTTCTAATCAGTGATATGTAACATCCACGGCTCCTTTACCTAAGATTTCTCTGACAATCAGTAAAACACAAATGCAACTCCATCAAACAATTCAACATTTAATACATGATAAATTAAAAATAAAATAAACATTAAAACAATATTTCAGACACATAATTAGCAAATTCAACAAATCAGCTGCAGTGTTTTACTTCTTAAATTGAAAAAAGACTTCTACCCACAAGCAACTCCAAGCCAGTCAGTCAGTTTAAAGTCAGTGGTGGGCAAACTTATAAATCACTTGGGACAGAATTAATAGTCATTTTATAAACGTGGGTAAACCAGCATGGATTTATTAAGGCAAATTTCTTGGGTTTTTGAAGAAGTAACAGTGGGTTTACTCAGAAATTGATGTTAGAACCCCTGCTCTTAATACCTAGATCAAGGTTACAAGGCACTTGATTGGCAGACAGTGGGGATAAAGGGGTCTTTTTCAGGGTCAGCTGGTGACTAGTGGTGTGCCTCAGGGGTTGGTGCTAGGACCACAATTTTTCATGATATGCATTAATGATTCCAAGGAAGGAGCTGAAAGCACTGTTACTATGTTTATACATGAGACAAAAATACATAGAGGGACAGGTAGTATTGAGGTAGCAGGGAGGCTGCAGGAGGACTTGGGCAGATTAGGAGAGTGGACAAAGAAGTGGCAGATGGAATACATTATGGAAAAGTGTGAGGTTGTGCACTCTGGAAGGAGTTATGGAGGCATAGACTTTTTTCTAAATGGGAAAATGCTTAGGAAATCAGAAACACAAAAGGACTTGGGAGTCACGGTTCAAGATTCTCTTAAGGTTAACATGCAGGTTCAGTCTGCAATTAGGAAGGCAAATGTAATGTTAGCATTCCCATCAAAAGTGCTAGAATACAAGAGCAGGGATGTACTTCTGAGGCTGTATAAGGCTGTGGTCAGACCCCATTTATAGTACTGTAAGCAGTTTTGGGCCCCACATCTAAGGACGTGCTGGCCTTGGAAAGGGTTCAGAGGAAGTTCACAAGAATGGTCCTTGGAACAAAGAGCTTGTCGTATGAGGTACGGCTGAGGACTCTGGGTCTGTACTTGTTGGGAGATTAGAAAGATGAAGGAGCATCTTCTTGAAACTTACAGGTTACTGCGAGGCCTGGATAGTGTGGACATGGAGAGGATATTTCCACTGGTAGGAAAAACTACAACCAGAGGGCACAATCTCAGGCTAAAGGGACAGTCCTTTAAAACAGAGATGAGGAAGAATTTCTTCAGCCAGAGAGTGGTGAATCTGTGGGACTCTGTGGCCCCGGAAGGCTGTAGAGGCCAGGTCATTAAGTATCTTTAAGATATAGATAGATAAGTTCTTGATTAATAAGAGGATCAGAGGTTATGGGGAAAAGGTAGGAGAATGAGGATGAGAAAAATATCAGCCATGATTGAATGATGGAGCAGACATGTTGGACCAGGTGGTCTAATTCTGCTCCAATGTCTTATGGCACAAATTCAAAATGTGCAGGTGAAACAAAACTTGGATGTATTCTGAACCATAAGGAGAATAGTGAAGAACTTCAAAAGGACTTATAGACAGGTTGATGGAATGGGAAGACAAGTGGCAGATGGAGTTTAATGCAGAGACATGTGAAGCGAGTCAGGAAGACTGCAGGGATGCAAAAGACATTGAGGGTATAATTTTAAAGGGATGTGGAAGCAGAGTGACCTGGCTTAATACATGCATAAATCAAAGTTGATAGGACAGGCTGCAAGTCTGGCTAATAAAGCACACAGTCATTTGGGCTTCATCAAAATGGCACTGAATATAAAAGCAAGGAAGTTATGTTAATTCTCTATAAAACACTGGCTTGGCCTCAACCAGAGTTGAGTCCAATTCTGGGTGCCACTGGATGTGAAGGAATTAGACAGGGTGCAGGAAAGATTCACGAGAATGAAGTTCCAAATTCCTGGGGCCAGTTACACAGAAAGATAGGAGAAATTGGAACTGCTCTCCTTGGAGAAGAGAAGATTGGCAAGAGATTTGTAGAGGTATTCAAATTCATAAGGGCTCTGTACAGAGGCAATAGGGAGAAACTATTTCCAAAGATCGAGAACCAGGCAGGCACAAGTTTACAATAACTGGCAAAAAAAACAATGGTAACATAAAGAAAAACTTTTTCATGTACTACCTGACAGTGTGGTACAGAAAGAATCAAACGATCTTTCAAAAGGGAATTGAATCATTACCTGAAAAGGAAAAATTTGCAGGGATACAAAAAAAAGTCAGGGGAATGGTACCAGGTGAACTGCTCCTTCAGAGCAGTTCAAACATCATGGACAGAATGGCATCCTTCTGTACTGTAACAATTCTATGTTTCTATGAAAACGCTTTACAGCCAACAAAATACTTTTGACTGTTGTAATGAAGGAATGGCTGAGCCATTAAAGGAACAGCAAGCTTTCATCAAAAGCCATGAGACAATGACCAGATCATCAGGTTTGGGTGTTGATGGAGGGATAAAAATTGGCCTGCATATCACGAGAACATCATTGCTCCTATTCAAATAGCAACCTCAAACCTTCTACTGGAAGACAGCAGACTGGATTTTGGGTAAGTGTCTCATCCAAAAGATTACACTTCCAAAAGTGTAGCGTTCCCATGGTAGTGCCACCAATTATGTGCTCAATTTTAAGGAATGGGTTCTCAGAAGTATGAATGCCAGAGGTATGAATTATATTTTGAAGGTAATTCATTGTCTCTGAAGCAATTTGGGCCATCCCATGGAAATGAAAGCTTCTCTGCCAATGCAAGAGTTTTCCTTGCTCTACTCACTACTCCATACCATACCTCATCTATTCTTGATCATGTCAACATCTGTAATTCTTCTCTTTCCTCACTACTCAGCACTACAATGTGCTCACTCTCTTCACCCTACAACTATTTAGCATTGTCATTTGAAAAGAAAAATAACCATACTACATTTATCAATAAATATAAATACAACATATTGTTTTACAGGATCAGGACCATAAAATATATAATATTTGGTTTTCAAAACACTCAAGACATTTGACTAGAACATAGAACACTACAGCACAAGTTGCGCCGATCACATCTATACCTACCAAGCCATAGAACTATTTGTAACTCCCAATCCCATTAGGTCCCATATACTCATCCAGAAGACTTTTAAAAGACCCCAGTGAGTTCGCTTCTACCACCACCAATGGCAGCCAATTCCACTCACTCACCACCCTCAGTGAAAAACTTATCCCTAACATCTCCTCTGTACTTGCTTCCCAGCACCTTAAACCTGTGTCCTCTCGTAGCGACCATTTCAGCCTTGGGAAATAGCCTCCAAGAATCCACCTTATCTATTCCTCTCGACATTTTATAAACCTCTATCAGGTCGCCTCTCAACCTTCGTCTCTCCAGGGAGAAGAGACCTAGCTCCCTCAACCTATCTTCATAAGGCATGCCTCCCAATCCAGGCAACATCCTTGTAAATCTCCTCTGCACCCTCTCAATAGCTTCCACATCCTTCCTGTAGTGAGGCGACCAGAACTGCGCACAGTACTCCAAGTGGGGTCTGACAAGGGTCTTATAAAGTTGCAGCATTACCTCCTGACTCCCAAACTCAATCCCTTGATTAACGAAGGCCAGTACACCATACGCCTTCTTGACCACATCCTTCATCTGCGAGGCCGATTTAAGAGTCCTATAGACCCGGACCCCTAGATCCTTCTGGTCTTCAACACAGCTAAGACTCCTAACCTTGATATTGTACTTCTGCATCCCATTGGTCCTGCCAAAATGGACCACTACACATTTATCCGCATTGAAGACCATCTGCCATATATTCCAGAAAAATGTGGGTTCTCGCATAACTTAAATATCAAGACCACTGTTAACTATGCAAATGTATAGATCACTTTTTTTTAGTATGAAGAACAGCAACTCATATTCCACTATGACATTTATCTTCTATGTTTGCTATTTGCTTTCCCTGATTATCTAGGAGTGGAAACACACCCAAAAATGCTGGAAAACAATGGAATTGTTTGTACATGTTTTTCCAATTTTTCATTTTTGTGCATAAAGAATAGCAAATTAGAATTATAACATTTATAAAATCCCCATTTCTGTCTCACTTTGCATTTGCTCTCCTCTTTTATTTTCTTTCCCGACTGCAGTTTATTGATACATCACACAAAACAGTGGCAGAACCATGCAGTCAATGGAAACTGAAGAAATAATGGAGGCTAGTCCAGTCAAAGGAATTAATTTGCTGTCTCAGATTAATACAGGAAATATTCCTCAAAATCAACTTTTGGCTGAATGCCTGCAGTTAGATGAGCCATCCAAAGCAGATTTGTCGCACGCCAAGCATCTGTCGCATGTCTGCTCAACCCCACCTAACCAAGATAATTGTCAAGTTCATGGTGGCCAAATTAAAATTGTCTGGCACTGACACAGGAGTGAACACAGTAGTGTTTGATCATTCACAACCCCAATCACTTAGTATAACACAATAAAATTTAATATTGCTTGTACACCATACATGTAACATACATCAGGTTGTAATAAAAAAAAATTAAAGGAAAACAGATTTCAATAAACCTCTCCCTTATCCAAATTTGTTGAGAGAAACCCCTGTAGAAATCAACTGAATTTGGAGTGGCAAAAACTTTATGAATGAGATCATGTCAGACTTACCTATGAGGTAGCTATCCACGAGTAAGACTGGTGCAACATGAGGTGTGGCTTGAGTTATAATAAGACTTATCAGTGTAGGTTTGAAGTTGGGTAAAGTGAATAGTGCTCTAGCAATGATGCCACCCATTGAATGACCTACAATAGCAACACTGCAGGGTGCAGTTTTTTGATCCTATGGACACAAACAGATCAAAGTTAAGCTCCTAGTAACCATTTTGGGTAAATTACTTTGGGAAAACTAGAAGAGATGATATTAAATTGGTTATGCACATTTCAGTGTGATGGGAGACAATTTTTAAAAAAAACTTTTCTATTGTTGTTGAGACACAAACTAATATCCATAACTTATCCTTTTATTCCACCTTTCCAGAAAGCTGTCAATGCAAGTAATTGCTGCCATAAAGGAAACAGATATCTGTATCCCACACAAATTATACAAGTTTAATTGAACAGCAGCATATCAATTGAGTTGGTTGGAGTACATTCAAAAAAGTGTGTGTGTGTGTGGTGAGGGGGCAGGGGGGTTAGAATTGCTCCTTCAATGTTAGGGATCTAGTAATCATTGAAAATTTTAAGACAGACTGAAACTGAAGAAATGCAGAATGGAAACATTTACTTATAAAGTGTCTATATTAATATATTGTATATTTGCATTATATTCTATTTATATCACACCTTCCACAAATCTGGTACAGATTTCTAATTAATGAACTCTACTTAATTAGTTGGTTATTTGATGGTAAAGAGGAAATAAAGCTGAAACATTGAAGGATAAAGTTCTGATTTTGCTATGACCTTGACTAAAATGTCACCTCCTGCCAATAGTCTTGAAGAAATGTATTACTTTTCAAGAACCAATATGTGCTTTCTAGTAAAAATCAAGTTTAAGCTTGAGCTACTGACATATGATTTGAGGTTTATAATACTGTAACAAGGTGAAACTTTATTAACTTGATTTTACCTTTAACTTACTTTACATAAAATTATTTGTGTCAGGATGACATGAAAATAGAAACACATTTCAGTCTCTGAAAACTGTCATATAAATATACAGGTCAGATTACGAATATTCTTTCCATTAAATATCTGGGTACATATTTGTATAGAAACAAGTGCATTTCTTATGGCTATGCTCATAATGAGGCAGAGAATATTACAAAGATTTGAGAGTGATGTAGTGAAAGGGAATGAAGTGGAGAATCATAAAATAAGTACAAATAGGTGAAATGTTTCTTGATTGATAAATGGGAAATTTGGGTCAATAGGGAAAGTGTGCCATTATCAGCACGAGACACAGTTAAAATGTGATGTATTATATGAAAAATTGTTTTATATTTAGCAGCAGTCTTATGTGGCACTGTTCATGGTAATCAAACATGCTCTTTCACAATGTATTAACACAACAAAGTACCATTAATTATTCTGCAGCTACATTGCAGCTTGGTGTAAGCTGTCTTCTCTATTTTAAGGACAAAATGTTGATATACAAATTACAAAGACCATTTAAAAAGAACACAATAACTTGGAGCAGTAGACCATCTGGCCCTTCAATCCTGCTCTGCCATTCAATATCATGGCCGAGCCTGAGTTTAAACTCTACTTCCACACCTATTTCCCTTATCCCTCGATTCTGAGACACCAAAAATGTCTCTATCCCAGCCTTAGACATATTCAATGATGGAGTATTCACAGCCATCTGGGGTTGAGAATTCCAAAGATTCACAAACCTTTGGAGTGAAGTAATTTCTTCTCAACTCAGTCTTAAATGATCAGCCCCTTATCCTAAGACTGCACTCCCTTGGTTAAGACTCCCTGATCAGTGGAAGCACTCTGTGTTTACACTTTCAAACTCCTTCAGAATTTTGTAGATTTCAATGACACCGCCTCTCATTCTCCTAAACTTCAGATAAGGCCCTGAGGATGTCAGATTTTAATTCCTCAAGTCCCTTCGATAATTCTCCGCTGATACTAGCTTTAATAATTTTCTCAATCTTTTAGCCCCAAGATGATGTTTAGTTCTGGTACGAAACTTGCGTCTTCTGCCGTGAAAGCTCACAAAAAAAATACATGTTCCATGCCCTGGCATTTCTTCATTCCCCATTATTTGTCCCGTCTCTGATTCTAACAACCTAACCTTAACTTTAGCTATTTTGTTCCTTTTCAAATGCTTATAAAAATTTACAATATGTTTTTATATTTCATGTTAGTTTCCTCTCATATTCTATGTTTCCCATTTTATCAAATTTTTGGTGGTCCTTTGCTTGTTTTGAAAACAAACTCAATCCTCAGACTTGTTTGTTTTGCAACATTATAAGCCTCTTTTAATGTATTATCCATAAATTCTTATATGAACTACAGATGGATCTTTCTTGCGGAGTTTTTGTTTTGCAATGGGATGGATTTTTATTGAACATTTTCAATTGTTTCTTTAAATATTTCACACTATTCATTTACCTCCATATTTTTACGCCAATTTACCCAATTAGACTCAACTAGTTCTATTAAGTTAATAAATCTTACAGATTGGAATGTATAGTTTCAAGTTGTTGCTTAGATACACCATTGCTTTGCAGGAGCAACAAAGTGCAATGTCCTCATAAGTTAACCAACACTTTTATTAAGCAGACTGTTACCCATTCATTCATTGCCTCTGAGTAGCACTGCTCTAATATATAGCTCTAAAATTAACTTGTCTCATTAAGGACACTGCTCTTTGTCTCCTGTTGGAAAATGATCTGAATCAGTCCTCCAACAATTACAAGCTAATGATTGCTGTGGAAGTTCTTCTGGATTGTGTTTCCAGCATTCCTTTCCATGTTACCTTAGCAACTTTTTCAAATAATCTGAAGAAAAGGAAAGTGCCACAAAATAACAGCTTTTGTTCTGATTGTGAATAGTTTTTCTAATATTATTGTCATGATTTGTTGCTATTTGCACAGAATTCTGAAAACAAATTGACATTTCATTTCATCCTGCAATAACTAACAAATGTGTAGAAAACTCTTTCCAACTTTGTTTGAAATTTCACTGGTCTAAAATTTAGCCATAACTATAATTTGAATTTTAGCCATAAATGTCTTAGAGAAGGAAATACATGTATATAGAACAAGAGAGCCAGTTATAGGATACAACATTAGACAACGTAGAGTTTTATGACAAGACGGTGTAAAAACAAAACACAAGCGAAATTACAGAAACAAACCAACTGGCATTCTATGTTAGAAAGTTGATTTGTTTGGCCAAATTTTCAAAACTTGACAGAAATGTTCTTTGGACTGGTCAGTGAGTGCAATTTTGTAGATCCAGGAAAACAATTACAACATCAGAAACCTGGATATGTTGCACATAGTGGCTTTCAGTGCTGTGAGGTAGCAGTGCTAACCACTGTGCCACCATGCTGCCCATTATCAACGATTTTGATAAAGCACAAAAAAACTGAGTTAATTCTAGCAGCATGCTACAAATCACCAGATCAGGATAAAAAAGTTTGTTCTTTGAAGAAATAGGAAGTATATAAAGAACACAGTGGTTAGCGAAGCTGCTTCACAGCACCAGGGACACGGGTACAATTTAACTTTGGATGACTGTCTTTGTGGAATTTGCAAGGGTTTCCTTCGGGTGCACCAGTTTCTTCCCAAAGATGTGCAGGTTAGGTCAATTGACCATGCTAAATTGTCCCTCAGTATCCCAAGATGTATAGGTGAGGGGGATTCGCAGGGTAAATACATGGGTTATGGAGTAAGCCTAGGTAAGTCAGTAGACTCAATGGGTTGAATTGCCTCCTTCTGAATTGTAAGAATTCTATGATAAAGTATTTAGAATTAGACATCTCAATTAGGCTAATATAAATTGGTGAAATCCAAACAATAGTGCCTCTGCGTTGGAAATTGTGCCCAAAATTATGGTGGTTTCATTTGGCTTCAATTTTCTGCAAAACATAATTTACACTGTTTCTTTGTAATGGAAACAATATTGGATATGAAGAAAAGCATTTAAAACTTTGCATCTAAGAGAATGAACATAATTCGGGGGCATCTCAACTCAAATTTAAAAGTCCCAAATGTTTTTGGTACTGGTTCAACAAATTGAACCTTGACACAAATACGTGGAAAACAAACCCAAAGACTTGAGTTAGAGTAGCAAATGTAATACTGTTTCACAATCCACCGTGTCAAGCAATTTTCCCAGATGGGTCATGATCTCAACATCAGCCTCAGGTGGTAGGCGGGTCAAGGGACACAATGTTGTATAGCCAGCAAACCCAACAGCAGTGGTGGATTCTGCCAAGGCAAGTAAAGCGATTGCAAGGATCCCTCAAAATAGAAGCACACTCTGCACCATTGTGAATAGTTAAAATCATGCTGGCCACAGATGTTATGCCATCATTGTGGAGGCAGATGGGTAGGGCTTGCAGCTATCGTTGCCGCATCCCAGGAGATCCAGGGTGGATAGATTGCCAGCCTGCCACGAGGAAGACTCCTCCAGTTACCTACTGGACTCAACTTCATCAAGGGTTATTTGGATAACTGCTACTTCCAGGCAGGTTGTCATACTGACCCCATCTCTGGCAAGATCGCTCAGGAGCAGGATGCATCAGGAGGCCAATCTATTTTCCAACTGTAGCAAAAATGAATACAATGGCTACGATCTTTCAAAATTCCTTGGATTCTGGAATAATCCCAGTAATTTGGAAGTTACCAAATGCAACACTGTTATTCAAGAAAGGAGAGAGAGAGAAGATAGGGAACCACAGGCCAGTTAGCCTGATATTTGTTGTTGGGAAAAGTGCTGAAATCTATTATTAAGGAAGTCTGAACAATACACTTGAAAAAAAATCATTGTATAATTAAGGTGAACATGGTTTTACAGAAGGCTAATTGTGTTTGACAAATTTATTAGAATATTTTGAGGATGTAATAAATAGGGTCGATAAAGGGGAACCAGTATATCTGGATTTTCAAAAGGCATTCAATAAGGTGGTAAGAGAAGGGCTCGTGGAGTTGGGGGTAATATATGAGCATCATTTTTAAAGATGTACCAGATATTAGAGAATATTCGTAATATATACATTGAAGGCTAAAGTCTTCTGCTGTTAAAGATTGCATGCCTTAGCATTCAAAAATGCATTGTGTAACAAGGTGAGAGTCATTTTGAGACATTGATTATGAAAACAAAAGATGTCAAAAATCTAACTCAAAACAAGGAAAGGTGTCTGGTGCTAAGCAACTGAAGAACTGGAAAAGCATTATTTTGAAACTTAAATGTGTTTCTTCTAGTTTGAGAAAATAATGAAAAACTAATAGGGAAAATGATTACAACTTATTTGCACTCAAAGTAGATGACCCATAATATTTTCAGCGCATCCAGAGAGGTTTGCTCGTGTTATTGGGGAGCGTTTATGGAAGGGTTAAGTATAGTGGAAATAATCTTTTGAGGTATATCTATTTCAATGCCAGGAGTATTGTGGGGAAGGCAGATGAGCTGAAGGCATGGATTGACACGTGGAAATATGACATTATAGCCATTAGTGAAATTTGGCTACAGGAAGGGCAGCTCAATGTTCCAGGGTTCCAACGTTTCAGACATGTTAGAGGCAGAGGGATAAAAGGTCAGGGGTGGCATTGTTGGTCAGGGAAAATGTTACAGCGGTACTCAGGCAGGATAGATTAGGAAGCTTGTCTACAGAGGCCCTATGGATGGAGCTGAGAAACAGTAAGGGTATGAGCATATTAATGGGGTTGTATTATAGACCACCTAATAGTCAGAGAGAACTGGAGGAGCAAATCAGCAGAGAGATAGCTGACAACTGCAAGAAACACAAAGTTGTGATAATGGGGGATTTCAATTTTCCACATATAGATTGGGACTCCCATACTGTTCAAGGTTCAGATGGGGTAGAGTTTGTAAAATGTGTTCAGGAGAATTTTCTACATCAGTATATAGAGGTGCCAACTAGAGAGGACGTGATATTGGATCTATTGGGAAATGAGTTAGGGCAGGTGACAGATGTGAGTGTGAGGGAACACTTTGGATCCAGTCATCATAATGCCATTAGTTTCAACCTGATCATGGATAAGGATAGATCTGGTCCTCGGGTTGAAGTTCTGAACTGGAAAAAGGCCAAATTTGATGAAATGAGAAGGGAGCTGGGAAGTGTGGATTGGCACAGGCTGTTCTTTGGTAAGGATGTAAATGGAAAGTGGGAGGCCTTCAAAGGAGAGATTTTGAGAGTGCAGAGTTTGTACGTTCCTGTCAGGATTAAAGGCAAAGTAAATAGGAATAAGGAACCTTGGTTCTCAAGGGAGATTGTAACACTGATTACGAGGAAGAGAGAGTTGTATGAAATGCACAGGCAGCAAATCAAGGAACAAATCAGATGCTCGAGGAGTATAAAAAGTGCAAGAAGCTACTTAAGAGGAAAATCAGGAGGGCTAAAAGACATGAGGTTGCTTTGGCAGACAGTGACGGAAAATCCAAAGAGCTTCTATAGGTATGTTAGGAGCAAAAGGACAGTGAGAGATAAAATTGGCCCCCTTGAAGACCAGAGTGGTAGACTGTGCATGGAACCAAAAGAGATAGGTGAGATACTAAATGTTTTTTTTTGCATCCGTATTTACTGAGGAAACAGGCATGGCATCTAAGGAAATAGGGAAAACAGGTAGGGAGGTCATGGAACTTTACAGATTAAAGGGGTGGTGCCGGCTGTTTTGAGACAAACACAGTAAGAAGTCTGACAACACCAGGTTTAAGTCCAACCAATTTATTTGATAGTAAACTGACAAGCTTTTGGGGTTTGCCCCTTCGTCAGGTGAGTCAGTCTTAAACCTGGTGTTGTCAGGCTTCTTACTGTGTTTACCCCAGTCCAACGCCAGCATCTCCACATCATTTTTTGAGGCAAATCACAGTGGATAAATTCTCAGGGCCAGACAGGGTATTCCCATGGACCTTGAGGGAGGCTAGTAGTGAACTTGCAGGGGCCCTGGCAGACATATTTAAAACGTCAGTATTCACAGGGGAGGTACCGGATGATTGGAGGGTGGCTCATATTGTTCCGTTGTTTAAAAAAGTTTCCAAAAGAAATCCGGGAAATTATAGACCTGTAAGTTTGACGTCGATGGTGGGCAAGTTATTGGAAGGCGTGATAAGGGATAGGATCTACAAATATTTGGATAGACAGGGATTTTAGGAAGAGTCAACATGGCTTTGTGCGTGGTAGGTCATGTTTAACCAATCTATTAGAGTTTTTCGAGGAGGTTACCAGGAAAGTGAATGAAGGGAAGGCGGTGGATGTTGTCTACCTGGATTTTAGCAAGGCCTTTGACAAGGTCCCTCATGGGAGGTTAGTAGGAAGGTTCAGTCGCTAGGTATACATGGGGAGATAGTAAATTGGATTAGACACTGGCTCAATGGAAGAACACAGTAAGAAGTCTCACAACACCACATTAAAGTCCAACCAATTTATTTGATAGTAAACTCACAAGCTTTCGGGGTTTGCCCCTTTGTCAGGTGAACGGAGAGTTCTGGCCTCGCCTTAACCTGGTGTTGAGACTTCTTACTGCGTTTACCCCAGTCCAACGCCAGCATCTCCACATCAATGGAAGAAGCCAGAGAGTCATTGTGGAGGATTGCTTCTGAGTGGAGGCCTGTGACTAGTGGTGTGCCGCAGGGATCAGTGTTGGGTCCATTGTTGTTTGTCATCTATATTCATGGTCTGGATGATAATGTGGTAAATTGGATCAGCAAATTTGCTGATGATACAAAGATTGGAGGTGTAATGGACAGTGAGGAAGGTTTTCAAAGCTTGCACAGTGATTTGGACAAACTAGAAAAATTGGCTGAAAAATGGCAAATGGAACTTAACGCAGACAAACGTGAGGTATTGCACTTTGGAAGGACAAACGAAAGTTGAACGTAGGCAAAATGGTAGGACTCTGAAGAGTGCAGTTGAACACAGGGATCTGGGAATACAGGTACAGAATTCCCTAAAAGTGGCGTCACAGGTGGATAGGGTCGTAAAGAGTGCTTTTGGTACACTGGCCTTTATAAATTGAAGTACCGAGTATAAAAGTTGGAGTGTTATGGTAAGGTTATATAAAGCATTGGTGAGGCCAAATTTCAAGTATTGTGTATAGTTTTGGTCACCGAGTTACAGGAAGGATGTAAATAAGGTTGAAAGAGTGCAGAGAAGGTTCACGAGGATGTTGCCGGGACTTGAGAAACTGAGTTACAGAGAGAGATTGAATAGGTTAGGACTTTATTCCCTGCAGCGTAGAAGAATGAGGGGAGATTTGATAGAGATGTATAAGATTTTGATGGGTATAGATAGAGCAAACGCAAGCAGGCCTTTTCCGCTGAAGCTAGGGGAGAAAAAAAAACCAGAGGGCATGGGTTAAGGGTAAAAGGGGAAAAGTTTAAAGGGAATATCAGGGGGGCTTCTTCACACAGACAGTGGTGGGAGTGTGGAATGAGCTGCCAGATAAAGTGGTAAATGCGGGGTCACTTTTAACATTTAAGAAAAACTTGGACAGGTTCATGGATGAGAGGGGTGTGGAGGGATATGGTCCAAGTGAAGGTCAGTGGGACTAGGCAAAAAATGGTTCAGCACAGACAAGGAAGGCCAAAAGGCCTGTTTCTGAGCTTAATTTTCTATGGTTCTATGGAGAGTGCAAGAGGAGGACTCTGGGTCAGGGCAGTCGGCAGAACCTAGAAAAGCGAGCAATTAAAAACAAAACTGCACGAAAGGGGAGATTTTTGAAAACATCCAGGAGTAACATCACAGGAGAAATAAAAGTTAATTGATTGAGTCCAAGAGCCAGCACAAGAGTGGCACCCTTGTTAAGTAGAACCGTGAGTATTCCTAGTGTACAGTCTTTAAAGTAAAAATCTTTAGTTTCAATAGTATTTAAAGTATAAGTAACGTAATGTCCTTAATACGTTTAATGTTCTTTTACGACAGGAAGTAGACATAAAGGAAGTAACTTAATGGTAAATCATGACAGAGCAGATCAGCTACATGGAGTGCTCCTGTGCAACGTGAGAAGGGACACTCCCAGCATTCAGGGTGACCATATGTGAGACTTTCGTGGATAGCACTTACAGTGAGGTGATAAAGAGTACACAAGCAGAAAGGGAATGGGTGACTGCCAGATGGAGTGAAGAAACTAGGTGGGTAGTGCTGGAGTCCCCAAGGTCCGTCTCCCTCTCTGACAGATTTTCCATTTTGGAAACTGCTGGGGGAGATGGTTTCTCAGGGGAATGCAACAAGAATCAATTCTGAGACACCATGGGCAGCTCAGCTGCACAGGGGGCAGGAGACAGGGTAGTTGTGATTGGAGATTCAGTCATAAGGGGGAAACAGACATATCTGTGACTGCAGATCTGACACCAGTATAGAATACTGTTTCCCTGGCTCCAAAGTCAAGAATGTCTCTGAGCAGCTACAGGACATTCTGAAAAGGGTGAATAACCAGACTTGTCGCCCACGTCAGTGCCAATGCTAAAAAAGGGATACAGTTCTACAAGCAGAATATATGGAAATAGGACATAAATTACAAAACAGAACCTCAAAGATCTCAGCATTACTCCTAGTGTTATGTGCTAGCAAGATCAGAAATAGGAGAATAGATCAGTTGAACTTGTGGCTGGAGAGAGGTTGTAGGGATTTAGATTACTGATGCATTGGGACCGATTCTGTGGAAAATGGGATCTGTACAAGTAGGGCAAGTTGTAGCCCAATAGGATTGGGACCAACATCCTCGCAGGGGCATTCAATAGTATTGTGTGGTACTAGTACAGATAAACCTGACCTGAGAAAGGTGCTGTCATCAAGATTATTAAAAATTCTGATTGTGACAAATTGTTCCCATTAGTCGAAAAGAATGTAGCCAACAGGCATAAGTTTAAGATAATCACAAAATAAATTAGAGAGAAAACTTAAAACAAAAACTGGGGGGTGAAATTAGTCAATGCTGGTGTGGCAAAATAGGTTTATGGCAAATTGGCAGGCTATTTTACACTGGGCCCAATTTTCAATACACTGGATGTCAATGTTGATTTATTGTCAGCTTTTGTTTGCATTACTGGTATTGATCAATTTTATCCCACCATAGAATCCCTACACTACAGAAGGAGGCCATTTGGCCTATCTAGTCTGTACCAACCACAATCCCACCCAGACTCTATTCCTGTAATCCCACACATTTACCCTGCTAATCCCCGATGCTAGGGTCAATTTTAGCTTGACCAATCAACCTAACACACATATCTTTGGACTGCGGGAGGCAACCAGAGGACCCGGAGAGAACCCACGCAGACACAGGGAGAAAGTGCAAACACCACACAGACAGTTACCAAGGCCAGAAACGAACCTGGGTCCCTAGCGCTGAGGCAGCAGTGCTAACCACTGTGCCCTCATGCCGCCCAAAGTTCATATTTTATAGAGTGGTTATGATGTGAATTCTCTGCCTTAAACCATTGCTGAAGCAGTCTATAAATCCTCTAAAAGGGGATTTAAATAGCTCTTTGAAAATGACAAATAGTAAGTAGGAGGGGAAGTGTACTGAAGAATGGGATGAGACCATGTGGTTTACATGGAGAAAAACATACGCACAAACTTGACACAGGGCCAGTTTCTGTACTGAACAATTTTATGATCTATTGGCGTTTGGAGTAAGAATGAAGTTTGAAATAGGTTCCAGGGTGGGTAATGCCAAAACAGTTTTGCTTCTCATCAGGGAAATATTTTGAAAGGGAAGATTTTATTTCAATCTTACCTTGTAAAGTTTAAGAATGACTTTTATACACGCATGTACAAATGTGGTTTGCCTTTCAAGGCTTCCACCGTAAAGTGCAACAAGCTCCTCGTTAAAATCAATGCTAAAAAAGTCAAAATGGAACTTGTTATGAATGTTCTCAGCTTTCCTTAGTGCAACAGAGCCCAGGGAACGAACTGAAACACAAAACCAAAATATAAAGTGTTATAAGTATTCAGATGGAACAAACAAATCAAATTGATTTTCTAACGAAATTCTTCTGATCCGTTTGACACTCTAATGTACATACATAATGTACATTCATTACAATTTATGTTTACGATCTGCTAATTTGTCAACATTTCTTGAAGACCAGACTGCACAATCATTAGGGTAGGAATGATTAAGAACTGATTAACAAATTTAAAAATGTACCTTGTCTGTAACTCCCAGCATTTCCTGGAAGGAACAGAACAGGGATTCCAGTGGCTTTTAGATTCTTGCGTGCTTCAACAGAGTCTCCCTCTCCATACAGATACAGGCCGTAACTTGGGTATTTACTAGTAAGTTTATACGGAAGCTTGATTTTCTGTTCACAGAAAAAGATTAACTGGAGTTATAACTCTTCCCCATAAAAAGTTTTATGTTTTTTAAAAACTATGATTCAGAATAAAGTGTTCACATTTTTGCCTTGTCCTTGTAAACATATACAACAACATCACAATGATACAAACAACTTACAATTCAAGAATTTAATGACATAATAGCTAGGGTACACACAAAATAGCCACATCAGAAATTGGATAGAAAGTGTTTTCTGCAATACTAGGTGTCAAAAGGTTAGGTCATGAATAGAAAATTTTAAACTGAGTTTAGTTCATAAATGGCTAGTCTGGAGTCAGTAAGCAGACGTAAGGATTGTTTCCACCCTTACAGTTCTCTATTGAATAGAATAACTTATGCAAAGCAGCAAAAAGTCTCAAGGCTAGCTATTTTTCAGTGCTCACACGAATAACGTCAGTGAATTACAGGCACCATCACAGGCAAACGTTCACCACCTTCATCCCACACTTTCAGTAATGAATCTGAATTAGAACATAAAACCAATGTTCTTGGGGACACAAAGCTAATTGTGGAAACGAAAGTATAATTTTAAACACAAGGCCTGTTTAGTAAACTTTGCATTAAATCATAAATCAAAGCAGTCAGTGGTTGGGAATGCAAATATTATCAGATTCCTGATATAATGTTGAAGGTATAATATTTTAATGCTTGGGAAAGCACAATGGGAAGAATATTCACTGTATGGTAGACTTGAAAGAAGTCAGTTGTTTTCTTTTAAACGTGAATTAGTAAAGTTAATTCTGGCAGGTGAAGAGAATACTTAAAAAAAATTCTTCATATTTTTAAAAAGCCTCACTGACTATGCAAAATTGGGCATCATGATTGGACCTACAGCAAGTGATTGTTTACTATAGTATGAATTAATCTGTTAAATTGACAAGAAAAATGCACTAAATAGCAAATCTATCACAGAAAGATTAACTTCAAAAATACTGATGCAGCAAATATTAAGTGTTACAACAAACAAAGAACTCTTCACTAATCTTACAATTGCTTGAAGTAAAACGTTAAAGTTTATTAGTCACAAGTAAGGCTTACATTAAAACTGCAACAAAGTTACATAGAACATAACAGCGCAGAACAGGCCCTTCGGCCCACGATGTTGCGCCGACCAGTTAAAAAACAATGACCCTCTAACCTAAACCAATCCCTTTTCATCCAAACCTATCCACGGATCTCTTAAATGCCCCCAAACTATGCGCATTTACAACTGCAGCAGGCAGGGCATTCCAATCCCTCACCACCCTCTGGGTAAAGAACCTACCCCTGACATCCGTCCTATGACTACCCCCCCCCTTAATTTAAAGCCATGCCCCCTCGTGCTAGCTTTCTCCATCCGAGGAAAAAGGCTATCACTATCCACCCTATCTAAACCTCTAATCATCTTATATGTTTCAATAAGATCCCCTCTTAGCCGCCTTCTTTCTAGCGAAAACAACCCCAAATCCCTCAGTCTCTCCTCATAGGACCTCCCCTCCATACCAGGCAACATCCTGGTAAACCTCCTCTGCACCCTCTCCAAAGCCTCCACATCCTTCCTATAATGTGGGGACCAGAACTGCACACAATACTCCAAGAGCGGCCGCACCAGAGTTGTGTACAGTTGCAACATGACGCTGCGACTCCTAAATTCAATCCCCCTACCAATAAACGCCAAGACACCGTATGCCTTCTTAACAACCTTATCTACTTGATTCCCAACTTTCAGGGATCTATGTACACATACACCTAGATCCCTCTGTTCATCCACACTATTCAGAGTCCTCCCGTTAGCCCTATACTCGACACATCTGTTATTCCTACCAAAGTGAATTACCTCACACTTCTCCGCATTAAACTCCATCCGCCACCTCTCGGCCCAGCTCTGCAACCTAAGTCTCCCTGCAAACTATGACACCCTTCCTCACAATCTACCACACCTCCGACTTTGGTGTCATCAGCAAATTTACTAATCCACCCAACTATACCCTCATCCAGATCATTAATAAAAATTACAAACAGCAGTGGCCCCAAAACAGATCCCTGAGGCACACCACTCGTAACTGAACTCCATGACGAATATTTACCATCAACCACCACCCTCTGTCTCCTATCTGCTAGCCAATTCCTGATCCAATTTCCTAGATTACCCTCAATCCCATACATCTGCATTTTCTGCAGAAGCCTACCATGGTGAACCTTATCAAACGCCTTACTAAAATCCATATATACCACGTCAACTGCCTTACCCCCATCCACCTCTTTGGTCACTTTCTCAAAAAACTCAATAAGGTTAGTAAGGCACAACCTACCCGCTACAAAACCATGCTGACTATCTCCAATCAATTCATTACTCTCCAAATAACTATAAATCCTATCCCTAATAATTTTTTCTAAAACCTTGCCCACAACAGAAGTAAGACTCACCGGTCTATAATTCCCGGGGAAGTCTCTGTTCCCCTTCTTAAACAATGGGACAACATTCGCTATCCTCCAATCTTCCAGTACTATACCCGAGACCAACGATGACCTGAAGATCAGAGCCAGAGGCTCTGCAATCACCTCTCTTGCCTCCCAGAGAATCCTAGGGTAAATCCCATCCAGACCAGGGGACTTATCTATTTTCAAACCCTCAAGAATATCCAGCACATCCCCCTTATCAACTGTAATACTGTCTAGTTTACACCCCTGCAACCCAGTGTTCTCCTCAGCTACATTCATGTCCCCCTGCGTGAACACCAACGAGAAATATTGGTTCAATGCCTCTCCAATCTCTTCCGGTTCCACACACAACTTCCCTCTGCTGTCTATAACTGGCCCTAATCTTGCCCTAACCAACCTTCTGTTCTTAACATACCTATAGAACGCCTTAGGATTCTCCTTGATCCTATCAGCCAAAGTCTTCTCATGTCCTCTTTTAGCCCTTCTTAACTCACTCTTCAACTCCCTCCTGGCCAATCTAAAGCTTTCTAGTGCACTACCTGAGCCCTCAAGTCTCATCCGAATATAAGCCTCCTTTTTCTTTTTAACCAACGAAACAACTTTTTTAGTGCAGAACGGTTCCCTAGCTCTACTAATTCCTCCTTGCCTGACAGGGACATACCTATCAAGGACTCGCAGTAGCTGCTCCTTGAAAAAACTCCACATTTCGGACGTTCCCAGTCCCTGTAGTCTCCTAGTCCAATCTATGCTTCCTAATTCTCTCCTAATAGCCTCATAATTACCTTCCCCCAGCTAAAACTACTGACCCGAGGTTCATGCCTATCCCTTTCCATCACTAAGGTGAACGTAACCGAATTGTGGTCACTATCACCAAAATGCACACCAACTTCCAAGTCTAGCACCTGGTCTGGCTCATTTCCCAGCACCAAATCCAATATAGTCTCACCTCTAGTTGGCCTATCTACATACTGAGTCAAAAAACCTTCCTGCACGTTTTGTACAAAAACTGACCCCTCTAACGAGCTAGAGCTATAGCAATTCCAATCAATATTAGTAAAGTTAAAGTCCCCCATAACAATTACCCTATTACTTTCACTCCTAACCAGGATCGTCTCCGCAATCCTTTCCTCAACCTCTCTAGAACTTTTAGGAGGTCTATAAAAGACTCCCAACACGGTGACCTCTCCTCTCCTATTTCTAATCTCCGCCCATACTACCTCAACAGACAAGTCCTCATCAAACTTCCTCTCTGACACTGTGTTACAGTCTTTGACTAATAATGCTACCCCTCCCCCCTTTTTACCTCCTTCTCTACTCCGACTAAAGCATTTGAACCTTTAAAAAATCCAAATCCAAAGTTAGTGTGAAATTTCTCTAGTTGCCACGCTCCGGCCCCTGTTCAGGACAATGCACCTAACCAGCACATCTTTCAGACTATGGGAGGAAACTGGAATACCCAGGAGGAAACCCACGCAGATACAAGGAGAATATGCAAACTCCAACACATGATGTGAGAATGCTGGCGTTGGACTGGGGTAAATATAGTAAGAAGTCTCACATCAACAGGTTAAAGTCCAGCAAGTTTATTTGGTAGCAAACACCACTAGCTTTCAGAGCACTGGTTGCCCCTGCATCAGGTGAGTGGGAGTTCTGATCACAAACAGGGCATATAAAGCCACAAACTCAATTTACAAAATAATGATTGGAATGCAGTTAATCAAGTCTTAAAGATACAGACAACGTGAGTGGAGAGAGCTTTAAGCACAGGTTAAAGGGATGTGTATTGTTTCCAGACAAGACAGTTAGTGAGATTTTGCAAGTCTAGGCAAGTTGAGGGGGTTACAGACACTGTGACATGAACCCGAGATCCTGGTTGAGGCCGTCCTCATGTGTGTGGAACTTGGCTATCAGTCTCTGCTCAGCGACTTTGCACTGTCGTGTGTCATAAGAACATAAGAAATAGGAGCAGGAGTAGGCCATCCAGCCCTTCGAGCCTGCCCCGCCATTCAATAAGATCATGGCTGATCTGTCGCTGCTCAGTTCCACTTTCCCGCCCTCTCCCCATAACCCTTAATCCCCTCTCCTATCAAAAACCCATCAACCCGCGTCTTAAAAATATTTAGCGAGGCAGCCTCCACCACTTCAACGGGCAGAGAATTCCAGAGATTCACCACCCTTTGAGTGAAGAAGTTCCTCCTCAACTCCGTTCTAAACCGCCCCCCCTTTATCTTGAGGCTGTGCCCCCTAGTCCTACTGTCTTTTTTGAGCGGGAAGAGTCTTTCCACCTCTATCCTATCCATCCCATTCATCATTTTATACGTCTCAATGAGATCTCCTCTCATTCTTCTAAACTCTAACGAGTACAAGCCTAGTTTATTCAGCCTCTCCTCATAGCTCAACCCCCTCAACTCCGGTATCAGCCTAGTAAACCTCCTCTGCACTCCCTCCAAGGCCAAAATATCTTTGCGCAGGTGCGGCGCCCAAAAATGCACACAGTACTCCAGTTGTGGCCTCACCAATGCCCTATATAGCTGCAGCAAGACCTCCCTACTTTTATAGTCAATCCCCCTCGCTATGAAGGCCAGCATCCCATTCGCCTTCCTGACCACCTGTTGCACCTGCAAGCTGGGTTTTTGCGACTCATGCACAAGGACCCCGAGGTCCCTCTGCACCGTCGCCTGCTGCAGTTTTTCGCCCCGTAAGTAATAGTCCTTCCTACCATTCTTCCTACCAAAGTGGACCACCTCACACTTGCCAACATTAAATTCCATTTGCCATTTCCTGGCCCATTCGCCCAGCCTATCTAGATCCTTCTGCAGACTCTCCACACCCTCCGCACAATTTGCCGTTCCCCCAATCTTGGTGTCATCAGCAAATTTCGACACCCTACACTCGGTTCCCTCCTCCAGATCATCTATATAAATGGTAAAAAGCTGAGGCCCCAGCACCGACCCCTGGGGCACTCCACTAGTCACCATCCGCCAATCCGAATAGCACCTGTTGACCCCCACTCTCTGCCTCCTATTTGACAACCAATCCTCTATCCACGCTAACACCCTACCCCCAACTCCATGTCCCTCGACCTTCTGCAATAACCTCTTGTGAGGTACTTTGTCAAACGCCTTCTGAAAATCTAGAAAGACCACATCCACCGGCTCTCCTCTATCCACCGCCCTAAACACCTCCTCATAGAACTCCAGTAAATTTGTCAGACATGACTTCCCTTTAATGAAACCGTGCTGCGTCTGCTCTATCAAGCAATTCCCTTCAAGATGCCTCGCAATTTCCTCCTTAATGACAGATTCTAACATTTTACCTACCACAGACGTTAAACTAACTGGCCTATAATTCCCCGCCTTTTGCCTGGCACCCTTCTTAAACAACGGCGTAACATTAGCCGTTTTCCAATCATCCGGCACTTCCCCGGAATCCAGCGACGTTTGGAAAATAACCACCAAGGCATCCACTATCACCTCCGCCATTTCTTTCAGAACCCTCGGATGCATTCCATCCGGTCCTGGGGACTTGTCCACAATCAGCCCCTCCAGTCTGTCGATGAAGGCCGCCTTGGAGAATGTTCACCCAAAGATCAGAGGCCAAATACCTGTGACCACTGAAGTGTATCTTTAAGACTCAATTAGCTGTAAAGACTTGCATTCCAATCATTATTCGTGTTAACTGAGTTCGTGTCTTTATATGCCCTGTTTGTGATCAGAACTCCCACTCACCTGACGAAGGAGCAGCGTTCCGAAAGCTAGTGGCATTTGCTACCAAATAAACCTGTTGGACTTTAACGTGGTGTTGTGAGGCTTCTTACTGGGCAAACTCCACATGGACAGTGACCCAAGCCAGGTATCGAACCCAGGTTCTTGGTGCTGTGAGGCAGTAGTGCTAACCATCATGCCAACCATGAAAAATTCATCCTAAAAGTTTAAATCATCCAATGGTTTGAAATGAGGAAGTAAAGTGGAAATTTATTGTGCAACCATCAGAAAATTTAAATTAAGCAAACTAAGAGTACTTTATTTGAAACAGATGAATCAAAAACACATCCCATTCACCTATCATTCTAGTGCCCACTGATCTACATTAGTTCCTAGGGTAAAAACTCTTAAAATTCTCATCCTTGTTTTCAAATCCGTCCATGTCGTCTCTATCTCTGTGACCTCCGAGATATCTGTGCTCCTGTAACTATGATTTCTTGTGAATCCCTAATTTTAACCATTCCACCATTAGTGACCATGCCATCAGTTGCTTAGGCCCAGAACTCCAGAACTTCCTCCCTCTATCTCTCTGCCTTGCTAACTCTCTTTACTCCTTGAAGACATTCCTTCTTATCTTTGACCAGGCTTCTGGCCATTGGACCTAATATCTTCTGACATGGTCCTATGTCATACTGTTTGATAATACTCCTGTAAATGACTTGAGATGTTGTACGGGCAGCATAAATGCACTTTTGCCTCACTGCCAGGGACCTGGCCTCGGGTGACTGCCTATGTGGAGTTTGCATGTTCTCCCCATGTTTGTGTGGGTTTCCTCCCACAGTCCTAAGATGTGCAGATTAGATGGATTGATCGTGCTAAATTGCCCCTCCCAGTGTCCCAAGATATGTAAGTTAGGTGGATTAGCCATCTGTGGGGTACAGGGAAAGGGCAAGAGGAAGTGGGCCTGAGTAAAATGCTCCAGAGTCGATGCAGACTCAATGGGCTAAATGGCCTCCGCTGCACAGAACAGATTCTATGAATATTTTTTAAATAAATGCAAATGGTTGTTGCACAGAGGATGTCATTGGTTCACTGTGCTTGTGCCAATCATCAACTGCAGATTGGATGTGTCAATCCCAACTTCCTTTCCCTCCAAATATTATTTCCTTGCAAAGATGGTTATTCACTTGGGTTCAATACTTATCACTTAAAAATTCACAACTCCCCATTTTGACATTAGCCCTAAATTTACGACTAATTATCAATCTGCTAATCAATGGACATAATCAGTTTTCCCATCTCAAATATTTTCAATATTTCAAACACTTATATTCCCGTTAATCTTCTAAGCGCCACCTAACAGGGAAAGTTTCTCCAAGTACCTCACAGTAACTACCTTTTAATCCCCATCTAAAAATGCAGCTTTTCAATAAATTTAAATAACGGGTAACCACAATCTTGCACTGTGCTCCAACTGTAATAAGATGTTGTCTTTTGCAGATTTGTAATCCCCTCCACAATTTTATATTCAATGCTATATGTAAATCCAGCACCTCATTTGCCTTTTTCACATCCATATTTTCTGATTTAAGGAGCTGCACCTTGAGAGTTCCTCCACCCTGCTGAGAATGTTATTTAGCATTAACTTTCATTTTCCCCACAATGTACTACTGCACATATATTTGTGTCAAATAACATTTGACATAAATCTGACAATTCCCTATAAATCCATCATGTCGCAATCCAGTTAACAATTTACATATCCCCAAACTTGGTACCATAAACAAACTGCAATGACACTTCTTCTGAGTCCCTAAGTCATTAAGGATAGATGGCCCAGCACAGCTCATTCAGCAAAACCTCAGCTACATTTTTCAATCTATTTGCCCTGATTCTCTATATTCTTAAATCAACCCTGTGTCTGTATTTCACACTCATTTTCCAAGACCAGTCCTTAATTTTCAATTTATCAAATCTGAAAATAACTGATGAATTACTATAATACAAATTCAAACACATCTGAGGGGCTCAGCCAAATCAAAACCTACATAAATAAAACCCCTAGGCATTTTTTAAAAACATGAGCACTATTTGAAAAACAGTATACTACACAAGAGTGTATCTGCATCATCTGTACTAAGCTCAGTCATTTCAGATCCTGCTTCCACTGCCACATTTCACCTTAAGTTCAGATGACGTGAATATACGTTGAGAAACAACAAAGGAACACAACCACTTCAATTATGAAAACCAACAGTAAAGTTAAGCTTTAAAAGCACATGCACAAATGGACCCATTGCCAACTATACATTAGCTGTGTGAACCCCAACTCCTTTTCCCTCCTCCTTCAAACGTGTGTTATATTTCCTCTCAAAGGTAATAACTCACTTAGCTTCAATATTCGTCACCAATAAAATTTCCCAAATTCCCCCATTTTGATGCTACTCCTAAATTTAAGCCTCATTACCAATTTGTACTCAATGGAAATAAACAGTCTTCCCATCTCAAATAAAAGCAAATTACTGCAGATGCTGAAATCCAAAACCAAAAGAGAAAATGCTGGAAAATCTCAGCAGGTCTGGTGAAACCTCAGAACTGTTGAGATTTTCCAGCATTTTCTCTTTTGGTTTTCCATCTCAAATCTTTAACATTTTGAACACCATTAATCTTCTCAGTTCTACAGAATACTGAAATTGTTTTTTTCCAATAAAGTTCATTTGTCTTGCAGCATATACATGGATACCCATTATCTTATATTGTTAAAAAGGAAAATGTAAAGGCTTCTGCTACTCCAGGAGAAATAGGTCAGGAATGTTGACTCAAAGACCTTTTTTTGGTTTTGGTGGAGGAAAATGGATAAAATAGACTTCAATTTAGGGCTGGGATAGTTTTGACGAGTAGGTAATTAGCTATAGTCAACGACAGATCATAGACATCTCTCTCCTGAAGACAGATTATTGGTTATATAACTTGTGGGGCAACTCTACACATCAAGCATGGGTCAGGGAAATAGGCCTCAAAAAAATATTACAGCTGGTATGGAGATTGAACCATTAACTCTGACAGATCTTACTTGAATGGTCACTTGAAAATAAAAATAGTACAACATTAAAAGTCTGACTTATAAACTAGGCTATTTTCTTAACCTACCATTTGAAGATATTATTTCTTAATATTCATCAGCAGCAATGATCAGAACTCAAGTTGTGGTCACATCATTACGTAGTTTTGAGCTTAACAAAATAAGGCAAATTCATCAAAGAATTATTGGTTCCAATAAAGCATCTTTAAAGTCGACACAAAAGACCCCATTAAAATATTCTGAAGAGCAACAAGGAAATTATCCCTGATACCTGAGTGAATATTAGTCTCTTAATCAACACTTTGAAAACAGATTAACTGGTCATTGTCATATTGCTGTTTGTAGGAGTTTACCGTCACAAATAAGCTGCAATCCTGCCTAAACAAGTGTCCAATGTAAAACGCTTGATTGTGTAGCACTTTTGGCAGCCTTCAATTCTGAACGGTACTATATATATCTTTTTCTACAAAAACGCAGTAAGCTGATCCGAGATTTTTTTATGCAAGTCAAAGGATGTGGCTAGGTCAGCATAAATTGCTCATCCCTAATTACCATTGAGGTGATGATAGAAAGCCAGAATACAAATGTAAAAAATCTACATAAATAATTGATTAGACCAGAGGGTTGGGGTTGGGGTTGGGGTTGGGGTGAAAACATGGAAGTTCACTAAAACAGTAGGAACGAGTGGCTTTCATTGTAGACAAAACCGAACAGAAAATAGGGCACATTTCATTGGATAAATGGCTAAGATGATACTTAGCGAAAGTGTTGAAAATTCAGGAGCATTTGTGACAAGGATACCCAAACACCACAAATCTAACAAAAAACAAAAATATTTTTATTGCTTAAATGACGGGCAGTCGGGAGGGGAAACCATACAACAACGGTGTAAAAAGAAATCACAGTAGCGTTTAGAAAATAGATTTAAACAAATATAGTAAAGAGAAAATAAGTGGAAGCCAAACCAGCACAATGACCCAAACTGCCTCCTTCTACGCTATAAATGTCAACGAGTTTAATGACAGTGAATAATAACAGAAAAAGTGGTTAGGTGCTAATCAGAAACGAGACAAAGGTAACACTGAATTTATAAACTCTCCAAAATAAAACTATTAAACTAGAAAGTTTATTGGATTCCAGTCTCTCAAAATCCCAGCAAGATAACAAAAGCCTTGGCAAAATACTTGGTACAGAGCAAACTTGTATAAACTGGACCCCAATGGCCTGTTGCACCGTCAGGCAGAGAATTAGTAGCAGGTTTATGCTCTGCACACATTAGAAGACTCCAGGCTCTTCCATTCACCTGTTGGGGCTGCAGCCACTTACTATATATTGTGGGTACTCGAACATGTAGGTCATGCTACACTTGTTTTCTTCATACACGAACAACACGTCCCATATTCCGAGACTCACTAAAGTCAATAAAAAGCTCTGAAATATCGCAGACAGCCACCTCTTCCGACCGCCAGCCATCGTCGCGCTCGTCACTGAGCAGGTGTCACCTAACCTGCTGCCGCCCGGTCTGAGGAACCGTCATCTGATTGGGGACAGATGCTGTCAATCAGCTCAGAGGCCCCCCCCCCCCCCCCGCCTTATCAAATCGGGAGACGAGAACACGCACTTTCAGCTATCAAGTTAGGTTGACTTCACACGGCAGCGTACCAACGTCATCGACGGCAGGTCGCCGGAAGGGCACGATCTTCTCTCCTGCCTGCCATGTTGGTAAGGTCTGCCCTGGTTAAAGCAGTAAAAAGCCTGACAACACCAGGTTTTAGTCCAACCTATTTATTTGATAATATACTATTTATTTGATAATATAATATGAGTATATTATCAAATAAATAGGTTGGACTAAAACCTGGTGTTGTCAGACTTTTTACTGTGTTTACGCCAGTCCAACGCCGGCATACCCACATCATGGTTAAAGCAATCAGACATTTCAATATAATTTCTGGCCTTTACAAGGCTGAAAACTTATACTGATTAGTAGGTCAGGCGATTTTGGTGTTGTCAATTCTCGTTTAATGTATGCTTGGAGTTTTGAGCATGTGTTTTAATCATCTAACAGCATGTGGTCCTTCAAAAGAAATACTTGCTTATATAGTGCCTTTGATGACCGCTGGACATGTAAAAGCTTTACAACCAGTGAGGTACTTTTGAAGTGTATTCACCATTGTAGGAAATGTGACAGCCAATGTGCACCCAGCAGGCACCCACAAATAGCAATGTAGTAATGACCAGATAATAGAATCCTACAGCCCATGGAGTCTGCACCAACCACAATCCCACTCAGGCACTATCCCCATACCCCTACATATTTACCCACTAATCCCTCTAACCTATGCATCTCAGGACACAATGGGCAATTTTAGCATAGCCAATCAACCTAACCCACACATCTTTGGACTGTGGGAGGAAACCAGAGCACCCGGAGGAAACCCACGCAGACACGAGGAGAATGTGCAAACTCCACACAGACAGTGGCCTAAGCTGGGAATCGAACCCAGGTCCCCGGAGCTATGAAGCAGCAGTGCCAATCACTGTGCTACCATACCACCCAAATTTGTTCTTGTAGTTTTGATTGATGAATATTGACCAAGACACAGGGCATACCTCCCCTGCACTTCTTCAACAAGAAGGCAGGCTTAATAAACAATCTGAGTAAGAGATTCCCTAGGAAGCAATGTCCATAATATGATGGAATTCAATTTGAGAGTGATAAACTTGGGTAGAAACAACTGTTTTACATTTAAATATGGGTAATTATAAAGGAATGAGAACCGAGTTGACTGTAGTTGTCTGGGAAAGGTGTTTAACAGGAAGGACAGTTGACCAGCAGTGCAGACGTTTCTGAAAATAATTCATGACCCGCAACAAGGATGTATCCCAGCTAGGAAGAAGGATTCTAGGAAGGGGATAAATCAATCATGGCTAATCAAGGAAGTGAAGGATAGTATTAAACTGAAAGAAAAAAGCATATAATGTGGCAAAGATTAATGGTGAGCCAGAGGAACATTTTAAAAACCAACAAGAGATGACAAAAAATAAAATGGGAGAAGATAAACAGCAAGAACTTCTTTAAATATGTGAAAAGGAAGAGAGAGGCCAAAGAGAACATCGGCCCCTTGAGAATGAGACTGGGGAAATAATAATGGGGAACAAGGAAATGGCAGAGGAGTTAAATAGGTGCTTTGCGTCAGTTTTCACAGTGGAAGACACTAATAATATTCCAAAAATATTAAGTAATTGAGAGGCAGGGGTGAGGGGGATAAATACAATAATAATTATGAGGAGAAAAGTACTAGGGAAACTAATGAAGCTAAAGGTCGCTAAGTCCACTGGACCTAATGGGTTGCATCCCAGGATATTAAAGTAGCTAGAGAAAAAGTTGATGCTGTAATGTTTCAAGAATCCTTTTATATTCTGGAAAAGTCCCAGAGGATTGGAAAACTGCCAATTTAACACCTTTATCCAAAAAAGGAGGGAGATAAAAACAACAACTGTCAGTCAGTTAGCTTAACCTCAGGCAATGGAAAAATGTTATACAGTGCATTAGAAAGGATGTGACAACAGAGCATATAGAAATGCATAATATAATCTTAGCCTTATTGAATATAATCAAAGCCTTAATGAAGGGGAAATCATGCCTGACAAATTTATTAGAATTCTTTGAGGTGATAATGAGCAAGATAATGAAGGAGAAACAATAGATGTAATATACTTGGATTTCAAAAAAGCATTTGATGAGGTACTGCACAAAAGGCTACTTATTAAGATAAAAGTCCATGTGTTGGAAGTAATATGTTAGCATGGATAGAGTTTTGGCTAAGTGAGAGCCAAACAGAGAATTAGGACAAGGGAGGCATTTTCTGGATGCAACTTGTAACTAATAAAGTACGACAGGGATTCGTGCTGGGGCCACAATTATTTACAATATGTATTAATGACTTAGATGAGAGAAGTGAATGCACACAACAGCAGGTGAGAAGTGGTGAGGATGACACAAAGTGTCTACAGAGGGACATAGACAGGGTAGGTGAGTGGGCAAAAATTTGGCAGATGGAATGTAGAAAAATGTGAAGTTATGCACTTTAGTAGGAAAGATAAAAGTGCTGAATATTATTTAAATGGAGAAAGACAAAAAAGCTGCAGCTCAGTGAGATTTGGGGATCTTTATGCAATAATCGCAAAAAGCTTGCATGCAATTTCAGCAGGTAATTGGGAAGGTAAATAGAATGTTGGCCTTTATTTCAAAGGGAATAGATTATAAAAATAGGGGAGTCTTGCTAAAAGGCACTAGTTAGACCTGGGATACTGTGGGTAGTTTTGGTCCCTTTATCAACAATCTGACAACAATCCCATCAACAATTTATCAACAGTCCCATCCTGGCCCTATCCCTGTAACCTCACTTATTTACCCTGTTAATTCCCTTGACACTAAAGGAAAGATATACTGGCATTGGAAGTAGTCCAGAGAAGGTTCACTTAGTTGATCCTGGGTGTGGAAGGTTTTTTTTATGGAGAAAGGTTAAGTCAGTTGAGCCTGTATTCATTGAAGTTTAGAAGAATGAGAGGCGACCTTATTGAGACATATAGGATTCTTGGAGGGCTTGACAGGGTAGGTACTGAGAAGATGTTTCTTCTTCTGGAAGAGTCCAGATCCGGAGGGCATACTCTCAGAGGAAGGGGTCATGTATTTAAGACAGAGATGAAGAGGAATTTCCTTTCTCAGAGGGTAGTGATTCTTTGAAATTCTTTACGGCGGAGAGCAGTAGAGGCTGGATCATTACATTTGTTGAGGCTGAGATAAAGAGATTCTTAAACAGTAAGGGAATCAAGCATTTTGGGGATAAGGCAGGAAAGTGGAGCTGAGGATTATGTCAGGTCTGTCATGATCGCATTGAATGGTGGAGCAGACTCAATGGACAAAATAGCCCACTTCTGTTCCTATGTCATAGAAGCACAGAATCCCTGTAATGCAGGGGAAGGCCATTTGGCCCTTCAACTGTGGACCAACAACAATCCCATCCCGACCCTATCCCTGTAACCCCACTTATTTAATCTGCTAATCCCCTTGACACTAAGGGAAAATTTAGCATGGCCAATCAACTTAACCTGCACATCTGTGGGACTGTGGATGGAAACTGGAGCACCGAGAGGAAGCCCACGCAAACAGAGGGAAAATGTGCAAACTCCACCGAGGCCGGAATAGAACTTGAGTCCCTGGTGCTGTGAGGCAGCAGTGCTAACCACCATGCCGCTCTTTTTAAATCATGAGCTCCATTGGGCTAGCAACACATATATGGCCACAGCTCAATGTATTTATTACTCCAATTAATTTTCTTTTCCCAATAGAATTATTATCTTGCTATAATCCTTGTCTTGCTATAATTTCATCTGCAATTGCTCCAATAGAGTATGATAATGTAATTATTTGTTCATATTGTCCATCTGGAGCCAATTTGGATTCTTGAAATTTTCACCCTCCATAGTGTCCAATTCTGTGTTTGATTTATTTTGACTAATCTTATAAAGAGAGATTGAGCAGTTTGGGCCTAGACTTACTGGAGTTTAGAAGAATAAAAGGAGATCTAAAAGGATGTGCAAAAGGAGATTGACAGGGTAGACATAGAACAGATGTTCCCTCTTGTTGGATATTCTGAAACGAGAGGCCATAGTTTTAGGCTAGATTTAAAACAAAAATGAGGAGGAATTAGTTTACTCAAAGAGTCATGAATCTGGGATTCTCTATCTCAGAGTGCAGTGGATGCAGGAACTCTGAACAAATTTAAGGAGATGGATCATATTTAATTAGTAGTGGGATGAAGGATTTAGGGAGTGGGCAGGAAGATGGCAGTGAGGCCAAGATGATATCAGCCATGATTGTACTGAGTGTGGAGCAGGCTCAAGGGCTGAATTGGCTACTCCTGCTCCTAGTTCTTATTGTGTTCTTAACGGCTGGTCGTTCCATAAGCAATGGAAAACAGTGGCAGGATTGGATAGAATCAGCATGGATTTATGAAAGGAAAATCATGCTTCACAAATCTATTGGAATTCTTTGAGGATGTATCTCGTAGAGTTGATTAGGGGTTAGATGAAACAGTGCCTTTAAGAAATGTATTTTAGTAATGTATATCGTGCAGGATTTTTTTTAAACAGACTATTCTAATTGATACAACTGGGTCTATATCTGGCAACCCTGTATTTTTAATGCAGCAGCATAATTGTTCCTAATTGCTAGAATGTTTTTTTTAATCTGGACTAATGCTGTTCTGGTATTTTTAGTGTTTTCCCCAGGGTTTTTGCAGAGTAAAACTTGATTAGGTTGATGGGCAGAAAATCGTGTGACTGAGTGGAGCTAAGTTCACACAAAAAAATCAACCTTAGATGCTGCTTGGTATTGTTAGAGAGCAGTGCCTCTTTTTCTCTCACTTGAGTTGGAGACTGAATTCTACCAGGAAATAAGTCTCATTCTTTGAGAGTCTGCTGTTTGGGAATGGATCTTTCTCTGGAGGTGGTTGTATGTATGAGAGTCACTCTAGATCTCCAGCCAGAGGTGTCAAAAGGCTGTAAATCTAGCATCTACACGAGCATATCTATTTTTAGTACGAACTGGTTTGGAAGAAGGAATTTATGTCTATAAGGTGCTGCTTACTTGGAACTATAGAGATTGCTAGTTGTTAAGAACTACACCTTGCCATACTTAAGTGTTTCCAATTGGTAAAAGTTATGCTAATTTTTTTTTCATATTTTAAACTATGTTGTTAAAAATAAAGTTTGTTTAATAAAAGCTTTCTAGTGAGTCGATTGAATCATACCTGGAACAAAACACCTAATGTCAAAAGGAAAAATTAGGGTTGAGGCTAACTTCACAACATACCTTGGAGTTTCTGACCTGGTCCCTTAAAGAGGAGCGAATGTATGTGGTTTGTTTAGACTTTTGGAAGGCTTTCAACAAAGTGCCACAAAATAGACTGAAGTGTAAAATTAAGGCATGTGGCATTGAGGGTAGTATATTGAGATAGATAGAAACTGGTTGACAAACATGCAGCAAAGAGTAGGAATAAACAGGTTTTTTTCTAAATGGCAGGCAGTGACTAGTGAGGTATCGCAGAAATCAGTGATGGAACCCTAGTTATTCACATGTTTTGGTTGAGGAAACTATATGTAATATCTCCAAATTTGCATGTGAAACAAAGCTGGGTGGGAGGGTGAGCTGTGAGGTGAATGCAGAGATTCTTCAGTATGATATTATTAAACTAGAAAAAGTGCAAAGAAGATTTACTAGGTTGCTACTGGGACTTGATGATTTGAGTTATAATGAGAGGCTTGATAGACTGGGGCTTTTTTCTTTGCAGTGTAGAGGCTGAGGGGTGACCTTATAGAGGTCTATAAAATAATGAGGAGCATAGCTATAAAGTCAGTATCTTTTCCCAAAGGTAGGGGAGTCTAAAACTAGAAGGCATGGGTTTAAGGTGAGAGGGAAGAGATACAAAGGTGTCCAGAGGGGCAATTTTTTTCACACAGAGGGTGGTTAGTGTCTGGAACAAGCTGCCAGAGGTAGTAATAGAGGCGGGTACGATTTTGTATTTTAGAAAGTGTTTAGATAGTTACATGGCTAAGATGGGCATAGAAGGATAAGGGCTAAATGCAGGCAAATTGGGACTAGCTTAGGGGTTTTAAAAAAAGCGTGGCATGGACAAGTTGGGCCGAAGGGCCTGTTTCCAACTGTTTCCAAGTCCTCAAGGACTTTATTTGGACAAGTTGAGTGAATGGGCAAATGATTGGCAGAGGAAGTATGATTTAGATAAATGTGAGGTTATCAACTTTGGTAGCAAACCAGGGAGGCAGATTGCTATCTGCATGGCTAAAAATTAGGTTAGGAGAATGTGCAACAAAACTGGGATATTCTCATACACCAGTCAGTGAAGGTAAATATGCAGGTTCAGCAGGCGGTGAAAAAAGGCAAATGGTATGTTGGCCTTCATGGTGAGAGGATTTGAGTATGGGAGAGGGATGTCTTGATGCAATTATACATGGCCTTGTTGAGGTCGCACCAATAATATTGTGTACCGTTTTGGTTTCCTCATCGGAAGAAGGATCATGGATTCCCTGCAGTGCAAAAGGGGGCCATTTAACCCATCAAGTCTGCACTGACTCACCTCTGACAAAGAATCCTACCAAGGTTCATGCCCACCTTACTACCATGACTCCATGTGTTTATCCCACTAATCCTCCAATCTAATATATCTTGGGATATTAAGGGACAATTTAGCATAGCCAATCCATCTCACCTGCACATCTTTGGACTGTGAGAGGACACCAGAGCACCGTGGTCTGGGGAAACCCATGCAGACACTTGCAAACTCCAAAAAAATCACCCAAGGCTGTAATTAACCCATGTCCCATGCACCGTGCTACCATGCCACGGATGTTCTTGCTCTAGAGGGAGTGCGGAGAATCATAGAATCTACAGTGCAGAAGGAGGCCATTTGCTTAATCAAGCATGCACTGACAACAATCCCACCCAGGTCCAATCCCCATAACCCTCCCAATCCCCTGGACACTGAGTGGAAATTTAGCATGGTCAATCAACCTAACCCGCACATCTGTGGACTATGGGAGGAAAATGGAGCACCCAGAAGAAATCTACACAGACACGGGGAGAACGTGCAAACTCCACACATATAGTCACCCGAGGCCAAATTGAACCCAGGTCCCTAGCACTGTGCCAACATGCCACCCCAGAAGGCTTACCAGACTGATTACTGGGATGGCAGGACTGACTTATGAGGAGAGATTGAGTCAGTTGGGATTGTTTTCAGAAGACTGAGGGGAGAATCTCATAGAAACCTGTAAAGTTCTAACAGGACTAGACAAGGTAGATGCAAGATGGATGTTTCCTATGGTGATGATGCCCAGAACCAGGGGTCACAGTCTGAGGATACAGGCGTTTAGTTCAGAGATGAGGAAAAATTTCTTCCACCCAGAGAGTGGTCAGCTGTGGTATTCGCTGCCACAGAAAGTAATTGAGACCAAAACATTTTTGTTATTAAGAAGTAGTTAGATATAGCACTTGTGGGGAAGGTGGAATATGACTATTGAGTTGGATAATCAGCCATAGAAACATAGAAGATAGGAGCAGCAGGAGGCCATTTGGCCCTTTGAGCCTTTTCCACCATTTATTACGATCATGGCTGATCATGCAATTCAATAGCCTAATCCTGCTTTCTCCCCATAATCTTTGATCCCATTCACCCCAAGTGCTATATCCAGCCACCTCTTGAATACAGTCAATGTTTTGGCATCAACTCCTTCCTATGGTAATGAATTCCACAGGCTCAGCACTCTTTGAATGAAAAAATGTCTCCTCACCTCTGTCCTAAATGGTCTACCCTGAATCCTCAGATTGTGGCCCCTGGTTCCGGACTTCCCTATCATCGGGAATATCCTCTCTGCATCTTCCCTGTCTCGTCCTGTTAGAATTTTATAAGTCTCTATGAGATCTCCCTCTCATTCGTCTGAACTCCAGCGAAAACAATCCTAACCTTGTCAATCTCTCCTGATACTTCAGTCCTGCCATCCCTGGAATCAGCCTGGTAAACCTTCACTGCATGCCCTTAAGAGCAAGAACATCCTTCCTCAGAAAAGGAGACCAAAACTGCACACAATACTCTACGTGTGGCCTTACCAAGGTCCTGTATAATTGCAACAACATATCCCTGCTCTGTACTCAAAATCTCTCACAATGAAGGCCAGCATGCCATTTGCCCTCTTTACTATCTGCTGCACCTTCAGTAACTGACATCCAGATTCCGCTGTACACTCCCCTTTCCCAATTTACAGCCATTCAGCCTTCTTGTTTTTGCTTCCAAAGTCAATAGCCTCACATTTATCAACATTATACTGCATCTACAATTGATGTGCCCATTCACCCAACCTGTCCGGATCATTCTGAAGGATCTCTGCATCTGCGTCACAGTTTACCCTACCACCCAACTTGGTATCATCTGTAAACTTTGAGATGTTATATTTTGTTCTGTCATCCAAATCATTATATATTGTGAATAGCTGGGGTTCTAACACTGATCCCTGTGGCACCCCACTAGTCACTGCATGCCAATTTGAAAAGCACCCATTAATTCCTATTCTTTGTTTCTTCTCTGCCAACCAGTTTTCTATCCATCTCAATGCATTTTCCCTAATCCCATGAGCTTTAATCTTGCACGATAACCTCTTGTGTGGGACTTGTCAAACACTTTCTGAAAGTCCAAATATACCACATCAACTGGTTTCCCCCTTGTCAACTCTACTAATTACCTCTTCAAAGAATTCCAACAGATTTGTCAAGCATGATTTCCCCTTCATAAATCCATGCTGACTCTGTCTGATCTGCTTTCTAAATGCTCTGCCATATAGTCTTTAATAATGGATTCGAGAATTGTCCCCACTACCTATATTAAACTTACTGGTCTATAATTCCCTGTTTCCTTTCTACCTCCCTTTTTGAATATTGAAGTGATATTAGCTACCCTCCAATCTGCACAGATTGTTCCAGAGTCTATAGTATCCTTGAAGATAATCATCAATGCATCCATTATTTCTAGAGCCACTTCCTAATAATCTGGGATGTAGATTATCAGGCCCTGCAGATATATCCACCTTCAACGCCATCAATTTTCCCAGCACCATTTCGTGACTAATATTGACCTCTCTCAGTTCTTCCCTCTCACTAAATCTTGCATTCTCCAACAATTCTGGCATTTGCTTTGTGTCCTCCCCAAAACATGGTTTTGGATTGGGTGTGGGACAAACCTGATGTTCAGAGGGTTTATAATGTGAGGAAATGTGAGGTTATTCACATCGATAGTAAAAATGGTAAAGTGGAATTTTTTAAAAAATGCCTGAAACTTGTAAATGTTGATGTTCAGAAGATCTACTTGTACAAAGAGCTAGAATGCAGGTACATCAAGCAATTAGGAAGTCAAATTACACATTAGCCTTTATTGCAAGGGAATTGGTGTACAATAAAAAAGAAGTCTTGCCACAATTGCATGGTGGCACAGTGGTTAGCACTGCTGTTTCACAGTGCCAGGAGCCTGGGTTCAATTCCAGTCTTGGGTGTCTGTCTATATGGAGTTTGTACATTATCCCCACATCTACATGGATTTCCTTCAGATGCTCTGGTTTCCTTCTGCAGTCCAAAGATGTGCAGATTAGATGGATTGGCCATAATAATTGCCCCTTGGTGTCCCAAGATGTGTAAATTAGATGGATTAACTGTAATAAAAATGTGTGAGATTATGAGGATAAAGTAGAGGTGAGGGCCTTGGCAAGAGAGTCAGTGCAGACTTGATGGGCTGAATGACCTTCTTTCTGCACTGTAAGGATTCTATGATTTGCACGGTGGTTTGGCGAGATCACATTGGGGTATTATATGCAGTTTTGATCTCCATATTTCATTGTCAGTCTCATAAGACAATGGTTTGCTCCATTGTTGTCAATTCTGTGTTAAGCATCATCTGATGCGGCTCAGGAGCCCTACTCTGGCTTGGCAATCTGTGCAGTATTTGCTGCAGAGTATGACAGTGGGTTCAGAAGGTGTGTGATTTGTTGCTGTTTTCTTTAGGCCAGTTGAGCTTTCTGTTTCTTTTTATGTCTTCCAAAGCCCTTCCAAATATTAAGCCTCCAGAGGCCACAGCTGTCGGTGACGGTCTCCCACTGCTGAGCTTGTCTGCCATCTTCAGATCTGATTTGCAGGTGACCTTGTAGCAGAAATATGGATGCTCAAAAGGTTGTAACCTCCTTGTGGTCTGGGCAGTGTACAGAAAATCTTTGGGTTGATGGCCATCACCTATCCAATGAATGTGGCCAAGCCAGCACTAACATCATTGGTTTAGCAATGAATGTATATTGATGGAATTAGCATGCTTCAGGACCTCAGAGATGTGCCAAGGATACATCTGAGACATTGAAAGTGTTCAGCATTTTCTTCTGCCTGGCATATAATTGTTCAGGTCTCACGACTCACATAAGACACCAGCTTGCTAGGTGCAGTATTTCATGTTCTCCAGCGCCATATTTAAAAAATATATTTACATTCAAAGCATTAGAGCAAAGAATTTGTCTTTAAGATAAGAGAGTTATCCTTTGATGAGAGTTTGAGTAAATTGGGTCTCAATTTTCAGGAGTTTAGAAGAATGAAAAGGGTAAAAAAAGGTACTAAATAGGTGCTGTGTTAATTGAGACAGGTCTGTTTGAAATTCTGGTTCTGACACACTGTTTTAGTCCTAATTGCCTATCTTCATAATTTGGACTTTGCATGAAGTGCTAAATCATACACTTGCAGATTTAGCACTCAAATGATCATTAATGCAATTTTCTTAGAGCAGTGCACATGGGCTCCATGCACAGAAGACAGGATAGAGGTGCGGGAACGGTGTTAAAGCATTCAGAGATTATGCAGTAGCCGCTCGGGAGTCTTAAATGCAAAGGCATGGCAGCAACGAGATCTCAGGATGACACAACCTGACTATGAATGGTGTCTATTAATGTTGCCTATCTCGGCTTCAGAAAGTAACTGTGCCCTCTAACATTCCTAAGAGTCATGCTCAACAAATTAATTGGCCATAAGAACATAAGAAATAGGAGCAGGAGTAGGCCATCTAGCCCTTCGAGCCTGCCCCGCCATTCAATAAGATCATGGCTGATCTGTCGTGGCTCAGCTCCACTTTCCCGCCCTCTCCCCATAACCCTCAATCCCCTCTCTTATCAAAAACCCATCAACCCGCGTCTTAAAAATATTTAGCGAGGTAGCCTCCACCACTTCAACAGGCAGAGAATTCCAGAGATTCACCACCCTTTGAGTGAAGAAGTTCCTCCTCAACTCCGTTCTAAACCGCCCCCCCCATTTATCTTGAGGCTGTGCCCCCTAGTCCTACTGTCTTTTTTGAGCGGGAAGAGTCTCTCCACCTCTATCCTATCCATCCCATTCATCATTTTATACGTCTCAATGAGATCTCCCCTCATTCTTCTAAACTCTAACGAGTACAAGCCTAGTTTATTCAGCCTCTGCTCATAGCTCAACCCCCTCAACTCCGGTATCAGCCTAGTAAACCTCCTCTGCACTCCCTCCAAGGCCAAAATATCTTTGCGCAGGTGCGGCGCCCAAAACTGCACACAGTACTCCAGCTGTGGCCTCACCAATGCCCTATACAGCCGCAGCAAGGCCTCCCTACTTTTATATTCAATCCCCCTCGCTATGAAGGCCAGCATCCCATTCGCCTTCCTGACCACCTGCTGCACCTGCAAGCTGGGTTTTTGCGACTCATGCACAAGGACCCCGAGGTCCCTCTGCACCGTCGCCTGCTGCAGTTTTTCGCCCCGTAAGTAATAGTCCTTCCTACCATTATTCCTACCAAAGTGGACCACCTCACACTTGCCAACATTAAATTCCATTTGCCATTTCCTGGCCCATTCGCCCAGCCTATCTAGATCCTTCTGCAGACTCTCCACACACTCCGCACAATTTGCCGTTCCCCCAATCTTGGTGTCATCAGCAAATTTCGACACCCTACACTCGGTTCCCTCCTCCAGATCATCTATATAAATGGTAAAAAGCTGAGGCCCCAGCACCGACCCCTGGGGCACTCCACTAGTCACCATCCGCCAATCTGAATAGCACCCGTTGACCCCCACTCTCTGCCTCCTATTTGACAACCAATCCTCTATCCACGCTAACACCCTATCCCCAACTCCATGTCCCTCGACCTTCTGCAATAACCTCTTGTGAGGTACTTTGTCAAACGCCTTCTGAAAATCTAGAAAGACCACATCCACCGGCTCTCCTCTATCCACCGCCCTAGACACATCCTCATAGAACTCCAGTAAATTTGTGAGACACGACTTCCCTTTAATGAAACTGTGCTGCGTCTGCTCTATCAAGCAATTCCCTTCATTAGTTAAGCCTCAGCAATGTCAGCTTCCCAGGAGAGGGGTGAAAACTCATCTATCAAGGATTAAAGGGTGGGTGCAGGGGATCAAGAAGCACTGTGCGATTATAATAGCTGGAATTCAGCACCTGCCATAACGGATACAATAGTCCTCAATGTATACATTGACGTCTAGTTGACCCTGCCCATGACGAATGGGCAACCATTGAAACAGCTTGTCAGAAGCCCTTGACGTACATATTAAGGGAGGAACAACCAGTTGGGAGGCCATAGTTGACTTTGAAGGGGTGAGGGCATTGATTGAGACTGGTCAAGCAATGTGACTGGAAGGGCAACAGACCTGTGACATGTGAGTGAGCACTGGCCACCAGATAAGGTATAGGAATGACTGTTTCCAGAACCAGGAGGACAAGAGGCAACCAGCTGAAGTATCAACCTGACTGTCTCTCTCTCCATCTCCACCCTTGCAGAGATCACCAGAGCACAAACTCTAGCAACTATGAGAGGCCGTATGCAGGAAGAACACAAACCAGGATGCCAGGAGGCTGTAGGACATGCTCAAGGGCCATTTGCAGTTCAGGTCGAACAGGGAACTTGAAGATAAAGGAGCCTGGAGGTTTACAGGACTTGAGTGTCATACATGGAACTGTCAGGCATGTGCTGCTGGAGACTCCATCTTACAGTGCGCCACCTGTGTGAAATTCTTTCAGACCTGGCGCTATGTGGAGGGCGGCACCTGCTCCCTGTAGCCATGACGATTATGGCAGCATTCAACCTTTACACTACAGATTCACTCCAGGGCTCAACAGGTGATCTTTGTGGTATCTTGCAGTCAACTGCACACAAATGAATCCATTATATCACAAATGTATTCAATGCCAGGGATTTAAACTACATTAGTTTTGACCTAGACAATGCCCATCAGGACAAGAGGGCTGCAGGATTCATTTCTATCATTGATCTGTCAGAAGCGCTAGCAGGCCATTGATCTCACTCATGTGACTCTATGCACTCTGGCATCAGGGAATCCCTATATTGACAGAAAGGGGTTCTACGCCCTTAATGTGCAGCTATTGTGTGACCACTAGATGAGGATCTTGCATGTGCTCGTCCTTGGGCAGTCTCAAATCCGAGGGAGATTCAAGGGTCACCCTTACTGGGGACAAAGGATACCTGCTGAAGTCTTGGCTGGTGATACGTGCTGAGGTCAGAAACTGAGGCAGAGTCTTGTTGCAACAAGGTTCGCATTGCCACCAGAACTGTGACTGCCGCAGTGCATTGGACTGCTGAAGACGCACCAACTCAACAGGGCCAGTGGAACCCTGCAAACAGTCCCTAAGAGGATTGCCTGCATTATCATTGACTACTATGTTCTACATAATTCAACACAAGTGGTGGCATCCTTGAAAAAGACCAGGAGTAGTACGATTCCTCTGCTGAGGGGGAAGTCCAGGTGGGAGAGGCAGAAGAGCTGGAGAATGGAGGCCCAACAAAAAGAAGTCTCACAACACCAGCTTAAAGTTCAACAGGTTTATTTGTAGCAAACGCCCCAAGCTTTCGGAACACGCTGTTCCTTTGTCAGGTGGGTGGGAGTTCTGAACAAACAGGGCACAAAGACATTAACTCAATTTACATGCGTAATGATTGGAATGTGAGCCTTTACAGCTAATCAATTCTTAAAGGTACACACAATGTGAGTGGAGAGAGCTTTAAGCACAGGTTAAAAAGGATAAAGAACAAAGGACAACACAGCAAACAGGCGCTTCGGTCCAACAAGCCCGTGCCGCTGTTTTAACATTCAGTGAATGCCTCATTCCAATCCTTCTTCTACTTATGACTTTTGCCTACGCCGCTAGGATTCCACAATAAAGGTGTGCAAATTTAGAGAATTATATGTGTGCCAGATTTGGGGAGGTCTAATTTGGGGACAAGTTGTTAACACCAATCAGCCTAAAAGCACGTTTTTGGGGTGTGGGAGGAAACCGGAGCACCCAGAGAAAACCCATACAAACACAGGGAGAATGTGCAAACTCCCACAGACACCGACCCAAGTCAGAGATCCAACCCAGGTCCATGTATCTGCACAGCAAACAGTGATAGTCACTGAGCTGTCGTATTGCTCATCAGTTGGTCCAGTTTAAGCGTACACTAACGACGTGAAGCACTAGGCAACTCTGGAAGCAACATCCAAGAGCAGCCTCGCATGACCCACCGTGTGTACGCCCCTTGTTGGCCAACAAGGTGGACCGAATCACCTGTGAATGTAAAAAAAAGACATCAATAAACATACAGCAGCCTATACAGACATTCACAGCAGATCCCCAGCAGCTCAAACATAAGACAGGTGAGCAATATAATATGTTGGACAGCCCATAGGAATCTGTTGATTCCCAGGAATGTCCTGAGGCTCTTGATTCTTATTTAGAACAGTCTTTTGTACCCCTCCATCTCTAGTCTGCTCATACGCATATCTATGTAAGCCTTAAACAACTCTAGCCCTGTCTGCCTCCACCATTCCAGGCTCCCACACCCTTTGCATGAAAAACCTCCCTCTAACACCTGAATTATACCTCTCTCCTCTCACCCTAAGCCCGTGGCCCCTCGTGATTTTTGTATCCAACCGGAGAAAAATCTTCCCACTGTTCATTCTATCTATACCCTTCATAATCTTATACACCTCTATTAGATCTCCCCTCATTCTCCATCTTTCTAGGGAGAACAGCCCCAATTTGCCCAATCTCTGCTCATAGCTAAGACCTTCCATACCAGGCAGCATCCTGGGAAACCTCCTCTGCACTCTCTCCAGGGTCTCCACGTCCTTCCGGTAGTACAGCGACCAGAACTGGATGCAGTACTCCAAATGCGGGCTAACCAACGTTCTATACAACTGCAACATTAGACACTAGCTTTTATACTCTATACCTCTTCCTATAAAGGCAAGCATACCATGCCTTCTTTGCCACCTTCTCCACTTGTATTGACACCTCCAAGGACTTGTGTACTTACGTACCTAGGCCCCTTCTGCGTTTCTATACTCTTAATCGTCCTACCATTTATCGTATAACTCCCCCCTACATTATTTCTTCCAAAATGCATCACCTCACATTTATATGGATTAAATTCCATCTGCCATTTATCTGCCCAATTTACCAGCCTATCTATATCCCACTGTATTGTCTGACACTGCTCGTCACTATCAGCAAGTCCAGCCATCTTCGTGTCATCTGCAAACTTGCTGATCACACCAGTTACTCCCTCTTCCAAATCATTTATATATATTACAAATAGCAAAGGTCCCAGTCCTGAGCCTTGTGGCACACCACTAGACACAGACCTCCAGCTAGAAAAAGACCCTTCCACTACTACCCTCTGTCTCCTGTTACCAAGCCAGTTCTCAATCCCTCTAGCTACCTGTCCTTGTATCCCATGAGCCTTAACCTTTTTCACCAACCTACCATGAGGGAATGGGGGAGCTCCTGAATGAATACTTTGCGTCAGTATTCACGAAGGAGAGGGACTTGTTGCCTGGAAGTGTCTTGGAGGGAATTGTGGACCCGTTGGAGAAAAAATCCATTACGAGGGAGGAAGTGTTAGGATTTTTAGGTAATATTAAAACTGATAAATCTCCAGGGCCTGATGGCATTTATCCTAGGCTGCTTAGGGAGACAAGAGATGAAATTGCTGGGCCTCTGACGCAAATCTTTCTCTTCTTTGGATACAGGTGAGGTTCCAGAGGACTGCAGGATAGCGAACGTGGTACTGTTGTTTAAAAATAGTAGGGATAACCTGGGTAATTATAGGCCAGTGAGCTTGACGTCAGTGGTAGGGAAGTTGTTGGAGAGGATTCTTAGAGATAGGATGTATGTGCATTTAGAACACGGCAAGCTGATTAGTGACAGGTGACATGGATTTGTTAAGGGGAGGTCGTGCCTTACGAATCTGGTAGAATTTTTTGAGGAGGTGACAAAAATGGTTGACGAGCCGTGGATGTCGTCTATATGGATTTTACACAGGGAGAATGTGCAAACTCCCACAGACACCGACCCAAGTCGGAGATCCAACGCAGGTCCATGTATCTACACAGCAAACAGTAATAGTCACTGAGCTGTCGTATTGCCCATCAGTTGGTCCAGTTTAAGCGTACACTAACGATGTGAAGCACTAGGCAACTCTGGAAGCAACATCCAAGAGCAGCCTCGCACGACCCACCGTGTGTACGCCCCTTGTTGGCTCTAAACATAGTTCCCCTCCTCTGTCCCTGAGGGGATCGATTTTTTTCTCTAACCATCTTTTTGTTCCTAACATATGAGTAAAATGCCTTTGGATTTTCCTTAATCTTGTCTGCCAAGACCATTTCGTGCCCCCTTTTTGCCCTTCTAACTCCTCGTTCGAGTTCTCTCCTACTCTCTCTGTATTCCTCCAAAGCTCTCTCCATTCCCAGTTGCTTGGACCTAAAATACGCCTCTCTTTTCTTTCTAATCAAGTCCTCAACATCCCTAGTTATCCATGGCTCTCTAATCCTACCTTTCCCATCCTTCCTCTTAACAGGCACGTCTGTCCTGCAACCTTATCAGTTGTCCCTTAAAAGACTCCCACATGCCAGACATGGACTCACCCTCAACCAACCTCTCCCAATCAGTGGCTAACAGTTCCTGCCTAATCTGGCTGTAGCTAGCCTTCCCCAAATTTAGCACCCTCCCCTTCGGACAACACTCATCCTTTTCCATTAGTATCCTGAAGTAGACAGAATTGTGGTCACTATTTGCCACATGTTCCCCTACTGAAACCTCGACCACCTGACCAGGCTCATTTCCCAGAACTAGGTCCAGTATAGCCCCCTCTATAGTCAGGCTAGCTACATACTGCTCCAAAGAGCCTTCCAGTACACATTACAAATTCCTTCCCGTCCAGACCCCCAGCCCTAGGCACCTTCCAATCCACCCCAGGGAGATTAAAGTCTCCCACTACAACAACCCTATTTTTTCTACACCTATCCAGAATTTCCTTACATATACTTTCTTCCACTTCTCGCAAGCTATGTGTGGCCTATAGTATACCCCCAGCATAGTGACTGCTCCCTTCCTGTTTCTGATCTCCACCCACAGCGACTCATTGCCCGACTCCTCTAAATTGTCCTCCCTCTGCACCGCTGTAATGTGCTCCCTAACTATCAACACCACTCCCCCTCCTCTTTTTGACCCTCCCCTGTCATGCCTGAAACATTTATACCCAGGAATATTTAGCTGTCAGTCCTGCCCTTTTAACCACGTCTCCGTCACTGCAACCACATCCAAATTCCTTGTAAGCATTAAGGCCTTAAGTTCGTCCGTCTCACCCGTTACGCTCCTCGCGCTAAAGCAGATGCACTCCAGACCTTCAGGCCTACTCGGGTCCTCCTTCTCCAAGATGATTCTCTTCCCATCTAACCTTACCCCAGCACCCAACTCACTCCCAATCCCAGTGCCTACTGAGCTATTAGTCTCATCCCCACCCCCACTCCACATTAGTTTAAACCCTGCCGAAACACTCCAGCTAACCTCCCAGCTAAGATATTCGTACCCTTCCCATTTAAGTGTTCCCCATCCTTCCTATACAGGTGCCGTTCTCTCACGAAAGCCTCCCAATGATTAACAAATGTAAAACCCTCCTTCTTGCACCAATCCTTCAGCCACGCATTTAGTTGAAGGATCTCGGTATTCCTAGCCCCACTGTCACTAGGCACTGGTAGCAGCCCAGAGATTGCCACCCTGGAGGCCTTACTCTTTAGCCTAGCACCCATCTCCCTAAATTGCTTACGTATTTCCCCCCTGCTCTTCCTTCCTACATCCTCCTCCCCTAAATGCACAATCATGTCCGCTTGATTCCCTTTGTCCTTCAATATTCCTTCTACCCTCTCTGAAACATCCTGTACCCCTGCACCAGGGAGGCAGACTACCATTCTGGAGTCTCAACTTTTGTCCATAGAAATGCCTATCTATTCCTCTAACTGTCCCATCCCCCATCACTATCTCACCTAGTCCCCCTCCTTCCCTCTGAGGCAATCTGGTCCTCCTGTCGTACCTCTGCAAGATCACCTCCCTCATTTGTTGCCCTTCTTTTGATGTTTTGGGAGACTACCTTTGGGGTCCTCTTTGGAACATGACCCTCCCGATTTTTGCCCTTCCTAACTGTTACCCACCTGTCCTCCAACTGCGGCCCTGGTGTCTCTACCTGACTGTAGTTCCTATCTATTATTGTTTTGTTCTCCCTTAACAAAAATAAATCCTCGAGCAGCAGCTCTAGCTCCCTGACCCGGTTCCTCAGGTGCTGAAGCTCCATACACTTAGTGCAGATGTGGACCTCCGGGAGGCGTGGTGTCTCCAGGAACTCCCACATCTCACACTGAATACCACAAACTGGTCTCTCAATTGAACCTGCCATTTACTTTTTTGCCCCTTGGAGATCAGACACTAAGAGGGGGAACGAGAAGACAAACACAGAAGAGAACCTACCTCACCTACGCCTGCTTTCGCCAAAGCCCTTACAGCTCCCACTCTGCTCCCTGCTCACTCCGCTGCCCGCTCCCGACGCTGCCTGCTGTTACCTTTTTATATTTCGTGCTCCCTTGCCGACTACCCCCGCGCCTAACTTCTGTTAATTTGAAAAAAAAACCTCCCCGCGAACCGGAAAAGGGAAAAAAAACCGCAAAAGAATAAACAGTTTCAGCACATCACCAGCATCCACTAGCACTCCTCCATTCGAATTACTCCAAAGAACAATGAGTGTTAATATACAACATACAATGGATGTGTATTGTTTCGACACAGGAAAGTTAATGAGATTTTGCAAGTCCAGGCAAGCTGTGGGGGTTACAGATAATGTGACATGAACCCAAGATCTGGTTAAGGCTGTCCTCACGGGTGTGGAACTTGGCTGTCAGTTTCTGCTCAGCAACTCTGCGCTGTCGTGTGCCGTGGCTTGGAGAACACTTACTTGAAGATTAGAGGCTGAATGCTTGTGACTGCTCACTGTACCGCAAGCCCACGGATAACCTCATGATGCTCCACTTCTCCAGCTTCCACCCTAAACACGTTAAAGAAGCCATCCCCTATGGACAAGCCCTCCGTATACACAGGATCTGCTCAGATGAGGAGGATCGCAACAGACACCACCAGGCCCTGAAAGGTGCCCTCATAAGAACAGGACATGACGCTCAACTCATTGATCGGCAGTTCCGACGCATCACAGCCAAAAACTGCACTGACCTCCTCAGAAGACAAACATGGGACACTGTGGACAGAGTACTCTTCATCGTCCAGTACTTCCCTTGAGTGGAGAGGCGACAACATCTCCGGAGCCTTCAACATGTCTTTGATGAAGACGAACATCTTGCCAAGGCCAGCCCCACACTCCCACTTCTTGCCTTCAAACAACCCCACAACCTCAACAGACCATTATCTGCAGCAAACAACCCAGCCTTCAGGAGAATAGTGACCACGACCCTGCCACAGCAACTTCTGTAAGATGTGCTGGATCATCAACACAGATACCATCATCTTATGTGAGAACACCATCCACCAGGTACAGAGTACATACTCTTGCAACTCGGCCAGTGTTGTCTACCTGATATGCCGCAGGGAAGGATGTCCCGAGGCTTGGTTCACTGGGGAGACCATGCAGACATTACGACAATGGATGAATGAACACCACTCGACAATCACCAGGCAAGACTGTTCTCTTCCTGTTGGGGAACACTTCAGCGGTCATGGGCATTTGGCCTCTGATCTTCGGGAAGCATTCTCCAAGGCGGCCTTCACAACACACGACAGTGCAGAGTCGCTGAGCATAGACTGATAGCCAAGTTCCACACACGAGGATGGCCTCAACCAGGATCTTGGGTTCATGTCACAGTAGCTGTAACCCCCACAACTTGCCTGGACTTGCAAAATCTCACTAACTTTCCTGTCTGGAAACAATACACACCCTTTTAACTATGCTTAAAGCTCTTTCCACTCACATTGTCTGTACCTTTAAGAATTGATTAGCTGTAAAGACTCACATTCCAATCATTATGCGTGTAAATTGAGTTTGTACCTTTGTGCCCTGTTTGTGATCAGAACTCCCATCCACCTGACGAAGGAACAGTGTGTTCTGAAAGCTTAGGGCATTTGCTACAAATAAACCTGTTGGACTTTAAGTTGATATTGTGAGATTTCTTTCTGTTTTACCCCAGTCCAACGCTGGCATCTCCACATCATGACTACCAAATGGAGGCCAGGTAGGGGCGAGGAATTGCACAGGCAAGAGGAACAAGGGTGCCCCCATTGCTTCCCAGTTTACACACTAGGATCATCATGTTGTCCAATAGTTCCTCAACCCTCCCACTCTCCCCCAAGACCTTTGTGACCCCTTCCACACACGAAGGTCCACTACAAAATAATCTTATCAGGGTGCAGGGCTTGAGAATCCCTGTGCATGCTTAGCATGTCAATGGAGAAGGGGGAATGACGACTCATGAGACTCTGATGCTCCTAAACATTTGCTTATGTCTGACTCCTGTCTGCCACCAACACACTGAAATCTTGGCTCATGTGAGGGAGGTGCCACATTCTTTGCTTCATGGCTGTAGAGGGGGATGAGGGGCTAGGTCTCAGACTGACTGATTAATGGGCAGGATGAATGTACTCTCCATTTGAGTGGGCCCAACCTTTTGCCTTACTATAAGGGTTTGTGGAAAAGCTGTGTCCAGATAGGGTAAGGACCTGTCCTAGTAGGAGGAGGGTCAAAGAGAGTGCATTGTGAACTAAAAGAGGTTTTAATAAGGTGATATGTGCTTTTGTGGCAAATGATTTTGACCCACAACTATCAGTGACTAACTTCACCCATGCCTACTTTGTGTCCTTAAAACTCCTTTATCTTGCAGACCCTTCTACTACATCTAAGTGAATTCCCAGGATGTGCATCGAAGTGGAGACATCCTGCGGCCTTCCACATCCTATTGCCCGATATGCCCTTGGCTGGCATCTTGCAGGGCCTCAGCTAACACCTGGGTTGCACTGATGTTGCCATGTCATCCTGTTCAGTCTGTTGTGCCTGCGAAATGCTGGTGACAGGAAAGGGGGCGGGGGGGAAGGTGGATTCACACCTGCTCACTCCCAGAATCTCCTAAGTCAAAGGCCCCAGGATATGCTCCAGCACTTCCCCGAGGTGCTTGTGGGCCAAAATTAAGGGGCTACGAGAGAGCTGAAGAAGCCTCAACATTATTTGCTGCTGCCAATCCTGGAGGCTCATCTGTGTCTGCAACCATGATGTCAAACCCCTCAGCAATATCCTCTGTGTAGGCAGCATGTTGGCAAACACTACTGCCTCACAGTGCCAGGGATCTAGGTTTAATTCCACCCTTGGTTGACTGTGTGAACTTTGCACATTTTCCTGTGTCTGCATGAATTTACACCGAGTGCTCCGGTTTCCTCCCACAGTTCAAAGATGTTAATGTTATTAACAATTATAATTAGCAATGTTTCTTAAAGTTCATGTTTAAAAATATTTGGGTTTGAATCAGTATAATGTTTTGCTGCTGGTTTAACAACTCATTATTGTGATCCTAACAGAGCTTCCTCAAACACACTGTCCCGATTAACAAGTTAAAAATGGAAAATTACGCAAGATACCAAATGACTGCTGAATTTCACAATACCCTACTTTAAGATAAATGATCATTTTCAGGAGAGAAGAAAATATTTAATTCAAAGTTTTATCTTTTATGCAAAGTTACAGAAACAAACCAATAGTCAGATCCAGATGGACTCCAAAAAGTGCTTGACTACAAAGTCAAGACACAAAGATGTAGATTTTGAGTAATCATTTTAGATTACTCACTGGGCATTAGATGCCCAGTCACACTCACAGAAAAGTGGACCCATAGTTTTGAGGTTCTGTCCCCACTTAAATTTGTCAGTCAAGCTTTAGGTTGCAAAACAGGCATCATGACATAACTCGCCAACAAGGTTTAAGTCGCAAGGAGGGGGTTCACAATCATAGAGAATGGGTCCCCAGGCAACAATAGCTCAAATTATTTTTATGGGCCCTGGAGGACCACTCTCTCTTTTAGGGCCCACAAAAATAATTTGGGGTCTCCTTTAATAAAGCTTCTTTCTCTTTCTTCATCAATGGATCTGATTGCAAGTGTTATAGTCTTGTGTCAGAGAACCTCAGTTTCTAGATTAACAGCATTCTACCACTTTAAATTGGCAAACACTCTGGGCAAGTAGCAATAAGTGCCTTTAAAAATGGAATTGGCTCCACTGTCGACATTACATTTATGGGGCATGGCTACCAATCCCATTTAAGGCTGTTACCACCCCATTAATGCCAACAAGAGACCTCAAAATTAACCCCAAATCTTTTTTGAAATTATTAATCATTAAATCGAAAAGAATGGGTTTAAATGTCTTCAGTATGCTTCTCAACAAAAAGGAGAAAGCATCAATTAATAGATACTATAGGTTGCAAATGTTCAGGAGTTAAGTTCAGAAAGCATTTTAAAAAAGACAACATAAATCAACATGCTGCATCAGCATCTGTACCCTTTATTTTCATAAAAATATACAGCATCTGAATGCTTTTAATTTAAAAAAAGTAGTCTACAATTACTGTAGGTACTTCTACAAATCACTGAAGCATTCAGTAGTTCACAAAAGTCTAAGAGCAAAGTGTGCTTGAGGTCCAGGCTGGATTTAGATCGATTTGGATTTATTTCTTATACTTTGACAGTTCTGAAGTACATCAAAAAAATCTTAAGCTTTATACCCCTTCCTTAACTGTAGAAATATGACCAAATACATAAATTTTCCACAGACCACTGTTTCCACCATACATGTTCATTTTCACTAGATTGTTACACATTCACTGCATAAAACAAAATATAACACTGTCACCGTATCATGATACTGTACTATACTGTAACAAGACATATTGCACATGCTAAAGCATATAAGTAGACAAGATTACCAAATGGAAGATATAGGCGTTTTAAATGGATAGATCACTGCATCAACTTCCACAAATTTTTTTTATGGTTTTAAAATACAGTCAGATTGTCTAATTTTTAAATGCCCTTTTCCAAATAATAACAATTTATGAACAGCCAAGTCTTTTAAGCAAGACTTCACTTTTAAAATGTTCTACACACTGCAAAAACAATCCATGATGGTTTAGTGAACAAACCACTCCTCATTCAGATGTTTTTGGACCTTTAAAAAGAAAATTTTACATTCATTGTAAATTTAAATTAACATTATTGCTTGGATATTACTGAATTAGTAAAATTCTACAAGATATTTGGAAACCATCTGGAAAATAGTCATGGGCAGAAAGGCACTCTAACTATTTCATAATGCAACAAAACCAAAATAGTATTTTAACTCAACCCAAGTGAAACCATTTGCTTCCGAGTTTACCAATCACAATGCAATGGATCTCAAAGTTCCAGTATTTATTTTGTCAGGTTTTTTTTTCTATGCTTATATTAAAAACTATAAAAAGTTTAAAAGTACATCAATACCTGCTCAAATTTATGCACAAAAGTGTATTAATTTTGTATTCCACTGATTCATCAAATAACTTTAATTACACAAACAATAAAATGTGTTTATAAAATAGCCACAGTACAGAGAAATCACCAGCTGATTCCATTTCAATTAATAGAATGGAGAAACAAATAGGTCCAAAATTATACTGCCACCTTAAGTTTTTAATAAAGTTGGTTAACAAAACACTTATCTTCTCCATATACGGCTATCGCGTTTGGCATTTTTCCTTCAATTTCAGTGCTTTGATACGATATGGTACTTATGAAAAGCAATTTCATATCAGAGGTCTCTTCTGAAATTTATCTGCTTGGGCAGCATTATACAGTACTACTGTAACAAAATAATTAAGGTTTCTTGCAAGTTTTTCAGTGCTTTTAGTCAAAGTAGCAAGGTTGCAGTAATTGCTCAGCCACTGCATAGAGCAATGGAATAGTTCTTATGTGAGGTTTTGTAAATTAATCTGAAGCTTTATCTTGCTGATTTCTAATCTAACAATGTCAGATCTCACTTAGATGTGAAATGCATTTTATTTGTATTTCAAATACTGCATTGTTTACTGAAACATGCTACTTCAATGTAGCTGTGAAAATATATTATGATTTTAAAAAAGGCTTAAATTTTAAGAGAACAAAAACAGCAACAGTCCCAATCTGTAGCACATTTGGTCCATTTGGCATAGCTGGCCAGACACAAAAAGAACTCGTCATTCCACCTGCTGTGTCTCTGTCACAGGTGAGAGAATGGGTCCATTTAACACACAAGCTTTGGCAGATGAAGCAGACTTTATCAGAACAGTTCTTTGTGGCAGTTACTCTCTCTTCATCCTACAGGTGGGTAGATTTCAACAAAATTGCTATGCATTGTTTAAAGGCTGCCAATGAGGCTGTATAAAAAGATATGAAATACCACACTCTGCTGACAGAATATTAGCCTAAAGTCGCTGGTATATTTAAAATAAAAGGGTGCCATCAAGTTTTCTTGGAACCTATGAATACTTGACACTGCAATCTGTAACAGGTCATTCATGGTTTATCAGTAGTTAATGGCTCAGGTATATGGTTAGCCCCTAGCAACTCTACAACCATAAGTTTTCACTGAAGTGCAAATGCATGTTTGTGCTGATTTGTCAAAATCCTAATATCTAATTTGTAGGGCAAGCAATTTAGTATGGGATAGCATGATATCCCATGACAAATCCCATAAATTTCTACAGTTACTGCATGTAGCAAGATTGTATGCCCAAGTACCATAAATTTGCATAAAATGTCCCAGAGACAGTGAAAATGCCAATTTCTGGCAGATTTGGGCAACAGCAAATCACTTGCCCTACTCAATTGTCTTCTTCATGAATTAAAACTCCTTTCCCTCCTAAATCTTGTAAGAAAAGTGCCTTTAAGTAAGTGCTTTTTTTAATATGCAGTGATTGATTGATCAATCTGTAATCCTTCAACTGAGCAACAAATCAAGATTCCCATGCATGTCAAACCTTTTAAAAATCAGAATGTTTCTGAGTCTGAATCATTTTCGTCGTCATCTTCCTGGCCCCTATCCATTTTTTCTACACTGTTATATAACTGTTTGTTGAAAGAATTAATGTTGCTACCCATGTTAGGGGAATCATAGGATAGAGGTGTGTTCAGACTATCATTTTTTATTAGACTGATGCTGAAGGACGTCATTGTGCTGGGAGGACAGAAAGGCATCATGGTTGCCAAAATGAGTGCCAGACAGTCAGCCACATCTTTGTTAGGAGCACAAGCCAGGGCTGGGGTGTGACCTGGGCACAAAAGCAGACAAGGGAATGGTTAGTATATAAGTCTTATGCAAAAACAAAAAGGGAGCTAAGACAGCAAATGTTACTTTCAATACGTCTGCTGCTACTGTTCAAGTCGTGCCAAAATTATGAGTGCTTTCAGTTAGACTTTTAAAGTGTAGTATTAAATTGTTACTTCTGGTAGGGTGTTGAATAAATCAAGTGCAGCAACATTAAAAGCAAGTTAACCCATACTCACCATTTTCATCTACAGCAAGAACACTTGCCCCTTTGCTTAGTAATTCATGCACCACCTTTTTAAGCCCATTTCGAGCAGCTATGTGAAGAGGTCTGAAAATGTACATTTTAAATATAAGTTACCATAGAACCAAGAGCTGATTTTGTTTTAACAATTAGGTTTGAATAAATTTACTTTTACCTAACCTCTTAATCGGGTGGTGCTGATTTGTCGTGGTTTTTTCAGAAAAATCATAAAAACCTTATGTAACAGATGGGGAACTGTATTATTTAAACAAGTGACAAATCAGCACCCCCTTGTGAGAGGATGGGTAAACAAAATACATCCGAACAATAATTCTCCACCCAATTGTGGTCTGGAACCTGGAGGGCCAGAGGCCTTCCCGGTTGAGGAAACACTACGCTGTAATGAAACATAAGTCACAAAGCGAGTGCATCCTCTCTCCAAAATTTTTAAAACTTTAATTAAATTATTCAGCAGCAAGCCAACAATGGGGTGGGGGTCCCTCTTCAGGGCTGCTTCTTGCTACTCTTGCAGTGCGGCGCTGGGCCTCTGGGTATATGTGGTGTGCCTACTTCTAGGTATCTGAACTGGGCCATAGCTGGTGCAGAATACTGGAGGTTGACTAAAAAATTCCAATCAGCCTCCTTTTAATTGGACTTATTTAGGCCCTTAAATGAGAGTTGGTATCAGTTGGTATCAATGGGTGCTATTCTGATTGGCGGTTGGTGACTAGTGGAGTGCCGCAGGGATCGGTGCTGGGGCCTCAGCTATTTACCATTTATATAGATGATCTGGAGGAGGGGGCTGAGTGTAGGGTGACAAAATTTGCTGATGACATGAAGATGAGTGGAAAAGCAAATTGTGCGGAAGGTGTGGAAAGTCTGCAGAGGGATCTGGACAGGCTGAGCGAGTGGGCGAGGACCTGGCAGATGGAGTACAATGTTAGCAAGTGTGAGGTTATCCACTTTGGCAGGAATAATAGTAGGAGGGATTACTGTTTAAAGGGCGAAAAGCTGCAGCATACTACGGTGCAGAGGGACCTGGGGGTCCTTGTGCATGAGTCGCAAAAACCCAGTCTGCAGGTGCAGCAGGTGACCAAGAAGGCGAATGGGATGCTGGCCTTTATAGTGAGGGGGATAGAATATAAAAGCAGGGAGGTCTTGCTGCAACTGTACAGGGTACTGGTGAGGCCGCAGCTGGAGTACTGTGTGCAGTTTTGGTCGCCGCACTTGCACAAGGATATTTTGGCCTTGGAGGGAGTGCAGAGGAGGTTCACTAGGCTGATACCGGAGATGAGGGGGTTAAACTACGAAGAGAGACTGAAGAGACTGGGTCTGTACTCGTTGGAGTTTAGAAGGATGAGGGGGGATCTTATAGAGACGTATAAGATAATGAAAGGGTAGAGGTAGAGAGATTCTTCCCGCTCAGAAAGGACAGCAGGACTAGAGGGCACAGCCTCAAGATAAGGCGGGGTGGTGGGGGGGTGCAGTTTAGAACGGAGTTGAGGAGGAACTTCTTCACTCAAAGGGTGGTGAATCTCTGGAATTCTCTGCCCGTTGAAGTGGTGGAGGCTACCTCGCTAAATATATTTAAGTCACGGGTAGATAGGTTTTTGACAGACAAGGGAATTAAGGGTTATGGGGAGAAAGCGGGAAAGTGGAACTGATCCATTTCAGATCAGCCATGATCTTACTGAATGGCGGGGCAGGCTCAAAGGGCTAGATGGCCTACTCCTGCTCCTATTTCTTATGTTCTTATGTTCCTAATGAGCTCAAATGGCTACCCATGTATGGAGTGATTAGCCCTCCTGTCCCAATTCCACCTCTGCAAAAATGGCCTGGGGCATCTAATTTTCAGTCCTGGCTGCCTGTGATCCTCCTGGGGCCAAAAATCTAGCTTGTTATAACTGAAATTGTTATTGATTTACTATGCAAGTTATAATATAGTATAACAGTAATTTGAGGTTATGTTCCACTAAACCAGACACCTGATTTGAAAATCCAGAGAATATTAGTTCAAATTCCACGATTTGAATTCAGTTTAAATGAAAGAGTAAAACAAAGAGCTAGTATTAGTGATAGTAACCACTAAACTACTGGATGATCATAAAAATTCAATTGGTTCAGTGAGGCCCTATGGAGAAGGAAACCTGGTACCCTTACTCAACCTAGTTGATGTGCAGCTCCAGGCACTGCGAGTACACCTGTAATCACAAAGAGTTCAGTAATTCAAAAAGCTCACCAGCACCTTCTCAAGGGAAGTTAGGGATGGGCATAAATACTGACCAAGGCAACAATGTCCACATCCCATGAATGAATTTTTAAAATGGCCTAGCAAACCACAGAATCCCAACAGTGCAGAAGAGTCATTCGACCCACTGAGTCTGCACTGAATCTCCGGCAGAGCACAATTGTAACAAAACGAAAAAATAGTTAAAAAGAAAAAGAAAAATTCAGTCAGAAAAGATCACTCAGCTCTGACCTAAGCATTGAATCAGGACACAATTGTTCTCCTGTAGGATTAAGGAAAATCCAAAGGCATTTTATTCCTATATTAGGAGCAAGAGAGTAGTTAGAGGCAAAATTGGTCCTCTTAGGGACAGAAGTGGGGAGATATGTATTGAGTCGGAGGGAATGAGGGAGCTCCTGAATGAATACTTTGCGTCGGTATTCACGAAGGAGAGGGGTTCGGAATCGTGCGGTCTGTTAGAGGGAGCTGAGGATCAGCTGCAGGAAGTATCTATTACGAGGGAGGAAGTGCTAGGGCTTTTAGGTAGCATAAGGACGGATAAAGCTCCGGGGCCTGATGGTATTTATCCCAGGCTGCTTAGGGAGGTGAAAGATGAAATTGCTGGGCCTCTGGCGCAAATCTTTGTCTCTTCTTTGGACACAGGTGAGGTCCCAGAAGACTGGAGGGTAGCAAATGTGGTACCGCTGTTCAAAAAAGGTAGCAGGGATAACCCTGGAAATTATAGGCCGGTGAGTTTGACATCGGTGGTAGGGAAATTAATGGAAAAAGTACTTAGGGGTAGGATGTATGAGCATTTGGAGCGTTGCGGTCTGATTGGGGATACGCAACATGGCTTTGTTAGAGGGAGGTCTTGCCTTACGAATCTGGTGGAATTCTTTGAGGAGGTGACAAAAACGGTTGACGATGGGAGAGCCGTTGATGTCATCTATATGGATTTCAGTAAGGCGTTTGACAAAGTCCCTCATGGTAGGCTGGTAGAAAAGGTTAAGGCGCATGGGATACGAGGTCAGGTAGCTAGGTGGATTGAGAACTGGCTGGGTAATAGGAGACAGAGGGTAGTTGTGGAGGGGACTTTGTCCAGCTGGAGGCCAGTGACCAGTGATGTGCCGCAGGGCTCAGTACTGGGACCTCTCCTCTTTGTAGTCTACATAAATGACTTGGAAGAGAGCGTAGGTGGTGTGATCAGCAAGTTTGCTGATGACACCAAGATGGCAGGGTTGGCGGGTACCGAAGTGGATTGTGAGGTGATACAACAGGATATAGATAGGTTGGTGCATTGGGCAGATAGGTGGCAGATGGAATTTAATCCTGACAAATGCGAGGTGATGCATTTTGGAAGGAATAATGTAGAGAGGAGCTATGTGATTAAAGGTAGACAAATTAGGAGTATAGAAACACAGAGGGACCTGGGAGTGCAGGTTCACAAATCCATGACGGTTGCGACAGAAGTGGAGAATGTTGTCAGGAAGGCTTATGGAATGCTAGCCTTTATAGGAAGGGGTATAGAGTTTAAAAGCTGCCGTCTAATGCTTCAGTTGTATAGAACGTTGGTTAGACCGCATTTGGAGTACTGCGTCCACTTCTGGTCACCTTACTACCGGAAGGACGTGGAGGCTCTGGAAAGGGTGCAGAGGAGGTTTACCAGGATGTTGCCTGGCATGGAGGGGCTGGGTTACGAGGAAAGGTTGGAGAAACTGGGACTGTTCTCCTTGGAAAGACGGAGATTGAGGGGGGACATGATAGAGGTATATAAGATACTGAAGGGAATAGACAGAGTCAATAGTGAGAGACTGCTCCCTAGATTGGTTACAAATACAAGAGGACATGATTTAAGGGTGAGGGGGGAGAGGTATAATTTGGATATGAGAGGAAGGTTCTTTACGCAGAGAGTTGTGGGGGTATGGAACGCTACCGAGTAGGGTGGTGGAGGCGGGAACGTTGGACTCGTTTAAGGTTCAGTTAGATAGGCACATGAGTGAAACGAGGATGGAGGGTTATGGTAGGGGTTATTAAATAAGGGTTAGAACCTCGGGAGACACTGGAAAGGCAGGCTTGTGATTAACGTTTTTGTCTTTTATTCTGCAGGTGGAGGTCCACCTCGTTGTCAAACGAGGGGCATGCACACGGTGGGTTGTGCGTGGGCTACTCTTGGAGGTTCCGGGAGTGGCCTAGTACTTCGTGTCAGTGTGTGTGCTTGATCCTGGACCGGTAGACGGGCACCGCAACAGCTCGGTGACTAGCACTGCTAGCTGTGCAGATACATGGATTTGGGCCTGTGTCTGTGGGAGTTTGTGCATTCTCCCTGCGGATGCGTGGGTTTCCTCCGGGCGCTCCGGTTTCCTCCCACACCCCAAAGATGTGCTCTTAGGCTGATTGGTTTTACCAAATTGACACTATTCTCCCCTGAATCTGGCTAAGTCAGGGGTTCTATTCGTAGACACGCAGGGTAGAATAGGTGTAGGGTGATGCGGCGGCGCGGGCTTGTTGGGCCGAAGGGCCTGTTTCCCGTGCTGGGTTGTTCTTTGTTCTTTGTACAATTGTCGTAATCCAACACAGTCAATCTTGCAAAGTTGTCATTTCCAACAAATTTTATTAATTCATATGAGTTGTGGGCATTGCTGGCGAGACCAGCATTTATTGACCATCCCTAATTGTCCTTAAGATGGTAGTGGTGAGCTGCCTCTTGAACGACTGCAGTACTGTTTGATATTATCCAGGCTCTCTCCCCCATCCTATCCCTGTAATTCCACAATTTTACCATGGCTAATCCCATCTAACCTGCACAACATGGGACACTAAGGGGCAATTGGACAAGAATGTCCAATCCACCTAACCTGCACGTTTTTGGACTGTGGGAGGAAACCAGAGCATCTGGAGGAAACCCACATAGACATAGGGAGAATATTCACATAGACAGTCATCCAAGTCTGGAATTGAACCCAGGTCCCTGGAGCAATGACGCAGCAGTGCTAACCACCATACCATCCAAAAATTCTAACAGAACAAAAAAATAGTTAAAAAGAAAAAAAGTCAATCGGAAAAGATCATTCAGCTCTGACCTAAGCCTTAAATCAGGACACAATTGTGGTAATCCAACACAGTCAATCTTGCAAAGTTGTCCTCTCCAACAAATTTTATTCATTTGAGAGTTGTGGGCATTGCTGGTGAGACCAGCATTTATTGACCATCCCTAATTGTCCTTAAGGTGGTAGTGGTGAGCTGCCTCTTGAACGACTGCAGCACTGTTTGGTCGGTGATTGCAGGATTTTGATCCTACAATGGATGATAAAGAAAATGCAACATCGTCCCAAGTCAAGAGGGTGGGTGTCTTGGAGGAAACCATGCAGATTGTGGTATGCCCACACAATAGAACTCAAGCTCAACATCATTCAGGTCAAAACAATCTACTTGATCTGTGTTTCATCCATTCACCAAATATTAATCCCCATCTTACAATGAGGCATTGTTTATCATCTCCAGGATTTAGCACAGCAGTTTATCAAGGCTTCTTCAGCAACAGCTCAAAAAACTGCAACTTCTACCCTTTAGGAGGACAAGGGCAGCAGTTGAATAGTATCATCATCACAACCATATTCTTTCTCCAAGTCATCAACACCTTGATTTGAACATCCCTTCTATACTAATGTATCAATGTGCCAGAACTCCCCACCTAACAGCATTATGGGTAAATCTTCACCATACAAATGGTAGCACTTTAAGTGGCCCTTCTCTGGGAAACTGTGGACGGCCTCATCATCAAGTTTAAAAAACTACAAGGGCATTAACATTCAATTTGAGGGAGAGAAGAGTAGGTCAAAGACTAGGATTTTAAACTTAAGTAAGGGCAATTATGAGGGCATGAAAAAAAAACAGATAGCTTAAGTAAACTGGCAAATTAACTCTATAGGTCAATAGAAAGCAATGGCAGAAATTTCAGGAAATATTTTAGAATGTACAGAATAGATACATTCCAATAAGAAAGAAAAATTCCAAGGAGAGGACACAACATCACTGATTAACTAAAAAAAAGTTAAAGATAATATCAAAAAGCATACAATTGTGCAAAAATGGGTGGCAGGACAGAAGATTGGACAGAATAATTTAAAAAAAAACCAAAAGGTTAATTAAGAAGGAAAAAATTAGAATGCAAGAGAAAGCATGATAGAAATATAAAGAAAAATAGTAAGAGTTTCTGTAGATATTTATGAAAGAAAAGTTGACAAAGTGAGTGTGGTCCTACAACAAATGAGTCTACAGAATTAATAATGGAAAATTAGGGGATGGCAAGTGAATTGAATCAGCATTTTGCATCAGATTTCACTATGGAGGATAAAAGTAACATGCTAGAAATAGCTGTAAATCAGGAACTGAAAGGGAGGGAAAAGCTCAGGAAAATGACAACCACTTGGGAAGTGGTACTGAGAAAATTGTTGGATCTGCAGGCTGACAAGTCCCTGGGTCCCGATGGACTTCATTCAAGGATGCTAAAGGAAGCTTCCTGTGAAATAGTTGGTGCATTGGTGTTAATTTTCTAAAATTCCCTAGATTTTTGGAAGGTTTCATTAGATTGGAAAGTAGCAAATGTAACCCCTTTATTTAAAAATCAAAAAGCAAGATACTACAGGCAGTTAAATTAACCTTTGGCTTAGCAAAAACGTTAGAAGCCATTATTAAAGACATCATGGTCAGAATTTTACCACCTTGCCCACCCCGGAATTGGGACAGGCAAAGCACACTGAATGGAATTCTCCATTGACCTCGGGCAAGATTTTACGATCCTCGCCTGAGTGAGGTCGTAAAATCCTGGCCTATAAGTTCATAAGATATATGAGCAGAATTAGGCCTTTCGGCCAATTCGATCATGGCTGATATGCTCTTCATCTTCCTGCCTTCTCCCCATAACCCTTCAACCCATTACCAATTAAAAATCTGTCTAGCACATCCTTAAATTTATCCACCGTCCCAGGATCCACTGCACATTGGGATAGCAACTTCCACAGATTCACAACCATTCTGTAGTTTCTTCTGAACTCTATTTTAAATTCGCTAGCCCTATCCTAAGACTATAACCTCTCGTCCTAGAATGCCCCACAAGAGGAAGCATCCATTCCACGTCTACTTTATCCATACCTTTTATCATCTTGTATACCCCAATTTGATCTCCTCTCATACTTCTAAATTCCAAAGAGTATAGGCCTAAACTGTTCAACCCGTCTTCACAGGACAAACCCTTCATCTCTGGAATCGATCCTCCAACGCCACTACATCTTTCCTCAAATAAGGGGACCAAAACTGTACACAATATTCCAGGTGCGGTCTCACTAATGCCTTGTATAATTGCAACAGTACTTCCTTACTTTTACATTGTATTCCTTTATATTCTATTCCTTTAGCTATACATGCCAACATTCCATTTGCTTTTTTTTTAAATCATCAGCTGTACCTGCACACTTATTTTCTGTGACTCATGACCAATCCCTCTGCATCGGAGCACCCCAAAGTCTTTCCCCATTTAGATAATAAGTTGCCTTCCCATTTTTCCAACCACATGCTTATCCACATTAAACTCCATCTGTCCCTTTTGGCCCACTCTCCTATCTATATCCATTGGTAGGGTTCTTATTTCCTCATTGCAGCTTACTGTACCACCTATTTTTCTGTCACCTGCAAATTTGGCTATAGAGTCTTCTATCCCTATATCCAAGTCATTAATATAGATTGTAAATAGCTGAGGCCCAAGGGCTGAACCCTGTGGCACTCCACTAGTTATTCTTGCCATCCAGAAAAAAACCCACTTAGCCCAACTCTGTCTCATCTTCATCATCCAGTCATCTATTCAAGCTAATTACCTCTAATCCCATGTGGGGTAGCACGGCACTTGGAAAATTTCAGAGAACCAGGCATCAAAATAACCAACCAGAGTCAACACAATGTTGCAAAAGATAAATCATGTTCAACCAACTTAATGGAGTTCTTTGAAATAACACATGACGTGGATAAAGATGTGAAGAGGACGCAAGGAGTCTATAAAGGAATATGGATAGATTATGTGAGTGGGCAAAGATCTGGCAAATGGGAGTATAATGTGTGAAAGTGTGAAATTGTCCATTTTGGCAGGAAAAATAAAAAGCATATTTCTAAATGATCAGAGCTCTGGGGGAGTTTTAGACATCCTAGTTCATGGATCTCAAAAAGCTAGTATGCAGGTACAGCAAGTAATCTGGAAGGTTAATAGAATGTTATCATTTATTGCAAGGGGAATTGAATATAAAAGTAGGGAGGTTATGCTTCAGTGACAGAGGGCATTGGTGGACCACATCTGGAATATTGTGTGCAGTATTGGTCTCTTTATTTAAAGGATGTAAATGTACTAGAAGCAGTTCTAAGAAGGTTTACTAAACTAAGACCTGGATTTGGCGGGTTGTCTAATGAGGAAAGATTGGGCAGTTGAGGCTTATACCTACTGGAATTTAGAAGACTAAGAGGAAACTTGATCGAAATATATAAGATCCTGAGGGGTCACTACAGTGTTGAGGCGGAGAGAATATTTTCTCTTATGGGGGAGTTTTGTACTAAGGCCACTATTTAAAAATAGTGCAGAGATGAGGAGAATTCTTTTTTCTCAAAGGGTTGCCAGTCTTGGGAAGCCTCTTCCACAAAGAGGCAATGAAAATTTTTGAATATTTGTTAAGCAGAGCTAGATATATTTTTGATAAGCAAGGGAGTGAATGGATACTGGAGGCAAGTAGGAATGTGGAATTGAGGCTACAATAAGAGCTACAATCTTAATGAATGGTAGAATATGCTTGAAGGGCTCAGTGGCCTACTCCTGCTCCTAATTCGTATGTTTATATCTAATACTGAGATATCATTGCGACACAATTGTTGGTTTATTTTCTATCTCAATATCCATATTCATCATGGATCTGATGAAAACTAGAAAAAAAGTTTTCTTCTGAAAGTAACAAGATCATTTATCAGACAATGACAACAACATACATTTATATCACATCTTTAATTATAGAATCCCTACAGTGCAGAAAGAGGCTATTCAGCCCATCAAGCCTGCATTGACAACAATCCCACCCAAGCACTATTGTTGTAATCCCACATATTTATGCTGCTAATCTTCCTGACACTAAGGGGCAATTGAGCATGGCCAATCAACCTAACTTGCATATCTTCGGATTGTGGGAGGAAACCGGAGCACCTATTATATAGCAAAACATCCCAAGTTTAGTCAGTCTTAGATTTTAAAAAGCATTTTAAAAGACAGAGAGAGAAGTAGACAGGCTGAGAACTTTCAGGAAGGAATTCCAGGGTTTAGCGCCCAGCCAACTGAATGCTGCAAATGGTGGAACAATTAAAATTGGGGCTGAGCAAGAGGTCTGAATTGGAGGAGTGCATAGGTATGGAGGTAGGGAGGCACAAGACCATGGATGGATTTGAAAACAAGAATAATTATTTTAAAATCAAAGTGTTGTTGAACAGGAGCCATTGTGTGCAGGAATGTTGAGCAAACAGGATTTGGTGAAATTTAAAAAATGACAGCAGAGCATTGGAATAGTCAAATTTAAAAAGGTAACAAAAGCATCGATAAAGGTTCATAGATCATAGAACCCTACAGTGCAGAAAGAGGCCCTTCGGCCCATGAAGTCTGCACCGACCACAATCCCACCCAGGCCCTACCCCCATATCCCTACATATTTTAACCAGTAATCCCTCTAACCTACGCATCTCAGGACACTAAGGGGCAATCAACCTAATCCGCACATCTTTGGACTGTGAGAGGAAACCCACGCAGACACGGAGGAGAATGTACAAACTCCACACAGACAGTAACCCGAGCCGGGAATCGAACCCAGGTCCCTGGAACTGTGAAGCAGCAGTGCTAACCACTGTGCTACCATGCCGCCCGAACAGAAGCTGAAACAAGGGCCAAGGTGAGTTGGGCAGTTTTGATTATGGAATGGTTATGCAGTCAGAAGCTCATCCTGGCATTAAATACAACATTAACATGTTGTACAGTGCAAAGCTAAAAAATTAAGTCTATAGATCACTACTTAGAAGTGTTTTCTCAGTCCAATTTAAAGATTTCCCATGCACTTTTGAGTTTTTGTTCTGATAAATCAGCCTCCTCTCCCCAAAATAGCTACAATCATTTTGAAATTCTTTTCTCAAATAAATAAATTTACTGAGAAGTAACTATTACTTACGTTTGCAGTGCATTGTTCGTTGCATTAATAAGGCTTGTACTGTCCATCTTCTCAAGGATGAACAAGGCACATTTTTCATGACCCTGCCAGAAATGGCACAATTCATGTTAAATTCTGTACATACTCTGTATGTACCATCATCATGTTTTGGAGCTTTATTCATTTAATAAAGTTTTGATTATATGCTAGGTTTGAAGCATGACAGTTTCATTTCCTGCTCATCTTGGTATGTCACAGATAAATTTCTACTTGCTTCAGTTCAATTCCTGCTCAGTTTCAACTTAAGCCGAATCAAAAGCTTTGAACTTCCTCAAAAGAAAATCTGATTTATTGCAGCCCCCACATAGCATTTAATATATTTTTTTCAACAGGTATGGTATTTCTAATTTTCTTTCCAAAAGCTGCAGCATACAGTACCAGAAAATTCCATAATCAATTGCTGTATGTGTTCAGTCAGCTGATTTTTGATAGGATGATGGCGTTTGGGGACATTGCACCAGCTCTCCTGGTTTAGAAGTACAAATGTCGGATAGGCTTCCACTTTTAATTGCTAGCCAGTGCCCTTGTGAAAAAAGCATGTGTTTGATAATTGAAAAGGAAACAGTCACGTTTGAGCCCTGATTTAGCCACAGTTAAATTAGCTTCTAGCTCTCACTATCCAAACTCATGAATAATGGGGATTTGGGTGAGAAGCCGCAGGATACAATTGTCCCTAAATTCATGCCACAGTGAGAATTGATACACTGGAAAGAAGAAATACGCAGGATAGAGAATATTGTAGAGCTGAGGGAAACTAAGATATCCCACATTAAAGTACTGATGTATTGCTGGCTATCTTTCTTTTGTGCTATTCTGTTCAGCTTGAAGATATTTTGGTTGATTGTAGCTGTATCGAGTTTGTGTGGAACATATTTCATTACATTTCAATTACAAACATCCATAATCTTCGTAAGCACAACAGCACCAGATTGGGATGCTTCACATAATGCAAAATGATCCACTGCTCCGGTAGGATCATTTGAGTTAATATTTTGTAGACACAACTTTAGGCCTCACTGTGTTAATAAGGCTTGATCTCTGATTAAATGAGTTCACATAGGAGTAGGATGGAAGATTGGTCTCTCCATTTCTGACAGTTGATAATCATCATGTGAACGCAGGATGAATTTGTACATCAAATCCAAAATGGAGATTTGGTCATAAAAAGTAAAGTTTATTTATGAGTCATAAGTAGACTTACATTCACATTGAAATGAAGATACTGTGAAAATCCCGTAGTTGCCACACTCCAGCATCTGTTCGGATATGAATTTAGCATAGCCAATTCAACTAACCTAACCTGCACATCTTTGGATTTAGGAGGAAACCGGAGCACCCAGAGGAAATCCATGCAGATGTGGGGAGAACATGCAGATTCCTCACAGATAGCAACCCAAGACGGAAATTGAACCTGGGTCCCTGGTGCAGAGGCAGCAGTGCTAACCACTTGCCATCGTGCTGCCATCCTATATTCTTCCTGTTCAAGAACAGGTTGAGAAATGCAATGATTAGGATAAACAAAGATGGACAAATAATCTGGAATACAATGGATAATGGATACTATTACTTCTGTGGCCCCAGTGTATCATTTGTGGAACATGAGTGAACAGTTTTGTATAACATAGAGCAAAGTTTTAGACTGAAATTTTAGATTTACAAGTTGATGTAGGGAGCTTAAGAAAATAATTGACATGGAAGCTTTAAGCGTTTGTCACCTCTGAAGATTAGATTTCCTGGATAAAATCCAGAAATAAAGTTGCTGCAAAGTACCAAATGGCATACTCTTGTTCTTACTTTGCTACATGCCAAGTGAAGAGCTGTATTCTTGTTGGTATCTTTTGAAGTTAAGTCAGCCTTCGCACTGTTTACCAAGATCTCTGAAATGGAAGAATCTTTTTTAAAGAATTGATAAAGCTCCAAGTGCAACATAATCTTCAAGTTAAAATTTCAAGCTATCAAACTCAGTGGATTTTGGTAATTTGAGAGACAGATTAAGACCTTTATGTCCTTGACTTTTTTTGGTTTCAGTGTCAACCAAGCATCTGTTACACTGAACAATAATAGACATCAATGTTAACAACATTTTTGTTTGACAGATGCTCCTGTAATTGTTTCATTCACTTTTTGCTAGACAGTAAAGTTTCTCATTATGGATATTTTGTCTGTGCTTTTTTTTAAAAGAAGCAAATCCACAGTTAATCTAAAGATGATTACTTACCATACATGGTACTTACAATGATATATTCCTTCACAAGGAATTATGAAATTTTTTTTTAGAGACAATAGGCTTAGTTAAATGGCCGCAGAGGTGGCCTAGTACACCAGCTGGAGAGTCAGTGATGATCCTCTGCACTCATTTCAAGGAAAACAGAAAAAAAGACGCCATTAGGCCCCTTGAGCCTGCTTTGCCATTCAATACAATTATGGCTGATCAGTTTGTGGCCTTAACTACACTTTCCTGCCTCCAATTCCTCTTCTATTTTAGGTCAAAAATCTGTCCAACTCAGCCTTGAATATATTCAGTGAAACACCAAGCACTGCTCTCAGTGGAACAGATTTCCAAAGACTAATTGATGATCCAATCAGGGAGCCTCATGCTCCCTATTTAAAGCAAGTGTCAGTTTCTCTGCTGCATTAGCCAGGGGCTCCTAAGAGTGAGAGCTCTGTTGTATTATAGTTGGGAAATAAAAAGCAATTGGTGACGGGACTTTCGCCTCTGTGGAGTTATTTCAATGACCATAAACAATAATCTCAGAGAAGAGATTCCTCCTCATCGTTATCTTAAATGGGAGTTCCTTTATTTGAAACTAAACTGGAACTGAACTAGCTTAGATGGAGTATGACCTTATCTCTGACCTAACTGGGGAGTCAAGATAAAAGGAGTCTTCCCCCATCTTTTCTCATGATTAAATGGCAATCCCCACTTCATAGCCATTCATGGAGATGGGGGAATGTAACTCCGCACAATATTTCTAAAGTTGTTTATGGTTATTGAAACAACTCCATGGACGCTTAAGTCCCATTACCAATTGCTTTTTATATACCAACTGCAATACAAACAGAGCTCTCACTCTTGGGAGCTCCTGGCAGGAAAACTGACATGCCTGCTTTAATAAGGAGTATGAGGTTCCCTGATAGGACCATCAATTAGGATTCATCAGGGATATCTTTATGCGTTGAACCAAACAAATGGAATCAAACTAACTTAAGGACAACTCAAAAAGGGCAGCTCCCTAAAAGGAGGGGAATCGCCCAAAACAAAAAATAACCAAAGCGCAAAGGAAACTTAAAACATCAAATTAAAATGTGATTAAAGGAGTCAATAATACACCCCAGTTCCTGCGGTGCACAGTGGGCACGGGAGGCATCAACCTTGGACAACACATGCTCCTTTTTAGGGAGGCCCAGCCGTGAATGTAGCCGCGGGAGAGAGCCAGTGAGATTGGGCAACCCCCTCGATCGCCTGCTGCCTGAACCTGTACATGGAATGCCTTGCTAGGCCCAGGAGCAGGTTCATGAGAAGGTCTTAGCGATGGAGAGGTGGTAGGACTGGAGGGTCTCAATGACATTATTGTTACTAGAGAGGCGGTGCTCGACAGACTGGAGGGACTGATTGTGGACAAGTCCCCAGGACCGGATGGAATGCATCCGAGGGTTCTGAAAGAAATGGCGGAGGTGATAGTGGATGCCTTGGTGGTTATTTTCCAGACGTCGCTAGATTCCGGGGAAGTGCCGGAAGATTGGAAAGCGGCTAATGTTACGCCGTTGTTTAAGAAGGGTGCCAGGCAAAAGGCAGGGAATTATAGGCCGGTTAGTTTAACGTCTATTGTAGGTAAAATGTTAGAATCCGTCATCAAGCAGGAAATAGCGAGGCATCTTGAGGGGAATTGCTTGATAGAGCAGACGCAGCACGGTTTCGTTAAGGGGAAGTCGTGTCTGACAAATTTATTGGAGTTCTATGAGGATGTGTCTAGGGCGGTGGATAGAGGAGAGCCGGTGGATGTGGTCTTTCTTGGTTTTCAGAAGGCGTTTGACAAGGTACCTCACAAGAGGTTATTGCAGAAGGTAAGGGGGCATGGAGTTGGGGGTAGGGTGTTAGCATGAATAGAGGATTGGTTGTCAAATAGGAGGCAGAGAGTGGAGGTTAATGGGTGCTATTCGGATTGGCGGTTGGTGACTAGTGGAGTGCCCCAGGGGTCAGTGCTGGGGCCTCAGCTATTTACCATTTATATAGATGATCTGGAGGAGGGAACCGAGTGTATGGTGTTGAAATTTGCTGATGACACCAAGATTGGGGGAATGGCAAATTGCGCGGAGGGTGTGGAGAGTCTGCAGAAGGATCTAGATAGGCTGGGCGAATGGGCCAGGAAATGGCAAATGGAATTTAATGTTGGCAAGTGCGAGGTGGTCCACTTTGGTAGGAATAATGGTAGGAAGGACTATTTCTTACGTGGCGAAAAACTGCAGCAGGCGACTGTGCAGAGGGACCTCGGGGTCCTTGTGCATGAGTCGCAAAAACCCAGCCTGCAGGTGCAGCAGGTGGTCAGGAAGGCGAATGGGATGCTGGCCTTCATCACGAGGGGGATTGAATATAGAAGTAGGGAGGTCTTGCTGCGGCTGTATAGGGCATTGGTGAGGCCGCAGCTGGAGTAGTGTGTGCAGTTTTGGTCACCGTACTTATGCAAGGATATTTTGGCCTTGGAGGGAGTGCAGAGGAGGTTTACTAGGCTGATACCGGAGTTGAGGGGGTTGAGCTATGAGGAGAGGCTGAATAAACTAGGCTTGTACTCGTTAGAGTTTAGAAGAATGAGGGGAGATCTCATTGAGACGTATAAGATGATGAATGGGATGGATAGGATAGAGGTGGAGAGACTCTTCCCGCTCAGAAAGGACAGTAGGACTAGGGGGCACAGCCTCAAGATAAAGGGGGGGCGGTTTAGAACGGAGTTGAGGAGGAACTTCTTCACTCAAAGGGTGGTGAATCTCTGGAATTCTCTGCCCGTTGAGGTGGTGAAGGCTGCCTCGCTAAATATTTTTAAGACGCGGGTTGATGGGTTTTTGATAAGCGAGGGGATTAAGGGTTATGGGGAGAGGGCCATGACAGATCAGCCATGATCTTATTGAATGGCGGGGCAGGCTCGAAGGGCTAGATGGCCTATTCCTGCTCCTATTTCTTATGTTCTTATGTTCTTCCTCCTTCTCCGCCCCCCTCCACACCGGATGCCTGTAGGTCAGGAGCTTGGGGCTGAAGTGCAAACAAAATATTGATAAAAGGTTTCTGAGAAAAGCGAAAAGGTTGTGCAGCCTACACACATAACATAGAGATGGTCCACAGACTCTGCAAGATTGCACGGGCAGCACATGTGGGAGCCCATGAACCGGTCAAAGCTACGATAGTACGCTACTGCTGCATGCAGCACCCTCCAGCCCAGGTCCCCAAGATAGCGCCGGGGATGGGGGGGCGGGAATCATCCATAGAGGCACCTCCTCTGGGGACCTCTGCCGCCCGACAGCAAGGCCCACCAAGATGTATCCAGGCGACAGGCAGGGGCGCAGTACTAGAAGGTGTGCAGCAGCAACCCATACAGAAAATGCCTCCACAGGGCACAGAGGGCATTTCCACAAGGCAGCTCAAGCTGTTGAGCACCTGACTTGGGGGGGGGGGGGGGGTGCATGCAGTATGGTGGAACATAAGTTTGGGGCAAATGTGAAATTCTGTCTGAGCAGGGGTATGCTCAGGCGGGATCCCACTGCACAGTTGGTCTTGAGGAAGCGCACGTGTGCCCTCGGGTCTGAGCACAACCTACCCTTATTTTGAAACTGAACTCGAACTGAACTAGACTAGAAGACCGAATATGACCTTACCTCTGACCGAACTGGGGAGTCAGGAAGATAAAGGACTCTTCCCCCATCCTTTCTCACATGATTAAATAGCAATCCCCACTTCATAGCCACTCATGGAGCTGGGGGAATTTGATTCTGCACAATATTTCTAAAATTGTTTATGGTTATTGAAATAACTCCACGGAGGCAAAAGTCCCTTCACCAATTGCTTTTTATTTCCCAACTGTAATATAACAGAACTCTTACTCCTCGAAGCCCTTGGCTAATGCAGCAAAGAAACTGACACCTGCTTTAAATAGGGAGCATGAGGCTCCCTGATTGAATCATCAATTAAGACTCATCAGTGAGCTCTTTTCAATACCAATCAAATAAACTAACTCAAATTAACTTAGAGACAAATTAAAAGGAGCAGCTCCCCAAAAGGAGGGGGAACAACCCGAACCAAACACCAAAGTACAAAGGAAACTTAAAACATCAAATCATATTGTGATTAAGGACTCATCAGGGACCTCTCTTACATGCCAAACAAGTAAACAAACTCAAATTAACTTAGGGACAAATTAAAAGGGACAACTCCCCAAAAGGAGGGGGAACAGCCCAAACAAAAAAACAAAGTTGAAAAGAAACTTAAACATTAAATCATAATGTGATTTTCGGGGTTTATAATACACCACGGCCCCAACGGTGCCCAGCAGGCTCGAAAGGTGTCAACTGCACCCATGGACACCACATGCTCCCTCTTCAGGGACTCCTGGCAGTAAATATGGCCTCAGTAGAGGGGCAGACAGTTAGGATGGACGACCTCGTCGATCACCCGCTGCCTGGACCTGTTGATAGCTCACATTGCCAGGCCCAGGAGCAGGTTGACGAGGAGGTCGCCATCCCAACTGGCCCCTCTCCGCACCAGGTGCCCATAGATCAGGAGCGTGGGGCTGAACTGCAAACAAAACAGGTAAACAAAAAGGTTTTTCAGGTAAACAAAAAGGGAGTACAACCTAAGACACAAAACATAAACATGGTCCATGGACGCCATAAGGCCACAGAAGGGGCAAGCTCGGCAGCCATGAACCAGAAAAACCTACGGTTGTACGGAACTGCTGTGTGCAACACCCTCCACCCCAGGTCCCCTAAATAATTGGGGGAAATCCCTCCATACAGGGACCTCCACTGAGGACCTCCGCCGCCCGGTGGCAACAAGGATCACCAAGGTGTATCCGAGTAACAGGCGAGGACACGTCGTGGAAGATGTCCAACAGCAGCCCATACAGGAAATGCCTCTGAGCGGTGGAAAAGGAGACAGAGGACATTTTGGGGGGAGTCAAGGTTTTGGGCCAATGTGAAATTCCATCCGAGCAGGCAAACACTTGGGCAGGATCCCACCTCATGCCTGCGCCACCTCGGGATTAAGGGTTATGGGGAGAGGGCGGGAATGTGGAACTGAGCCACGACAGATCAGCCATGATCTTATTGAATGGCGGGGCAGGCTCGAAGGGCCAGATGGCCTACTCCTGCTCCTATTTCTTATGTTCTTATGAGACCGTGTATGCATTTGGGGTTGAGCACAACCATCCTAAGATCTTGGATGGCCACCCCCGCGCACTCAGCCAGCACGTGGAGACTCATCCAGGCCGTCCTCCACCATCCAGCACATCCCCGATCCTAATCACCCTGGCATCCATGGCCTTCCTTTCTGCCAGCCACCTGAAGTTATACAGCTGGAGGAGCAGACTCCTGAGCAGCAGCTCTTGCACAAGAGCCGCTACTCCTGATGGGGGAGAGCTGCGTCGCAAGGCAACAGTGTTCCAGACTGTGAGAAGATTCTGGTAAAAGACGGTCAAGCCTGCAAGGAGGTCGGAACACGCCCCAGATTTATATACAGAACCTGCACTTCATAGTTCAGGCCTTGCAACTGGCAGAAGAAATATATTGCCAGGGTACACCATTGTGGAGGAGGCTCGACGTAAAGGTATCTCTGCAGGGTCTGGAGGCTGAAGGTCACTACCTGTGTGTGGAGGCACACCAGACATCAATCGCCCTCCCCAACTGAGAGATGCAAAAGCTAAGCAGAAACCCAGTGCATCAGTTGTACCAAAAGAACCGCTCAAGGGTTTTCCGGATATTGGTGACAAAGCCAGGGGGAGGGGTCAAAGTGACCAGCTGGTTCCACAACATGGAGGCGAGCAGCTGGTTTATGACAAGAACTTGCGCCCTGTAGGACAGCACTCGGAGCAGTCCTGTCCGGTGACTCAGGTGAGCGGACACTTTGGCCTCCAACTCCTTCCAGTTCACCGGTCAGGATTCCTCAGCTCAGCAGAGATGGACCCCCAAGTAGGAGGAGGTTGGTCCTGCTCCAGGGGAAAGACCTGAGCTCCTCTGGAAGGGGGTCTGTCTCCCACGGACCGACCAGGAGTCCGGAGCACTTGGCCCAGTTGATCCTGACAGAGGATGCGGCGAAGTACATGGCCTGGCATTCTTGCATCCTCCGCAGGTCAGCCGGGTCCATGAACATGAGGAGCACATCATCAGTATAAGCCGACAGGACCACCCCTACGTCCAGGTCGCACAGAACCAAACCCGTCAACTCCTCCACAAGAGGCACAGGAATGGCTCCACACAAATAGAATAGAGTTAGCCGGACAAGGGGTAGCCCTGCCGTACTCCCCTCCCAAAGCAAAGGGGCGCCATCAGGGACCCATTAACTTTAATTAGACATTCTGCAGCACAGTACAGTAATCTGATCCAAGCGACAAAATGCGCCCTGAATCCGAATGCCCGCGGAGTTCTGAGTAGGTACTTGTGCTCCACCCTGTCAAACACCTTCTCCTGATTGAGTGATAAGGAGGTGCTCGACAGACCAGCCCTCTGAGAATGGTGGATAAATTCCTGGATGAGATGTAAATTGTCGTGCATCGACCTGCCCAGGACCGTGTAGGACTGGTCAGGGTGGATCATGTGGTCCAGCGTGAAGCCAAGGCGTGAAGCCACTGCCTGGTGAAGATTTTGTAGTCCGTGCTGAGGAGGGAGACCGGATGCCAGTTTTTGAGGCACCAGAAATTCCCCCTCTGAGGCAGCCACGAAAGGGGCATCACACTGGCGGCCATGCTCTGCCCCAGGACCTCCGCGTAGTCATGCCCCAGGACATCCCACAGCATCCTGAAGAAATCCACTGTCAGCCCATCCAGCCCCAAGGCCTTGCCCCACTGGAGGCCATCGAGGGCACCGGTCAGTTCAGCCAGGCATACTGGGGCTTCAAGTCTGCCAACACCCTTCAGACTGACTTGCAGCAGGTCCTCCCATAAAACTCTGTGGGCATCCTCGCTGGACAGAGCTGGAGAGAAGAGGGTGGTATAATAATCATGAGCAATAGCCCTGATGCCCTCCAGATCCAAGGTGGGGGAACTGTCGTAGGCCAGCAGCGTAATGAGCTGCTGACGGTTAGCCCACCCTTTTTCCAGCATAGAAGAAGGGGGAACCGCGGTCCAGGTCCACTTGGAACTGAAGCCGTGACATCACGTATGTGGCATGGGACTTGATGAGTTGCAGGTCCTGCATCGCGCCCTTCTCCCTGTACTCCAGCCTCAGGGCTGGGTCCGCATCGGGCTGACTGAGGAGTGCCTTCAGGTAGAAAACCTCCATCTCCAACTCCTTGAGCCTGCATTTCCACCTCTGTCGACCCCCTTGCATACTCCTGACAGAAGATACGGATGTGAGTCTTGCTCAAATCCCACCATAGCCTCAAGGAGGGGAAGCCACCCTGCTCCCTTCTCCAGCCTGTCCAGAAGACGAAATGAGTCCAGGAAGCGCTCGTCCTCCAGCAGCATGTTGTTAAAGTGCTCCCGGACATGAGATGGAACAAATTCCACCCACACCAGGTGGTGGTCTGTGCATGGCACCTGCTACATGGAGGCCGACAGGACACTGGACACGCACGCCCTAGAAATGTAAAGGCAGTTGAGTCTGGATGCTCTACCTCTGGGCCTCATGTAAGTGAAAGTTCTGGAGGCAGGATGGAGATGTCTCCAGATGTCCACCAAATCGTGGGTCCCAAGCAGGTCCTGCAACTTCACCACTGCTGGTGCGCGCAGCCAGGGGCTGGTGTGGTCCCATGCCTCGAGGATACAGTTGAAATGGTCCATCCCATCCAAGGATCATGCATTCGCCCCCATTGGTGGTGTCAGGATGAGCGAACACTTTCTTGTAGAAAGTCATTTGCTGCGGTCCGGCGTTTGAGGTGTCGACATTCAGCAAGTGAATGACCACGCCCTCCTCTTGCGGACTGTCAAGTGCAACAACCAGCCTGGCACAGGCTCCTTGACCCTCAAGATCTCCGGCTGAAAATGCAGGGCCAACAAGATAGCTGCCCCACTAGAAGCGAGCGTGAAGTGGCTTATGTAGACCCCTCCCTTGTCACTCCAGGAGCCATCAGGCTCCATCTCCCAGAATGGTACGGGTTTCTTGCAGGAAATACACCACATACTTCCTGTTGTGGAAGACCGAAAAGTTCTGGAACCTGTGGAGTAGCTCTCTGCTGCTGTTGACTTTGAGGGTGGCTATAGTCACCTTTATGTCAGTAGCTTAGTACCACTGTCATCACTTACTCCAATTGTTTAGGGGAGGCGCTGGCACAAGATGCGTCAGTCCATTCTGCCATGAGCCCAGAGAAGAACTCCTGTACCCGACGCCGCTCTTTTTCAGCCAGGCCCAAAGCAGCCTGCGAGCAGGCTTGCGTGGGCCGGATGCGCAGCGCCAGGTCCGACCAACAGTTGGGGGCTAATCGGATGCTGTCAGGGTGACCAGAGTGGTCTTTTATAAAGACCCTGAGTGCCCCAGAGGAAATGAGGGGCGACTTGATGGAGGGGCACAAAGGAGTCTCCCACCTCGCTCCAGGTGGACTCTAAAATTGTCCCTGTGCCCACCACCAAGCAGCCTACCTCCTCAGGGCAGTCGTCCTGCGTCTCAGAGTCTCCCGTCGTAGGGCATACAGCGGGTGACAAGGAGCCACCAACTAGTCCTAACTCCCCCTACCACCACCACCACCCCCCCTCCCCCCAACCAACCCACCTCCATTGAACCCCCAGGATCGGTGGAGGACGGGTTCCCCTGGTCTCCTCCCTGGTTTCTGGGCCCCGAGGGCATCAACGGCTCAGGTCCCTGCTCTGCCCCAGATGCCTGGGCACCCCACAAGTCCGGAGAACCCTCCGGTCCAAGGTCAGGGGCACCAAGGATCAAAGGTCGGGACAGAAAAGAGGAGCCTTCCTCGTCACTACCACCCAAGGACCCAAACAATGGGGTGCTACCGCAGACAGTCCTCCAGCAGACAAAAGAGGAACTCCTCCGGGGTGCTAAATTGCACCAGGTGGAACTGAATCACGGAGGCCCTGCTCTCACCCAGCCCCGGGGATCCCGCTTGGAGGACTGTGACAGCACAGGAGGCTGGAGATGGCACAAACTGGGAGAGCGGATGTTGCCAGCATGGCCTCCCTTTGTGGGAGGCCAGGTGGTACTTGGCTGGGGAGGAGAGGGGGTCGCGGTGCCAGCTGTGGCTGCCTTGGAGTGGGGGTGCGGTCTTGGAGGCGGGGCAGCTTTTTGATGTGCCCCACCTCCTTACAGGCATGGCACCGCATGCTGTCCACGAACCAGAAAACCCGGCTGGTGGTCTCCTCGAAGGGAGATGTTAACCCCACCCCCTCGAGACACTCCTCCCAGGCCAGGTGGACAAAGACCTAGCGCTGGAAGGAATACACGTACCTGAGGGCGGGGTCATGAAGGCCGAGCAGGATTGGAGTCATCCCGGATCTGACCTCCCCCAGTAGATTGAGGTGAGGGAAGAGGAGCTCCATGGTAATGAAGGGTGGGACGTTCAATAAAACTAATTTATGGGTGGTGGCCTCTAGGGCGTCCACCACCAAGAATGTCCCGTCCACCGAAAGGACTCATCAGGGACTTCATACTCTAGCAAGCCAACCTCATTAGCCTGGCTGAAGTCATCACAGTTATCCTTTTGCTATTACAAATTTGGTCAACCATTAACTTAAAATTGAAACCATTGCTTTTTTTTTGTGCTTCCTATTTGTCAGCAAGCCTACAGGTGCTTGGAGCTGACATTAGATATTTAAGATGTGACTGATACAAAGTCCAGTTTAATTAACATAGCATTTGATTTTACTGATAAGAATCTGAGCACAGCAGAATTCTGACTGCACACAGAATTTGAAATTAAACAGCTGGAATATATAAAATATAAACTACAAATTTTGCAAAGAAGCCATTTGCCTACAGTTTTCACGCTGTGTTCCCTCTTCAATTATCACTGCACCTTGGTGTGGCAATGAAAATCTATTCACAATACAATCTCTTAATTTTTTAATATTCATTGTAATCATTCTCTTCTGGAACAGTCTAAATGCAAAGAGGTTACAAATTTAATACACTGGCACGTACGAGCCAGCATTTTACATCACTCTGCTCTAAGTCAAATCTCACAATAGTATTCAATATTTTGTAGTGTGGTGATCAGCCTCACTGGACACTTATGGTGAAAGACATGAAAGACTGGGTTGAATTTTATGTTTGGACTCAATTGCACTGAGGGTGCCCAGCTGCTCAACTGTTTGTGAAATGTTCTTCCCATGCCCAGTAGGACTAGGGGGCACAGCCTCAAGATAAAGGGGGGGCGTTTTAGAACGGAGTTGAGGAGGAACTTCTTCACTCAAAGGGTGGTGAATCTCTGGAATTCTCTACCCGTTGAAGTGGTGGAGGCTGCCTCGCTAAATATTTTCAAGAAGCGGGTTGATGGGTTTTTGATAAGAGAGGGGATTAAGGGTTATGGGGAGAGGGCCGGAAAGTGGAACTGAGCCACGACAGATCAGCCATGATCTTATTGAATGGCGGGGCAGGCTCTAAGGGCCAGATGGCCTACTCCTGCTCCTATTTCTTATGTTCTTATGTTCTCTTTAATCGAATTCCAATTGCACGTGTAGAGTTTCAACTTAAATAGTTGGAATATATAAAATATTATCATAAAGTGGAGGTTGATCCCCCCTCTGAGAACAAACATCTATGATGTGGGTATGCCGGCGTTGGACTGGCGTAAACACAGTAAAAAGTCTGACAACATCAGGTTTTAGTCCAACCTAGGTTGGACTAAAACCTGGTGTTGTCAGACTTTTTACTGAACAAACATCTAACCATTCAAAGAGGAGTACCTCGCCCTATAATCTGTAAAAAGTGAATCTGAAGTGGTATGATCCGCTTTTCAGCAGCTTTTTACGGTTAAATAAAAATAACTCCCTGACACTCTCTCTAAAGTCAACAAATAACAACTTATTTATCTAAATGAACAAATTAACTAAACTATTAACAAACCAAATAAAACAATTCTAATGGAATGTTGTTCAGATAAATACAATTCCCACTCATTAACAAAAAATAGAATTTTAGTCACTCTCTAAACTACAACCAGGTTTTGTGCCTTCCGTAATATTCTGGGCCTTCTCGATTGATTCTTCTTCGGTACCTACGCCAAGGGATGGATGGGATGGATAGGATAGAGGTGGAGAGGCTCTTCCTGCTCAGAAAGGACAGTAGGACGAGAGGGCACAGCCAGACGCGGGTTGATAGGTTTTTGATAGGCAAGGGGATTAAGGGTTATGGGGAGAGGGCGGGAAAGTGGAACTGAGCCACGACAGATCAGCCATGATCTTATTGAATGGCGAGGCAGGCTCGAGGGGCTAGATGGCCTACTCCTGCTCCTACTTCTTCTGTTCTTATGTTCTATGTTCATCGAGATGGTGCTTTTGCTCAAGACAAAAATGAAACCAGGACAGCTAGCAGTTCTCTCATAGCTGAACTAAGAACTGTTACTCTGGCAGTTGCTCTCTCCTTTTGTCCCATTGCCTCCTTCCTTTTATACCTGTGACGACATATCAATAAGCTCCCCAATAGGATTGGTCCTAGGTTGCCAAAACCATCAGATTTAAAATATAATAGGTTCTTGGTATCTAAGTGCCTAATTCAAATTGATTCAAAAACAGTCAAAAAGCCTGAAGAGCCCGTTGCTTTGATAATACTGCTGCTTGGCTGTCTAATACAAATGTTTCACTTTGGGCACTCTGTATGTACTTGCATTTTTTTAAAACTTTCTAAGCGTAAAGCACCACCTTTTAAAGAGACCATACAATGCTTTTTCCCTAGCATTTTACAATTTTACAAACACCAATCTACAATTACTCTACTCAACTTCGCAACAATATACACTGCAAATGAAACCAACTGAATAGGTGAGCAGCAAAAGTATGGTCTATTGCACATGGATACAGAGCGACAACAGGTTCAATTATTTTATTAGAGCTGCAAAGGTGAGTAACATCTAACGTTTAAGTGCTCACTACTTTCTCCAGCCTTCTGTTGCACATCACTCCTCAGGCCAAAAGTTCTTGCATTCCTTTCTCTCAAGGCAATTCCTTATCTCATTGGGACAGTCACCACTGACAGTCACCATCTTAGTGTTACTTCATGCCCATTCCACATAATCATCTTCCACAAGTGTTGTCATTCTATTCTCTTAACACATTCCATTTCTCACACTCATAACTCTATTCTTTCTCCCCTTGCAGAAGAGAATGTAAAACTCCAGGGCAAGGTTGATCACTGGGGTGGTTCTTGTTACAACGAGGCTTGCATGATTATTAGACTTTAGAACTGTTAGTTTAATTTAAGGCGAAATGAAGGGGTCATTTGACGTGTTCTGAAATCTGCCTGACAGCAAGCCTGGGTATTTTGGTTCTTAGTGATTAAAGGGGACCCAGATTGTTTACCTGGGAAGATGATGCTAAGTGATTATGTATGGAGTCAATGGTGGCAACCACTGTGATAACAATGGGTAGACAGCAGTTTCTGAAGTCCCAGAAGAGTGCTGAACAAGTCAGGTTATAAATAATGGTTCTTTAAACACTCTACTTAACTCCAAGCTGAAAGAGAGTTGGGTACTCGAGGGTAGCTAATCAGCATCTTTTCCTGGATACAAAACCCACGTGATTCACATGTGATACAGTCAGAGCAGAAAATGAGTGCCCATTCTTTCTAACTGACCTCAATAGTTACCAAATAGATGTAAGTAAAGGCACCAGCAAACACAGCATTTGTCATTAGGGAGATACACTTACATGCACCAGATTGCAAGATTCTGCAGTGTTACCAACATACCCCTGGAAAAAGTCACAGGCAAAGAGATTCAATACCTGCAGAGACCTTGACCATCATTGACCATGTGTGCCTAGCTGGTCTACCAAGCAGTCTTGTTCCATAAGGCTGCAAATATCAGCAATAACCACCATACAAATTTGAAATTCCTAAAGCACTAGTGTCCAATAAAGCTTATCCTCTGCCATTACACCCTGTGTTGGGAGCATTGCCTCCTGTGAGCTGCAAGTTCTGCATTCATCCCTCTGCACAGTGAAATGGTAAATGTTTCAAAAGGCAGAAATTGCCACCCAAGTTTTGGAAATCCCTTCTAAAGTAGTGAAATGACCATCACCTGGTAGCTCTGACATCCATCATTATGAAATGCTTCAAAAGCTTAGTCATGGAACAAATCAATTCTGGCCTCCCAGAGTGCCTGGATCCATTACAGTTTACCTCATTGCCGCAATAGGTCATCTCCCTGGTCCTACACTCAACCGTGGATAACAAAGACACTTAGGTCAGACTCCTATTTCTTGACTACAGCTCAGCCTTTAACATCAATATTCCAACAAAACTCATCTCCAAATTCTGTGGCCAAGGGCTCATCTCCTCCCTCTGCAACTGGAAGCAAGACTTCCTAATCCACAGTTCACGATCAGTGAGAATAGAAACACCTCTTTCACAATTATCCTCAACCTCAGCGCCCCACAATGCTGTGCCCTCAGCCCCTAATTATACTCCTTAATCACCTATGACTGTGTGGCCAAATTCCCCTCCAATGCAATTTTCAAGTTTGCTGATGACACCATCGTGGTGGGTCAGATTTCAAACAATGATGAGATGGAGTACAAGAAAGATAGAGAACCCGATGAACTGATATAACAACAGTAATCTCTCCTTCAATGTCATTAAAGCGAAGGAGATAGTCATCAGATTCAGGAAGCGTAGTGGAGAACATACCTCTGTCTGCAGTAACAGGGATGAAGCGGAAATGGTTGGGACCTTCAAGTTTCTAGGTGTGCAGATCACCTTTCCTGGTTCCTCCATGCCAACATTATAGTCAAGAAAGCCCACCAATGCATCTACTTCCTTAGGAGGCTAAGGAAATTTGGCATGTCCACATCAGGTCTCACCAACCTTTACAGATGCACCATAGAAAGCATCCTTTCTGGTTGTATAACAGCTTGGTACGCCTCCTGCTCTACCCAAGACTACAAGAAACTACAAAAGGGTCATAAATGAAGTCCAGTCCATTGCCTAAACCAGCCTCCTATCCATTGACTTTGTCTACACCTTCCCACTGCCTTAGAACACAGAAAGCATAATTATGGGTCCCACACACTCCGGACACACACTTCCACCTTCTTCCAGCAGGAGAAAGATACAAAAGTCTGAGAGCACGTACCAACTGACTCAACAACAGCTTCTTCCCTGCTGCCATCAGACTTCTAAATGGACCTACTTCATTAACTTGATCTCTCTCTACACCCGAGCTATGACTGTAACACTACATTCTGCACCACTCCTTTCTTTCTCTATGTATGGTATGCTTTGTTGTATAGTGCGCAAGAAACAATACTTTTCAGTGTATACGTATACATTTTGCAACCATAAATCAAATCAAATACACTCGCAGAACAAGTCCTGTGAACAGAGATTTTTATTTGGGCAAAGAAGCAACTCTCAATCGAACACCGTGATTCCAAACTGCCCTCTCACTTTTAACTTGGTGAATTTCAGGCAGCTTAGGAAATCTACGTGCTGGCAGTTGAATGATGTGGGTATGCCGGCGTTGGACTCTTGGGTTCATGTCGCACTAACTGTAACCCCCGTGACTTGCCTGGGTTTGCAAAACCTCACTTACTGTACTGTCTGGAGACAATACACATCTCTGTAACCTGTGATCAGTGCTCCTTCCACTCACATTGTCAGCCACTTCAGGTCTTGAACAGCAGGTTAGGTGTAAGGATTCGCATTCTAATCAGTAATCTCTAAACTGTCTGTGCTTTATATGCTCTGTCTGAGGCCGGAACTCTCCATTCACCTGACGAAGAGGGAAACCTCGAAAGCTTGTGAGTATTATCAAATAAATCGGTTGGACTAAAACCTGGTGTTGTCAGACTTTTTACTGGCAGTTGAAGCCAGAAATTAAGTTTAGGATGCAGTCAGTCACCTTTTACTATATGTTAAATTACAGACCTGCTTGTCCCATGGCATGCTACTGTACATGTGAGTGAGCTGTGACAAAGGATCATCGAAACTCAAAACATCAGTTCTTTTTTCTCCTTACAGCTGCTGCCAGACCTGTTGAAATTTTCCAACATTTTCTCTTTTGGTTTCATGTTCCAGTATCCACAGTAATTTGCTTTTATCCATGCCTAAGTCAATTGCAAGTCACTACTGCTTCCTGGCAAATTGGCATTTTTTGCTACTTCAACTTCCCACATGCACCAGGCCACGACGACAGGTAAAATTCAGTCTGTTAACTTGGTTTATCTCTCCATGGATGCTGTCCAAACTGCTGAGTGCTTAAAGAATTTTCTGCTTTTATTACATGAAATTATTTGTTCATAACATATTTTTCTGCTCTGCTAACTACACAGCTTTCTATCTCCATTCAGTGTCACTCCCTAACCATATGCTAATTTTCTGTTTTTTTTATTTTGGGAAACACCTTGACTTCACTTCACAACCTATGTAAATTTAAGATCAAGGTCACAAATGCACATCTAACCATTTCAATGTAATTGGAATGAATTATTGAAGCAGTAACTGATCGAAAACAGGATACTAACAACCATTTTGAAAATGACAACATACAAAAATTCTGGAGGATGCAATATGTTTGATGTGAAATAAAATCAGGAATTTATTTAATAAATATTAGATAGTTTTCTAGATATTTTATCTTATCTATGAAGGAGGGAAAAGTTCATATTGAACAAGAACACTGACAGTGAAAACACATTTCATTCCAACATCATGTGTACTGACCCACGTGACTTGCCCAAGTGAAAAACGCAAATTACTTGGACAATACAACATATCTGCAGTCTTCAGTATTCAAGAAAAAGTTTGGGGCAGAAATGATTTTACAGAAATAAAAGCAATTTTATTATTTGCCTGACCATTAAAACCATTTTGGAAAGCAGAGAAAAGTCACTGTTACATACCCACAGCTCCACACTGTCCATTTTCGGCTGCCATCATTAATGGACTTTTTCCTGACTTATCAACAGGGTTCACTTGTGCACCATGACTTAACAGCAATTGCAAGCACTCCACATGGTCTGTAAAAGCAGCTGCATGAAGTGGGGTTCTAAAAACATAATCCCAGACAAAGTTATTTTCAACATGTATGGTTTTTGCTAACTTAATTACTCAAGTCCTGATGAACAAAACGATTCTTTGTGATGTCACAACAATAGTGCCATTTAGGCCTCATCTTATCCAATCATATGTGCCAACTAGTTAATACTTTGCCTGGACATGTGATTGAAAATCAAGGCCATTTGTCAGTCACCCCTTGATCTAAAAATCAATCTTTTCTTTACAACTGTTCGTTCCCATTAAAGTTGGATGAAATTAATGTGAGAGATTTCTAATTAAGGCACTTAACGTCAGTTTCAACATCTCCAAAGTCAGGGATATCTCAGCCAAATGTAATATAAAACTCCTTCTGCTTTGGCCCTGGAAGGTGCCTCAGTTGTGATCTTACTTCAGAAGTAACCTTTCCTGTAGCAGCATAACACTTTCCTCATTTCCACCACCAGCCACCTTAAGGCCTCTCTGACTGACATGGTCAATTTGATCTAGTTTTACGCTGTGAGCCAATGACCACAATGAACTTGATTGAAATGCGAATTCACTTTGGAAAGGACTCTTACAGCTAGCAGACAGAAAATATTTGTCCCATCACTTTGGACTGCATCTATAAAAAGGTCCAGAGACACAAAATTAATGCCACCCTGTTCCTCCAGCTCAAAAGCTTTTAAGTAATTTTCAGAGCTTAGGATCTATGTTTGGGCGCAGTTATAATATAAATTAGAATTTCAGAAAATCCATTGTGACATTCCCTCCTCCTCTCAAAAGTTCACACCCTTAAAATCTCAACTACTGAGATCATAACATTTCTAGAACTAAAGGGGATTGGGGTTCCAATTTGTAATATCGAAATAACATTATTTGAGTGTCACAATAAATTTCAGTTTGATTTAATGACTCACAAAAATTCAAATGATTTTGAATACAGAATTTGAAAAAAAACGTGCAACTATAAGAACATAAGAAATAAGAGCAGGAGTAGGCCATCTAGCCCTTTCATTTGTTTCTCGTACCTTCCTTGGGCATCTCTCGAATCAATAACCGCAGCATCTAAAGCTTCTATTAACATTTCTGCACAATTTTCATGGTCATTTATTCTGTAAGCAAATGAAAAACGTTTGGTTATGATGTTGGAGTAAAAGCACATTGGAGCAATTAGTATCTGGTATGTAACATCATGCATTATGTGTAGTGACCTCTATTGCCTTTATCTTACTGAAAATCCAGGTACAAAATCTATGCATAATTCAAGTCCATTTAGCCTATAAAAGCTCATCGCACTTGTACTGTAATGTTCTACCACAGCATCCAATTACATTTTGAACGTTCTTTAACATTTAAATTTTGACTGCACTTGGCAAGTTATTCCAAACATCACTGGGTCTGATAGGGATTCAAACATGTTCAAAAATGCAAGTCATCTGAAACTGATCCAAGTAGAACCAATATTCAATAGCGCCTTAAATGTAAACTAAGCAAAAGCTCTTTCTTCCCAAAATATTTTGATGTTAGCAATCCAGGACAAGTAGTATCTGCAATTATGGGACAGAATAATCCAGCAAATATCAGTTGCCAATTATTCCACCGTAGTATTGCACACAGGCAGTCAAGACTAAGTGCAGCCTTCATTATGAACTAGGCTAGAGGTGATAGATAAGATTTGAGTGGGAGGAGACAAAACCCAGACGTGGATTGAAGAGAAACTGTTGAATGTGGAAATGTGTGTGTGGGGGCCAAATTGGCCCTTTCCAAAAGAATTTTTTTTGAAAACTGCAAGTGACAAAATGGATAAGGCTTCCTGACCAGTTTTGAAATTTTGCTCAGAATGACTTATTCTTTTATAAATTGTATCTTAGGGCCCATAAGAACATAAGAAATAGGAGCAGGAGTAGGCCATCTAGCCCTTCAAGCCTGCCCCGCCATTCAATAAGATCATGGCTGATCTGAAGTGGATCAGTTCCACTTTCCCACTCTCTCCCCATAACCCTTAATTCCCTTGTCTATCAAAAACCTATCTACCCGTGACTTAAATACATTTAGCGAGGTAGCCTCCACCACTTCAACGGGCAGAGAATTCCAGAGATTCACCATCCTTTGAGTGAAGAAGTTCCTCCTCAACTTCGATCAAAACTGCACCCCCCCCTTACCTTGAGGCCCTCGAGTCCTGCTATCCTTTCTAAGCAGGAAGAATCTCTCTACCTCTACCCTATCCATCCCCTTCATTATCTTATAAGTCTCTATAAGATTCCCCCTCATCCTTCTAAACTCCAACGAGTACAGACCCAGTCCATTTAGTCTCTCTTCATAGTCCAACCCCCTCATCTCCGGTATCAGCCTAGTGAACCTCCTCTGCACTCCCTCCAAGGCCAATATATCCTTGCGCAAGTGCAGCGACCAAAACTGCACACAGTACTCCAGCTGCGGCCTCACCAGTACCCTGTGCAGTTGCTGCAAGACTTCCCTACTTTTATATTCTATCCCCCTCGCTATAAAGGCCAACATTCCATTCGCCTTCTTGATCACCTGCTGCACCTGCAGAGTGGGTTTTTGCGACTCATGCACAAGGACCCCCAGGTCCCTCTGCACCGTAGTATGCTGCAGCTTTTCGCCTTTTAAATAATAATCCCTTCTATTATTTCTGCCAAAGTGGATAACCTCACACTTGCCAACATTATACTCCATCTGCCAGGTCCTCGCCCACTCCTTAGCCTATCCAGATCCCTCTGCAGACTTTTCATACCCTCCACGCAATTTGCTTTTCCACTCATCTTCATGTCATTGGCAAATTTTGTTACCTTACACGCAGCCCCCTCCTCCAGATCGTCAATACAAATGGTAAATAGCTGAGGCTCCAGCACCGATCCCTGCGGCACTCCACTAGGCACTAACCGCCAATCAGATTAACACCCATTGATACCAACTCTCTGCTTCCTATTAGGCAGCCAATCCTCTGTCCACGCTAAATAGCAGTGTGCCCATAGCAGTGTGGATCAGAGCCAAGATAGTCACCGAAAAAGACTTGAAAATATTGTACTTTACAAAATGAAACTAGTAAAAAAGACAGCAAAGCACACAGTGATCTTAATATTAAATTCCCCTCCCACCACAATGAATGCGAGGATTTTTTTAAAAATGGAAATTGCATCTCTAGCCTAGCATGTATATGCTGGTTGTCATTTTTATGGAGAGGAGTTGTGCAACATAAATGTCCCAAAATATACTCCCATGTGCAATTGGGAGCCTGATTTAGAGCAAACAATTGCCATATTTCTTTCCCAGATTTTGGAAAACCTGGCAATGAAAGGCAGAAGGAAGTTGCCAGCCCTTCACATGGGTTGGGAACAGCAAGAATACTCCCTCTCGTCCTCCCACTTTGGCATCCTCTGTTTGGATCATAGATTCTTTCTATCCCTCTGCTGTGATTACAGATCCCTCTCTTGCAATATCAAGCACTGAGAATTATAGTTGACCTTCCTCCACCCATCAGCTAACCATATACTCTCCCAAGCTCTTATTTCCAGCCTTCTTCCCTCTTTATTGCTGGGACATTCCCAATTTGGCACTGGTGGGTGAGAAACAGGACATAAAAAATGTAATGTTGTTCCGACATTAAATTCACCAAGATCTCTGAAGCCTTAATTTCAACAGAATCGCTGGTCCATTTTGGCATCTCTGCATCCTCCCCACAAATGTTGCGGTCAGTGTCAATAGCTCCCTTGGAGAATGTGAAGTCTTTTACACCCATACACCAATTTTCTAAATTCATATTTTAACCACAAACTTCAAATGTACATCAATAACTTTAATCAGTATCTTATGCCTGTTCTTCAGAAAATGATGTCGCTAACCAATTGAATTATCATAGAATCCCTGTAGTGCAAAAAGGGGGCCATTCAGCCCATCAAGTCTGTACCGACAACAATACCATCCAGGCCTATCCCCGCAACCCCACACATTTACCCAACTAATCTCTCTAAACCACACATTCTGGGACACTAAGGGGCAATTTAGCATGGCCAATATATCTAACTCACACATCTTTGGACTGTGGCAGGAAACTGGAGCACCCTGAGGAAACCTACACAGACACAGGGAGAACGTGCAAACTTCACACAGAAAGTAACCCATTCCAGGAATCGAACCCAGGTCCCTGGTACTGTGAGGCAGCACTGCTAACTATTGTGCTGCCCCTATTACCTGAATGTTGTTTGAAACATTGTTCATAATACAAAAATTCAAATTTATAATTTAAGATTGACATCTTCAACATGAGGGAAAACAGTGGCATAGTGTTAATGTCACTGGACTATTAATCCAGAGGCCCAGGCTCTGAGGACAAGAGTTCAAATCCTACAATGGCAGGGCGTGGAATTTAAATTCAATAAGTAAGACTGAAATTTTTTAAAAAGCTGGTCTCAGTAATAATCATCATGGTTGTTAATTGTCATAAAAACCTATCTGGTTTACTAATGCCCTGTAATGATGGAACTCTGTTGCCTCTACCTGGTCTGACCTACATGTATCTCCAGACCTACATCAATGTGGTTTAGTGTGTTCGATGCTCTCTGGAATTGCCTCGAAAACCATTAAGTTTTCAAGAAATGAAACCATCAGACCACTTCACATCAACCTACGTACTGGAAATCAGCAGCTCCCACTGACATTAGTCATAGAGTCAGAGAAGTTTATAGCATTGAAACAGGCCCTTCTGCCCAACTTGTCCATGCTGCCCTTTCTTTTTTAAAACCCCCCAAGATAATCCCAATTGCCCGCATTTGGCCCACATCCCTCTATACTCATTGTAACCAAGTAACTATCTAAATGCTTTTTAAAAGATAAAATTGTACACGCCTCTACTACTACCTCTGGCAGCTTGTTCCAGGCACTCACCACATTGTGTGTGAAAAAACTGCCCCTCTGGATACTTTTGTATCTGTCCCCTCTCACCTTAAACCTGTGCCTTCTAGTTTTAGACTCCCCTAGCTTTGGGAAAAGATATTGATTATCTAACTGAACTGTGCCCCTCATTATTTTATAGATCTCTATAACATCACCCCTCAGCCTTCTATGCTCCAGAGAAAAAAGTCCCAGTCTATCCAGCCTCTCCTTATAACTCAATCCATTGAGTCCCGGTAGCATCTTCTGCACTCTTTCTAGTTTAGTAATATCCTTTCAATAGGGTGACCAGAATTGCACACAGTATTCCAAGCGTGGCCTTACCAATGTCTTGTACAACTTCAACAAGACGTCCTGTATTCAATGTTCTGACCGATGAAACAAAGCATGCCAAATGCTTTCTTCACCATTCTGTCAACCTGTGATCCACTTTCAAGGAGCTATGAACTTGTACCCCTAGATCTCTTTGTTCTGTAACTCTCTCTAATGCCCTACCAGTACCTGTGTAAGTCCTGGGTTCAATCTTCCAAAATGCATCGCCTCATATTTGTCTAAATTAAACTCCGTCTGCCATTCATCAGCCCACTGGCCCAATTGATCATGATCCCGTTGCAATTGGAGATAACTTTCTTCACTGTCCACTATGCCACCAATCTTAGTGCCATCTGCAAACTTACTAATCATAATTTCTATATTCTCATCCAAATCATAAATGACAAATAACAGTGGATGCAGCATCGATCCCTGAGACACATTGTTGATTCTAGGCCTCCAGTTCAAAAAACAACCCTCTACAACCACCCTCTGGCTTCTGTCAACAAGCCAATTTTGTATCCATTTAGATACCTCACTCTGGATCCTGTGAGATTTAACCTTATGCAACAATCTACCATGCAATATTTTGCAAAGGCCTTGCTAAAGTCCATGTAGACAACATTGACTGCACTGCCCTTGTCTACCTTCTTGGTTACCCCTTCAAAAGACTCAATCAAATTTGTGAGACATGATTTTCCATTCACAAAGCCATGCTGACAGTTCTTGCATCTCTAAATGCCTATAGATCCTGTCTCTCAAAATACCTTTCAACAATTTACCCAGTATAGATGTGAGACTCACTGGCCTGTAGTTCCCAGGCTTTTCCCTGCAGCCCTTTTTAAAAAAAGTCACAACATTTGCCACTCTCCAACCTTCAGGCACCTTATCCATGACTATCGATGATTGAAATATCTCGGCTAGGGGACCCACAATTTCCTCCCTAGTCTCCCACAATGTCCTGGGATACACTTCATCAGGTCTTGGAGATTTATCTACCTTGATGTGCTTTAAGTCTTCCAAAGAACAAAGGACAATACAGCACAGGAACAGGCCCTTCGGCCCTCCAAGCCTGCACCAATCATGTGTTCCTAGCTAGACCATCCATGTGTATCCTTCTATTCCCAGGCTGTTCATGTAACTATCTAAATAAGTCTTAAATGATCCTAGCGTGTCTGCCTCAACCACCTTACTCGGTAGTGCATTCTAAGCCCCCACCACACTCTGCGTAAAATACGTCCCCCGCATATCCGTATTGAACCTTGCCCCCACCTTACCTTGAACTTGTGACCCCTTGTATTTGTCATTTCTGACCTGGGAAAAAGCTTCCAATTGTTCACCCTATCTATGCCCTTCATAATTTTATAAACTTCTATTAGGTCACCCCTCAGCCTCCGTCTTTCCAGGGACAACAACCCTAGTTTACTCAATCTCACCGTCCATACCAGGCAACATCCTGGTAAACCTTTTCTGCACTCTCTCTAAAGCCTCCACATCCTTCTGGTACTGCGGCGACCAGAACTGGACGCAGCATTCCAGATGTGGCCTAACTAACGTTCTATATAACTGCAACATCATATGCCAACTTTTATACTCTATGCCCTGTCCAATAAAGACAAGCATGCCATATGCCTTCTTCACCACCTTTTCCACTTGTGCTACCACCTTTAAGGATCTGTGGACTTGCACACCCAGATCCCTCTGTGTCTCTATATTTCTGATTGTTCTGCCATCTATTGTATAGCTCCCCCCTGCAATAGGATCTATCAAAATGCATCACTTCGCATTTATCTAGATTAAATTCCATCTGCCATTTCTCCACCCAATTTTCCAGCCTATCTATATCCTGCTGTATTTTCTGACAATGTTTATCACTATCCGCAACTCCAGCAATCTTTGTGTCGTCTGCAAACTTAGTAATCAGACCAGCTACATCTTCTTCTAACTCATTTGTATATATCACAAACAATAGAGGTCCCAGTACAGAGCCCTGCGGAACATCACTAGTCACAGACATCCAATTAGAAAAAGACCCCTCCACTGCTACCCTCTGTCTTCTATGGCCAAGCTAGTTCTGTAGCCATCTAGCTAGTTCACCTTTGATCCCGTGAGATTTAACCATTTGCATCAATCTGCCATGAGAGATCTTGTCAAATGCTTTACTAAAATCCATGTAGACAACATCCATGGCCCTTCCCTCATCAATCATTTTGGTCACTTCCTCAAAAACTCAACCAAACTCGTGAGGCATGACCTCCCTCCTCGTACAAAACCATGTTGTCTATCGCTAATGAGACTAATCTGTTCTAAACGTGTACAGATCCTAAGAATCTTATCCAACAATTTCCCTACCACGGACGTCAAGCTCACTGGCCTATAATTACCCGGCTTATGCTTGCCACCCTTTTTAAATAACGGGACCACATTTGCTATCCTCCAATCCTCTCGGACCCCACCTGTATTCAATGAAGAAACAAAGATTTCTGTTAGAGGCCCAGCAATTTCATCTCTTGTCTCTCTCAGTAATCTAGGACAGATGCCACCTGGCCCTGGGGATTGGTCTACCTTAATGCTTCCTAAAACATCTAACATTTCCTCCCTTGTAATTGCGATTTGTTCTAATGGGTCTACATATCCCTCTGAGATACTACCAATCAACATGTCCCTCTCCTTTGTGAATACTGATACAAAGTATTCATTTAGGATCTCACCTGCTTCCTTGAGTTCTAAGTGTAATTCCCCTCCTTTGTTCTTGAGAGGTCCTACTCTTTCTCTAACAACCCTCTTGTTCCTAACCTACGTATAAATTGCCCTGGGATTTTCTTTAATCCTGTCTGCTAAAAACATTTCATGACTCCTTTTTGCCCTTCTAACTCCCTGTTTGAGTTATTTTCTATTCTGCCTGTATTTCTCCATTGCTTCATCTGTTTTTAGCTGCCTGGACCTGATGTATGCCTCTTTTTTCTTTATGATTAAACCCACAACTTCCTTGGTTATCCACGGCTCTCGAATCCTGCCTTTCCTGTCCTTTTGTTTTTAAACAGGCACATGCCTGTTCTGCACTTGTATCAACAGCTCCTTAAAAGACACCCACATGCCAGGTGTGGATTTACCCTCGAACAGCCTCTCTCAATCAACAGCCACCAAATCCTGCCTAATCCAGTTGTAGTTACCTTCCCCCAATTCAGCACCGTACTCAACACTCATCCTTTTCTATGACTATTCAAAAGTTTACAGAATTGTGGTCACTGTTCGCCACATGTTCTCCCACTGAAACTTTGATGACCTGACCGGGCTCATTCCCCATTACTAGGTCCAGGATAGCTCCCTCTCTTGTTGAACTGTCAACATATTGTTCCAAAAAGGCTTCCTGGACGCATTTTATAAATTCCTCCCCATCCGGACCCCCAGCCCTAAGGGATTTCCAGTCTATATGAGGGAAATCAAAGTCTCCCACTACAACAACCCTATTTTTTCTACACCTGTCCAGAATCTTCTTACATATCCATTCCTCAACTGGGTTGTTGGGAGGCCTGTAGTATACTCCCAACATAGTGACTGCGCCCTTCCTGTTTCTGAGCTCTACCCACAGTGTCTCGTTACACGATCGTTCCAAATTGTCCACCTTCTGTATCACCGTAATATGCTCCCTAACCAGTACTGCTATTCCCCCACCTCTTCTAGCCCATCCTCTGTCTCACCTAAAACACTTATACCCCGGAGTATTCAGCTGCCAGTCCTGTCCTTCTTTTAACCAAGTCTCTGTCATTGCAACCACATCTAAGTTCCGCACATGCATTAAGGCACTAAGTTCATCTGTTTTGCCCATTACACTCCTTGCATTGAAACAGATGCACTCCAGACCTCCAGGCCCACTGAGTTAATCCTCCCCCAGACTGCTCTTCCTCTTAGGTAGCCTTGTCTTGGCCCTATACTTGGCCCCAGTCTCTACACTTGCTGACCTATTGTTCTGATCCCCACACCCCCCGCCACATTAGTTTACATCCACCCAGACTACACGAGCAAACCTCCCAGCCAGGATACTGGTGCCCCTCCAGTTCAGGTGTAACCCATCCTTCTTGTACAGGTCCCATCCTCCCTGGAAAACTTCCCATTTATCCACAAATCTGAAACCCTCCCTCCTGCACCAGTTCTTTAGCCCCGTGTTCAGCTGCACAATCTCTCTGTTCTTAGCCTCACGAGCACGTGGCACGGGGAGCAATCCAGAGATTGCTACCATAGAGGTCCTGCTTTTTAGCCTTCTACCTAACTCCCTAAATTGCTCCCTGCTCTTTCAATGGACAATGACATCTGTCTGATTACCCTCCCTTTTTAGGATGCTTTCTACCTGCTTAGAGACATCCAGGACCCTGGCACCAGGGAATCAGACTACCATCCCGGAGTCTCGTTCACGCCCATAGAACCACCTGTTTGTACCTCTAACTATTGAGTCCCCCACTACTATTGCTCTCCTATTTTCCCCTTTCCCTTCTGAGCCACAGAGCCTTACTCTGTGCCAGAGACCTGGTCACTGTGGCTTACCCCTGGAAGGTCAAATCCACCTCCCGCCCCTCCCCTCCCCCAGACAGTATCCACAATGGTATACTTATTTTGCAGGGGAACACCCACAGGGGATCCCTGTACTGACTGCTTCCTCCCCTCCTCTCTCCTGATTGTCACCAAGCTAGCTTCGTTTTTAGGTGTTACCACTTCCCGATAACTGCTATCTATCACCACCTCTGCCTCCCAAATGATCCGAAGTTCATCCAGTTCCAGCTCCAATTCCCTAAGGTGGTCTGTGAGGAGCTGCAGCTGGGGGCACCTCCCACAGGTGAAGTCAGCAGGGTCACTAATGGTGACCCTTACCTCCCATATTCTGCAAGAGAAGCACTGAACTGCCCTAACTGCCATCCTCTCCACCCAAACTCCCGACTATTGCCACTCTGTGTACCCACTCTTTAAACTGTCGACGCTCTGTGTTCCCACTCTGTTCCAGCACCTCCTTCTCTGTAATATGTACATTCCTCAAGACATCACTATTTATTTCCCCAAGTTCCCTAACATATATGCTTTTCTCAGCAGTAAATATTGATGAGAAATATTCATTTAGGATCTCACCCATCTCTTGTGGATCCGTACAAGGATGACCTTGTTGATCCTTAAGAGGCCCTATTCTTTCCCTTGTTATTCTTTTGCCCTTTATGTATTTGTAGAAGCTCTCTGGATTCTCCTTTGTCTCATCTGCCAAAACAATCTCGTGTCCCCTTTTTGCCCTCCTGATTTCTCTTTACTCCTACAGTCCCTATACTCTTCAAGGGATTCACTTGATCCCAGCTGCCTACGCATGTCATGTGCCTCTTTCTTCTTCTTCACCAGGGCCTCAATACCCCTAATCACCCAAGGTTCCCTACTTCTGCCAACCTTGCACTTCACTGTAAGAGGGATGTGTTTACCCTGAACACTAGTTAACACACTTTTGAAAGCCTGCCACTTACCAGCTGTCCCTTTACCTTCCCACAGACTCCCCCAATTAACTTTTGAAAGTCCCTGCTTTGCCCCAATTTAGAATTTTAACTTTTGGGTCAGACCTATCATTCTCCATAGCTATCTCAAAACCAATGGAATTATGGTCACTGGTCCCAAAGTGATCCCTCACTAACACTTCTGTCACCTGCCCTTCCTTATTTTCCAAGAGGAGGTCAAGTTTTGCCCCATCTCTAGCTGGGCCATCCACATACTGAATGAGAAATTCCTCCAGAACACGCTCAACAAATTTCCCTCCATCCAACCCTTTAATACTATGGCTGTCCCAGTCAATGTTGGAAAAGTTAAAATCTCCAACTATTGCCACCCTATCTGTAATCTCCTTACATATTTGCTCTTCAATTTCCTGGCTATTTGAGGGCCTATAGTACAATGCTACCAAAGTGATTTCCCCCCTCTTATTTCTCAGTTCTACCCATATAGACTTAGTGGCCAAACCCTCACATATATCCCCTCTCAGTACGGCCATGATGCTTTCCCTAATCAAAAGTGCAAATCCCCCTCCTCTCGTACCTCTTGTTCTATCTTTCCTGTAGCATCTGTACCCTGGAACATTGAGCTGCTAGTCCTGTCCCTCCCTTAGCCATGTTTCAGTAATTGCTAATAATATCTCAGTCCCACATAACCATCCATGCCCCAAGTTCATTTGCCTTGCCCTTCAGGCCTCTTGCATCAAAATAAATGCAGTTTAATCTGGACTTCCCTTGCTCTCTGTCTTGCTTTAGCCTGCTTAATGTATGCTCTAACTTCTGTGCTGTCCTCACACTTCTTTTCTGTCTCCCTACTGCTTTGGATCCCACTCCCTACCAGACTAGATTAAACCCTCCCAAGCGGCTCTAGCAAATCTCCCCTTCCAGTTCAGGAGCAACCCATCCCTCTTGAATTGGAAACAACTTCTTACTACCAAGTGCCTGCAGACTAGTCAAGCAGCAGTATGATATAATCATGCTCACCAAATCATACCCGAATAGGCAATATCCCAAACACCATCACCATTCCTAGGTATGCCCTGCCAGAGGTGCTGGCACAGTGATACACAGTCAGGAGGAAATAGCCCTGGAAATCTTCAACATTGACTCCAGACCCAATGACACCTCATAGCATCAGGCCAAAAAGGAACAAGGAAACCACATGCTGATTACTACCCACGACCCTATATCAGCTGCCGAATCAGTACTTCTTCCTAGTGGCGTTCAGTATAGTGAAGAATTAAGAGCAATAAGGGCACAGATTGTACTCTGGATGGGGGGCTTCAATATCCTTCATCAAGATGGCTCTATAGCATCACTGAACTGATCATGCCCTGCAGGATATAATTATGAACTTGGTATGCAGCAGATAGTGAGAGGGCCAAGAGAGAAAAGCCTACTTGGCCCCATCCTCACCAATCTACCTGTATCTATCCACAACAGTTTCTTTAGGAGTGACCATTGCCCTATCCTTGTAGAGATAAAAACACATTTTCACACTGAGGGTACCCTGCATCATATTCTAAGGCATTACCAGCATGCTGAATAGGACAGATTTCAAACACATCTAGCAACTCATAATCAGATGTCCATGAAGCATTGTGGGCCATTAGCTGCAGCAAAATCATATTCAAACACAAACACAATCTCATGGCTCGACATATCCTTAACTCTACCATTACTATCAAGTCAGAGGGCCAACCCTCGTTCATAAGGAGTGGAGGCGAGCATTCCAGGAGTCACACTTGGCACATCTAAATGAGATGTCAACCTGGTGAAGCTACAACACAGGATTATTTGCAAGTCAAACAACAGAAGCAGCACATGACAGTCAGAGTTAAGCAATCCCACCCTTAACATATCATACCCAAGCTCTACAGTTCTGCCACATCCAGTTGTGAATGGTGGTGGACAATTAATCAACTAACAAGAGGAGATCGTCTACAAATATTCCCATTCTCAATAATGGGAAAGCCCACCACATCACTGCAAAAGACGAGGCTGAAGCATTTACAACCTTCTTCAACCAAAAGTGCCAAGACAGCCTTTTGTCTCCTTCGGAGGTCGCCAACATCACCGATGCTAATCTTCAGCCAATGTGATTCATCCCATGTGATGTCAAAAAACATCTGATACCACTGGATACTGCAAATACTATTGGCCCTGATGACATTCAATCAGTAGTACTGAAGACTTGTGCTCCAAAACTAGCTGTGCCCCTAGCCAAACTGTTCCAGTAAATTTACAACACTGGCATCTATCCGCCAATGTGGTAAAGTGCCTGGGTACATCCTGCCCACTAAAAACAGGACAAATCCAACATGTCCATGACAACCCCATCAATCTGCTCTCGATCATCAAAAAAATGATAGGTGTCATTAACAGTAATGTCAAGCAGTACCTACAGAAGAATAACTTGCTCATCGAATTTAGGTTCTGAAGGGAGAGGTTGAATAGCCAACGTTTGTGCTATACATTGGTACCAGTGACAGAGGTTTAAAAAAGGATGAGGTCCTAAAAGCAGAATATAGGGGGTTAAGAAGCAAGACCTCAAAGGTAATGATCTCAGGATTATTACCAGTGCCACATGCTAGTCAGGTTAGAAATAGCAGGCCATATCAGATGAATACATGGCTGAAGAGAAGGTGTGATGGGGAGAGTTTCAGATTCCTGGGGGAAATGAGATCAGTACAAACTGGACAGGTTACACCTCGGCAGGCTCATGACAGACACCCTAGGAAAAGTATTTGCTTGGCTGGCTGGGGAGGGTTTAAACAAAAAGTGGGGGGATGGGAAATTAACATGGGGTTTTCAGGATTTAGGAAGGACAGACAAAAAGGAAAGGAAGAGGAGTTGCATTGCTGACTAAAGAGGAAATTAATGCAATGGAGAAAAGATATTAACTTTGATGATTATGGAATCTGTATGCGTAGAGATGAAAAACACTAAGGGGCAAAAAACATACATGGGAGTTGTATATAGACCTGCAAACTGTAGTGATGATGTTGGGAATGACACTAAAAGAACATCTGTAATTATGGGTGACTTTAATCTGAATATTGATTGGGCAAATCAAATGAATCACAATACCGTAGAGAAGGCGTTCCTGGAGTGTATACGAGATGGCTTTCTGGACCAATACATTGAGGAACCAACAAGAGAACAGACATCTAAACTAGGTAATAACTGGCAATCCAGTTGTGCAAAGGTAGGATAGTGGATGAGTAGCGGCAGTTATTTAAGTAGGTGCTCAAGTCCTCACAACTAAAATATATCCCAGTGGGGAAGAAAGGTGATAAGGATAAGGGTAAAAAACATCCATGGCTAACCAAGGAGGTCAAGGACAATAAAAAGACAAAACCTAAGATATACCATATTGCAAACGCCAGTAGCAGGCTGGAAGATTGGGAAACTTTCAAACATAAACAAAGGGATACTAAAAAAGTAATAAAAAGAGCCAAGGTAAATTATGAAAGAAAACTAGAGCAAAATATCAAGAAGGATAGCAAAAGCTGTAAGTATATAAAAAGGAAGAGAGTCACTAGATGAATGCTGGTCCCTTGGAAGATGAAACTGGAGAGTTAGTGGTCGGGAACACTGAAGTGGCAGAGATACTAAATCAATACTTTGCCTCAGTTTTCACGGTGGAGGACACTAGTACCATTCCTATAGGAACGGACATGTCAGAGGTAATACAAAGAGTAGAACTTAGAAAAATCAACATCGATAGGCAGAAGATAAGAAATAGGAGCAGCAGTAGGCCATCTAGCCCTTTGAGCCTGCCCTGCCATTCAATAAGATCATGGCTGATCTGAAGTGGCTCAGTTCCACTTTCCCGCTTTCTCCCCATAACCCTTTATTCCCTTGCCTACCAAAAACCTATCTACCCGTGTCTTAAATATATTTAGCGAGGTAGCCTCCACCACTTCAACGAGCAGAGAATTCCAGAGATTCACCACCCTTTGAGTGAAGAAGTTCCTCCTCAACTCCGTTCTAAACTGCACCCCCCTGCCCCCTTATCTTGAGGCTGTGCTCTCTAGTCCTGCTGTCCTTTCTGAGTGGGAAGAATCTCTCTACCTCTACCCTATCCATTCCCTTCATTATCTTATACTCAGCAAACTATTGGGATTGAAGGACGATAAGTCCCCTGGGCCTGATGCCTACATCCTATGGAATTAAAGGAAATGGATCCATTGATTATAATATTCCAAAATTCCTGGACACGGGAAAAATTCCAGTGGATTGGAAAAATGATAATGTAGTGCCCTTATTCAAAAGGGAGGGAGGCAAAGTGTGGGAAATTGTAGACCAATTAGTTTAACATCTGTTTGAGAAAGTGTTACAATCAATTAGCAAGAAATTATCAATTATCAGGACATTTGGAAAGTCAAAACGCTATCCATCAGAGTCAGCATGGTTTTATGACTAACTTGCAAGAGTCCTCTGAGGATGTAACAAGCAAAGTGGATAATGGGGATCCTACAGGTGTAGTTTATCTGGACTTCTGGAAGGCATTTGATAAAGTAACAAAAGGTCAATTCACAAGGTTAGATCACATGGGATTTGGGGTAATTTATCAGCTCGGATAGGTGACTGGCTGATGGACAGAAGACAGAGTCAGGATAAATGTTTTTTTTTCTGGAAGGCAAGTAGTAACTAGTGGAGTGCCATAGGGTTCGGTCCTTGAGCCCCAGCTTTTACAATCTATATTAATGATAGAATGCTCTATAGCCAAATTTGCAGATGACACAAAAATAGGTAGGACAGTAAGTTGTAATGAGGAAATAAAAACCTTGCAAATGGATATAGATAAAAATGCCAAAATGTGGCAGATGGAGTTTAATGTGGATAGGTGTCAGGTCATGCATTTTGGTCAGGAAAATGGGAAGGCAACATATTATCTAAATGGGGAGACACTTCAGAGTGCTCTGGTGCAGAAGGGTCTGGGTGTCCTTGGTCATGAATCAGTCACAGAAAACTAATATGCAGGTACAGCAGATAATAAAGAAAGCAAATGGAATTGCCATTTATAGCTAAATAGAAAAGTAAGGAAATATTGTTGCAACTATACAAGGCATTGGTGACGCTGCACCTGGAGTACTGTGCACAGTTTTGGTCCCCTTATTTGACGTAAGCTGTAATGGCATTGGAGCAGTTCAGAAGACAGATTGAACAGTTCAGGCCTATACTCTCTGGAATTTAGAAGAGTGAGGGGAGATCAAATTGAGGTATACAAGATGATAAAAGATATGGATAAAGTAAGTGTAGTGTGGATGCTTCCTCTTGTTGGGCATTCTAGGATGAGCAGTCATAGTCTTAGGATAAGGTGTAATAAATTTAAAACAGAATTGAGGAGAAACTATTTCTCCCAAAAGATTGTGAATCTGTGGAATTCGCTACCCCAAAGTGGATGCTGGGACAGTGAGTAAATTTAAGGAATTAGGCAGATTTTGAATTAGTAATGGGTTATGGGGAGAAGGCAGGAAAATGGGGACGAGGAGCATATCAGCCATGATCAAATGGTGGAGTGGACTTGAAGGATCGAATGGTCTAATTCTGCTCCTACATCTTATGAAGTTATGAAGACCCCTTGGGGATGAGTGACCATAACATGATAGAATTCTTCATCTAGATGCAGAGTGATGTATTTGTTTTTGAGACTAGGGTCCTGTCTCTTAATAAAGGAAACTATAATGGCATGAGGCACGAGTTGGCAATGATGGATTAGAAAACATTACTTAAAGTGATGAAGGTGGATAGGCAATGGCAAACATTCAAAGAGCTCATGGGTGAACTGCAACAATTGTTTATTCTTGTCTGGTACACAAGTAAAACAGGAAAGCGGGCTAAACCATGGCATTTAAAAGAAATTAGAGATCGTATCAGATCCAGGGAGGAGGCATATAAATTGACCAGAAAAGGCAATTGATGTGAGGATTTGGAGCAGTTTAATGTTCAGCAAGGGAAGACCAAGATATTGATTAAGAAAGGAAAAATAAGAGTACAAGATTAAGATTGCAGGGAACATAATAACTGACTGTAAAAGTTTCTATAGATATGTGAAGAGAAAAAGATTGGTGAAAACAAATGTAGGTCTCATACGGTCAGAAACAGGGGAATTTTTAATGGGGAACAAAGAAACGGCTGACTAACTAAATGCATACTTTAGTTCTGTCTTCACAAAATAGGGCTCAAATAACATTCCAGAAATGAAGGGAACCACAGGATTTAGTCAATCATAGAATCATACAGCAGAAATGAGATCCTTCGGCCCATCAGGTCCACACCGACATACTGAAATACTTGAACTCCCTCTCACTATGCTGGGAGGAACAGAGGTAAATCAGTCAAGAAACGATGTTGGGGGAGTTGATGTGGTTTGTAATGCTAGTATACCTAGCATCCCTCTCTCTCTCTCTCTCTCTCCCCCTCGTCTTGTAAATTCTGCTAGCTGGAAGCAGGTCTCCTGGCCTTCCTGGAGTGAAAATTCTGTTGTTGTTTTTCTAGTTAGTATCTTGAGCCTCTTTCTCTCTTCCTGGTGTTTTGGGAAGCTATTCTGACTTCAAGCTTGTCTATGTATATATCAAGAGAACTGCAGCATCCAACCAAATGACTAAGTTCCAGCATCACGTGAGCATTTGTATTTTCTGTGCTAAACCTATGATAAGGGTTTTGTTTAAGGAGGGTTGTTTGGTTGGAACATTTCATACATTGTTCAAGGATTATACAACATCATGTTTATTTTTCTTGTTTGTAACTAGAAAAAGTTATTCCTAATTTAGTTTCTATACATAAATAAAAGCAGGTCATAAAAATATCAGTCAGAACGATTCACCACGCCGATCAACAAGTTAGTGAGATTGCAGCCTGTACATTTTCAAGAAGAGTTAGATATAGTTCTTGGGGAGAAGTGGATCAAAGGATGTGTGGGAAAGGCGGGAGAAGTGGATCAAAGGATGGGGATGGGGGGGGGGGGGGGGGGCGGCGGCGGCGGAGAGGCAGGATCAGGCTACCGAGTTGGATGATTAGCCATGATCATAATGAATGACAGAGTGGGCTCTAAGTGCTGAATGGCCTACTCCTGCTCCCATTTTTTGTTTCTTTGTTTGTTTTTAACCTACAGCCACACAAAAGTTTGATGTCTTGCAATAGATCCCCTTGAACTGCACAAAACAAAAAGAGGTTAATCAAAGAAAGAGGAAAGTAAACATAAAATGTATAACAAAATTTAACTTTGAACTTAATAATCTTAAAAAGCTCCATTTTTGGGTGGAAAGGAAAGACTGAATCAAATTACTAGATTTTACTACATGTTAGAACACATGTGTTAGAACACAGAACAGTACAGTAAAATCTCACAGTCAAGTTTACTCTGAGCAATTTCATAAAACATCAGCCAACCTTTGTTATAAGTATCACACATATGCAAGAATGTAGAAAAGAATCTGAGTCAATAAAACAGACTGGCTTTAATAAAAACGTAGCATTTCAGCTTCCAACCTTTGGCCCTCAACGTGCCAAGCTGTGCCCAAACCCAAAATCAAGCTATCCCACTCTCTATCATTCTGGTGTGCTCCATGTGCCTATCCAATAACCGCTTGAAAGTTCCTAAAGTTTCCGACTCCACAATCACAACAGGCAGTGCATTCCACACCCCGACCACTCTGAGTAAAGAACCTACCTCGGACATCCCTCCTGTATCTCCACCATGAGCCTTATAGTTATGCCCCTTAGTAACAGCTACATCCACCCGAGGAAATAGTCTCTGCAAGTCCACTCTATCTATCCCCCTCATCATCTTATAAACCTCGAATGAGTCGCCTCTCATCCTCTTCCACTCAAGAGAAAAGCCCTAGCTCCCTCAACCTTTCCTCATAAGGCCTACCCTCCAAACCAGGCAGCATCCTGGTAAATGTCCTCTGCACTCTCTCCAATGCTTCCACATCCTTTTTATAGTGAGGTGACCAGAACTGTACACAAAATTCCAAATGTGGTCTCACCAAGGTCCGGTATAGTTGCAGCACAACTCCATGGCTCTTAAACTCAAACCGCCTGTTAATAAATGCTAACAAACTATAAGCCTTCTTCACAGCGCTACCTACTTGAGTGGCAACCTTCAGAGATCTGTGGATATGAACTCAAGATCTCTCTGTTCCTCCACATTCCCCAGAACCCTGCCGTTGACCCTTCAAGTTTGTCCTACCAAAATGAATCACCTCGCACTTATCAGGGTTAAACTCCATCTGCCACTTTTCTGCCTAGCTCTGCATCCTATCATGTCTCTGTGCAGCCTACAATAGTCCTCCACCTCATCCATTACTCCACTAATGTTGGTGTCATCAGCAAATTTACTAACCAGCCCTCTCTTCCAAGTCATTGATAAAAATCACAAATAGCAGAGGACCCAGCACTGATCCCTGTGGTACACCGCTGGTAACTGGCCTCCAGTCTGAAAATTTTCCCTCCACCACCACCCTTTGTCTTCTATGAGAAAGCCAGTTACTTATCCAATCGGCCAAATTTCCTTCTGTCCCACACCTCCTTACTTTCTTCATGAGCCTACCATGGGGAACCTTATCAAGCGCCTTACTAAAATCCATGTATACAACATCAACTGCTCTACCTTCATCTACACACTTAGTTGCCTCCTCAAAGAATTCAATCAAATTTGTGAGGCAGGACTTACCCCTCACAAAACCGTGCTGACTATCCCGGATTAAATTGCATCTTTCCAAATGGTCGTAAATCCTATCTCTCAGGACTCTTTCCATTAACTTACTGAACATTGAAGTAAGACTAACTGGCCTATAATTACCAGGTTCATTCCTATTTCCTTTCTTGAAGAGAGGAACAACATTCGCCACTCTCCAGTTCACTGGCACAATCCCTGTAGACAGTGAGGACCCAAAGATCAAAGCTAAAGGCTCTGCAATCTCATCCCTTGCCTCCCAAAGTATTCTAAGATGTATCCCATCTGGCCCAGGGGACTTTCGATCCTCAGGTTTTTCAAAATTGCTAATACATCTTCCCTCAGAACATCTGCCTCCTCCATTCTATCAGCTTGTATCACACTCTCATCCTCAAAAACATGGCCCCTCTTCTTTGTGAACACTGAAGAAAAGTATTCATTCAACACCTCACTTATCTCTTCTGACTCCATGGAAAAGTTCCCACTACTATCCTTGACTGGCCCTAACCTCACCCTGGTCATTCTTTTATTTCTCACATAAGAGTAAAAAGCCTTGGGGTTTTCCTTTATCCAGTCCGCCAACGACTTCTCACGCCCCCTCCTAGCTCTCCTAAACCCTTTTTTAAAACTCATTCCAAGCTACCTTGTAACCCTCAAGCGACCCAACTGAACCTTGTTTTTCATCCTTATATACGCTTCCTTTTTCCTCTTGATAAGGCATTCAATCTCCTTTGTGAACCATGGTTCCCTCACTCGGCCATTTCCTCCCTGACTGCCAGGGACATACCTATCAAGGATACGCAGTATTTGTTCCTCGAAAAAGCTCCACTTAAAGATGTTAAAGATGTTTTAAAAATGGCATATCTATTTTAGATTATTCCTTTCTGAAACTGATTCCTAAGTGAAAAAATATATACAAACCAACATAAAAAGCACACTGAATAATCAATATCTATTATGAATGTTGTGAAATGTGCAGTTAACTTCAAAAGTTAATAGAGCCATAATGAATCACAACACAATGCAAGTATTTAGCCACCAGAGAGCTCCACCCCAAAGAAAATCTATAAACGCGAAAAATGCCACTTAGACATTAATGTGCAGAAATAATGACTACATAAACAACATTTATATTTAACTAAATACTTAAAAAGTGTGCCTTTTCAAATCCCATGTTCACTTTCTGAATGGAACATAACATTTAAAGTTAAGACATTGGAAATGTTTTCTTCTAGTCTCAATACTGTAGATTTTTCCTCAATCATTTACTTTACAGGACATTCAACACTTTGGGAATTCATTTCCAGATTTCAGAATGTGAAAATTGACTGAAATAAGCTCAAATTCCAAGTTACTGCTTTTAAAATCATGAATTCTGCATCCGTTTTAAGTTCCATAAAATTAATTCAATTTTTTCCAGTTTGATGAAATGAATAAAAGCAGTTGGGTGGCACGGTGGCACAGTGGTTAGCACTGCTACATCGCAGTGCCAGGGACCCGGTTCAATTCCAGCCTCAGGTAACTGTCTTCGTGGAGTTTGCGTAGTCTCCTCATGCCTCTGTGGGTTTCTTCTGGGTGCTCCAGTTTCCTCCCACAGTCCAAAGACAGTCCAGGGCGGTTGGATTAGCTATGCTAAAGTGTCCCTTCATGACCTAAGATGTGTGGGTAAGGAGAATTAGTGGGGTAAATACTTGGGACTATGGTGGGATGCTCTGTTGGAGAGTTGATGCAAACTCCATGGGCCGCATGGCCTCCTTCCCTTCAGCATTGTAACGATATGAAACTGACAGCAAAACGTAGGTCTACAATACACATAAGTGATTGCCGTCATGTAATTTTAACATAAATTTATGATTTAAAAAATTCAAGACAGGTTAGGCAACATACAAACTAAAAAGACAACAAAGAATAGATCCACTAACTCATCTACAATGCCAGACCCATTGGGTTTTTCCAACATTCTCTATTTTTGTGTCAAATTCTAGCATCTGCAGTATTTTACCTTTATTTTAGCCTTTACTTCACTGCTATTTTTCTTCCAGGAATGGCTACCTTGAAGAAGTACTGCTTTTCTCTCCAATAGGATTTCCTTCTGTCTCTTTTGCCATGTTCAGCTTCATTGCATTCCATTCCCTTCTGGGATGTTTGATAAAGTGTTTGCCAAAACTTGCTTCCATAGCCACATTTCCTTCCTCAGTGACTTTCTTCATCTCCAACTCAACCTCATGTTGACTCCAACTTAAGTTCCATCCCTCATGTTTTGAATCCATGATTATAGCTATCCCCGTGATATACAATACTCACTACATTCTGAGATCTAGGGGGCGATTCTCTCAGCCCGCTGTGCTGCTTGAATAACGCAGCAGTGCCAGGAGGCATGAGTAGGGTGCTTGGCATCCAGCCGATTGCAACTCTCCTAGGCCCTTTTATTGGCATAATCAGCCTCATGTCAGAAATCAGCATATGCCTGATTACAATATGGAAATTCCTATTTCCATATCATTAGCGAGCCCAGGCTTGCTAATGCCTTCCCATCCAACACTGGGAGAGGTTTTCACCAGTGGGAACTTAAGCTGGTCCCCACCAATGGGGACCCATGCGTTATCACCCCACTGGTGAGAATGTAGGCCATTCAGGCCCCCCTCTCACCCTGGAGGTCGGGGGCAGGGGGTGCTCATTGGGCAGTGCCAGCCTGGTACCCTGGCAGTGACAAGGGGGCAGGGCCATGGCCGATTGGTGCTGGTGGTGGGGGAGCCATCTCAATTTCTCTGCTCTGCTCACCCACTCCAACCAATTTGCCCACTGAACTTGCCACACTCCATTCCCTTCAATCCAATCCTGGCCTTATGATCAAACCTGCTGACAAGGATGGTGTTGCTGTTGTCTGGCATACTGACCTTTACCTTGTTAAAGCTGAGCACCAACTCTCACAGACACTTCCTGTTATCTTCCCTACACCATAATCCCACCAACAATCATGAAGCCACTGTTTTCAGGACTGTCCTCATCATCTCTGGAGATCTTCCCTTCACAGCTTCCAAACTCATAGTCCCCCAACCCCATCAGCCCACTTCTGCCACCTTCCCAAAATCCGCAATCAGAACTGCCCTGGGAGATGCAACCTAATGGCTGTTCCTGCCCTATGGAAGTCACTTCTTCCTACCTTGACTCCATCCTCTCTCCCCTTGTCTAGTGTCTTCCCATCTACATTTGAGATTCCTCTGATACCCCAACTCATCTCAACAATTTCCAGTTTATTGGCCCTAAAGGTCTCTTCTTCACTATGGATATCCACTCCCTCAATAACCCCATCCCCCACCAGGAGGGTCTGAAAGCTCTCTACTTTTTCACTGAGTAGAGGTCTTTTCAATCCCCATCCACTACCACACTCTCTTCCACCTGGCTGAACTTGATCTTGTTCTGTCACTCAACAATTTCTCCTTTAACTTATCTCACTTCCTGCAAACAAAAGGAGTAGCCAAGTGTACCCACAGGGGCCCCGGCTATGCATGTCTTTTTGTAGATTATGTGGAACATCCCCTTTTCTAGTCTTACCTAGGCCCTCTCCCACAACTCTTTTTCCACCAATGATTGTTTTGGTGCTGCCTCATACTCTCATCTGGATCTGGAAAAAAACTGATCGAATTTGCTTCCAAATTTCATCCCTCTCCCATTTTCACATTGTCCATCTCCAACACTTCTCTTTGACTTTTCTGCCTCAATTCCTGGTGATAGTTTGACCACTAATATTCATAAGCCCATCAACTCTCACAGCTATCTCAAGTACAGCTCCTGACACCCTGCTTCCTGTAAGGACTCTATCCCATTCTCCCAGTTTCTCTATCTCATCTGTTCTGATGATGCTGCCTTCAAAAATGGCAGTTCTGATATGTCTACCTTTTCTCTTAATCATGATTCCCCAACCAACCCCCCCCGGGTTTGACAGGGCATTCAACTGAGTTTGACCCATTTCCTGCACCTCTGCCCTAACCCCTTCCCCTCTCTCCTGGAACCATGATAGGAACCCCTTTTGTCTTCACTTTTCACCCTATCAGACTCTGCATTCAAAAGATCATCTCTGCCATTTTTGTTAACTCCAGCATGATGCCACCACAAACTACATCTTGCTCTCTCACCATCACCATCCCCCTTCGTTCCTCCCCCACCTCCATGTGCATTCCGTAAAGACCGCTCTCTCCTTGACACCTTGGTCCACTCTCTACATTGCACAACTCATCATGCCCTTCCCAAGGCACCCTCCCTTACAATCACAGAAGATGCAACATCTGCCCCAAGGCTCCAACCACTCCTCTTCAGGTGAAGGAACATATCATTTGCACCTCCTTTAATTTGGGCTTGTACTCATTGCTCCCAATGTAGTCTTCTCTACACTGGAGAAACTAAATGCAGGCTGGGTGACCACTCTGTGGAACGCCTTTGCTTAGCCCACAAGCACGATCCCAACCATCCTGTCTCTTGCCATTTCAACTCAGCATGTCCAAGTGTCCATCCTTGTTCTGCTGCAATGTTCCACTGAGGCCCTACATAAACTGGAAGACCAATTCCTCAGCTTCCGATTAGGCAGATTACAACTCTCAGGACTCAACATTGAGTTCAACAAATTTAGACTGTGACCTTTCTCATCCACTATGATCCATTTTTAATATATTTTAATATCAAAACATTTGTTCCAGTGCAAATCCTCCACCCACCCCCGACTCTTCCCAACGCCTGCTCCCCTACCGGGCCAACTGTCATTTGTTCTTAAGTTTTGCTTTTACTGAGCATTAACACATTCTGATATCTTACCCTAAGCAACAACTTGCACCTTCCCCTGCCATTAGTGCTGTCTTGTGATCCACACATCTTCGTTACAATCTCTCCTAGTTTCCACCAATCACTTCTACACTGCCCCTCCTGCTACACCCCCTCTTATACAAGGTACAATCCATCATATTCCTATCTCTCTTCAGCTCTCTACACACTCAAAACGTTAACTCTATTTTCTTACTTCATGAATGCTGCCAGACTTGCTGAGTTTATCCAGCACTTTCTGTTTTTGTTTCAAATTCGAGCAACCACAGTATTTTGTGTTATTCTATTACAATATAATAGTGCTGCCTAGTCCTGTTTAAACCAATCTGCAGAGTGTTAGAATAGTGGTTCTGTGATCCTTCAACTCATTCTCACCTCTTACATTTTTTGTTTCGTTCACTTTATTAAGGCAGTATATAATTGTGAAGATGTGTGCTAGGTAGAATGTACTGTAATTTGATTAAGGGCCTAGTTTAAGATTCAAGGAATAGATTTTGATGACTTAGACATGTGAGAAAGCCAGAGAATGCTGGACAGAAAATGTGTTAGCTATATTCCAAATCTAAATAAATAATATTGTTTTATTTTCCCCATGAAATATTAATATTTACCTTACTTAGAAAGATTACCTCATAATTGACTTACATAGCACAGTGCAAAGGAGTAAAAGGAGCACCCCCAAATTTGATAAATTCTTTTTGTTCCAGTAGGACCTCCAAACAACTTTCATGACCTAACAAAACAAATATTTCTGAATATTAAAATCTGTATAACAAAAAGACTACAAAATTAGAATTCATTATTTATGAACATATGAAATAGGAGCAGGAGGCCATTCAGCCTCTCAAATCTGTTCCTCCATTTAATAAGATCATGCCTGATCGGTTTGTGTTTAGCATCCCATGTTCCCATCTATCCCCAATAACTTTGGATTCCCTTGCCTAACATGAACCTAGCAATCTCTGCTTTAAAAATATTCATGACCCTGCTTTCAACACCTTCTAAGGTAGAAGATTCCAAAGTTGCATAACCCTCAGTGCAAAAAATCTTCTCACTGCTGCCCTAACTTTAAAACAGTGCACCCTAGTTTTGGACTCATCCATAACAGGTAACGTTTTTTCCACCTTGTCAAGACCATTCAGGATCTTATATACTTCAATCATGTCACCCCTCACTCTTCTAAACTCCACTGGAAACAAGCCAAGCCTGTCCAACCTACTCTCATAAAGCAACCCATTCATTCCAGGTATCAATCTAGAAAACCTCCATTGCATTTACATTCTTCCTTAAATAAGGAGACCAAAAATGAATTCAGCATTCAAGGTACAATCTCACCAATGACCTGAATAGCTGAAGCATGACATCCTTGCTTAATGTTAAATTCCTCTCCTAATAAAAGGAAAGCATTCCATTCACCTTCCTGCTTACATAATGTACCTGCATATGAACTTTTTGCGACTCGTGCATGAGAACACCTATATCCCTCTGCAGTCGTTCTGTTTAAGTTATACTCTGCTTTTCATTCTTTTGGCCAAAGTAAATAACTTCATATTTTCACACATCATACACTGTCTGTCAGATTTTTGCCCACCCACTCACTATATACTTCCATCTGCAAATGTCTTGCTTTCTTAACAACATACTTTCCTACCTATCTTTGTGTTGTCTGCAAATTTAGCCACAATGCCTTCATTCACATTATCCAAGTCATTGATGTGAATTGTAAAAAGAGGCCCAGCCCCAGCTAATGTTCCTGCAGGATTCTACTCAACCCATCACATCCTGCCAATCTGATAAAGACCCATTGATGTATATTGTCTGTTTTCTGCCAGCTAATCTTCTATCCATACTAATCTGTTACTCTCTACATCATAAGCTTTTACTGAGGGACTTTCTGTGAATGAATGCAAGTTATTTTCAGATAAATTTGTTGCAGTGATCCGTTATCATCAGTACGCTAGAAATTTGACATGCACCTAAAAACTTAAAATCAATTTTAAACCATATTTTAATACCATCATATAATCTGTATTACTTCAACACATATAAAACAGACATTAGAGAGTTGAAGGTTTTAATGCAATTTTGAATTTCAGAGGAACTGAACCTGAAGATCAAGTAACAAACCTGCAACTCACTCTCAGATTATTCAATATTCCATGAACATAAGAACATAAGAAATAGGAGCAGGAGTAGGCCATCTAGCCCCTCGAGCCTGCCCCGCCATTCAATAAGATCATGGCTGATCTGTCATGGCTCAGTTCCACATTCCCGCCCTCTCCCCATAACCCTTAATGAAGTGTGTTAATTTTTTTTTCTGTTAATATATAGGTATTTAGTAATAAGATTTATTTGGTGGTTATGAAAACATATGTAAATATTAAGATAAATTGTAAATTTTCAATTACAATAAATTATTTACCATTATAACAAGCCCAGTGCAAAGGTGTGTAGCCATGATTATCTGTTAGATTTGTTAGGGAAGTCATAGAAAGTGCTGATTGCAATAAATTGCACAATAAAGTTGCATGACCGCAAGCTGCCGCAAAATGCAAGGGAGTCCTTCCTTTGGAATCACGACATAGAATAAATGCATCATGTTCCAATAATGTTTCCACACATTCTTCATGACCAGTAACAACCTATAAAAAAGGAGCAACATTTTAATCATGTATGCCAACAATAGTCTAAAACCAAGCCACCAAACTCACTAAGTTCAGTACTTGCAGCATTTATACAAACAGCAAACCTCAGAAGATTTAAAACTCGCGCAAACATCTAAAGTAAGAATGATATTAAGCCATCTGATAGACAATCCATCCAGCTTCTTGGTAAATGGAGCTGAATGAAGACAGAATCAGATGGCAAAGTTCATCCTTGGTGCAATTAATGGACCATTTTGGGTCAGGGACCAAAACTTGGAGCGCTGGGTCTTTTGGATGCTCTTTAAGATAGCCAATGAATTAACAGCCTGCCTTGGGGATTACTGCCCAATGAGGAAGCATGAGTAGAATGAAGCATCAAAAAAACAGATAAATGATCAGTAGCACTCTCAGTGGCAGCAATGCATGGTGTGATTTGCTTACTGAGAGGCAAGAAAGAGGGGAATAGATGGAAGACAGGGAAGGACTGCCCACCAGTCAACTGCTATTTCACAAACATGTCCCGGAAGTGTTTTGGAACTTGTCAGAGCAGGAAGACAGGTGTTTTTTCGCAGTTTAGCAAAAGGAGCCAGCTATCCAAACCAAAGTGGGAGGTTGTTGAGGACATGGATAGTCGATATGTTACAGAGACTCATGAATCCAGTGCAGAAAATGTGTCAATGACCTCTTGAGATCTAGTAAGGCTAGTATCATGCAATGCTTAGCTGGCAGTCATCACTTATCTGACCTCATCAGCACTGTCTAGCACAGATATCCTGAGGTACACAATTTGTGTTGATGCAGAAGAATGCCTTCCTAGGCTTCATCTTAACTCTCCATCCCCAGAGTACTCTGTCAATGCATTGTCTGAGCACATTCACATCCTACAATGACCCACCTAAAATGTTGTGTTTACTTTCTGAAAAAAACTGCATACCTAATACTCAAAAACTTTATCTCTTCCCAGTGTAGGAAAATAGAGCCTACAATTCTCAGGAGAAGCAGAGAAGCAGCAGTGAAGTCACATTCTTGACCATCCTGAGGGCAATGGGGCAGGACAGCACAGCAGCAGTGTAGGCTATTGTAGAGATGGGGTAGCTGGGTGAAAGCACTATATAATCACATTGTCACTTGGCACTGACCTATCACTTATGGGGAACTGTTCTCATCAGTAAATTAGGTATGTTGGTCTGCAAAATGCTGTGGGTTAACCCCTCCCTACATGCAATATTAACAAATGCCTTTCATCTCTTGCAGGAGCATTGCTGGGGGTGCACCAAGAGGTGAGGCAGGAGACAGTGCAATCTTCAGAGCAGGAGCATCAGAAGAGGAGGCATTGTCACACAGCTCACTTGCACTCTACACAAGGGCAGGTATATTCATCTTGGTGGATCCAGCATCACAGATAGAACAAGTGGTAAAAGCTGAGGAGCACTCTGGAGAGAGTGCAGAGGAGGTTTACCAGCATGTTGCCTGGTATGGAAGGACTGGGGTATGAGGAGAGATTGAATAAAGTGGGGTTCTTTTCCCTTGAAAGACGGCGACTGAGGGGGGATCTAATAGACGTATATAAGATTATGAAGGGTATAAATAGAGTAAACAGAGGTAAGCTATTTCCTATGATAGAGACACACAGGACAAGGGGCCATGGGCTTAAGGTGAGGGGGGAGAGGTATAACACAGATATTAGAGGGAGGTTTTTCACACAGAGGGTAGTGGGGATATGGAATGCTCTGCCAAATAAGGTGGTGGAGGCAAACACGCTAGAGTTGTTTAAGACTAACTTAGACAGGCACGAGTGGGTTGGAGATGGGTGGATATAGGAGATTGTTTAAATAAGCATTGGGGCGTCCCTGGTAAGGTAAATGGATATGGTACAATAATAATGTTTTTTTTCTCTTTTTCATTCACAGGTTTTAAGTCGGTCCGCCTTGTGTCCAACGAGGGGCATACACGCGATGGGTCGTACTTGGGCTGCTCTTGGTTGTTCGAGATTGGCCTAGTGCTTCATGTCGTTAGTGTGTGCTTAAACTGGACCAGATACTGGGCAAGATGACAGATCAGTGACTATCACTGATTGCTGTGCAGACACATGGATTTGGGCCAGTGTCTGTGGGAGTTTGCGCATTCTCCCCATGCTTGCGTGGGTTTTCTCCGGGTGCTCCGGTTTCCTCCCACACCCCAAAGATGTGCTATTAGGCAGTAATAAATTGTCCCTAAACTCGTTTCCCTCAATGTGGATGGCCGTAAAACATTAGATAGGGGTCATGGGTGGAGGGGGGGGGACTGGTGGTGTTAAGATGGCGGCGCGGGCTCGTTGGGCCAAAGGGCCTGTTTCCCAGGCTGTTTTTGTTCTTTGTTCACTTGACTTATGGGCAGCGGCAGGTACTAGCTTCGAGATAGCTTTGGAGAGTCCAAGGTCACCAAAAACTACACTCGAAGATGCTGAGCCACTGGAGTTGTACACTAGATGGGAACTTTTAGAACAGCAAAAGTGGGAGTCTGTCTGAATTTCCAGAGGCTACAAGTGCCATGATGGCTTAAGTATTTGAGCACATGACTACTTAGAACATAGAACACTACAGCGCAGTACAGGCCCTTCGGCCCTCAATGTTGCGCCGACCAGTGGAACCAATCTAATGACCCTCTAACCTAAACTATTCCAATGTTATCCATATGCCTATCCACAGACCATTTGAACGCCCTTAAAGTTGGCGAATCCATAACTGCCGCAGACAGGGCATTCCACGACCTTACTACCCTCTGAGTAAAGAACCTACCTCTGACATCCGTCCTGTAATTACCACCCCTTAATATAAAGCTATGTCCCCTTGCGTTAGCCATCACCATCTGAGGTAAAAGGCTCTCACTGTCCACCCTATCCAATCCTTTGATCATCTTGTATGCCTTAATCAGGTCACCTCGTAACCTTCTTCTCTCCAATGAAAATAACCTCAAGTCCCTCAGCCTTTCCTCATGAGACCTTCCCACCATACCAGGCAACATCCTGGTAAACCTCCTCTGCACCCTCTCCAATGGGTGCAGAGGTGGTTTACTTTATTCAACCTCCACATCCTTCTTATAATGCGGCGACCAGAACTGTACACAATACTCCAAGTGCGGCCGCACCAGAGTTTTGTACAGTTGTAACATGACCTCACGGTTCCGAAATTCAATCCCTCTCCCAATAAAAGCTAACACACCGTACGCCTTCTTAACAACCTTATCAACCTGGGTGCCAACTTTCAGGGAGCTATGCACACATACCCCGAGATCTCTCTGCTTGTCAACACTAAGAGTCCTTTCATTAGCCCTATATTCTGTATTCCTGTTATTCTTACCAAAGTGAATCACCTCACACTTTTCCGTATTAAACTCCATCTGCCACCTCTCGGCCCAGCTCTGCAGCTTCTCTATGTCCCTCTGCAAACTGTAACATCCATCCTCACTGTCTACAACTCCTCCGACTTTGGTGTCGTCAGCAAATTTACTAATCCATTCTTCTACACCCTCATCTAGGTCATTAATAAAAATGACAAACAGCAGTGGCCCCAAAACAGATCCTTGAGATACACCACTTGTAACTGAACTCCAGGTTGAATATTTCCCATCAACCACCACCCTCTGTCTTCTATCAGCTAGCCAATTCCTGATCCAAACTGCTAAATCACCCTTAATCCCACGCATCTGCATTTTCTGCAATAGCCTGCCATGGGAAACCTTATTAAACGCTTTGCTAAAATCCACATACACCACGTCAACTGCCTTACCCTTATCCACCTCTTTGGTCACCTTTTCAAAAAACTCGATAAGGTTTGTGAGGCACGACCTACCCTTCATAAAACTGTGTTGACTATCAATTTATTTCCCTCTAGATGATTATAAATCATATCCCTTATAATTTCCAAAACTTTGCCCACAACAGAAGTAAGGCTCACCGGTCTGTAATTCCCAGGATGGTCTCTACTCCCCTTCTTGAACAAGGGGACAACATTTGCTATCCTCCAGTCTTCCGGCACTATACCTGTAGCCAATGACGACATGAAGATCAAAGCCAAAGGCTCTGCAATCTCCTTCCTAGCCTCCCAGAGAATCCTAGGGTAAATCCCATCTGGTCCAGGGGACTTATCTATTTTCATACACTCAAGAATTGCTAACACCTCCTCCTTATGTACCTCAATCCCTTCTAGTCTACAACCTTGTATTGCAGTATTCTCCTCGACTACACTGACTTTTTCCTGTGTGAATACTGTTGAAAAATACTCATTCAGTGCCTCTCCTATGTCTTCAGGCTCCATGCACAACTTCCCACTGCTGTCTCTGACTGGCCCTAATCTTCCCCTAACCAATCTTTTATTCTCGACATACCTGTAGAAAGCTTTAGGATTCTCCTTGATCCTATCCGCCAAAGTCTTCTCATGTCCTCTTCTAGCTCTTCTTAACTTTTTCTTTAGCGCCTTCCTGGCTAATTTATAACTCTCCAGTGCCCTAACTGAGCCTTCACGTCTCATCTTTACATAAGCCTCCTTCTTCCTCTTCACCAGAGATTCAACTTCTTTAGTACACCACGGTTCCCTTGCTCGACCACTTCCTCCCTGCCTAACAGGTACATATTTATCAAGGATTCGCAGTAGCTGCTCCTTGAATAAGCTCCACATTTCAGATGTTCCCAGCCCCTGCAATTTCCTACTCCACCCTACGTATCCTAAATCTCTCCTAATAGCCTCATAATTACCTTTCCCCCAGCTATAACTTCTGCCCTTCGGTATATGTCTATCCCTTTCCATCACTAAGGTAAACGTAACCGAATTGTGGTCACTATCACCAAAGTGCTCACCTACCTTCAAGTCTAACACGTGGTCTGGTTCATTACCCAGTACCAAATCCAATGTAGCCTCACCTCTTGTTCGCCTATCTACATACTGTGTCGTGAAACCTTCCTGCACACATTGGACAAAAACTGACCCCTCTAACGTGCTTGTACTATAGCTTTTCCAATAGATATTTGTAAAGTTAAAGTCCCCCATAACAACTACCCTGTTACTTTCACACCTATCCAGGATCATCTTTGCAATCCTTTCCTCTACATCTCTGGAACTTTTTGGAGGCCTATAAAAAACTCCCAACAGTGTGATCTCTCCTTTCCTGTTTCTAATCTCAGCCCATACTACCTCAATAGACAGGTCCACATCAAACATCCTTTCTGCCACCGCAATACTGTCCTGACAAAATACTTGCACTGACAAAGTGTCATGCATGACAGTTAAGTGGAAGAGACACACAACAATAGCCTACATATGTTAGTGACTTTGAAAAGCATTGATCAAACAGTAGCCTTGATAGCTAAACACAACATTCAAATGCAGCCAAATGCTCTCCAACACTTGGTTAGAAAGAAGTGCAGGTGGATAACAGGGAAACAAGGTTGACTCCTTTGGAACATTCCTCAAGCCATCCCAGGTTACAACTTGCCATCAGCCCCTCTGACAGAGCCATATATGTGGCCTTCCTGCCCCCATGATGGTGGTTGCTCCTGCACAGAAGCAAGCAGGGCAGTGTAGAGCAAGGTCCCTACAACTTCACAACTCAAAGGCCATTATCAAAGGGCATCTAATGTGTCCACAGCTTGGAAATCAGCAGGTTGCCTTCATAGTGGTTAATGTGGAACTAGTCTTAGTCACATAAATGAAATCACTTGGGTGCATAATCCAACGTTATTACATGGAAAATGTTTATTTCAAATGTGTGTTGCTCCTTTCGAGCATCAAGGTGGTGTTTCTGTTCCATTTCATGTTGATCGTGGGTGAAGTTGGAGAGTGGGATGATACTGTTGGATGGCAATGCAAGGCTGAGAATGTTAAAGGTGAATGGTTCTTTGCAACAATTAAATTTGTGCTGGAAGGGAGTGATGGATATGTCTATACTGTTTGCCACAGGGCCCCAGGTGGTACAAATATAATACTGGCTTGCACAAATACATGCCAGGATGAGGGCTCTGAGAGATTCTCCAACATGCAAGCCAATGGCAGCAGGCATCAGCAGCACTTCTGAATGATCATGTTCCAAGGGTCATCCTCCTCCTCTTCATCTTTCTCCAAGAATCCAGGCACTCTCCACCTACTTTTGTAGCCAATTTTACTCTTCTTTGAAGTGTGGACATGCAGGGCATGGCACACCACCAATATTAAGGAGACCCTTGTGGGCCCATAATGATGGACAGCCCTAAATTGGTCGGACACTGAAGCCACATTTGAGCTAGCCAATGTCACCCAAGTGCCATCTACTGAGGTTGACTGGTGTTCTGAAAAGCGGGTAACCAGACTGCCAAAGGATAAAGTGTCAGGCAGCTCCTTATAATCTGCATTTTGTTCATTCATGGCATGAGTGGTGCTGACAAGGTCAGCATTTATTGCTTCTCCCTAATTAGCCTTGAGAAGGCTTCTTTCTTGAATCACTGCAGTCAATGTGGTCTATGTAAACCCACTGTTATTTGAGGGGGAATTCCAGGAATTTAGCGGAGCAACATAAATGGAACAGCAATGTCATTCCAGCTCAGGACGATATATAGCTCAGAGGGGAAAACTGAGGTGGTGGTGTTCCCATGAGTTTTCTACGTTTGCTTGTCTAGGTGGTAGAGGTTGCCAGTTTGGAAGGTACTGTTCAAGGAGCCTTCACAAATTACATATTAGTCTTCCATTTGGGACCTTCCTGAATGTCTTTTTTATCTAGTTACATCCTCAAAAACATGAATACATTTGTGAATCACAATTTCCCTTTTGTAAAATCACATTGACTTTGATCATACCATGATTTCTAAGCGCATTATTAAGACTTTCCTAAGAATAAATTTCAGCACCTTCTCAACGACCATTGACAGGTTATCAGGTCTGCAGTTCCCTATTTTCTCTCTCCCTTCTTTCTTGAACTGTGGCATTACAATTGCTAACTTTCAGTCTGCTGGGATTAATTAACATTCTTGGGAATTTTGCAAAATCATGACCAGTGCATTCACTATCTCTGCAGTTGCTTCTTTTAGATTCCTAAAATGTCAACCATCAGGTCCTGGGAATTTATTGGATTTTCAACACTTACATTTTCTGTGCTGATATTAATAACCTTAATTTCATCACACTTAATAGTTTCTCGGTTACCTTCAATTTCTGGTATGTAATTCTGTCTTCTGTGAAGACCAATTCAAAATATTTGTTCAACATCTCTGTCCTTTCTTCACTCCCCATGGTAAATTTCTATTATCTCTGCCTCTGAGGAACCAACATTTACTTTAGCTACTGTCATCCTGATACATTTGTAAAAGCTCTTAGAATCTGCTTTTATATTTCTGATTAGTTTCTCATATTCCATTTTTTCCATTTTTAAAATCAACATTTTTGTGGCCCTTTGCCTCTAAACACTCCCAATCCCCAGACTTACTAATATGCTTTGCAACATTACAAGCTTCTTCTTAATTTAGTACCATCCTTAACATTCTTGCTAAGCCACAGATATGCCTTTCTTGTTGAATCGATTTTCTTTAACGGAATAAATTTTGTTGAATATTTTGAATTGTTCCTTTCAATGTTTCTCACTGTTTATTTACTGCCAGAGTCTACTTATCTCATCAACCTTCGCCAACTCTCCCCTCATTTCCATTTAATTGGCTTTTTTAAGATTTAGATGCTTGTTTATGATTGGAATACATCATTCCCAAACTTAATATGGAATTCAACTGTATTATGATCATTATTTCCCTGATCTTTAATGATGAAATTACTAATTAATTGTGCCTCATTGCGCAATATTAAATTTAAAATTGCTTTATCCTGAGTTGTAGACCCTAAGACCATAAGACATTGTCTGCTCCACCATTCAATCATGACTGATATTTTTCTCATCCCCATTCTCCTACCTTTTCCCCATAACCCCTGACCCCCTTGTTAACCAAGAGCCTATCTATCTCTGTCTTAAATATACTCAATGATCTAGACTCCACAGCCTTCTGCGGCAAAGAGTTCCATAAATTCACCACTGTCTGGCTAAAGAAATTCCTCCTCATCTCTGTTTTAAAGGATCGTCTCTTTAGCCTGAGGTTGTGCCCTCTGGTCCTAGTTTTTACAACATGTTACTCCAGGTGACACTCAGAAAAGCATTCTGCAAACTCCTCCTACCAGGCCTCTTTTGCCAGTTTGACTTGTCTAATCAATATGAGGGACAGGGCCCGGTTGGGACAGTGGTCGGTGCAGACTCGATGGGCCAAATGGCCCCCTTCTTCACTGTAGAGATTCTATTATAATACAAAGATTATCAACCCCGCCATGATTGGAATTCTCCAAAGTTGGATGCCCCACCCCCACTGCCAGCAAGATTGGAAAATTTGGCTCTCAGCCAAATCTTGATTCACAGCAGAATTGAAGAATTCCACTTGCAAGCGAGGTCCAAGAATCCCAGCCAATGTCTTTGTAATAGCAATTAGATTCTAAACAATGCATTTCTATTTGTGCCATGTGTTCATCTATCTTGCTGTACAATACTCCATACCTTCCTGTCCCACTTTGATCATCTTTTTCTTTGTATGCTTTCCTATTGTCTCAAATTTCCTCTTTGGTTTTCCAAATCTCCCTAACAATGCCCCAACCAAACTCTTTGTTTACAGCCCTATCTGAGGCTCTAGTTACATAGATTCACTACTCTCTGCCTGGCTTAAGCGGAACCCATTCCAACAGAGCCACTCCTCTTTCCCAAATACTGGCACCAGTCCCCATGAATTAATAGCTCGCTAAGGCTTGCAACTTTCCGCCTTTATATTAGTGATTTTGTATCAGTTTCAGCCCTCAATGACTTCCCACTGTGCACGTGCCTTCTCTAATCTTACAAGCTGTCAACATAGCATATGTCCTATGCATTGCTGAGTGCAGCTTTAATTGCCTGCCTATCTCAGCCTTGGGACTGTTCAACTTTACTCCTAATCGGAATACCAGCGCAATGGCAACTTCTTGGCCCCCCCATCCATGATCCCACCTCCAACTCAGATCCACTGTGGCACATTTTGAAGGCTGTTGCAATAGAGCATCAGTTCTACCATGTCATTTGTTCTGAAGTGGAATATGTATTACAGTGACCCCAGCAGAACCGAAGTTATTTATTTTACACTTAATACAAATAATCATACTGAACTCAAGAATCAAATAATTATCTTTTTTTCAATGAAAACAATCTTAACACTATTAATAAATTGTATAAATTAGAGATAATTCAGGAGTTTTAATTTGTCTTGAAATGTCATTTAGCTCCAGGTTCTGAATTGATTTAAACGTGAATGAACTGCAAATGCATGTGCATTCCTTTAAATAGTTATATCTGAACTTAATTTTCAAATGCATGCCTCACCCCACGATGCAAGGCTGTGCAGCCTTGTTTATCTGCTGCATCTATATTTGCACCTTTTTCAAGTAACAGAATGACAGCATCAATGTGTCCATTAGCAACTGCAAGCATCATTGGTGTCCTGATAAAGATTGTTTTGGAAAAAAAATAGTTAATCTGTCATCGAAATTAGGAGTATATTAAGAGAATTAAAACACAGAAGCAAAGATTTAGCAGTTAAATTATGGTACATGGCAAGGAGGCTTTTGGGATATTAGATGAGATAAAAATAGTTAGGGGTACCAGAAAGGCTGATAATATTTAAAGTGGATGGGTCACCTGGTCTGAATGGGATGTATACTCGGTTGCTGATGGAAGTAAGGTGAGAAATTGCTTGAGTGCTGGTCATAATCTTATAATCCCCCTTAGAGACAGGGATGAAGCCAAAAGATTGGAAGTTTGCAAATGTTACGCCCTTATGCCAAAGAAGGGAGAAAGATAAATCAATTGTAGATCACTTATCAGTGATAGGAAGCTTTTAGAAAAATAATGTGGAAAAAAATTAATAACCACTTGGTCATGTACAAACCAATTAAGGAGAGGCAGCACAGATTAGTTAAGAACTCAAGTTTTGACACATTTACTTTGAGATTTTTGATCAAATTTACAAAAAAAGGCCAGATGAAGACAGTTTATTCTGTGGATATCTGCTTTGCAAAGACAATTAACAGAAAATATTACACAACAGATTTGGTAGCAAAATTGAAGCCAAGGATAAAGGGATAGTAGCAGCGTGGATTAAAAAAAGCGGCTGAAGAGCACACAGGAAGTTGTGGTGAATTGCACTTTTTGAATGTGAGGGAGGTGGAGTAGAGTTACTCAAGGTTAGGTACGATGATTGCTGTTACTTTTGATATACATTCATGACTTGGACTATAGGGTACAGGGTATAATTTCAGCATTTATTGACGACACAGAATTTGTCAATATAGTAAACAGTGAGGAAAATTGTCATAGATTTCAACAAGGCATCACCTGACGGAATGGTTGGACACATGGCATATGAAAATCAACATTGAAAAGCAATAGATTTTAAGGAAATATGCTAATGCTAAATTGCTACATGTGCTACATGCTAAATTGTTCAATTTTTATGAGGGTACAGAAGAAAAGAGGCCTGGAGTATTTGAAATCTTTCAAGTTGCCAGGACATGTTAGCAAACTTAGTAAAAAAGCATTTTGGATCCTCAACTATATAAATAATGACAGGGTGTACAGAAGCTGAGTTATACTGAACACTAGTTCAGCCCCAGCTGGAATATTATGTCTAATTCTGGACACCATATTCTTGAAAGCATGTGGAGGCACTGAAGAGGGCTGAGAAGAGATTTACTGGAATAGTTCCAAGTTTGAGGAATTACAGATATGTGGAAAGCATAGAAAGATAAGGAGAAACTGGGGCTGTTGTCCTTAGAACAGAGAAGGCCAACAGGAGATTGCTGAAGGTGCAGGGAAGGTTGATAATCAGAGGTCACAGATTTCAGATTAATGCAAAAGAATGAGTGGGTAGAATTTGGAAAGCTTCCTGATAGAATGGTAGATACAGATTCTATAGTAGCCTTAAAGTGGATTAGATAACTTCTTGAAGGAGAAAGAAAACTACAGAGATATGTGGAAAGACTGGAGAAACATGACTGATTGGACTGCTCTTCAAAAGAGCTGGACGGGCCAAATGACTTCCTTCTGTATAACTCTTTTTGGAGACAGAGAAGTGAAATTCCAGCTGTGCTGAACATTAATACAAAACACTTCAAGAAGAAAAGGCTCCAAAACATTACATGAGAAGAAGTAGTTTGAAATAAAATCATTATGTCCACTTACTGTCCTTTGCCGTCCATCACATCAACTGCATCCAAGCCACCGGCACCCTCTATTAACATGCGCAGGCATGTTGTATGACCATTGGACACTATGCAAAAGAAATAAAAACATTTACTATCCTTTGCTATGCTAGTCTATTCACACAAAGTATTAACACAGGATAAAGTTGCATAATGAATTTGAAAAAACAGCAAAATGCGAACATTATGGTTTTGTACAGTAGCACATTACAAGTACTCTCTCCACACACAGCAGTCAATTCCCTCCTCCCTCCATTTAGTAAACTGCCTGATAACATAGACATAGAATTTGATAGACTCAATCATGACACCATTATACTTCTGCTAAACTTTGAATACATGTATCAGTCCTTGTGGTAAAGAACTAGTATCTTTCAGCACGTTTCAGAAATAAAATTTTGATCAGGAGAAACGTTGGATGTTTCATTGATGATATAGACATGCTAAATATTAATGAGAATATAGTTTAGATGTATACAACTGGACTGATGCTTTGGTAATCTGAAGCTGCCAATTTAGTGTAAATCCTAACCTCTGAATGTTGATTATGAAGAGATGAAAAACAAATGTAAACCAATCGTCAAAGGTTTACTGCACGTGCTAAATATTTGACATCTAATACATTTGCAAGTGGACTTTTCAATCAAAGTTATTCAAAATCACATCTAAAAAAATTATATACAAATTAACTTACTTGACGTTGAATGTTTCTATGTGGAAATTTCTAATAGAAAAGGTGCGACTCAATGCAATTGCCATTAAATGCCTGAACAGTGCCTAGACGAGAGGTTTTTTTTAAAGTATGAAAATCTGATAAAAAAAACTAAGTGCATATTTCCAGCTTACCCCTCTCAAATCCACCAAGTTTGATGATTGGTTTCAAGACCAGATCCCTGGCATAACCTTTGCACATAGTAAAATGCCAGAATTAATCCAGAATAACTAAGAAATTTAAAGATCCTCAAAGGCATCTAATGAAAAATGCTCACAAAAATCAACCTTTTCCTCTAAATACTTGGAAATCCTTAACTGAAGCTCTGAAGATTGGAACTTGAAAACAATAGGCACATATAACTCCGATCACAAAGAGGGAGTAGAAAGTATGATTGAATCATAGATTCTCCGATGGAGAAATACTGATCTCAATTTACCACTAGGTTTAGGGTAAAATGTGGAAGGAGCAGAAAGACAAATTGGCCAAGTCACTTGGTTACTCCTGTTTCAGAACCAATCACAGAATGCCACTTGCAAAAACCTTACAGAGGCTCACTCGTATCCTCTGCAACAAAACTGACTCCAGAAGAAGACAAACAGTTATTAGACCAACATTAATAAAAATCAGATTGGGTCAGAGTAGATGGGTAACTTTCCTCTCAAATCTGGGATCTATGCTACCATCCAACCACATAAACAGATGAAATGCAAATCTCACATTAAATAATAAAGGTCCAAAGTGAGTTTCATCTCAACTCTCATTAAATATAAGTCAATTGCATAAAATTGCCATTAAACTGACATTTTGACTCAAAAGGATGATTCTGTTTATGAAATAGACATAATTTAGGTAACAAACTGTCCAAACTTATGGGACTTAATAGGATTGAGAGTTATAGGTAAGCCTAGTAGGTAGGGATATGATCGGCGCAAGTTGTGGGCCAAAGTACCTGTTTGTGCTGTAGTTTTTCTATGTTCTAAAGCAGCGTAGAACAAAAAAAACTACAGAGTTTGTATTATTCACCCATAAAATGCATTTATCTTCCTTGAGAAAAGGTTCTGCAAAGTTTCTCACTGTCCCTCAAAGATGACAGAGCAGAATTCCAGAGCATTAGTCTAAATTTCCAAATTACATTACCATTCTGTAATTTTTTTTCACCAGAGTTACATGATCTCAAAGCTAAGGATACATGTATATACACGTTGTATTTGGTCATCTGTCTCTAGACTGTACCGAAGTCACTTTCATCCATAAGTTAACCGAAAAAGCAAAAGAAATGTAGAAGTACCTGCTGCATGAAGTGGGGTCCTCTTAGCCACACTATCTTTTACTAGAATGGAAGCACCTTGGTTAATGAGGGCTTCGACACATTCAACATGACCTCTAAAGGAGGATAAATCCAAGGCTGTACGTCCATTCATGTCCTTTACATCAAGGTCAATAATGGAATGAATAAGTACTTCAAGTGCTTGGTGATGACCATTGTAAGCCTTAGAAATAATATAAATTAAAGCAGAGAATAAGAAATTTATAGAAGAATTTTGAAGTGGAGCAAAGTTATACTGAATGTTCCTTTTTACAATGTCCAGCAGAGTCAAATTAACCAACTTACAGCCAGATGCAAAGGGCTCTTTGGAGCTGCTGAATCAGAGTCATGAAAACTGTGTCCAGTGGCCTCCATAAGCTATAAAAGAAAAATTGTTCTTTGTTCAAAAACACCATAGATATAACAACCAAATACTGTTAATTTTTTTATAGACAAACATGATAAAAATGTTGCAAAAAAACGGACAGCTGACATTTCTGTAAAATAATACAACTTGCTGAACGGAACTAAAATTAGTACTGAAAGTTATAATTGCTCAAAGGCTTGTAGAATTTCCCCATGCAAATAGTTTATTTGTTCACTTTAGTGACATTTAACAGATACACCTGAAAAAAAGTTTTCAACGTTAATTTAAACCTACAAATACATCTTCATGCAAAAGAATTTGAAAGCCCAGTTTTAATTAGGCAGCCCAAAATGAGCAGAAAGTTGTCAATGCAGATAAGTGAAAAATCTTGAAGTGCTGAAATTGCAAGTTCAGCAAATTTAGACATATGCCCCAACCAAATATTAAAGGTAATGCTCAAACAGAAACAATGGATATTTGAACATGTTATGGAAATAAAGAAGAATGAATTGCACTTCTAGGGAAAAAAAGCTCAATGAAAGGCCATTAACTTCTTCAGGCAACAGAAGAAAATGCAACATTTAATGAAAAATAACCTGTGCTAACATCAACACCTATTCTGCATATGAAGATGAGGACATTAAGAATACCAGGAATAGGGTAACTTCTTTCCAGAAACATAAAAAAATGCAGCTGTACATTTGGGTTTAACAAATAAGTGTCCAGAACTTGAATACTGTACAATTTTTCAATTAAGTTTTTTTAAATTTCAAACACTCATTTGTAATGTTGGAATACCTAAGTGGACATTTTAATGTTAATTTTTCCAAAAATAAATTCTATCAATATTTGTGTAGAACATATTTTGCTTCATATGTGCAAAAGGCCCAATCACATGACTTGAAGAAGCACACTCAAACTCTTCTGGAGCTATTTTGTTTATCAGGTCACAAAATAACAAATCTCTCACGCTCAGTAGAGCCATACTCAGAGTATATTAGTTGCAACTCATCTCCAACTTATGTTCTTTTTCATTGTAATACCTTGGAGTACAATTGAATCTTAAAATATCTCATTTGTATTTAATTACAATAATTCTGTACACAAGGTTGTCTTGGTGTCAGAATTATGTACAACAGAAACATCTCAGGAAATGCTACACACCCATAAATTCTTGTCCTTTTAAGGTAAATATTGTATCTGCGCCATTTTCTAAAAGAAAAACTAAACTGAAGGATTTGCATTTTGAAAATATTTGTGAAATTTGTAAGTCTTGTAGCATAGTGCAGCAGAAAATCACAGCATGCATTGTGAACTGCATGAAAATGTATAGAAAGATGAACCATGAATAATCAAATTCATTCCAATGAAAAACAGAGTAAAAGCATCATGCAGTCACTTTACAATTACTTACAAACTCCAAGGAGTTTTTGCTGGCAATCTAATTAAAAAAGTAGATGTTAAAATAATGACAACATACTTTAAAATTAAAATGACAATGACAGTAAGGAAATGAACTTCAGTTGGAACATTAAAAAATGCTTTGCTAACCATTGATTTAAATTACCACATTTAATAAAGAAAATGTTCATTCAAATAAGCATTTTTATGGAAAGAAATTCAAGGTGTTTCTATTTTTTAAACACTAATTGCTCATACAACAATTATTAATACCCACTGCTGCTAGAAAAGAATAATCAAGGCTGTACAACAATTGCTTACATTAAGGGCTGTGCTCTTCATAGATTCAGTAATGACCTTGAGATTATAATTGTATCTTCATTTTCTCCAATACTGAATAGTATGAGCCTCTTGTGTAATTTATCCAACCAATCCAAATGAACCATGCAAACATGATTTTTCTTAGTAGTGAGCTTTGTTGCTAAACCTCAAATGATTTTACCATGTAATATTAAATATAACAATTCTTATCACTATTGTTTGTCACAGCTCTATTTATTCAAGTGGCTGCTGCATTAATGAAAGCAATGCATACAAAATCAGTGCTTCTTTTTAAACGCAGTCAATAAACAAACTTCCAAATTTATATCTAGAGTAATGAATTTCCATTTTCAGTTAAGATTGTCAGCAAAGCACCACAGGAACACAGGAAAAGAAATAGGCTATTTGGTAATTCAAGTCTATTTTGCCATTTAATTAGATCATAGCTGATCTGTACTTTATCTTCATTTATGTACCACTGGTTCAGGGTATGAGGAGATCTGGGACAATCAATAAGCTATTGATTTCAGTCTTGAAAATTTCAAGTTTCTCTGAATCCACCTGATAGAATCCCTTCATTGTTTTAAACACCTCAATTAAAATACCTTTCAATGTTCTAAACTCAAGAAAATGCAAATCAAATTTGTGCAACTGGTCATAACCTAAATCTTAAAACTCTTGTATTATTTTAGCCAATTTGCATATATACCCCTTTCAGGGTCGCTACATTGCTCCTGAGTTTGGGTACACAAAACTGAATGCCGCACTTCAGACTAGTTCTGGAGCTAGTTGTGGAAAAATGAAGTGTTGCCTGTGTTATAATCTTGCTAGGCTTGTTAGGGACCGTTAATATTTAAAGGAAAATCTAAACACCTCATAATTAACTAATAGAATTGTGCCACAAGATGTGTACCTGAACCTTTTTCTCGTTAAAGACAGATTGTACTGTATTTTCAGTACAGTTCTGACTACCAAGCTTTGATTCCACTTTACCTGTAACTGACCTATTCTTACCCTACTGAAATTGGGAGAGGACAAGAGAGTTGTGATCTATGTTTGGACCAACAAGATAACAAATAGTAGGCAAGAGGTTCTGTTTACTGAGTCCCAGGACAGGACTGTAAGAGTTGTAATCTTTAGATTGCTTAAATCATGTGCAAGTTGGCATTGGGATAAATAGCTTAGACAGGTGAATGTGTGGCTGAAGGAATGATGTGAGAAAGCAGGTTCCAGTTCCTGGGGCGCTTGCAGGAATCCTGGAACAAGAAGGAAGTGCATGATTGGAACTGGTTCCAACTGAACTGAACTAGGACAAGGTCTCTGGAAAGGATAAACAGGACAGTCACAAAGTGTGTGGAGGGGGACAGTGGAGTAGGACTCAAGTGACTGAAGGTAATTTTTTTAGTTGTTCAAAAATCAAACCTAAGGAAGAGAATAGAATAAGGGTGAGAAGCTGCACTTTAGGCACTGCAGAAAAAGGGAAAACTAAAAATGTAAAATAATTAAACCAGGATAAACTACGGGCGGCACTGTGACATAGTAATTAACATTGCTGCCTCACAGCGCCAGGGACTCAGATTCAATTCCCGGCTCGGATCACTGTCTGTGTGGAGTTTGCATGTTCTCCCCGCGTCTACGGGAGTTTCCTTCGGGTGCTCCAGTTTCCTCCCACAGTCTGAAAGATGTGCTGGTTAGATGCATTGACCTGGACAGGTGCCAGAATGTGGCAACTCGGGGAATTTCACAGTAACTTCACGTTAATGTAAGCCTTACTTGTGACTAATGAATAAACTTTTTTTACGGTCGCAAAATAGAACAAGTTACAGAATGTGGCCCAAATCAGCTGTCCACAGTAGACTGTGTAAATCGGTTAATGGGTAAAATGAGGGTTGAACAGTAGAAGGTCTGCAAAAACAAAGGATTTGTTATTCAGAACCTGCTTATATCCTGGCTTAACTGGCTGGATGTCTGGTTTAAGGTGTGAATGACACCAACAGCGCGGGTTCAATTCTCATCCCAGCTGATTATTCATGAAGGCACGCCTTCTCAGCCTTGCTGCTCGCTTAAGGTGTGGTGATCCTCAGGTTAGATCACCACTAGTCAGTTCTCCACCTCAAAGAGGAGAGCTGCCTATGATTATCTGGGACAATGGCGACTTTACCATTACACTTCTAAAATGCAAGAGATCTACTTGCCAAAAATAAACAGCCATGAAGTAAGAGCCAAGACAAAACTAAAAAAAAGCATGTAAATATGCAAAAAAAAAGCACAAATCTGGTGAATGGGAATGATGCAAAGAAACGCAAAGAGTGACAAAGCAGATAATAAGAATTACAGAAAAGGGATACAGAAAGAAACTTGCAAGGGAACAAAACCTTTATAATTACATTTAGAAAAAGGAGGGGAAATTGAGAAGTTAAGCACAATTATATTGTCAATGAAAATACGAAAATGGTAGGCATGTTAAGTAATTACTGTGCACCACTATTTATAGTAGAGGAAAAAATTGCATGCCTGACATCCCAAGGAAACCAATACTGAATTAACAAAACTAGGACAAGAAAAATAACAGCAATGGAGAAATTAATGGAACAGAAGAGTGACAATCCTCAGGACCAGATTATTTCCATTCTTGGGCTTTAAAGTGGGTGAAAGCATTGCATATGCTCTAACTATAACCTTCCAAAGTTTCCTCAATTCATTAAACATTTGTTTGCAACAAAAAATTGTGTTTGTCCACAGATCTCAAAGCAGAAGGGCATGTTTGTAGGGTGGTGAAAATGCTTCTGGGAGACTTGCCTTTTTCAATTGAGGCACAGATTACAAAAGCAGGAAAGTCATTTTGGAGTTGTGTAGAACTTTGATGAGATCACAGCTAGAGTATCATGTGCAGTTATGGTCACCACATTATCAGAAGGATGTGATTGCACAAGAGGGTGCAAAGGAGATTCATCAGGATGCTGCCTGGGTGGAATATTTAAGCTGTGAAGAGAAGTTGCATAAACTTGGGTTGTTTTCATTGCAGCAGAGAAGACTGAAGGGTGACCTGATCTAGGTGTACAAGATTGAGAGAGACGACATGGACAGAGTGGATAAGGGGCAGCTGTTCTCCTTAGTTGACAGGTCAGTCAAAAGGGGACATAGGTTCAAGGTGAGGAACAGGAGATTTAGAGGGGATATGAGGAAAAACTCTTTTTTACCCAGACGGTGGTGACAGTATGCCTGGAAGGGTAATGCGCTGCCTGGAAGAGCAGTGGAGGCGAGTTGCCTCACATCCTTTAAAAGGTATCTGGATGAGCACTTGGCACATCATAATATTCGGGACTATGGGCCAAGTGCTGGCAGATGGGATTAGATGGGAGTTGAGATGTTTCTGATGTGTCAGTGTGGACTCCATGGACCGAAGGGCCTCTTCTGCGCAATATGGTTCTATGTAAGAAAGGGATGCCAGGAAATTTTAAATCAGTTAGTCTAATATCTGTTGTTGGAAAATTAAGAGTTTATAATTAAGGATTATTTCCACTGAGGCTAGGGGAGAAAAAAAAAGAGGGCATGGGTTAAGGGTGAAAGGAGAAAAGTTTAAAGGGGGGGCTTCTTCACGCAGAGAGTGGTGGGAGTGTGGAATGAGCTGCCGGATAAAGTGGTAAATGCGGGGTCACTTTTAACATTAAAAAAAAACTTGGACGGGTTCATGGACGAGAGGGGTGTGGAGTGATAATGGTCCAAGTGCAGGTCAGTGGACTAGGCAAAAAATGGTTCGGCACGGACAAGAAGGGCCAAAAGGCCTGTTTCTAAGCTGTAATTTTCTATGGTTTCTATGATAGCCTGACTCAACACCTTGAAAATTTTGAGCTCATCAGAGGAAGCCAGTATGGATTTGTAAAAGATAGGTCATGCGTGACCAATTTTTTTCAAGAATGGACGAGAAGTTATGGACAGGAGAAATCAATGGATGCTACTTTTATAGACTTGGAGAAGATACTTGATAAAATCCTTCATAGGAAGTATTTAGCTAAAATTGAAGCCCATGAAATGGAAGATAAATTGGCGGCCTGATTAGGAAATTATTTGAGCGAATGCAGAGTATAGGAATAATGGACAGGTAATGCTAACTGATGGATGTGACAAATCATGTCCTACAAGGATCTGTGTTGAGGCCTCATGGTGGGATATGAAACTTCATATCCACATCTACTGATAACATAAAAACAGATAATATTGGAATTGTAAAATTACAAGGAAACGCCAATAAATTAAGTGAATTTCAGGCAAAACTATGGCAAATGATTTCAATGTAGTTAAATGTGAAGTTATCTATTTTAGTCCTAAAACTAAATATGGTACTTTTTAAATAGAGAAAAGGAATGGGTGGTACGGCAGCAGAGTGGTTAGCACTGCTGCTTCACAGCTCCAGGGACCTGGATTCGATTCCCGGCTTGGGTCACTATCTGTGTGGAGTTTGCACATTCTCCTTGTGTCTGCGTGGTTTTCTCCAGTTTCCTCCCACAGTCCAAAGATGTACAGATTAGGTTGATTGGCCATGCTAAAAAAAATTGCCCCTTATTGTCCTGAGATGCGTAAATTTGAGGGATTTGTGGGTAAACAGGGATTAGAGGGATATGGGGGCAGGGCCTAGGTGGGATTGTGGTCGATGCAGATTTGATGAGCCAAATGGCATCTTTCTGCACTACACAGTTTCTATGATCCTTCTATGAATAAATAAAAATACAAAAAGATTCTGGGGTCCAGATACATCAATAATTGGGGGGTGTGTGTGTGTCAGATGATGTGAGTACTGAAATAGTTGTGTTCCCGTGAGCTCATGGCACTACTCAGCCTGCAATCCTTTCATTTATTACACTTACACAGCATATACTTACATAATCTGGGAGAACTCTATATCAATTCATAAAATCCTACAGTGCAGGAGGAGGCCATTCAGCCCATCTCACCTGCACTGACCACAATCCCACTGAGGCCCATTCCCATAACCCCATGCATTTACCCTAACTAATCCCCCTGACATTAAGGGGCAATTTAGCATGGCCAATCCATCTAACCCACACATCTTTGGATTGTGGGAGGAAACTGGAGCACACAGAGAAAACCCATGTAGACACAGGCAGAATGTGCAAACTCCACATAGAGAGGAATCAAAGCACCCAAGTTGGGAATCGAACCAGGTCCCTGGCACTGTGAGACAGCAGTGCTAACCACTGTGCCGCCCTGGAAGATTTTTTGATTAAATGTCGGTGACAAAATGCAACAAAATATTAAGAAAATCTTCGACTAAAGACAGCAGTCAGAAGTAACTGAAATGGAGTTAATTCCTCAACAAAATAACTTGGTGAACGAACAGGCTCTCAATCCGCCACTCACAATGGCTTTATAACTGATGACTGCTAGTATTATTAAGGGTATTAATGAGAAAATTGGTCAATTAGCACAAAACATCAATGCTCATACTGCAGAACTTCAGAATACTGGCAAGCAGCTTGATGTAGTAGAAGGGAGGTAGTCCAAAATGCAACTTCGTTGATGCCCATCTACAATCCTTGGAAAATCAATGTAGCATGTCAGAATTGACGATCTGGAAATCCTATCTTTGAGGCCGAGGGGCAATCAACGACCCTGGCCCAGAAACATACATTTTCATAAATTCAAGAATCACCAAAGAGAGTCTTGGAGGCAGCTAGATGTAATGGGGTCTTGATCTATGACGGAGCAAAGCTCTCTTTCTTCCAAGATTTCTCAGTGTCGATAGAATAGAGGCACAAGGACTTGGATGAAGTTAAAAGACAACTGAAAGCCGTAGAGCACATTGCACATCTCACAACTCAAAACTGATGTTCAACAACCTAGCTAAAGCCATGGCTTTTGCAGTAGCAGGCTGCAGTTTACTGTAAAAACTGGACTCTCTTCTTTGTCAATATAATTCCTTCCTCACTGCACATTAGTATTTATCATTCATAGAACATAGAACATTACAGCGCAGAACAGGCCCTTCGGCCCACGATGTTGCGCCGACCAGCTAAAAAACAATGACCCTCTAACCTAAACCAATCCCTTTTCATCCATAAACCTATCCACAGATCTCTTAAATGCCCCCAAACTAGGCGCATTTACAACTTCAGCAGGCAGGGCATTCCAATCCCTCACCACCCTCTGGGTAAAGAACCTACCTCTGACATCCGTCCTATAACGACCTCCCCTTAATTTAAAGCCATGCCCCCTCGTGCTAGCTTTCTCCAACCGAGGAAAAAGGCTATCACTATCCACCCTATCTAAACCTCTAATCATCTTATATGTTTCAATAAGATCCCCTCTTAGTCGCCTTCTTTCTAGCGAAAACAACCCCAAATCCCTCAGTCTCTCCTCATAGGCCCTCCTCTCCATACCAGGCAACATCCTGGTAAACCTCCTCTGCACCCTCTCCAAAGCCTCCACATCCTTCCTATAATGTGGGGACCAGAACTGCACACAATACTCTAAGTGCAGCCGCACCAGAGTTGTGTACAGTTGCAACATGACGCTGCGGCTCCTAAATTCAATCCCCCTACCAATAAACGCCAAGACACCGTATGCCTTCTTAACAACCTTATCTACTTGATTCCCTACTTTCAGGGATCTATGTACACATACACCTAGATCCCTCTGTTCATCCACACTATTCAGAGTCCTCCCGTTAGCCCTATACTCTACATATCTGTTATTCCTACCAAAGTGAATTACCTCACACTTCTCCGCATTAAACTCCATCCGCCACCTCTCGGCCCAGCTTTGCAACCTAAGTCACCCTGCAAACTATGACACCCTTCCTCACAATCTACCACACCTCCGACTTTGGTGTCATCAGCAAATTTACTAATCCACCCAACTATACCCTCATCCAGATCATTTATGAAAATTACAAACAGCAGTGGCCCCAAAACAGATCCCTGGGGCACACCACTCGTAACTGAACTCCATGACAAATATTTACCATCAACCACCACCCTCTGTCTCCTATCTGCTAGCCAATTCCTGATCCAATTTCCTAGATTACCCTCAATCCCATACATCTGCATTTTCTGCAGAAGCCTACCATGGTGAACCTTATCAAACGCCTTACTAAAATCCATATATACCACGTCAACTGCCTTTCCCCCATACACCTCTTTGGTCACTTTCTCAAAAAACTCAATAAGGTTAGTAAGGCATGACCTACCCGCTACAAAACCATGCTGACTATCTCCAATCAATTCATTACTCTCTAAATAACTATAAATCCTATCCCTAATAATTTTTTCTAAAACCTTGCCCACAACAGAAGTAAGACTCACCGGTCTATAATTCCCGGGGAAGTCTCTGTTCCCCTTCTTAAACAATGGGACAATATTCGCTATCCTCCAATCTTCCGGTACTATACCTGAGACCAACGACGACCTGAACATCAGAGCCAGAGGCTCTGCAATCGCCTCTCTTGCCTCCCAGAGAATCCTAGGGTAAATCCCATCCGGACCAGGGGACTTATCTATTTTCAAACCCAACAGGGATGATTTAGTAATTGAGGACCACAGAGAATTTTTATCCTTAAGATTGGCAGGGACTTTCATGAATGGAAAACGTTCTTTAGCATGCTCCATTGCATTAAGAACTTTACTGTGTAGACTGTACAATACCAGGGCTGTGTAAAAACATCCTTCAGCCTTTCTTTTCATCTATATAATGGTGGTATATGCTTATTGGTCTCCTTTGCTCTGACCACGATAAACATGAGTTGCACCATTGCTGGGAGGTGGGTGAATGGCTCAAGTCTTAATGGGAGAGGGGGTTGAAATGCCCTTTGCGTGCAAATCTTGTCTCCTCTTTTTTGATGAGAAAGACTCCTAGGTGCAATTACGGAGATTTGTAAGTATAGTCTTTAAAAAGTACTTACCTTTGAAGTTTAGACCTCATTGTTCCAGCAGAGCAGGCAGAGAGGTGATTTTTGTGAGGAGAGCTGATTGGTAAGAGTGTTGATTCTTAACTTACTTTTTTTTCAGAGTTTTTTTCTACAGAACCGGAAGTAAGCCCTAGGAAGACCTGGGAAGGTTTTTTGTTTTTGCCCAATAAATCTGAACAAGGAGGAAACCCAAGACACAGAACGTGTAGAGTCTCCCACCCTCCCCCCTCCTCTAACCTAAAAAATCTTGGTGTGAGAGCAGGTAAGCTTTTTTCTTTTTCTCTTTCACTTCTTAGTAAGGCAAGTTAGCAGGGATGGCGGTGCAGGCAGTGCAATGTTCCTCCTGTGGGATGTTTGAGGTGAGGGATACCATTAGTGTCCTAGCTCAGTACACTCGCAGGAAGTGCACCCAATTCCAGTTCCTTGAAGCCCGCGTTAGGGCTCAGGATCATTCGGGAGGCAAAGACAGTTATAGAAAAAAGCTACAGGGAGGTAGTTACTCCTAGAAATGAGGATACTTGGGTGACTGTTAGAAGGGGTAAGAAGCAGTCAGTTCAGCGATCCCCTGTGGCGTTTCTCTGTCTAACAAGTATACTGTTGAGGAGGAGGAGGAGTGACTCACCAGGGGCAAGCCATGGGATACAGGTCTCTGGCACAGAGTATGCCCCTATTGCTCAGAAGGGAAGGGGGAGAAGAGTAAACCATTAGTCACTGGGGGACAGATAGGAGATTCTGTGGGAACGAGAGAGAATCACGGGTGGTTTGTTCTGGATCTTCTGGAGGTAGTTACTCTGATTCTGGATAGGAGCGAAAGTAACAGAAGAGTTGTTATGGGAGATTTTAACTTTACAAATATTGACTGGAAAAGCTATAGTTCGAGTACTTTAGATGGGTCAGTTTTTGTCCAATGGGTGCAGGAGGGTTTCCTGACACAGTATATAGATAGGCCAACAAGAGGAGAGGCCACATTGGATTTGGTACTGGGTAATGAACCAGGCCAGGTGTTAGATTTGGAGGTAGGTGAGCACTTTGATGTTAATGACCACAATTCGGTTATGTTTACATTAGCAATGGAAAGGGATAGGTATATACCGCAGGCAAGAGTTATAGCTGGGGGAAAGGAAATTATGATACAATTAGGCAAGATTGAGGATGCATAGGATGTGGAAGGAAACTGCAGGGGATGGGCACAATTGAAAAGTGGAGCTTGATCCAGGAACAGCTACTGCGCATCCTTGATAAGTATGTACCTGTCAGACAGGGGGGAAGAAGTGGTCGAGCTAGGGAACCGTGGTTTACTGAAGAAGTTGAATCGCTTGTGAAGAGGAAGGAGGAGGCTTATGTCAAGATGATATATGAAGGCTCAGTTGGGGTGCTCAAGAGTTACAAATTAGCCAAGAAAGACCTAAAGAGAGAGCTAAGAAGAGCCAGGAGATGACATGAGAAGTCTTTGGCAGATAGGATCGAGGAAAACTCTAAAGCTTTCTATAGGTATGTCAGGAATAAAAGAATGACTAGGGTAAGAATAGGGCCAGTCAAGGACAGTAGTGGGAAGTTGTGCGTGGAGTCCGAAAAGATAAGAGAGGCGCTAAATTAATATTTTTCGTCAGTATTCACACAGGAAAAAGACAATGTTGTCAAGGAGAATACTAAGATACAGGCTATTAGACTAGATGGGATTGAGGTTCATGAGGAGGAGGTGTTAGCAATTCTGGAAAGTATGAAAATAAATAAGTCCTCTGGGCCGGATGGGGTTTATTCTCGGATTCTCTGGGAGGCTAGGGAGGAGATTGCAGAGCCTTTGGCTTTGATCTTTAGGTCGGCATTGTCTACAGGAATAGTGCCAGAAGACTGGAGGATAGCAAATGTTGTCCCCTTGTTCAAGAAGGGGAGTAGAGACAACCCTGGTAATTATAGACCAGTGAGCCTTACTTCTGCTGTGGGCAAAGTTTTGGAAAGGTTTTGGGGTGGCACGGTAGCACAGTGGTTAGCACTGCTGCTTCGCAGCTCCAGGGACCTAGGTTCGATTCCCAGCTTGGGTCACTGTCTGTGAGGAGTTTGCACATTCCCCTCATGTCTGTGTGGGTTTCCTCCAGGTGCTCCAGTTTCCTCCCACAGTCCAAAAATGTGCGGGTTAGGTTGATAGGCCATGCTAAAATTGCTCCTTAGTGTACTAGGATGCTTAGGATAGAGGGATATTGGAATAGGGCCCGGGTGGGATTGTGGTCAGTGCACACTCGATGGGCCAAAGGGCCTCTTTCTGCACTGTAGGGTTCTATGATAATAAGAACTAGGATTTATAATCTAGAAAGGAATAATTTAATCAGGGATCATCAGCACGGTTTTGCGAAGGGTAGGTCATGCCTTACAAACCTTATTGAGTTCTTTGAGAAGGTGACCAAAGACATGAATGAGGGTAAAGCAGTTGATGTGGTGTAAATGGATTTCAGTAAAGCGTTTGATAAGGTTCCCCACAGTAAGCTATTGCAGAAGACACAGAGGCATGGAATTGAGGGTGATTTAGCAGTTTGGATCAGAAATTGGCTAGCTGATAGAAGACAGAGGGTGGTGGTTGATGGGAAATGTTCATCCTGGAGTTCAGTTATTAATGATGTACCGTGAGGATCTGTTTTGGAGCCACTGCTGTTTATCATTTTTATAAGTGATCTGGATGAGGGTGTAGAAGGATGGGTTAGTAAATTTGCGGATGACACTAAAGTGGGTAGAGTTGTGGACAGTGCGGAAGGATGTTGCAGGTTACAGAGGGACACAGATGAGCTGCAGAGTGGGCTGAGAGGTGGCAAATGGAGTTTAATGCAAAAAAGTGTGAAGTGGTTCACTTTGGAGGGAGTAACAGGAATACAGAGTACTGGGCTAATGGTATGATACTTGGTACTGTGGTTGAACAGAGAGATCTCGGTGTCCATGTGCATAGATCCCTGAAAGTTGGCACCCAGGTTGGTAGGATTGTTAAGAAGGCGTACGGTGTGTTAGCTTTTATTGGTAGAGGGATTGAGTTTAGGAGCCACGAGGTCATGTTGCAGCTGTACAAAACTCTGCTGCGGCCACACTTGGAGTATTGTGTACAGTTCTAGTTGCCGCATTATAGGAAGGATGTGGAAGCATTGGAAAGGGTGCAGAGGAGATTTACCAGGATGTTGCCTGGTATGGTGGAAAGGTCTTATGTGAAAAGGCTGAGGGACTTGAGGATGTTTTAGCTAGAGAGAAGGTTAAGAGGTGACTTAATAGAGGCATATAAGATGGTCAGAGGATTAGATATGGTGGACTGTGTGAACCTTTTTCCTCGGATGGAGATGGCTAGCATGAGGGGGCATAGCTTTAAATTGAGGGGTGATAGATATAGGACAGATGTCAGAGGTAGGTTCGTTACTCAGAGAGTAGTAACAGCACAGAATGCCCTGCCTGCAACAGTAGTGGATTTGCCAACCTCAAGGGCATTTAAATGGTCTTTGGATAAACATATGGATGATACTGGAAGAGTGTCGATTAGATGGGCTTTAGATTGATTTCACAGGTCAGCGCAACATCGAGGGCCAAAGGGCCTGTACTGCGCTGTAATATAGTCCTACAGTACCTCACATTTGGTGAGGAAAACCCCCTTTAAAGTAATGGTTGTGTATTTTTTAAAAAAATTTTGGGATGAAAGAATCATTAATTGGTTCCTATGAGAGTACAGACAAATCTTATGTCTGAGCAAAAGATAATATAATGTGCTATACTGATACATATAGCTGGAGATGGGGGAAGTATGCTTTGGTATGCCTGAACTGGGTGGGAAAACTTTGGCGAGTAAACCATTTCTTTATACGTCAATATCCTATACTTTAACTGGCTGAATAAGCAATGACAGTAGCTACTTTGAAATTTTGCTCCTGGGACACACAGGTTTACAACATGGAAACTGGCCCTTTGGCGCAACTTGTCCATACCGCCCTTTTTTTTTAAACAGTAAGCTGGTCCCAATTGCCTACGCTTGGCCAATACCTCTTTATAGCCATCTTATTCATATAGCTGTCCAAACGCTTTTTAAAAGATAAAATTGTACCCACCTCTGGCAGTTCGTTCCAGACACCCTGTGAAAACACTGCCCCTCTGGACACCTTTGTATCTCTCCTCTCTCACCTTAAGCCTATGCCCTCTAGTTTCAGACTCCTCTACCTTTGGGAAAAGATATTGACTATCCAGCTGATCTATGTCCCTCAGTATTTTATAGACCTCCATAAGATCACCCCTAAGCTTCCTACACTCCAGAGAAAAAAGCCCCAGTCTATCTAGCTTCCCCTTATAACTCAATCCATCAAGTTCCGGTAGCAGCCAAGTAAATCTTTTCTGCACTCTTTCGAGTTTAATATCCTTTCTATAATAGGATGACCAGGACTGTACACATATTCCAAGCATGGCCATACCAATGTCTTGTACAACTTCAACAGGATGTCTCAACTCCTGTATTCAATGTTCTGAATGAGTCGCAAAAACCCAGCTTGCAGGTGCAGCAGGTGGTCAGGAAGGTGAATGGGATGCTGGCCTTCATAGCGAGGGGGATTGAATATAAAAGTAGGGAGGTCTTGCTGCAGCTGTATAGGGCATTGGTGAGGCCGCAGCTGGAGTACTGTGTGCAGTTTTGGGCGCCGCACCTGCGCAAGGATATTTTGGCCCTGGAGGGAGTGCAGAGGAGGTTTACTAGGCTGATACCGGAGTTGAGGGGATTGAGCTATGAGGAAAGGCTGAATAAACTAGGCTTGTACTCGTTAGAGTTTAGAAGAATGAGGGGAGATCTCATTGAGACGTATAAGATGATGAATGGGATGGATAGGATAGAGGTGGAGAGACTCTTCCCGCTCAAAAAAGACAGTAGGACTAGGGGGCACAGCCTCAAGATAAAGGGGAGGCGGTTTAGAATGGAGTTGAGGAGGAACTTCTTCACTCAAAGGGTGGTGAATCTCTGGAATTCTCTGCCCGTTGAAGTGGTGGAGGTTGCCTCGCTAAATATTTTTAAGACGCGGGTTGATGGGTTCTTGATAAGAGAGGGGATTAAGGGTTATGGGGAGAGGGCGGGAAAGTGGAACTGAGCCACGACAGATCAGCCATGATCTTATTGAATGGCGGGGCAGGCTCGAAGGGCTAGATGGCCTACTCCTGCTCCTATTTCTTATGTTCTTATGTTCTTAAACCAAGCATGCTGAATGCCTTCTTCATCACTCTGTCCAGCTGTGATTCCACCTTCAAGGAGTTATGAACACGTACCATTAGGTCTCTTTGTTCTATAACTCTCCCCAGTACCCGACCATTAACTGAGTAAGTCCTGCCCTAGTTTGATCAACCAAAATGTATCACCCCTTATTTATCTAAATTAAACTCCATCTGCCATTTGTCAGCCCATTGGCCCAGTTGATCAAGATCCTGCTGCAATCCGAGATAACCTCCCTCACTGTCCACTGTGCCACCAATCTTGGTGTCATCTGCAAACTTACTAACCATGCCTCCTAAATTCTCATCCAAATCATTCATATAAATGTCAAATAACAGTGGACCCAACACTGAATCCTGAGGCACACCACTGGTCACAGGCCTCCAGTTTGAAAAACAACCCTGTACAACCACCCTCTGTCTTCTGTCAACAAGCCAAATTTTGTTTCCATTAGGTTACTTCACCCTGGATCCTGTGAGATTTAATCTTATACAACAACCTACCATGTGGTATCTTGTCGGAGTCCTTGCTAAAATCCACGTAGACAACATTAACTGCACTGCCCTCATTTACCTTCTTGGTTAGTCCTTCAAAACCTTCAATCAAATTTGTGAGACATGATTTTCCACTCACAAAGCCATGCTGATTATCTCTAAACAACTCTTGCCTCGCTAAATGCCTGTAGATCCTATCTCTCAGAATAACTTCTAACTACTTACCAGTACAGATGTGAGGCTCACTGGCCTGTAGTTCCTAGGCTTTTCCCTGCAGCCTTACTTAAACAAAAGCACGACATTTGCCACCCTCCAATCTTCAGGCACCTCACTTGTGGCTGTCGACGATTCAAATATCTCGGCGAGGGAATCCTCAATTTCCTCCCTAGCCTCCCACAATGTCCTGGGAGACACTTCATCAGGTCCTGGGGATTTATCTACCTTGAAGCACTTCAAACTTCCAGTGCCTCCTTCTGTTATGTGTACACTTCTCAAGACATCACTATTTATTTCCCCAAGTTTGATAGGATGCAGAGCTCGGCCGAAAAGTGGCAGATGGAGTTTAACCCTGATAACTGCAAGGTGATTCATTTTGGTAGGACAAACTTGAATGCAGATTACAGGGTCAACAGCAGGGTTCTAAGGAACGTGGAGGAACAGAGATCTTGGGGTTCATATCCACAGATCTCTGAAGGTTGCCACTCAAGTGGATAGAGCTGTGAAGAAGGCTTATAATGTTTGTGTTTATTAACAGGGGGTTTGAGTTTAAGAGCCGTAGGGTTATGCTGCAACTATACCGGATGTTGGTGAGACACATTTGGAATATTGTGTTCAGTTGTGGTCACCTCATTATAAGAAGGATGTGGAAGCATTGGAGAGAGTACAGAGGAGATTTACCAGGATGCTGCCTGGTTTGGAGGGTAGGTCTTATGAGGAAAGGTTGAGGGAGCCGGGGCTTTTATCTTTGGGGCAAAGGATGAGAGGCAACTTAATCGAGGTTTATAAGATGATGAGAGGGATTGATAGAGTGGATGTGCAGAGACTATTTCCTCAGGTGGATGTAGCTGTTACTAGGGGGCAGAACTATAAGGTTCATGGTGGGAGATATAGGAGGCTTGTCAGAGGTAGATTCTTCACTCAGAGAGTGGTTGGGGTGTGGAATAGACTGCCTGCTGTGATAGTGGAGTTGGACACTTTTAAGAACTTTCAAGTGGTTATTGGATAGGCACTTGGCGCGCTCCAGAATTATAGGGAGGGGATAGCTTGATCTTGGGATTGGACATAGCTCGGCACAACATTGAGGGCCAAAGGGTCTTACTGTGCTGTAATGTTTTATGTTTCTATGTTTCTATCAAGTTCCCTAACATCCATGCCTTTCTCAACAGTAAATTCTGATGAGAAACATTCATTTAGGATCTCATCTATCTCTTGTGGATCCACACATAGATGACGTTGTTGATCCTTAAGAGACCTTACTCTTTCCCTAGTTACTCTTTTGCCTTTATATATTTGTAAAATCTCTTTGGATTCTCCTTTGCCTCATCTGTCAAAGCAATCTCGTGTCCCCTTGTTGCCCTCCTGATTTCTCTCTTAACTCTACTTCTACACCCTCTATATTCTTCAAGAGATCCACCTGATCCCAACTGCCTCTGCATGTCCTGTGCCTCCTTCTTCTTCTTGACCAGGGCCTCATTATCCTGAGTCAACCAGGGGTTCTTGCTTCTATCAACCTTGCCCATCACTCTAAGAGGAATGTGCTTATTCTGAACCTTGGTTAACATACTTTTGAAAGTCTTCCACTTATCAGACATCCTTTAGCTATCTTAAAACTAATGGAGTTACGGTCATTGGTCCCAAAGTGATCCCTCAGTAACACTCCTGTCACCTGCCCTTCCTTATTTCCCAAGAGGAGGTCAGGCTTTGCTCCCTGTCTTATCGGACTATCCACAAACTGAATGAAAAATTCTTCCTGAATACATTCGGCAAATTTCACACCATCCCAGTAGAAGAAAAATGATTTTGGCTGGAGTTCTCCGGCCACTCACATCCCATCGCTGCTGCCAGTGAGAATAGAAAATTTGGCACTGAGCCAAATATCCGTTCACTGCAGTGGGACCGGAAAATCCCAGCCACAGGCAAGGTTGGAGATTCCGGCCCTTAGTCTTTACTTAAAAATGAGAAAGCTGCAATAGTTTTGCTGCATGAAATTCACTTAGATGACAAAGAACATCTGAAATTGAAGTGGGGTAGGTGGAGGCAGGTGATTTCTTGACAAATAACTGAGGGATTGAGATTTTAGTGAATAAGAACATGCCTTTTAGACTGGGGAACTGTGTGAAAGGGAGAGAAGGTATGTGATAGTTAAGGGGCTGCTGCACAGGGAAACTGTTTTGATATGAATGTCTGTGACCACACCCCCCCCCCCAAAAAAAAGTGGCCTGATTTTGTTACTAATGTTTTTATGGATTTTGCTGAATTAGCATTAACAATTCTTTCATAGGTGGGGACTTCAACTGTCACCTTAATCTTTTGATGGATAAACTTCCCATGACTATGTATCCTCATATTCAACAAGCAACAGCATTAGCATCGAAATGTGAAGAAGATTGGGTACTGGGATGTTTGGAGAACACCGCATCCAAAGGATGCAGGTGGCACAGTGGTTACTACTGATGTCTCACAGCGCCAGGCTTCAGGGTTTGATTCTAGCCTTGGGTGACTGTCTTTGTGGAGTTTGCCCTTTCCCCCGTGACTGTGTGGGCTTTCTCCAGTTGCTCGAGATTCCTCCCACAGTCCAGAGAACTGCAGGTTAGGTGGGCTGGCCATGTGAAGTTGACCCTTGGGTTCTACTTTACCATTTTGATTCTGTTAAGCATTTTGACACTTTATATTATGCTAAGATAACAATTTAAAATACAAGTTAATGCTGTTTTATAAATGGCTAATTAAACACAATTCAATTTAACCATAATGCAAGTGTTTTATTTTATCAACTTGTTGTGATGACCAGCTTTCATTGTTTGCAAATAAATGAATACAAAACCAACTGATCTCGCCACATTTCTCCGTCTTCTCTCCTCCCTTTGCCAAATGGATTCCTATAATTATATAAATTAAACTTCATGAATTTTTGTTAATCATAAAGTTTAGGATTCCAAAAGGGCGTGATGGGGGTAAACACAGAGGGTGCTTCCCTGGCTGGGAGTTTAGAAATTGGAGACACAGCTGTAGAATAAGGGTTGATCATTTAAGACTAACACCAGAAGAAATTTCTTCAGTCAGACAGTTGTGGTGCTTTGGAATTCTTTGCCCCAGTGGATTGTGGATGATCCATCATTGAATATATTCAAAGCTAAAATGCTCAGATTTTGGATCTCTCAGGGAATCAAATGGTATCAGGAGCAAGTTGAAAAGCGGAATTGATCAGCCATCCGTCTCAGGGGCCATTTGGTCTACTCTTGGCTTTACTTCTTATGTTCTTAAGTTCAGTCAGAGGGACAGACTTTTGGAAAGACATCATTGATACCAAAGAACCAAATCAGTATAATGTTTATAATAGTTAACAACTACAAAACCCACAAGATGTATGGCAGACATCTTTATGGCAAAGTTGATATAATGTAACATTATGAAAATTTAATAGTGCAAATGTTTCAAAGAAATCGCTGAACAGGACAAAGCAATACACAGCTATTTCATATTGATCTTCATGCATTCTTGGCAAGTAATGCTGTACATCCTAATACTGAGTATTTTAGAACCATACATTAATTGCCAATATATCCCCGCTATTAACATCTGTTTTTCAGCTGTCAGCAGTGCAGGAATTCCAACAGAATGCGTTCCATACATACTTCCGCATTTGGGCTTATCAATCACAGAATGTCAAATTACTTCATATATCTAAATTGTATTGCATTAGTTCCTTTACTTTTTAAATTCAACTGCAGTGGGCTCCAAATCAAAAAAACTGCATTCACAAGGAAGAAATCTTGGACTCTTATCATTCCAATTCTTAAAAAAAAGTTCAGTATTTCCAATCAGCATCTGACTGGACCTCTATTGAGTTTTAGTTCCATAGTTTTGTAACTAAGGCATGTGGCATGAAGATCAATACGAAATGATTGAGATTTCAAAACTTGCACCTGAAAGAGCTAATATTTTACATATAACACCTTTCAACCTACCCTCTCAAAATCTGTATATCCTTATTTATCCAATTTTGTCAGTCTCTGTTATTCTTTTGCAAAAGAAAGCAAGGCAGGAGATAGCAACAGAGTCCAGAAAATGGTTAAATCTACTAATCCATCTATTGGTGCAAGTCGAAGACACTTAAACCAGTCTATAACAAGCTTAAAATAAGTAACACAGTTTCCCAATCGGAGAGATTCCCTCACAAGCTAATTTCATGACATGCAGGAAGATCAAACGGAGGCACTTCTTATGTATTTTTAAACATTTGAAAAAGTGACTTCAGTACATTTGCTCAGATGCTTCACTCAATAAGAGAATTCAAAGAATTAAAAACATTCTATAAACACAAGTTCAAAAGAAGACAGTACATTCCAAAAGTAATTTGTAAAATGAATATTATCTGATTGACAGTGACTAGTGGGGTTCCGCAGGGATCTGTGATAGAACCCAGCTGTTCACATTATATATTAATGATTTGGATGAAGGAATTGATGTATTATCTCCAAATTTGCAGGTGATACAAAGTTGGGTGGGAGGGTGAGCTGTGAGGAGGATGCAGAAATGCTTCAGCACGATTTGGACAGGCAGAGCATGTGGGCATCTGCATAGCAGATGCAGTATAATGTGGATAAATGTGAGGTAATCCACTTTGGGAGTCATAATAGGAAGGCAGATTATTACTCGAATGGGCATAAATTGAGAGAGATGGTACTCAACAAGACAATGGAGTCCTCGTGCCATCCTTTTAGGATGGCAGGCATGTCAGATGAGGAGAGACGAAGTTTGTTAGGATTATATTCACTGGAGTTAAGAGGAATTAAAGGCATGGCGGCACAGTGGTTAACACTTCTGCCTCACAGCTTCAGGGACCTGGTTCAATTCCTGGCTTCGGTTACTTTGTGGGTGGTTTGCACATTCTCCCCATTTCTGTGGGGGTTTCCTCCAGGTGCTTTGATTTCCTCCTGCAGTCCAAAGGTGTGTGGGTTAGGTTGATTGCCCATGCCAAATTGACTCCAGTGTTAGGGGTTTAGCAGGTTAAATATGTGGCGCTGTGGGAATAGGGCCTGGGTGGGATTGTGATTGGTGCAGACTCGATGGGCCGAATGGCCTCCATCTGCACTATGATTCTATGACACCAAACGGGTTGATTCAAAAAGAATGTTCCCAATGTTTGGGAGTTCAGAATGAGGATCATAGTTTGAGGATAAGGTGAGGAGAAATTTCTTCATCCAGAACGTATGGACTTCACTACCACATAATGTAGTTGAGGCCGAAACATTGTCTGATTTCAAGAAGAAATTAGATATAGTTTTAGGGGCTAAAGAGATCAAGGGATTTGGGAGGAAGTGGGGGAGATCAGGATATTGAATTTGATGATCAGTCATGATCAAAATGAATGGTGCAGCAGGCTCAAAGGTCTACTCCTGCTTCTAGTTTCTATGTTTCTATGAAATGAATGAGAATAATCGGCAAATCATTGCCAGAAGGCACTTACTTGCACATGAAAACTACAAGTAAACAACGGATATATTCCATTGTACTGAGCAAACTGTTAACATACATGGAAGACTGTCAATGCTGAGCTCCTCTGGATTTCGTTGCCATTTATAGACTAGTGGTTTAAGTCTGAATTAATATCGGAATTGGATTAAGGCCAGTTCAAGGACAATTGAGTTGATTGGGGGGAGAAAAATAAAACTGCAGTAGATAGTCTCAACCCAAAGAAATCAAGCATTATGGAGCATATAATTTATATGAATAGGTTGCTTTTGATAATAGCAATTTAAAACAAAACTTATGTTACTATTTGTTATTATACTCAATTGAAAAGGTTTTGTACATATGCCCTCAAACACCATAAACATTTAATTGGAGTCACAAATATATTGTTCATTTCAACTTAGTCAAGTAATCAACACTAACTCTAGCTAAGTAACATTTCTAACTTTCAATCAGTATTTGAAAGCTTTTTTCTATTAATGAAGAAACTACATGGAATATAAATAAAACTGCTTACCAGTTCCAGACATTGTTTATGTCCATATGCAGCAGCATAGTGAACGGCATTGTAACCCTGCTTGTCTCGTATTGCTGGATTGGCATCATTTTGAAGCAAATACTGCAAACAGCTGGAATACATTTCGCAAAAGAAAACAAATTAAGCCGTTTGTATTTGTCCTTCTCCTATGTTCTCTCTTCTCTAACCACCACCTCACAGCATCATTCTTGCTCGGTATTAATCTTCTGATTGCTAGACACATTCACCTCCTCCAGCATAACATACTCAAATTAAATACATTTTTGAGGAGCTGGTCGCATTGCCAAAAATTTGGTGAGCCAATCCACCTGATCCGTTGTTCTATGTGTTCAGGGACCTTCTCAACATGCCACACAGGACAGTGTTGCCGCAGTCAGTTTATCTGGATATCTAGGGAGTCACAGCAGTACTGACATTACCAAATGTGTCAATACAAAATGCTACATCAACTCCTTTTGGCTAAGATCAGGCATTGTTGGATTAAGCTCAAGATGGGGTGCAATGCCTTGTCTTGTCAGCTTGGATCTTGTTTGTGTCTCATAGAGACTATGAATTGGATTCAATTTGAATTTGGCTTTTGGAGCAAGTAAGGAGATGGATTTGGGTATGTGTGGTCCACTCTGCACATTGGCTTTGTAACTTTGAGAATGGAGGAAAAATTTTAAAGAGATACATCAACTCCGCAAAACGTGTGTTTTTTCTGCTTCATTTCTTTTAAAAACATGATCATTTCAAGACAGTGTAATCTAATGAAGGTTTTGGCTGTGGTCAGATAATGCTAACCTGTGGAACATTTTAATTCAAAATGAAAGATTTAACTATGGGGTGATTTTTCAACCTTATTTTCTGGGGGCAATGGAACAATGGTGGGAACAATAAACCCCATGGGAGTCCCAAAATGGATTTTGTGCCAGCAAGATTTCCCTGATCAACTCTCCCCACCAATGACGCATTAAGTGTGGGATCCCCATTTCAATACATTTAAATATTATCAGATCTTTATGCCTGACAGTACTCCACTTTAAATGGTCCATTCATGTTAGTGTGATGCCATGCCAATGTGAATCACACCAGGTGCCCCATGACGTGTATCTGGTGACCAGAACCCACTGGAGACAGACAGGTGATTACAACTTCCAGGGGGGAAAAGAGGGCCATGCCCAGGCATCCTGATATTTTAAATACCTTAGATGTAGGCAGGCAGGCTCATTTAAAGCCCTCCCCGCCAATGTGACATTGTGGTACCCACCCCTTACTTTCTTTTTTCACCGAGGCTCACAATAGGCGTTATGGTGGTACAGTGGTTAGCACAGCTGCCTCACAGTGCCAGAGACCTGGGTTTGATCCCCGGCTTGGGTCACTGTCTGTGGAGGTCTGCACATTGTCCCCATGTCTGCATGGGATTCCTCCATGTGCTCCGGTTTCCTCCCACAGTCCAAAGGACGTGCTGGTTAGGTGAATTTGCCATGCTAAATTCTCCCTCAATGTACCCGGACAAGCACCAGAATGTGATGACTAAAGGATTTTTACAGTAAGTTCACTGCAGTGTTAATGCAAGTCTACTTGTGACACTAATAAAACTTTGAAAAAAAACTTTAAAACAGCAGAGGAAGCACTCTTGCAGCCAGCAGATTCTACCCCCTTCTTCCCACCTACTGCACTACTCTGCCAAAGAATGAGAAAATTCATTCTTGTATATTTCTTACACATATTAAATATTTTATGAACTGAATATCAATTAAGGGCAGTAAGGATAAAAGCTGCAGCATAATAAAGAACTCATCTTTTTCTTATTCAATATTACAAGCTTGGCCACCACTATAAATCAATTAATTTCTTATCCATTTCTCCTCCTCACCACTATAGAAAATAACTATATTGCCAAACAAGGACAGCCATCAAGCAATGAGCTTACACCAGCCACTAGAATGCTGATTTGACTTCACCTTGATCCTCTGCAGGAAGTATCTCACCTCAAGAGCTCATACAGGCATACTGTATGTTCCAACCACATCAACAGTTCGGAACCGCTGAGGTGGAGAATCAACAACCCTTGATATAGCATTTTAATACTTCAACATTTTGCGCCACTATAACTAACTCAAATTTCAGAATTTATGAGAAAATGTTAAACATCTTTGATATTGTTACTAATAATAGTTATCCCAATAAAATGAGTGTCACACATATAATTCATTGTACATGCGATAAGATAACAAGCTAAAAGCTATAAGTGAAATAGATTTTACAAACTGCATAAACATTAACAGTTAATATAAATTCAATGGCAACACTTTGTACTAACAAACCTCAATAAACTGTATAAGCCAAATCACAGAATCATAGAACCCTACAGTGCAGAAAGAGGTCCTTCGGCCCATCGAGCCTGCACTGATCACAATCCCATTCAGGCCCTACCACCATATCCCTAATATTTTATCCATTAATCCCTCTAACCTACACATTTCAAGACACTAAGGGGCAATTTTTTTTAAAGCATGGCCAATCAACCTAACCCACACATCTCTGGACTGTGGGAGGAAACCAGAATACCCGGAGGAAACCCACGCAGACACGTGGAGAATGTGCGAACTCCACACAATTTAATAATATTTATTAAAAATATGGGCTTTCAGAACGACACACAAAGCATTTGGAAAAGGCAGATTACACAGTCATATTATGTGGATTATATTTATGAAGGTGCCATGAAAATAGAATAGTGGATTATTATTTGAAATTGCATGCAATTTGAGGGGATACTCAGCGAGACCTTGGTGTCGCTGTGCATTAGTCGCTGAAAGTAAGTGTGCAGGTACAGCAGGCAGTAAAGGCAAATGGTATGTTGACCTTCATCGCATGAAGATGAGTATTCGAATAGGGATGTTTTATTGCAATTGTATAGGGCATTGGTGAGGCAGCACCTGCAGTATAATGTGCAGTTTTGGTGATCTTATCTGAGGAAGGATGTCTCGGCTATGAAGGGACTACAGCAAAGACTTATGAGGGTGATTCCTGGGATGGCAGGTCTGTCATTTGAAGACAGACTTAGTTGGTTAATATTAGAACATAGAACACTACAGCACAAACAGGCCCTTCGGCCCACGAGTTGCGCCGAACACATCAACACCTACCAATCTATAGACCTATCTATAACCCCCAATCCCATTAAACCCCATATACTCATCCAGAAGTCTTTTAAAAGACCCCAGCGAGTTCGCCTCCACCACCACTGACGGCAGCCGATTCCATTCACTCACCACCCTTTGAGTGAAAAACTTACCCCTAACATCACTTCTGTACTTTCCTCCCCGCACCTTAAATCTGTGTCCTCTCGTAGCGACCATTTCAACCCGGGGAAATAGCCTCTGAGAATCCACCCTATCTATTCCTCTCAACATTTTATAAACTTCTATCAGGTCGCCTCTCAACCTTCGTCTCTCCAGGGAAAAGAGTTCCAGCTCCCTCAACCTAACTTCATAAGGCATGCCTCCCAGTCCAGGCAACATCCTTGTAAATCTCCTCTGTACCCTTTCAATAGCTTCTACGTCTTTCCTATAGTGAGGTGACCAGAACTGCGCACAGTACTCCAAATGAGGCCTGACAAGGGTCTTATAAAGTTGCAGCATTACCTCCCGACTCCTAAACTCAATCCCTCGATTAATGAAGGCCAGTACACCATACGCCTTCTTGACCACCTCCTCCACCTGCGAGGCCGATTTAAGAGTCCTGTGGACCCGGACCCCAAGATCCTTCTGCTCTTCAACACTACTAAGACTCTTGCCCTTGATAGTGCACTTGTTCATCCCGTTGGTTCTGCCAGAATGGACGACTACACATTTATCTGCGTTGAAGTCCATCTGCCACTTCTCCGCCCAGTCCTGCATCCTACTTATGTCCTGCTGCAACTTTTGACATCCTTCCAGACCATCCACAACACCACCGACCTTTGTGTCATCAGCGAACTTACTTACCCATCCCTCCACTTCCTCATCCAGGTCATTTATGAAAATGACAAACAGCAAGGGTCCTAGAACAGATCCCTGGGGCACTCCACTGGTGACTGACCTCCATGCCGAAAAAGACCCATCCACAACCACTCTCTGCCTTCTGCAGGCAAGCCAGTTCTGGATCCACAAGGCCAAAGGCCCTTGGATCCCATGCCCTCTCACCTTCTCAAGAAGTCTTGCATGGGGGACCTTATCAAACGCCTTGCTGAAGTCCATGTACACCACGTCCATGGCACTTCCTTCGTCAATGTGTTCAGTCACATTATCGAAGAACTCAACTAGGCTCGTAAGGCACGACCTGCCCTTGACAAATCCATGCTGACTATTCCTGATCATGTCAAACCTCTCCAAATGCTCGTAAATCTTGTCCCTCAGAAGCCTCTCCATCAGCTTACCAACCACTGAGGTCAGACTCACCGGTCGGTAATTTCCCGGGCTGTCCCTGTTCCCTTTCTTGAAAATAGGAACTACATCCGCAATCCTCCAATCTTCCGGAACCTCTCCCGTCTCCACTGACGACGCAAAGATCATCGCCAGGGGCTCTGCAATCACTTCCCTCGCCTCCCACAGTATCCTGGGGTAGATCCCATCTGGTCCCGGCGACTTATCGATCTTGATAGAATTCAAAAGTTCTAACACATCCTCCTCCTTAATATCCACATACTCAATCTTTTCCATCTGCTGCAAATCCGTAGCAAAATCTCCCAGATCAGCTTCCACTGTGAATACTCATTAAGCACCTCTGCCATTTCTTCTGGTTCCACACAGGCCTTTCCCCCTTCACCTTTTATAGGGCCTATCCCTTCTCTTCTCATTCTTTTACCTTTCACATATTTATAGAAGGCCTTGGGATTCTCCTTAATCTTACCCACCAAGGTCTTCTCATGACCCCTTCTGGCTCTTCTAATTTCCCTTTTAAGCTCCTTTCTACAGTCCTTATACTCAAGATCCTTAACCTCTCCTAGTTCCGTGAACCTTTTGTACATCTTCCTTTTCCTCCTGACTAGGTTCAACACAGCCTTCGTGCACCACGGTTCCCGCGACCTACCAAAACCCCCTTGTCTCATCGGAACGTTGTCATGTAGAGCTCCAGACCAACATTCCTTGAATATCCGCCACCTTCCTTCGGTACTTTTCCCTAAGAACGCCTCCTTCCAGTTTATTTGTCCAAGTAACTTCCTGACTTCTTCGTATCTCCCCTTACTCCAGACAAACACCTTCCTAGCCTGCCTGATCCTATCTCGTTCCAATGCAATTGTGAAGGAGATAGAATTATGGTCACCATTCCCAAGATGCTCTCCTACCGAGAGATCCATCACCTGCCCTGGTTCATTCGCCAGTACCAGGTCAAGTACAGCCTCTCCCCTCGTAGGCTTATCCACATACTGTGTCAGGAAACCTTCCTGAACACACCTAACAAACTCCTCCCCATCCAAACCCCTTACCCTAGGGATATTCCAGTCGATGTTTGGGAAATTGAAGTCTCCCATCACGACAACTCTGTTATTAATACATCTCTCCAGAATATGTTTCCCTATCTGCACTTCAACTTCCCTGTCACTACTGGGCGGCCTATAGAATACACCCAGCAAAGTTTTCGACCCTTTGCTGTTCGTAACTTCCACCCACAGAGACTCTGTAGATAGAGGACGCCGTGGAGGGACTTTCTCTGCAGCCATGACACTGTCCCTGATCAACAGTGCCACTCCACCACCTCTTCTGCCACCCTCCCTGTCCTTCCCGAAGCATCTGAAACCTGGCACCTGAAGTACCCAGTCCTGTCCCTGAGACATCCAAGTCTCCGTAATGGCCACCACATCACATTCCCAAGCAGCAATGTGATATTGAAGTTTAAAAGAGTGAGGGGGATCTCATAGCAACTTATAAAATTCTAACAGGATTTGACAGGGTAATTCAGAAAGTATGTTCTTGATGGTGGTGGAGTCCAGACTCAGGGTCATAATTTGAGGATAATGTAAATCTTTTGGGACGGAGACCAGGAAAAACTTCTTCACTCAGAGTGGTGAATTTGTGGAATTCACTAACACAGAAAGTAGCCAAAGCCAAAGCACGGTGCAATTTCAAGAAGAAATTAGGTATAGCTCTTGGAGTTAAAGGGATCAAGGAATATGGGAGGAAGGAAGTTGGGATCAGGATATTGAATTTGATGGATCAGCCATGATCAAAATGAATGGTGGAGTGGGCTCAAAGAGCTGAATGGTCTACTCCTGCTTCTATTTTCTATGTTTCAATGAAAAGCGCATTAGATCATAAGCAGGGCCTGGCTAATGTTTGCCCTTACAGCAAGTTGACAACAATTATTCAAAGCCTCATGATGGATGTGGTCAAGTAATGTGAAGTAGTGTCTTGAGTTTGGCTTGGTGGTTATCTCCATTAGAGGACAGTGGAAGAGGGGGGGGGAAAAAAAACACCCAAGAATCAATTGGAATGGCTATCTTGAAAAAAATGGTCAAGATAGGTTGGGATTTTGTCAAATCAGGTGCATCTCATTTAATAGTTCCTCAGATGGGGTATGCCCTATAGGATTGCTGTCCACCTTTGAAGTGAGTAATGGTCCCTTTGACCTGTAGAAATGGTAAGGGTTGTCAGTCCTGGGTACTTCAACACTTTATAATCAATGTTTTTAACACATATTTCCATGCAAATACAAAATGACCAAGAAGGCTCTTTGAACACAATTTTCCCACACATCTTACCTCCAACACTAGGAGCACATTTTACTACACAAGTGGTTTCTCCATTTCCAAAATTAGCCATCTTTGTGGCCTCCTCTAGTTTAAGTAGTATTTTATATAATAAAATGCAGTGGACCCAAACCCAAGAAGAACTTAGTTTGCAAATTGTTTGTTTTGTTATGATGCTGATAGGGACCTTTAACATTTAAAGAAAAATATGAATACCCAGAAATTAACTGAAAGAACCATGCCACAATATTTCATGATTTAAAAAACAAACTTTACTGTATACAAAGAAATTAAACAAAGCAAGGACGACTAACTTAATAATTTATAAAGATTTAAGAATCTGGAAGGTTAATTTGCTTCTGGGTCTAACTCAAAAGTATGCCACTGTCCCCTGGAATTCACTTTGATTTTTATTTTCTGTGTTCCAGCTATACTCCAAGGTACAAGATTTATGGGAACCTTCCATTAGTTTTTGGCTAAGTGACCCTCTAACATTTCTTTAAAACGTCATTACTGTTGGTTCTTCAGCTCCTTGTCATGGCTTTGAACATACTTAAACAGCCTTTTCCCAGCTTGGTCTCACAATTTCTGTGCAGCTTTTTCCAAGCTAACCGTTCAAACTCACTGATTTCTATCATATGGCGAACTACCATTCATTGTGAAGATCATTGTGGATTTCTTTCTCTAGTTTCAAGCTAGGCAAGTCTTCTAGCTTGTTTCTCCCTCATGAATTCCAAACTAAGCTCAAGCCCCCATCTGCATTCCATGTAGTGAACAACAAAGTTAGTATTTTGAGTGCTTATGGTGCAGGCCCGACTAACATTAATTTCTTCTTGCTCCCTAACTCAGTGAGCTGAAGCCAACACAAAACCAAAACCACAACTGCCTTCCAAGGAATAACCGGAAAAAGTTAAACCAAGGAATCATCTAAATGTGGCTACTTGATATCTCCTAAGCAGAAATGTAGATTAACTATCTTTTACCTTCACAACCAAGCTCTTTCACCCCATGACCCATATGAATAATGTTCTATATCTCCAATGGATATAATGGTCTTGTCTCCAGACTCCCTGGTTTCATTCAGAGATCCTGAGATGGGTCACCCATTGTTTAATTTTATTTACTTCCAATTGTGACCTTGTAAAATAAACATGGGTTACTTTTTAACTGTAATTAACCAAGATTTGTATTCACTTTAAGGTTATTTACTAGGTTCTTCATCAAGTTTTCCATCTATCTTGTATTTAGCACTTCAATTTCCAACTTAAAAGTAATATTCCAAAAACTAAAGCTATACTTGTAAAACATATGAATTATTAAATCAAATATTCGCAGACTTATAAGTGCATGAGAGAAGACTATCGGAGCAAATGAAGCCACAATGTAATCTTCTTCCCATAAAAAAGAAGACAGTTTCAAAGTTCTATGCGCCCGTCAATACTCATCCAAAATTGCCTTTCATGAGGCAGTAAACCAAGGCTTCATTTACTCCCTTGGCTGGGCATAAAAATTCCCATTGCACAATTAAAAGATCAGAGTATTTTGCACAGTTCCCTGGCCAACACTGATCTCTCAACTATCATTAAAAGCAGACTAACTGTCACTTATCTCACTGAGCAAACTGGTTGTCATGTTTAAGAGGGAAACAACAGTGACTGTGCTATCAAAGTAACTCTCTGGCTGCAAAGAACTTCGGGATATTCCAAGAATTTGAAACGTGCTGTCTGACTCCATCCACATTTCTGCTGCAAATTTCAGATTAAATTGTTCTCCTTCTAAGAAAGGATTCCATATTAAACCTCCCTTCCAGCAGAAAGTCAAATTTCTAACTCCAAAACATTGTTTCAATCCTTATTTTGTTGAAATCGTTATGACATCCTTTTGTCAACACCACACCCAGCCACTCCAATGAACTCTTCAGTGGCATCTCTTCCCCATCCTCTTACAAATACAGGCCACGATTTTCTCATCTGGGAGAATCGGAGGCGGGGAGGGGGACTTGTGCCTCCTGGTACTGCCCAAGGGATATGCCAATACCAAAAGGCCACTCTGGCACTGCACACCGAGCATGGGGCAGTGTCAAGGGGGCAGGGCATATTGGGGGCGGAGCCTAGTGGGCACTTGTCAGGGTGGGGGATCCCGCTGCCACTCTGCATTGGGATCAATAGGGGCAGAAGGAAGGCCAGCAATTTGGCGTTGGGGGTGCGGGTGGTGGACATTGGCCCGGGAATGGTCAGTAGGACAGTAATCGGGCTGTGAGAAGGTTTGGGAGGCAGCACTCTGTGGGTCCCAGGCTGTAAAAAGTCTGACAACACCCGGTTTTAGTCCAACCTATTTATTTGATAATATTCTCACAAGCTTTCGAGGGGACAGCCTCTTCGTCAGGTGAATGGAGAGTTCTGGCCTCAGACAGAGCATATAAAGCACAGACAGTTTAGAGATTACTGATTACTGTCTCTAAACTGTCTGTGCTTTATATGCTCTGTCTGAGGCCAGAACTCTCCATTCACCTGACGAAGAGGCTGTCCCCTCGAAAGCTTGTGAGAATATTATCAAATAAATAGGTTGGACTAAAACCGGGTGTTGTCAGACTTTTTACTGTGTTTACGCCAGTCCAACGCCGGCATACCCACATCATGACTACTATCGGTCCCAGGCTGGCCAGCAAATCAAGCTGCTGACAATTCAGGGCTACTGCGCATGCGCAGAATCCTGCTGGTTTCAGCATCCTGGCTGTTAATAAGCCCTGCCCACTGATTTATCATCATATTCATACTGGTGGTCTCTGTGCACTGCAGAGTGTGGGAGATTCTAGTCTGAACTCCCTCTGAAAAACCAACGTGAATTACTTTAGTTTCCCCACAAATTCAACACTTGGAATTTTTATGGAAGTTCTGCCCACAATATCCAAAACCATGCCACACAAGTACTGTTCAACATTAAGTCCTGCTCTTCCAACACTCTAGCCTTGTTTGCTTCCCATCTCCAAAGGCATTGGATTTAAAATGCTCACATTTGTCTTTTAGTCTCATAGCCTTGTTCTATCCCAAACCTCAAATTTCCAGCCAGACATCCTCCTCCCACTCCCTCACCTCACTAAAATTAATTTGTTCTTCTGGTCTGATATGGAGCCTTCCCTCCACCTCTCAATCCTTTTTCCTGTATGTAGCTGGTCTTATAGCAACCTAGTTTCTTCTTAACCTTCCTTTTCTTTAAAATCATCTCACACCCCATCCTTCAACCAAGATTTCATTATTCCTTCTAAACTTCCAATTCCTACTGGACTGGCATACGCTTTCATCTGTGACATGCTTGTGAATTTTTTCATTTAAGATGCCACATAAATGCCTCTTATACTCTTAACATATTTGAAACTCTCTCCAGTTGCTTACAAATAACCGTTCACTTAACACCACTGGCTTCCAGGATAAGTCAGCAAGCACTGGGTGATAGGTGAGCAGGATTTGATGAGAGTTAAAATATGTGCAACTGTCTTAGATCATCGTAAGTTCACAAAGAATAGAATGTGGGAGGCCAGACACGAGTGTGTTAAAATAGTAAAGTAGGAATTAACAAAGGCATGGATGAGGAATTCAGCAGCAGATGAGCTAAGATAGGGCTGAAGTTGATTAATATTACAGAGGTGGAAATGTGAGTAGATTGACAGTCAAAAGCACATCTTGGAACCAAACATGACACTAAGATTGAAAACAAGCTGATTCAAAAGCAGACAATGACCATGAGGAGGAATGGAGTTGGTAGAGAGGAAGCAAGGTTGCTCGTGGGGAACCAAGACATTGGAACAGGACTGAAGCTAATCAAAAAATATTATGGAAGAATTAAATTGCTGTTCAACAGTTTATACACGAGCGCAGATGGCAACAGTCAGCAGGAACATGTTACCAGATTTGCTGTAATGCAGATAGAGCATACAAAAAGGTTGATCAAAACATCAATGCAGTTCCAAATACACCAATTAAACACTGAGGGGAAAACTTTGCTAAAGACATGAAGTAACCTCAAGATCAAGTAAAAAAAAGTAAACTTCAGGCATGCTACATTTAGGCAAACAGCTCTGAAATAAAAGTCAGTGATAGCAATTAAATGGAAGATTTTAATTTGTTTTTGAAAAGCAGTTACGCATAAATGATCTCTTCTCTTAATGATGGGCATAATTTTTAGATTTCATTGTTTTCCTTATTTCCCATTATCTAGGTGCCAGAAGAACCCCATTACTTTCACTGAATTCAATTTCAAAATAACAGGAAAATTGAATTTTATAGTAGCATTGTTTGGCACATCTGTGCCTCCACATGCATGAATATCTGTAAGGTAAACCCACAGAAAACATTAAAAGATAAATCTGTAAAAGTTGAAGACTGTAACTTTCTTATATGCCTGCTCAATTCAGCAGTGCACCCATTTCAGACAAATTTCAGCAATTAGCACAATGTCATCGTAACACAGAACACTCCAAATATAAAGAAAATGCCCATTTTTGATGTTTAAAGCTAACAATTTTAGTCTCACTTCATAGAAAATCACACTCGAAGTTAACAAAACTTGCGGGGTTGAAGCCCATTTCAGTAGCAAAAACCACCACCACAGAAATTTTAGTTCAACCATTATGTCTGGAAAATTTGAACTTACAACGATGCCTCTTTCTCTTTCGTCTCATTTGTGTTATCAAGTTCTTCGATATTTGCATCTGAATTCCCCAAGATATTTTTTTTCCTTGGTGAAAGAATCAAAACATTCAGGAGGTTTAGGGTGTTTAATTTAGTTAGCTATAATTTCAAAATAAAGCCATTATTAACCCATTCTTTCTATCATTAGAAAAACATTGAGAGGATTTCTAAGATGCTTTTAAAATTGTAATTCCTTCCTCTTCTCCCAGAATACCTTGTTTTTACAAATGAATTCTATAATTATCACAAAATATCCAATATCTAATTTTATCAGGTTGAATTGTATGTAATCTTATAGTTTTGTAGTCGCCCAACAGTCAAAGTTGATTTCATACTGAAAATCTATTCAAAGGGCTTTTCTGGGCCCAAGGAGCTGTGAAAAAAAGTCAAATAGGCTTACTTCAAAGCCAATTCATGACAGCTGTGTATTAAGTAAGCACTGAAAGACTTCCCTGCTCATATATTTTGGTACAGGAGTCATTATGAGCTGCAGCTCATAACTCTAGACAATGTATAAATTGTTGTACTTACTTCCTATCCATATCAGATGCTGCAGCATAGTGCAAGGCAGTGCAGCCTCGTTCATCGGTTTCATTTATATTGGCCCCTGTTGACACCAATGTCATTATTGACTGGTAATTACAGTTTGCAGCTGCATAGTGCAATGGAGTCCTGCAAGACAACATTCCATAGAGATGGATTTTTATATTATTTTCAGTGATATCTAAAGCACAAGAAAGGTATTTTAGTTTTTAAACATACTGCGATCTAGTTGTTTAAGGAACTTTGGAAAGAAAATCACTTGAATTATAATATCCAAACTTAACTTTATGTCATTTAACGTGTGCTAACAAATCATTAATATGTTTTTATGTGCTGCATTCTTTATTTCAAATTCAATTCCTCAAATTACCTCTACACAAAACTGCTGAGAAAACAAACACAGATAAAAATAAACAGCAAAAACACAATCTAACATGAATCATGTAGCTGGATTGAATACAAAACTTGAGAGCAAGCCACACACCTTCCACATTTGTCCTTGTTATTGAAATCCGCTCCACTACTCAGTAGTAGTTTTATGCAATCAACATTGCTGTGTAATAAAACATATATATTAGCATGAAATAGTGCATTACAAATATGTCTTTTCAATTAGGTCAAAGCCCAAACTAAATTAAACTAGCCAGTAAGACTGAGAACAAAATATTTTACGGAGCTGCGAAATATTTTATGGGACACATAACTATTAAAATCATCCACTATAACTGCAGATTTTCAAGTCAGAAATCTAAGAGGGTTCTTGAAAACAATACGTTGTATTAAATTCAGGAGTTAAATGAATAATAAATAAAAGAACTCAGAGTAAAACAGAATAAATTATATTTGAGAAATGCATACTTGTTCAAAAATGAACTTACCCTCCTGCAGCAGCAGCATGAAGACAAGTCCTTCCAAAATTGTCAGGAGTGTCTATCTCAAAGCCTGCAGATAGCACGTGTTCATTACTAAATGATGCCACTATGCTATATTTTTGTCCTAGTAGACCGCAAGAAATTTTGCAAAGACAGAAATCAATTAGCACAGAAAAGGTTCAAACACTGCCCAAACAACTGGTTTCCTTTAAAAGGCCAATAAGCCTTATAAAATTAAGTTGCTACAGGAAACAACTAAATTTAAAGTATTTGGTAATTCTGGATACAATTAAGTCCCATTAGTTTTTACTCAATACCTTCTTCATAGGACATCTACTGAGAACACCAGCACTTTTTAAAGCAAGAGTACATCATTAGTTTTTCTGACTCAGAAAAGTGGTCAAACTTTTTAATCACATCAAATTTTGGGCTGGATTTCCTGCCTGTTGACTGTGCTCAGATGGAAAACTAGCAAACTTCTGAAATACGTGCAGGTTTATTAGTGTGCTTGAAATGGTAAAATTAACAGAATTATTCATTGACACAGAAGTTGCTTTTCAAGCATCACATGGAAACTGGCAATAGCTAACAATTCTATTCAGCACTGTGTCAACATTTGCCAAGATAAACATATCAGCCATTGATTCTGAAACAATACAGGATACTGAAACTATTGACACACGGCCACTCAGGAAGGCCATGTGTTTTGCAAAATTGCAATCAAAATGTTCATAGAGTACAGGAAGTCATTCAACTATAAGCCAAGTGAACAAAAGTATGGTTGTTGATAGAATTAAGATTGTCCAATTTCTTTTTTCAATATACTTGCCTGATGACAATAACTTCCTGCAGCAGTCTGCATGTGCATTTAATGCTGCCAAATGCAAGGGAAACATACCGTGGATTCCACACCTAAGAAAGAAGCATCACAAGTATGTCAGACAAAGTAACTAGTTTTCAACTTGTTTAACTCCCAAGATGTGCGGGTTAGGTTGATTGGCCATACTAAATTCATCCTAGTGTCAGGGGATTAGTAGGATAAATATGTGGGGTTACGGAAATAGGGCCTGGATGGGATTGTGGTCAGTGCAGACTTTATGGGTCGAATAGCCTCCTGCACTGTAGGGATTCTATGATTCTCTAACTGAAATGGCACACTTCGCTGCAGTTTGATACTGCAGCAAACCTACAGGCTACATTAATAAATGGAAAATCAACATTAGTTGCTAGTACTGAAACGTTAAAGCAGTGACATGGAATCAGACATTCAGAAGGACATGCTCATGTGGAAACTTACCTTGCTGTTTCAGCTCCACTGGTTATCAAGGTATTAATCAGAAGTTCATGTCCATATCTGGCAGCCACATGCAATGGAGTATTGCCATCTTTATCAACACAGTCTATCTCACCACCTTCAAGAATAAAAATACAAAAAAAAGCTTAATTTTCAGATTATACAGATCATGTACACCAATGCTGTGCCATTATGCAGGTTACACTGGTCTGAAAGTCTTCCATGTTCCAAGTATCACCACCTGCCTACATTTCCTCCACCATCTCGTCTGCAACTTGGCCTTCTCTCAATTCATATTGCAAACGTAATTCTCATTATTCTCTTAAATTCCATTTTACATAAAATCCAATTTAATCAGATCTCAGAGGTCATGACAACCTCCATTGACTTCCTTTCCTCAACTGTGTCAACCTAGAAATCCTTGTTCTCATCTTTAAATGCATCCACATTCTCCTCCCTCTTTACCTCAAGAGGCTTCTCTCATTTTTATACCAGGATGAGCACCTCCAATATTTCAATTATAGCCTACTATACAACTCCCTCTTTCTTCATGCTTGTTTTAGTGATGCTTCTCTGACCAATTTACTCTGAAATAAAGAATTTTCTTCCAAACCTCTCTGATGTGTTAACTCTCCCCTTATTTTTAAATGCACTTTTATAGCTATATCTTTAGCCACCTATCACATCCTCTTCTCCATTCTCCTGCTTGCAACTTTTAAACCACCCCACCTTTAATTTATGACCATGCTCTATCTTCGATTGAAATGTTAATTTGCTTCCAGGCCTCTACCCTGGTCATTCTCACGTTAACCAGTGCTCCAAAAAGCTGAGGTCCTCCAATATTCAACACCACTACCCCCCCCCCAACTTAAACAAGGAAACATTTGTATCTATTTATCATCTTCCATGAAGGCATAATGAGTCACTTAACAGCACTTCATCCAGTCACGTTCCTTATTTGACCACCGGATTAATTTATTGCTAATCCTTAATATATTACTAACAGGAACATAAGTATCATGTAACTACACTTAATTTGCAAGCTATTTCACCATTAAAGTGCGTCCAGTACATAAAAGATGACCTTGGAAGTGTGTTACTTTCTGAATAAATGCTAAAGGGAGAGGAGAAAAATAACCAAAATGCCTGGCACCCACAAGTTTTCTTGACATCCCCATTGTCTAAAAGAGGGCTTGAAAAGTATTGCCAAACAAAATAGGAACAAGCTCTTAAGTTTTTGCATTTAATTATAATATTGACTCTTTACTTCATCACGTAATCTTTACAGTGCATGTGGCCATTCGGCCCATCAAGTTTGTAATGGAGAAGCATTCTACCTAATTCCACATCTCTGTCTTACTGCCATAACTTTGTGCATTATTTCTTTTCGGATAGCAATCCAATTCTCTTTTGAATATCTTGATCGATGCTACCATTACCATCCTCTCAGAAAGTTTGCTCCAGATTCCAATCAGTATATTCAAGCAGTTGGACTTGATATGGAATATTTATCTTCTGCAATATACACTAGTTTAGAAGGTGGTCTACAAAATAGTCATAGTTGCCCAAAGAGGATGGCACCTCCTCAGCTATGTACAAAAAGAAATTGGTAAACCAAAACTTTGAACAGAAAAACTGGAGAAGATTCTGAAGGAGAGAATCTATCTCCATTTGGAGAGGCAAGGTTTAATCTGGGATAGTCAGCATGGTTTTGTCAGAGGGAGGTCAAGTCGAACAAATTTGATTGAATTCTTTGAGCATATAACCAAGTGTATGCATGTAACACTTGTATGTAACCAATTGTATGTATCCAGGAGGGTTTTTTGAAACAGTATGTAGACAGTCCAACTAGGGAAGGAGCCATACTGGATCTGTATTGGGGAATGAGCCTGGCCAGGTAGTCAATGGTTCAGTAGGGCAGCAGTTCAGGAACAATGACCACAATTCAGTAAGCTTTAAGGTACTGATGGGTAAAGATAAGTGCAGTCCTCAAGTTAAGGTGCTAAATTGGGGAAGGCTAATTACAACAATACTAGGCAAGAACTGAAGAATGTAGATTGGGGGCAGATGTTTGAGGGCAAATCAACATCTGGCATGTGGGAGGCTTTCAAGTCTAAGTTGATAAGGATTCAGGACAGCACATTCCTGTAAGAATGAAGGATAATTATGGCAAGTTTTGGGAACCTTGGATAACGAGAGATACTGGAAGCCTAGTCAAGAGAAAAAGGAAGTATTTGTCAAAGCCAGGAGGCTGGGAACACACGAAGCAAGTGTGGAATAAAGAAGTTGAAAGACCCTTAAGCAAGGAGTAAGGAGGGCAAAAAGGAGTCATGAAAAAACATTGGCCAGCAGGATTAAGGAAAATCCCTATATGAGAGCAAGATGGTTGCCAGAAGAGGGTTGGCCCACTCAAGAACAAGGGAGGGAATCTATGCGTGGAGCCAGAAGAAGTGGGCTAGGTATTAAATAAGTACTTTGCATTATTATTCATCAAAGAGAAGGGCTTGGTGGACGATGAGTCTGGGAAAGGACGTGTAGATAGTTTGAGTCATGTTGAGATCAAAAAGGAGCTGCCATTGGGGTTCTTGAGAAACATTAAGACAGACAAGTCCCCAAGGCCTGATGGGATATTGCCCAGAATATTGAGAAAGGCAAGGGGGCAAATTGCTGGGGCCTTGAGGGAAATCTTTGTATCCTCACTGGCTACAGGGGATGCCCCAGAGGACTGAAAAATGTTGTTCCTTTGTTTAAGAAGGGTAGCAAGAATAATCCAGGTAATTATATGCCGGTGAACCTTACATCAGTGGTAGGGGAATTATTGGGAAGATTCTTTGAGACAATATTGATTCCCACTTGGAAATAAGTGGACGTATTAGTGAGAGGTAACATGGTTTTGTGAAGGGGAAGTCATGTCTCACGAACTTGATTGCGTTTTTCGAGGGAGTGACAAAGATGATTGATGAGGGTAGGGCCATTGTCTACATGGACTTCAGTAAGGCCTTTGACAAGGTCCCTCATGGCAGACTGGTGCAGAAAGTGAAGTTGCATGGGATCAGAGGTGAGCTGGTAAGGTGGATATAAAACTGTCTCGGTCAAAGACAGAGGGTAGCAGTGGAAGGGTGCATTTCTGAATGGAGGGCTGTGACAAGGGGCGTTCCTGAGGGGTCAGTGCTGGGACCTTTGCTATTTGTAATATATATATATAAATGATTTGGAGGAAAATGTTACTGGTTTAATTAGTAAGTTTCTGAACGGCACAAAGATTGGCGGATTTGTGGATAGCGATGAGGAACATCAGAGGATACAGCAGGATATAGATCGGTTGGAGACTTGGGCGGAGAGATGGCAAATGGAGTTTAATCCGGACAAATGTGAGGTAATGCATTTTGGAAGGTCTAATACAGATAGGAAATATACAGTAAATGGCAGATCCCTTAAGAGTATTGATAGTCAAAGGGATATGGGTGTACAGGTACACTGGTCACTGAAAGTGGCATTGCAGGGGAGAAGGTAGTCAAGAAGGCAAATGGCATGCTTGCCTTCATTGGCCGGGGCACTGAGCTTAAAAATTGGCAAGTCATGTTGCAGCTTTACAGATCCTTAGTTAGGCCGCACTTGGAATACAGCGTTCAATTCTGGTCACCACGCTACCAGAAAGATGTGGAGGCTTTGGAGAGGGTACAGAAAAGATTTACCAGGATGTTGCGTGGTATGGAAGGCATTAGCAATGAGGAGAGGTTGGAGAAACTTGGTTTGTTCTCACTGGAACGGCAGAGGTTGAGGGGCGACCTGATAGAAGATACAAGATTATGAGAGGCATGGACAGAGTGGATAGTCAGAAGCTTTTTCCCAGAATGGAAGAGTCAATTACTAGGGGGCACAGGTTTAAGATGTGAGGGAAAAGGTTTAAAGGAGGTATACGAGGTAGATGTTTTACACAGTGAGTAGTGGATGCCTGGAACATGTTGCGGGGGAGGCAGTGGAAGCAGATGCAGTAATGCCTTTTAAGAGGCGTCTTGACAAATACATGAAGAGTATGGGGATATGGTCCCCAGACGGGGGGAGGTTTTAGTTAAGTTGGGCAGCATAGCCGATACAGACTTGGAAGGCCGAAGGGCCTGTTCCTGTGCTGTAATTTTCTTTCTTCTTTTATGGGTGAGGGTCGTGCAGTTGATGTAGTTCACATGGATTTCAGCAAAGCTTCTAACAAAGTCCACATGGGAGACTTATTAAGACGGCAAATGCACATAGGATACAGCGTGATCTGATAAGGTGGATGCATAATTGGCTTAGAGGTAGGAGACAGAAGGTGATGACAGATCGCTGCTTCAGTGACTGGATGCCAATGGCATACCACAGGGATGTTTGTCATTTATATAAATGACATAAATGACAATGTGTGTGTGTGTGTGTGTGTGTGTGTGTGTGTGTGTGGGGGGGGGGGGCGTGGTGGTGGTGGTGGTGGTGGTGGTGGTGGTAAGGATCAGTAATTTTGCTGATGACACAAAGAATAGCCAGTGGTTAACAATAAGGTTGAGTGTCTTGGGTTACAGAAAGATATAGACGAGGTGGTCAAATGGTCAGATAAGTGGTAGATGGAATTTAACCCTGAAAAGTGTGAGGTGATACACTTTGGAAGGAGCAATTTGACAATGAAAAGTCTGACACTGGGAAGTTCCAAAGAACAAAGGGACCTTGGTGTTTGTCCTTAGATCTTTGAAGGTGGAAAGACAGGTTAATAGGGTGGTGAGAAAGCCAAATGGGACACTCACCTTTATCAATGGGGTATAGATTACAAAAACAGAGAGATCATGAAGGAGGTGTATAGAACATTTGAGACCACAGATGGAGTACTGTGTGTAGTTCAGGTCGCCACACTATAGGAAGGATGTTGGCTGGGATGGAACATTTAAGTTATAAGTAGAGCTTGGATAGGCTTGCATTGTTGTCTCTGGTAAAAACTCTGACACAGTAAAAAGTCTGACAACACCAGGTTTTAGTCCAACCTATTTATTTGATAATATTCTCACTAGCTTTCGAGGGGACAGCCTCTTCGTCAGGTGAATGGAGAGTTCTGGCCTCAGACAGAGCATATAAAGCACAGACAGTTTAGAGATTACTGATTAAAATGCGAATCCTTACACCTAACCTGCTGTTCAAGACCTGAAGTGGCTGACAATGTGAGTGGTAGGAGCACTGATCACAGTTTAAAGAGATGTGTATTGTCTCCAGACAGTACAGTAAGTGAGGTTTTGCAAACCCAGGCAAGTCACGGGGGTTACAGATAGTGCGACATGAACCCAAGATCCCTGTTGAGACCGTCCTCATGTGTGCGGAACTTGGCTATCAGTCTCTGCTCAGCGACTCTGCGCTGTCGTGTGTCGTGAAGGCCGCCTTGGAGAATGCTTACCCGAAGGTCAGAGGCTGAATGCCCGTGACCACTGAAGTGTTCGCCAACAGGAAGGGAACAGTCTTGCCTGGTGACTGTCGAGCGATGTTCATTCATCCGTTGTCGTAGCATCTGCATGGTCTCCCCAATGTACCATGCTTCGGGACATCCTTTCTTGCAACGTATCAGGTAGACAATGTTGGCCGAGTTGCAAGAGTATTTACCATGTACCTGGTGGATGGTATTCTCACGTGTGATGATGGTGTCCATGTCGATGATCCGGCATGTCTTGCAGAGGTTGCTGTGACAGGGTTGTGTGGTATTGTGGTCACTGTTCTCCTGAAGGCTGGGTAGTTTGCTGCGAACAATGGTCTGTTTGAGGTTGTGTGGTTGTCTGAAAGCAAGAAGTGGGGGTGTGGGGATGGCCCTGGCGAGATGTTCGTCTTCATCAATGATATGTTGAAGACTCCGGAGAAGATGTCGTAGCTACTCCGCTCCGGGGAAGTACTGGACGACGAAGGGAACTCTGTCCACTGTGTCCCGTGTTTGTCTTCTGAGGAGATCGGTGCGGTTTTTCGCTGTGGCGCATCAAAACTGCCGATCTATGAGTCGAGCACCATATCCTGTTCTTACGAGGGCATCTTTCAGGGTCTGGAGGTGTCTGTCACGATCCTCCTCATCTGAGCAAATCCTGTGTATACGGAGGGCTTGTCCATAGGGAATGGCTTCTTTAACATGTTTAGGGTGGAAACTGGAGAAGTGGAGCATTGTGAGATTGTCTGTGGGCTTGCGGTACAGTGAGGTGCTGAGGTGACCGTCCTTAATGGAGATGCGTGTGTCCAAGAATGCAACTGATTCTGGGGAATAGTCCATGGTGAGTCTGATGGTGGGGTGGAATTTGTTGATATCATCATATAGTTGTTTCAGTGATTGTTCACCATGAGGCCAGAGGAAGAAAATGTCATCGATGTATCTAGTGTACAGCATCGGTTGAAGATTCTGTGCAGTGAAGAAGTCTTGTTCGAACCTGTGCATGAAGATGTTGGCATATTGAGGCGCAAATTTGGTCCCCATGGCTGTTCCATGTGTCTGGATGAAAAACTGGTTGTTGAAGGATCCACATCAAAAACTCTGACACCAGGTTTAAGTCCAACCGATTTATTTGAAATTTATTTGAAAAATGGAAGGTCCACTCACACTGTCGGCCACTTTAAGACTTGAACAGCAGGTTAGGTGTAAAGATTCACATTCTAATCAGTAAGCTGTAAACTGTCTGTGCTTTATATGCTCCGTCTGAGGCCAGAACTCTCCATTCACCTGACGAAGGGACTGACCCCGAAAGCTAGTGAGTTTACTATCAAATAAATCGGTTGGACTTAAACCTGGTGTTGTCAGACTTTTTACTGTGTTTACCCCAGTCCAACGCCGGCATATCCACATCATGACTTGTTGTCCCTGGAGCAGAGACAATGAAAGGATGACCTGATTGAGGTGTTCAAGATTATGAGGGGCATGAACAAAGTGGATAGGGAGCAGCATTTGCCCTTGGTTAAAAGGTCAGTTAAGAGGGGACACAAGTTGACAGTGGAGGGATGGGAGATTTAGGAAGGATTTGAGGAAAAACTATTTTACCCAGAGGGTGCTGATAGTCTGAATTCCACTGCCTGGGATGGTGGTGAAGGTGGAATGCCTGACATCCTTTAACAAGTACCTGAATGAGTACTTGGCATGCCATAAGAGGGAAAGTTTGAACTTGTGGCTGAGGGGATGGTGCAGGAGGGAGGGGTTTAATTACTTGAGCAATTGGGGCTCATTCTGGGGAAGATGGGATCTCTATAAGAATGATGGTATACATCTGAACCAGAGGGGAACAAATATCCTGGGGGGTAAATTTGTGAAGGCTATGCGGAGTGGTTTAAACTGATTCAGAGGGGGGGTGGGATCCTGGGTAGAGGGGGTGAAAGTGAGGGGGGCATAGAAGGGGATGGCATTGCACGGCATTGTGAGGGTGGGGCGGAGCGAGGTTTGAAATGTATATACTTTAACGCGAGGAGTATTCGCAATAAGGTGGATGAACTTGCAGCGTGGACCAGTACCTGGGACTTTGATGTTGTGGCCATTTCAGAGACGTGGATAGAGCAGGGTCAGGAATGGATGTTGCAGGTGCCAGGGTACAAGTGCTTTAGTCGGAGTAGAGAAGGAGGTAGAAGGGGGGGTGGAGTAGCATTATTGGTCAAGGACTATATCACAGTGTCAGAGAGGAAGTTTAATGAGGATTTGTCTGTTGAGGTAGTATGGGCAGAAATTAGAAATAGGAGAGGAGAGGTCACCCTGTTGGGAGTCTTTTATAGACCTCCAAAAAGTTCTAGAGAGGTTGAGGAAAGGATTGCAGAGACGATCCTGGTTAGGAGTGAAAGTAATAGGGTAATTGTTATGGGGGATTTTAACTTTACTAACATTGATTGGAATAGCTATAGCTCTAGCTCGTTAGAGGGGTCAGTTTTTGTTCAAAGTGTGCAGGAAGGTTTTTTAACTCAATATGTAGATAGGCCAACTAGAGGTGAGGCTATATTGGACTTGGTGCTGGGAAATGAGCCAGACCAGGTGCTAGACTTGGAAGTTGGTGTGCTTTTTGGTGATAGTGACCACAATTCGGTTACGTTCACCTTAGTGATGGAAAGGGATAGGCATGAACCTCGGGTCAGTAGTTTTAGCTGGGGGAAGGGTAACTATGAGGCCATTAGGAGAGAATTAGGAAGCATTGGTTGGACTAGGAGATTACAGGGACTAGGAACGTCTGAAATGTGGAGTTTGTTCAAGGAGCAGCTACTGTGGGTCTGTGATAGGTATGTCCCTGTCAGGCAAGGAGGAATTGGTAGGGCTAGGGAACCGTGGTGCACGAAAAAAGTTGATTTGTTGGTTAGGAAGAAGAAGGAGGCTTATGTTCGGATGAGGCTTGAGGGCTCGGGTAGTGCAGTAGAAAGCTTTAGATTGGCTAGGAGGGAGTTGAAGAGGGAGTTAAGAAGGGCTAGAAGAGGGCATGAGATGACTTTGGCTGATAGGATTAAGGAGAATCCTAAGGCGTTCTATAGGTATGTCAAGAATAGAAGGTTGGTCAGGGCAAGATTAGGGCCAGTTACAGACAGTAGGGGGAAGTTGTGTGTGGAACCGGAAGAGATTGGAGAGGCATTGAACCATTATTTCTCTTCGGTGTTCACACAGGACGATATGAATGTAGCTGAGGAGGTCACTGGGGTGAAGGGGTGTAAAATAGAAAGTATTGTAGTTGATACAGAGGATGTGTTGGATATTCTAGAAGGGTTGAAAATAGATAAGTCCCCTGGTCCAGACGGGATTTACCCTAGGATTCTATGGGAGGCAAGAGAGGTGATTGCAGAGCCACTGGCTCTGATCTTCAGGTCGTCGTTGGTCTCTGGTATAGTACCGGAAGATTGGAGGACAGCGAATGTTGTCCCATTGTTTAAGAAGGGGAGCAGAGACTTCCCTGGGAATTATAGACCAGTGAGTCTTACTTCTGTAGTGGGCAAGGTTTTAGAAAGAATTATTAGGGATAGGATTTATAGTTATTTGGAGAGTAATGAATTGATTAGAGATAGTCAGCATGGTTTTGTAGCGGGAAGGTCGTGCCTTACTAACCTTATTGAGTTCTTTGAGAAGGTGACCAAAGAGGTGGATAGGGGTAAGGCAGTAGATGTGGTATATATGGATTTTAGTAAGGCGTTTGATAAGGTTCACCATGGTATGCTTCTGCAGAAAATGCAGATGTATGGGATTGGTGGTAATTTAGGTACTTGGATCAGGAATTGGTTAGCAGATAGGAGACAGAGGGTGGTGGTTGATGGTAATTATTCATCATGGAGTTCGGTTACGAGTGGTGTGCCTCAGGGATCTGTTTTGGGGCCACTGCTGTTCGTAATCTTTATTAATGATCTGGATGAGGGTATAGTTGGGTGGATTAGTAAGTTTGCTGATGACACCAAAGTCGGAGGTGTGGTAGATTGTGAGGAAGGGTGTCGAAGTTTGCAGGGTGACTTGGACAGGTTGCAGAGCTGGGCCGCGAGGTGGCGGATGGAGTTTAATGCGGAGAAGTGTGAGGTAATCCATTTCGGTAGGAATAACAGATGTGTTGAGTATAGGGCTAACGGGAGGACTTTGAATAGAGTGGAGGAGCAGAGGGATCTAGGTGTATGTGTACATAGATCCCTGAAAGTTGGGAATCAAGTAGATAAGGTTGTTAAGAAGGCATACGGTGTCTTGGCGTTTATTGGTAGGGGGATTGAATTTAGGAGTCGCAGCGTCATGTTGCAACTGTACACAACTCTGGTGCGGCCGCACTTGGAGTACTGTGTGCAGTTCTGGTCCCCACATTACAGGAAGGATGTGGAGGCTTTGGAGAGGGTGCAGAGGAGGTTTACCAGGATGTTGCCTGGTATGCAGGGGAGGTCCTATGAGGAGAGACTGAGGAATTTGGGGTTGTTTTCACTGGAAAGAAGGCGGCTAAGAGGGGATCTTATAGAAACATATAAGATGATTAGAGGTTTAGATAGGGTGGATGGTGATAGCCTGTTTCCTCGGATGGAGAAATCTAGCACGAGGGGGCATGGCTTTAAATTAAGGGGGGGTAGTTATAGGACGGATGTCAGGGGCAGGTTCTTTACCCAGAGGGTGGTGAGGGACTGGAATGCCCTGCCTGCTGCAGTTGTAAATGCGCCTAGTTTGGGGGCGTTTAAGAGATTGGTGGATAGGTTTATGGACGAAAAGGGAGTGGTTTAGATTAGTGGGTCAATGTTTTTTTTTAAAAATAAGACTGGTCGGCGCAACATTGTGGGCCGAAGAGCCTGTTCCGCGCTGTAATGTTCTATGTTCTATGTTCTATAACATTCAAGCTTTGAGCCAAGTGCTAGCAAGTGGGATTAGGCGGGTAAATCAGGACCTTTCATGCGTTGGTGCAGATTTGATGGGCTGAAGGACCTCTTTTGCACTGTAGTATTCTGTGATACCCTAAATAAAGAGAGTTTTAACCATATATCTTATTATTTTAGAGAGTGGCAGGGGAGGACTCGTGGCACAGTGGTAATGTACCTGTCTCTGGACCAGATCACCAGATTCAAGTCCTACTTGAGGAAAGCCTTTACGTGGCACTGTTAAAATGTAGAGTCAATAACAGCAAAACTTTGAGGATCTAAACTCTGAACAACAAAAGTTTTCCTGGTTCCAACTGCTGTGTGTTTAGTAAATTAAGATCACAACTCAAAACAATCAAAGCATGAGCAGAATCCTTAGTTTCAAATTCAAATTTGGATTTCAGCCACGATGGATCTTACAAAAGAGGAGATACATGGAATGATCTGTGAAACTTCAACAACAAAATCCAATGCAAAAAATAATTTTAAATTTACCATTTTGAATAAGTGTTTGTGATCGTGTGAATCGACCATGGACAGCAGTCATGTGTAATGGATTCTTGCCGTCCTTACTCTGAAACATAACAAAGTCTTCTCGTAATCATTTTGCTGAATCAGATCATAGATAGAATAGCTCAACAATGTACAAAATATGTCTTAGTTGGAAAGCTAATTTAACGAAATTCTGATTGTTTAGCATGAGGAACAGAGTGGCAACCAAGCACAATTGATTGCGGGACCCTGCCGAGGAATGATGTCTCCTTCTCTTCAGGAAGCTGCTAATTCAGTCTACAAACTCAACAGATGTTGCAAGCTCTAATAAAACCGTAAAACATAGGAGCAGAATTAGGCCACTCAGTCCATCAAGTCTGCTCTGTCATTCAATCATGGCTGATATTTCTCTCATCCCCATTCTCCTGTCTTTTCCCCATAACCCCTGATCCTCTTATTCATTAAGAACCTATCTATCTCTGTCATAAAGACACTCAATGACCTGACCTCCACAGCCTTCTGCGGCAAAGAGTTCCACAGATTCACCTATCTCTGGCTGAAGAAATTCCTCCTCATCTCTGTTTTAAAGGATCGTCCGTTTAGCCTGAGGTTGTGCTCTCTTACTAGTGGAAATATCCTCTCCATGTCCACTCTATCCAGGCCTCGCAGTATTTTTACGTTTCAATAAGATCCCTCCTCATCCTTCTAAACGCCAATGAGTACAGACCCAGAGTCCTCAACCGTTCCTCACACGACAAGCTCTTAATTCCAGGGATCATTCTTGTGAATCTCCTCTGAATCCTTTTCAAAGCCAGCACATCCCTTCTTAGATATGGTGCCCAAAACTACTCAATACTCCAAATGGGGTCTGACCAGAGCCTTACACAGCCTCAGAAGTATGTCCCAGCTCTTGTATTCTAGACCCGTCAACATGAATGCTAACATTGCATTTGCCTTCCTAACTGCCAACTGAACCTGCACCTTAATCTTAAGAGAATCCTGAACAAGGACTCCCAAGTTCCTTTCTGTTTCTGATTTCCGAAGCATTTTCCCCATTTAGGAAATAGTCTATGCCTCTATTCCTCCTTCTATAGCGCATAACCTCACTTTTCCACATTGTATTCCGTCTGCCACTTCTTTGCCCACTCTCCTAACCTGTCTAAATTCTTCTGCAGCCCCCTCCTGCTTCCTCAATACTACCAATCCCTCAATATATCTTGGTATCATCTGCAAACTTAGCAACAGTGCCTTCAGTTCCTTCTTCCAAATCATTAATATATATTGTGAAAAGTTGTGGTCCCAAGCACCGATCTCTGAGGCACAGCACTAGTCACCAGCAGCCATCTTGGACAAGATCCCTTTATCCCCAGTTTTCCCATAGTTTTCCAATCTTGTGATAAACCTGAATCACTGCATTTTGTGATGAAAAATCGAGTCACGAGTGATTATGCTGGCATTCAAATTAGTATCCATAAAGTCAGACATTTACTGATCAGTAATGTCACTTGTGGATAGGGACAACATTCTTCACTTTTAATAGGTCGGAAATTTTGATAGCAATTACTGAAGAACTTAAAAATACTTATTTTTTGTTCAATAGATGATCTAAAGTTACTGTAAAAAACATATTTCAGAAATTTGCACCATTTAACCAAATACAAAATCTTAAAGTAGTAGGAAACGTCCCAAACAGCAGTTTACAGTTGTGCAAAGGCAGCTATTAAATTCAAACACTTATTCAGAGAACTAAGCGATAGAAGTTTCAGAAATATTCAATTTCAATTAATACGGAAAATATTCCAAAGGAAGACTAAGCATAAAAGTTGTAGATGTCAACTGAATTAACTCAACACAGAGACAAACTCAGCTACATACAGACTTTACGAACTGAGCCATCAAGGAAGGCCTGGATTCTTGGTTAATTTGAGAAAAGAAATTAACCAAAATTCAAGTGCAAAGTTCTTCATGTATATTTTATAGAAGTACAGGAGGGCATCAATATCCCAATAGCATATGGTGTTGTGTCATAATCAGTCTTCAGCAACTGGATGAGACTGAGGGTCTCCACAATTATCGCAGGCATTATAGATTAAAGCAGGTTCTTACTTCAAAAAGGTACAAGATCTCAACTTTAGGTTTTTGGAGCAACTCTACTTGCCCTCCATAAATAGCTGCCATATTTTTCAAAATCTTCGCTTCAAAAGAGCAAGGTAAGAAGATTTGCATTTACCTGGAAGTTGACATCGGCTCCATTATTTACTAATAGTTCAAGACACAAAGCACCATGGGTTGAAGCAGCAGCAAAGTGCAAAGGAGTAAATCCCTTGTTGTTGGGTTGATTCACATTAGCACCATAGTCAATAAGTTCATTGACCACAGCATCTTGTCCATTGTAACATGCAATGTGGAGTGCTGTATTTCCATATACATTTGGTTCATCAATCTGCCATGGAAAGTAAATGTTGTATAAGTGTAGTAAACATCAGAGGTAACTGGCAATAATATTTACAATAAAACTATTAGAACCATCAAAACTGCCAAGTGTAGAAGTTTTTTGTGGCATTTCAAAATCTAAAATCAACATCAAGTTTATACAGAATGTTCCATATGAAGAAGAAATTCGAATATGTGACATGAAACATTAGTCAGTTGAAATGAATATCAAAGGCAGTGTGGATGAGTGACAGGGAAAGGTCTCACTCAACATTAATGAGTCACCGTGTGGCATTCATAGCACCCCAATGAACCATGTTTGGTGATTTTTTTTAAATGAGGGCTAGTAAAGGATCAAAAAAGATAAATGATATTTGCATCTAAAATTTAATTTTAACAACACTTTTTATATATATTTTAATAATTTTTTTACATCAAGTTTTAAAATAATACTCTTCATCCAGACGTAGATTCTTTAATTTTAGCTTCATTTGTGTAACTTCAAACACTGACTTTGTTCAAAAATGATCTGATTCCTTAAGTTAAAAGGATTTAACACATCTGTGGGTTTATTTTCCTCATTTTATTAACAAAAGTTTAATCACTTTCTGCCATGAACACCACAAAAGAAGATGAGTTTCCCAATATTATCACCCCAGAATGAAATTAACAACATAAAACTGCACCTCAACAGTACATGTTAGCGCAAGATCTTATGGAGATTCACAAAGCTCAAACTAAATGACCTAAAGATTCAGTTTCACAGATTGGAACATGAAGCCAATGAGATATTTTGACAAATAAATAGTCCCCGAACGCAATTTCCATTAGCAGCTAAGCTCTTACTCTTGCTGAAAGCTCACATGCTCAAATTAAGGAGGATTATTTAAATCCAAAATATTAACTCCGTTTCTTTCCACAGAAACTGCCAGACCTGCTGAGTTTATCCAGTTTTTTCTGTTTTTAACAAATTTATTTGACAGCGGCACAGTAGCAAGTATTGCTGCCTCACAACACCAGGGACCTGGGTTCAATTCCAGACTTGAGTGACTGTCTGTGTGGAGTTTACACATTATCCCCGAGTCTGCATGAGTTTCCTCTGGGTGCTCCGGTTTCCTCCCACAGTCCAAAGATGCCCAGGTTGGATGGATTAGCCATGCTGAATTGCCCCTTAGCGTCTAAGGGTGTGTTGGTTGGGTGGATTAGCCATGGTGGAATGCACGGGGTTGCAGGGATGAGGGGGAGAATGAGGGGCATGATGGGCCTGGGTATGATGCTCTTTCAGAGAGTCATTGCAGACCTGATGGGTCGAATTACCTCCTGTGGAGATTCTGTGAAATAATTTATTTTCGCTCACATCATCAGCAGTCATAATACAAACAAATAGAATTCCTGAGCTAAAATAAAGGAACAAACATATGGCTGTAAGGACATACAAATAACTATGTCAATAGCAGATTAAGAAAGACGATGTGACTGTAACTTCTATATCCATCATTAATCATTTTTTAAATATAGGTAACATTTGTTATTTGTCTGATAAACCCATCCTCTGAATGGCAGTTCAACTGTTTCCATACCACTCCCTCAGAAACTGTACTTCTTCTTAATGGTGCTTAATTAAAGCCATCAGTTGTTTTAAAAAGCATTTTTTAAAATTTGTCTTTTGTGTTTACGCAAGGAATAATCTTCCATTTATATAACCTTTGCACATTCTCGGGATATACCAAAGTGCTTCAAAGCCAATTATTTACTTTTGAAGTGTAATCACTACGTGGCAACCAAATTGTGCACAACATAATAAAGTACCAATTAATTATTTTTGGCAGGGTTACTTCAGAGATAAATACTAACCGGGACATCAGGCAAACCCCCTTGTTCTTCTTCCAATAATATTAGATATTTTTGTTTACATCCATCTGAACAGGTAGATAGGGCCCTCAGTTTAACACCTTATGCAAAAGGAAGCATTTCCGATATGGGTGGAATTTTCCCAATCAGCCTGTGGCGGTTCTGGTGTTAGGTGGGTACAGTGAATCAGGAAGACGCCAAAAACAAAATCGGAAATTCACCAGTGCCAAATCACCTTGCAATTCTCCCAGTGGTGTGTTAATGGCAGGTCACCCTTCCCTTCGGCAGGTGGCACAAATAACATTTGCATCTCATGAAAAACTACTGCCCACCGACATCCTAACAGGCCTGTGTCACACCAGCAAGAAATTATGGTGGCATCAACCACAACTGCTAATGAGTGGTGTGCACAAGGCAGTCTCCAGTTCACCAGAAGCTTTGGAGTAAGTACAACAATTTTCACCACTCCACCAAGGGAGACTGGTCCCTGCTTCCATTTCCATGGGAGCTGGCCTTCATGGACAGCACGTGCTGTTGGATCCATAGACTCCCCTGTGTCACAGAGTCAGATCAGTACTGTGCCTGGGGTTAGGAAGTACAGGGATCTCCTTACCCCTGGCGCCATCAGAGCAGCGTTTATCTGGAAAGGACTGTGCTATAGGGCTCATAAAGCCACTGCAACAAAGATTCAAAGTTTGACCGGGAGTGCGAGTGTGAAGTGAGGCTGGTGAATAAGGGACTGTGGCCCAACAAAGAGAAAGGGGCAAAGTGGAGGGAGGGCTGTGGATGAAGTGAAGGGTTCACAATGGTGCGCAAAGAGACAAGGAGATGGACAAAGAAAATGAACAATGGAAGCCAGATGGATCAAATGGATACCACAATTTTACTGGAACGGGATGCACAAAGACTATAAACGTGATGGGTAGAGGGTCAAGTGGGGCATGGGTATCTCGCAAGTGATGGACTCAGGAGAGGGTAGTTGAATCAAGGAGCAGACCACCTCTTGAGGCTGCTAAGCTCTGGGTTGCTGACATCCTGCACGGTCTAGTGAAGACAGGTGAACTGGAGACTATAATGCAAGTGTGCTAGTCTGGTGTTTGAACATGGAGCCATGACTTTTGAACCAGTAAACTGACGGCAGGTGGAGAACTCAGCTGACAGCCTGCCAGCTAAGTTAGAAGGGAACTCACTTGTGCATAATTAATAAGCTTCCAAGTGCGGAATCTGGTGTGGCATCTGCCATACAGGTCAGTGGGACAAGGGCCACCAGAGCAGCTCACCACCACATTTAGTCTCAAAATGAGAGAACTCAATCCAATGCAGCACTCCTTCAGTAATACAGTGAAGCTTTAGACTAGATCATATGCTCAACTATCTTCAGCCAAGAAATTACCACTGAGCCAAGCTAATGCTTTTTGGGAGTAAGACACACACCAGAGCTTGAAACATACCTTCCATTCTGTTTCTATTCACCAGCTGACTCCTCACTTATTTAATTGTATAGTTTTTCATTGCATTTCCTCAAGAAAAAATAAACATACATACTTCAAACATTTTGCAAGAAAACAATACCTACCTCTACAGCAAGATTAATCAGTAGTTTCACCACATTAATCTGTCCATTAGATGCAGCTGCATGTAGCGGAGTATAACCCTTCTTATCCTTGCAAGTAACTTCAGCTCCATGATTCAACAACAAAGAAACTACTTCAACATGACCTATGGCAAAAATATCATATGATGCATAGATTGAAATACATCACCTTTTCATCTTGCTTTCACATGGAGAATTGACAATACACCGAACTCTCAATACTCATTGAGCCATAACTTCCAGATTTCCCAGCGCCAGATTTAGGGGGTACCCCAAAGATGTGCAAGGAAATCCCTCTTGAAGTTTCTAAATAAGCATTTGCATTGCAATTACTCTAGTGCGCCAGCTTCCTCTGAATAATTGCATAGTAGAGCTGTGGATTACAGGGGGGATTGAAGACTTGGTCAGGAAGAAGAGGGAGGCGTATGTTAGGTCGAAACAACTGGGTACGGAGAGTGCGCTGGAGGAATATAGAGAGAGTAGGAGGGAGCTAAAAAGGGGAATTAGAAGGGCGAAGAGAGGGCATGAAATGGCTTTGGCTGGTAGGATTAAGGAAAATCCAAAGTCATTTTATTCCTATATTAGGAGCAAGAGAGTAGTTAGAGGGAAAATTGGTCCTCTTAGGGACAAAAGTGGGGAGTTATGTATTGAGTCGGAGGGAATGGGGGAGCTCCTGAATGAATACTTTGCGTTGGTATTCACGAGGGAGAGGGGGTCGGAATCATGCGGTCTCTTGGAGGGGGCTGAGGATCAGTTGCAGGAAATAGCTATTACGAGGGAGGAAGTGCTAGGGCTTTTAGGTAGCGCAAGGACAGATAAAGCTCCGGGGCCTGATGGTATTTATCCCAGGCTGCTTAGGGGGGTGAAAGATGAAATTGCTGGGCCTCTGGCGCAAATCTTTGTCTCTTCTTTGGACACAGGTGAGGTCCCAGAAGACTGGAGGGTAGCAAATGTGGTACCGCTGTTTAAAAAAGGTAGTAGGGACAACCCTGGAAATTATAGACCGGTGAGTTTGACATCGGTGGTAGGGAAATTAATGGAAAAAATACTTAGGGGTAGGATGTATGAGCATTTGGAGCGTTGCGGTCTGATTAGGGATACGCAACATGGCTTTGTTAGAGGGAGGTCTTGCCTTACGAATCTGGTGGAATTCTTTGAGGAGGTGACAAGAACGCTTGACGATGGGAGAGCCGTTGATGTCATCTATATGGATTTCAGTAAGGCGTTTGACAAAGTCCCTCATGGTAGGCTGGTAGAAAAGGTTAAGGTGCATGGGATACGAGGTCAGGTAGCTAGGTGGATTGAGAACTGGCTGGGTAATAGGAGACAGAGGGTAGTTGTGGAGGGGATCTTTTCGGGCTGGAGGCCAGTGACCAGTGGTGTGCCGCAGGGCTCAGTACTGGGACCTCTCCTCTTTGTAGTATACATAAATGACTTGGAAGAGAGCGTAGGTGGTGTGATCAGCAAGTTTGCAGATGACACCAAGATGGCAGGGTTGGCAGGTACTGAAGTGGAATGTCAGGTGATACAACAGGATATAGATAGGTTGGTGCATTGGGCAGATAGGTGGCAGATGGAATTTAATCCTGACAAATGCGAGGTGATGCATTTTGGAAGGAATAATGCAGAGAGGAGCTATGTGATAAAAGGTAGACCGATTAGGAGTATAGAGATAGAGGGACCTGGGAGTGCAGGTTCACAAATCCATGAAGGTTGCGACACAAGTGGAGAAGGTTGTCAGGAAGGCTTATGGAATGCTAGCCTTTATAGGAAGGGGTATAGAGTATAAAAGCTGCCGTCTAATGCTTCAGTTGTATAGAACGTTGGTTAGACCGCATTTGGAGTACTGCGTCCAGTTCTGGTCACCTTACTACCGGAAGGACGTGGAGGCTCTGGAGAGGGTTCAGAGGAGGTTTACCAGGATGTTGCCTGGTATGGAGGGGCTGGGTTACGAGGAAAGGTTGGAGAAACTGGGACTTTTCTCCTTGGAAAGACGGAGGTTGAGGGGGGACATGATAAAGATACTGAAGGGAATAGATAGAGTCGATAGTGAGAGACTGCTCCCTAGACTGGGTACAAATACGAGAGGTCATGATTTAAGGGTGAGGGGGGAGAGGTATAATTTGGATGTGAGAGGAAGGTTCTTTACGCAGGGAGTTGTGGGGGTATGGAACGCGCTACCGAGTAGGGTGGTGGAGGCAGGAACGTTGGACTCGTTTCAGGTTCAGTTAGACAGACACATGAGTGAAACGAGGATGGAGGGTTATAGTAGGGGCTATTAAATAAGGTCAGAACCTCGGGAGACACCGGAAATGCAGACTTGTAAGTTAACGTTTTTGTCTTCTTATTCTGCAGGTGGAGGTCCACCTCGTTGTCAAACGAGGGACATGCACACGGTGGGTCGTGCGTGGGCTGCTCTTGGAGGTTCCGGGAGTGGCCTAGTACTTCGTGTCGGTGTGTGTGCTTGATCCTGGACTGGTAGACGGGCGCCGCAACAGCTCAGTGACTAGCACTGCTGGCTGTGCAGATACATGGATTTGGGCCTGTGTCTGTGGGAGTTTGTGCATTTTCCCTGTGGTTGCGTGGGTTTCCTCCGGGCGCTCCGGTTTCCTCCCACACCCCCAAAGATGTGCTCTTAGGCTGATTGGTTTACCAAATTGACACTATTCTCCCCTGAATCTGGCTAAGTTAGGGGTTCCATTCGTAGACACGCAGGGTAGAATAGGTGTAGGGTGATGCGGCGGCGCGGGCTCGTTGGGCCGAAGGGCTTGTTTCCCGTGCTGGGTTGTTCTTTGTAGTACTCGGAATCATCCAACAAAGCAATTTAAATCAGTAACCTCAGATGGTTCTATCAACATTATACAAATAGTTTTTCTGAAAATGCGAGAAGAAATAAAGCTCTTCTAATCTCTGCATTACTATTTTTAAATACTCAGACTGATCCCTGTATGGGGACCCCACCACCCCCAACTAAACAATCTCACCTGCATACTAGTCCACTCCTGACCCTTACCCCACCGTGGGGTTCACCCACCACCTCACTCTCCCACTCACCCCTTCCCCATCTACAGACTTGACTCTCATTCCACTCCTCACCCACTGAAGCTGCACCTCAGAGGGGACCCCACCCCCAACACCAAAAGCCGCAACCTCTGACACTCCCCTCCCTCCCCACCACTTCCAACCCCCTAAACCTCCAGCCCATTCTCCACCCAGCTCCTGGCCTCCAGCCCCAATTGTCTTCCCAGGCAGCCCCAAACTCCCCACTTCCTTTCACAACCCAAATCCCATCTACTAACCTTTGGCACTTGCATTCTCCTAAACTGTAACTTACACTAGGCCCTTTAAATCTTAATTTTTAAGGAGATTTTTCTCAGTACTCAGCAAAAATATATTCCAGTGAAAAAGGAGGAACGTAAGGAAAGGGATAACCAGCCATGGATAACTAAGGAAATAAAGGACAGTATCAAATTAAAAACCAATGCATACAAAGTGGCCCAAATTAGTGGGGAACTAGAAGATTGGGAAAGCTTTAAAAAACAACAAAGAACTACTAAGAAGCAATAAAGAAAGTAAAGATAGATTATGGGGTTATAATATAATTGTAGATGATGATTATGAGATTATTAGGTTAGAGGGTCATTAGATTGGTTCCACTGGTCGGCGCAACATCGAGGGCTGAAGGGCCTGTACTGCGCTGTAATGTTCTATGTTCTACGTTCTATGAAAGTAAACTAGCACAAAATATAAAAACTGGTAGCAAAAGTTTTTACAAATATATAAAACAGAAAAGAGTGGCTAAATTAAATGTTGATCCTTTAGAAGATGAGAAGGGGATTTAATAATGGGAAATGAGGAAACGGCCGAGGCCTTAAACAAGCTTTCTGTGTCGGTCTTCACAGTGGAGGACACAACTAGCATACCAATAATTGACGGTCATGGGACTGTAGGGGGTGAGGATCTTAAAACGATCACTATTACTAAACAGGTAGTGCTGCGTAGGCTGATGGGACTAAAGGTAGACAAGTCCCCTGGTCCGGATGGAATGTATCCCAGGGTACTAAAAGAAACAGCAGAAGTAATAGCAAATGCATTAGTTGTAATTTATCAAAATTCGCTGGACTCTGGGGAGGTGCCAGCTGATTGGAAAACAGCTAATGTAACCCCACTGTTTAAAAAAGGAGGTAGACAAAAGGCAGGTAACTACAGGCCGGTTAGCTTAATATCCGTAGTTGGGAAAATGCTGGAATCTATCATTAAGGAAGAAATAGCAGGACACCTGGAAAAGAATGGTTCAATCAAGCAGACGCAGCATGGATTCATGAAGGGAAAGTCATGTTTGACTAATTTACTGGATTTTTATGAAGATGTAATGAGTGCAGTTGACAGAGGGGAACCGGTGGATGTGGTCTATTTAGATTTCCAGAAGGTATTTGATAAGGTGCCTCACAAAAGGTTGCTGCATAAGAAAAAGATACATGGAGTTGGGGGTAAAGGTGTTAGCGTGGATTAAGGATTGGTTATCTAACATAAATCAGAGAGTCGGAATAAATGGGTACTTTTCCGGTTGGCAGTGACTAGTGGCATGCCGCAGGTATCGGTGCTGGGGCCTCAACTATTTACCACATACATAGACAATCTGGAGGAGGGCACCAAGTGTAGGGTAACAAAGTTTGCAGATGACACAAAGATGAGTGGGAAAGCAAATTGCATGGAGGACACAAAGTCTGCAGGGAGATTTGGATAGACTAAGTGAGTGGGCAAGGATCTGGCAGATGGAGTATAACGTTGATAAGTGTGAGGTTATTCACTTTGGAAGGAATAATAGTAAAATGGATTATTATTTAAACGGTGAAAAATTACAACATGCTACTGTGCAGAGGGACCTGGGGGTCCTTATGCATGAATCACAAAAACTCAGTTTGCAAGTACAGCAGGTGATTAAGAAGGCAAATGGAATGTTGGCCTTTATCACGCGAGGGATGGCGTATCAAAGCAGGGAGGTTGTGCTGCAATTGTACAAGATACTGGTGAGGCCGCACCTACAGCGCTGTGTACAATTTTGGTCCCCTTATTTAAGGAAGGATATATTAGCTTTGGAATGGGGAAAAGAGAAGGTTCACAAGGTTGATTCCAGAGACGAGAGGGTTAGCTTATGAGGAGAGATTGAGTAGACTGGGCCTGTCCTCGCTGGAGTTTAGAAAGTTATGGGGAGATCTTACAGAGACATAAAACATAATGAAAGGGCTAGACAGGGTAGAAGCAGCAAAGTTATTTCCACTTAGTATGGAAACAAGAACTAGGGGACATAGCCTCAAAATACGAGGGAGTCAAATTAGAACAGAATTGAGGAGGAACTTCTTCTAGATGGCCCACTCCTGCTCCTATTTCTTATGTTCTTATGTTTTTATAGGTTTAGTTGATTGGCCAAGATAAATTGTCCCTTAGTTCACAGGGATTAAAAGGGTAAATATCTGGGGTTACGGGGATTGACCTGGATTGGATTGTTGCCAGTACAGGGATGATGGGCTAAAATGGCCTCCTGCTGCACTGTAGATTTTATGATTCACAATTTTATTGGGTGGGGAATTCCAGAATTATGATCTATTAATGAATGATAATGTACATCCATATCAAGATACTTTGTGAATCGGAGTTGATGTTCCCATATACCTGTTGCCCTTGTTTTCTAGCTGGTGAAGGCTGTGGGTTTGGGAAATCCTGCCAAAAACAATTTTGGCAAGTTACTATAGTGTATCCTTTCAATGATGCATTGTAGCCTGGATATCAAAGAAAATGGATGCACTGTGCAGCCTGTTCTGAAGGTGGATGTTGAGGCTAGATGATCAGGTTTGATTAAGTGCACTGCATAATTCCAAATGGCATCAAACTTCTTGTGTGTTATTATAGCTACATGCATCCAGGCGAATGGGGAACTTTGCATCACTTTCCTGGCTCTTGTCTTGAAGCTGTTAGAGGGTCTTTGGAAGTCAGGGAGACAGAGCTCACTCCACGTTACTAGTCTGAATCAGACTGATTAGAAAATAGTAGAATACATGAAAGTATAGCCCAGGGCTTTGGTTCGCAGGTGGGTGAAATGGAGAGGGAAGCCAGCCCAGAGGTTCCCACCCAAGGATTGTAAGGGAATTGCCCAGGAAGTCTAATACCCTACATCAGGAGCCATCTGATAGTGACAGCCTGCCAGCAGCCCCCTGACAACTCTGCCTAACTATATTACTGACACCCACTACCGCAAAAAAATGCCACACTGCTCCTCTGACTATGCCACCACTCTCAAATGACCACCTGACACCACTGCTGACCCATCCTCGCCCACTCTTGCTGACCCATCTCACATAACTACCACACCCCCCCACCAACAGCTACTTCCATAACAAGGGGACAATGGGCCTGACTTCACTTCCCCCAAGATTGCTGTATTTCACTGGAAGGCTTTGGGAACCAGGTATGCTGCACATTGTTCTCCAGGCCCACGTTGGAAAAGTGTGCAAGAAAGATGCAGCTCCAAACCTGTTATACAAAAAGGAGCAACGTGGTAATCCAACTGTGATCGCCATTTCTTGGACGTTCTGGCCCAATATCTTGTGTTGCCCATAATGCATTGCACAAAATACTACTTCACAATGAGATTAATATTATAACCCAACTTCTTCACAATGACATGAAGTTAATTAGAATACTTATATCAAGTTTATCTTTCAAGTATGGTATGCCTCCCCTAAAAATAGAACAAAAATCTCTACCGCTTTCCTGCATTTCAATCCAGGTGGTAATGAAACAAGAAACAGAATTAATGGGAGAACCCATGTTCAAGTAAAAGGACAAAATTAATGGGAAGGTACCGAGTCCTATCGAAAGATTTCACTGACAAATGATACTTGATGTATTATTGACTATGGGTAGGTTAAATATTGTGTAATTAATCTCATAATTTAAAGAGATATTTTGAAGAAAATGTGACTTACCCATGTAAGCTGCCCAGTGCAGGGCCCTTCTGTCCTTCTTATCGAAAGCATTAATATTCGCCCCTTTTGCTAATAGGAGATTTACCATCTTTCAGGAAAAGAGGGAGAAGAGAAAGTAAACTACTCAAGTTAAAAATCCAAATCACTGCAATCATGTGGATTTGAATTTCAGTACAAATTTAATGTGAAGTTCTCCAAAGTCATGGTTGGGATAATGGACATAAAGTGAATGATGCTAAAAATAATTCCCCACAAATATGAAAATACACTGAAAACGTAGTAAATAAAAAACCCACAAATGTCACGGCATCATCTATATGTATAAAAGCCTTACTGCCACAAAAAAGATAAAATTCCCCTTAAATGAAATGCACAATGCACTGACAAAAGAAGTCAAAGTATCAAAGGGTGAAAATACATGCAAATGCAATATATTTCTACAGCCACACACATACATTCTTAATGTTTTAGCACCAGCCGAACTTTAGACCCAAAATAAGTTTGCATTATTTTGGCATTGTCATGGCTAAATGACAATTGGAATCAAGCTTATCATTGGAAAATTCACTACAATGTTCAGGGCCTGCTGAAAGGACCTTTATTGTTGTAGCTTTTCGTCTTGCACTCATCAGGACAACTCGCAAAAAAAAATGCAAAACTAAACATCAAATTTATACTATATGAGAAGAGAGTGCTGAATGATTGGCAAGTAGACTGTGATTGGTAGAGGCACTGACACGGAGAATGCAGCTCTATCAATCAGTGATTACTTCTAACCAATCACCACTCACTTCTCATATAAATTTGTTAATTTCCCTTGTATCGTATACTTGCAAATTGTCCTGCTGAGTGCAAGATGCAAAGCTTCAACTAAAAATTCTTTTTCAGCAATTCTCAGGTGTTGCAGTTGTAATCATGAACACCCACTTGAAAAAGATCTAGATAAAATCATTTGTAAAATAAACCAATAACGAGAGACTCTTTAGCATTTTGTGAAAATTGATGACAATGACTACACTTCAATTCAAGTGATTAATTGGTAGAATCATAGAAATCCTACAGTGCAGAAAGAGGCCATTCAGCCCATCGAGTCCACACTGACCACAATCGCACCTAGGCCCTACCCCCAAATCCCTACATATTTTACCCACTAATCCCTCTAACCTACACATCACAGGACACTAAGAGGCAATTTTAGCATGACCAATCTTTGGACTATAGGAGGAAACCGGAGAACCTGGAGGAAACCCATGCAGACACAAGGAGAATGTGCAAACTCCACACAGACAGTGACCCAAGCCAAGAATCGAACCCAGGTCTCTGGAGCTGTGAAGCAGCAGTGCTAATCACTGTGCTACCGTGCCGCCCAGCAATGTGCTTTGGGGTTTCTTAACGTGGTCAACATTTTTAAATAAATGCAAACATTCCTTTTGCCACAGGCAGGTCTGAACTAAATTACCTATCAATTAGGTTGGTTGAAAGAGATGCGACTAATGGTCTCATGATGTGGAGATGTCAGTGTTGGACTGGGGTGGACAAGGTGAAAAGTCAGCTGACAAAGCAGCAGTACTCTGAAAGCTTGTGATTTCAAATAACCTGGTGTCCTGTGACCTCTCAACTAATTGTCTCATTATAGTTCTAGATTAGGCTAGATAAACATCTTCCAAGATCTCTGTTCTTGGTTGTGGAGACAACTCTTAAGAGGCAACATCAGTGAATGTGTTTGCCAACAAAAATCATCAGAGACCAAGCCCATATTCAACACTGCTATTTCTACTCAAATCCTGATTGCTAAGGCGATGATTGTCATGAGGGTAGTCATCCTTGCTGGGAACCTCTCCAATGGCAGCCAAATTCAGATTGAATCAGTGCAAAGAGGAGAGACGAAGAAAATAATTGAAGGAGAGAAATAAAGGCAAGAAAAAAAAGGGACAGAAGCAGAGAAGTCCTTGGGAAGGGACAGAGAAGAGTAAAAACGTTGGTTGGGGATGGAACATGGCAACAAGAACTTAAATGGGGCAAAAGAAAAAGTGCCACAAAGAATTTGGGTGTTGGGAATGTCAGTTTCTACTGGAGAATGGCAGGAGAATAGCAAGTTTAATTAAAGAGGGCAGGATGAACAAGAATGAAGAATGCCACTGTATGTTCAGAAAATGAAAGAGGGGGTCTCTTAAAGTATTTGGCAAGTAGATCCTACATGGTGTCTCTGTAAACTTGGATGCAGGTTGGATGTCAGAGAATGATAGTAACTTTCTGGAAAATTATAGTATGGTTACACTCCTAAGAATCCAAAAATGCTTTAAAAAACAAGTTTTTAAATAAAAATATTCACTAAGAAGCATAAAATACTTATTTTCAGGTAATGATTGATCAGCAAGAAGTTTGTGCCTTCAACTTTTGTAACAAACATTGGAAGTCTGTACACAAATATAGAAACAGACAACAGGTATTCTGATTTGCCCTGTTTACTTTGGAGAATCTGTGTCTCATCCCATTGAAGACAGGCCAAATCTAGAATTTTAATTTGAATTCTGCATTTCTCCCTTTCAAATACTGCACTGAACTCAATCATATTATGGACATTAATGGAAGAATGTTTATGCATCACTAAACTGAAATCTGCCTGTAGCTCATCACTAATTTCAATGCCCAGCTTGTTGAGCAATTTGACTGCAGTTTCCTCATCTATTTCTTAAAACATACAAAGGTGGAAACCATTCTGGAGCTTTGTCTGTCTTAAATATCACTAATCTCTCCATTACCATCTTCCTACTTATAGTATATCTGGAATGCACTGCCAAGTAGGGTGGTGGAGGCAGGCACGCTAGAGTTGTTTAAGGTTTACTTAGATAGGCACATGAGCGGACTAGAGATGGAGGGATACAGGAGACTGTTCTAAATAAGGATCAAGATCCTTGGGACGTTCCTGGGAATCAATTGATTCCTATGGACCTTCCAACATATTCTATGGCTCACTTGTCTTACTTCTGAGCTTCTGGGGATTCCGTGAATGTCTGTGTAAGTTGTGCATGTTTATTCATGTCTTTTCTTTTAATCCACAGGTGATTCGGTCCACCTTGTTGTCCAACAAGGGGCAAACACGTGGTGGGTCGTGCGAGGACTGCTCTTGGATGTTGCTTCGAGAGTTGCCTAGTGCTTCACGTCGTTGCTGTACGCTTAAACTGGACCATCTGACAGGCAACATGACAGCTCAGTGACTATCACTGTTTGCTGTGCAGATACATGGATTTGGGCCAGTGTCTGCGGGAGTTTGCACATTCTCCCCGTGCTTGCGTGGGTTTTCTCCGGGTGCTCCGGTTTCCTCCCACACCGCAAAAAACGTGCTCTTAGGCTGATTGGTGTTAATAAATTGTCCCTAAATTAGTCGCCCCTCAATCTGGTTATGGTTCCTTTATTGTGGAGTCCAATAGGCATAGACAAAGGTCATAGGTAGAAGAGGGCACTCACAATGTTAAAATGGCGGCGCAGACTCGTTGGGCCGAAGGGTCTGTTTCCCGTGCTGTGTTGTTCTTTGCTCTATTAAATTAACTAAAGATGCTTATTTTACCTTATTTTTAGATTTGCTTGTATCATTGTTTTTTTGTTCCCTAATTCCGCTATGAAAAATGGTAATTATAGATTTACTGTAACAAGTCTACCATTTCATATTATCCATTACAGTCTTAAGTTTCATTCATAGTCCCTTCTTATCATTGAAGTTCTTCCAATTCACTAGATTTTTACTTTTCCCTGCAACAGCAACCAGTCCATCCTACATTCTTTATTTATTACACAGTCAAAAGTTGAAAACGCAGGCAGCATTTCAAATAGAACAGGATTGAAAATATTTACTGTTGATTACAGCATGAACATCTACTTGCAAGTGCAAATCCCAATTTCCACTTTCCTTCAAACCATGCAACACCAACAATGTTTGACGTACCTCTATATGTCCATTGAGAGCAGCATGATGCAAGGCTGTCCTGCCTCCTCTATCAGAAACATTGACACTGCTAAGCAATGGAATGATTGCTTCTGCACACTTCATTGCCTTGTTCGCAGCAGCTACATGCAATGGTGTCTGCCAATTTTTATCACGAGCATTGACATCTGCAGAGTGCTTGATCAAAACGTGAACTGCTTCCTGAAAGAATCAGCATTTCTTAAGACATAAGACTAGTTGAAACACAAGACATTATATTATTTAAGCCAATCCATCTATTGCAAGGGCAAAAACTGGTTGTGCTGGAAATCTGAAATAAAACAGAAAATATTGGAAATATTGTTTTGGTTTGAAAGTATCTGTGGAGAGAGTTCATGTTTTGGTGATGTCTATGACTCTTTGTCAGAACTGGGAGTGTTTAGAGATGCAATAGGCTTTTGATTCAGAACAAAAATTTATGTATTCAAGCAGCACCAATCTCTAGGCACTTCACAGGAGCATTGTAAAACATAATATAACATCAAGTCACACACGGACATTTTAGGGCAGATGTCTAAAAGCTTCGTCCAAGAGGTAGGTTTTAAGAAGTATCTTAAAGGAAAAAATGTGTCAAAAAAAGATAGAGAGGGTATTCCAGAGTTTAGCACCGAGGCAACTGAAGGTATGGCCATCAATAGTGAGGTGACTAAAATCAGGAATGCCATAAGTGTAGGAGTGTAGATAGGAGGGTTGTGGATCTGGAGGAATTTCAGAGATCAGAATTGAGGCAATGAGAGGAGAAGGGATTTTAAAAAAGAATGAGAATTTTAAAATCAAGGTGGTATTCTACAGCCTTCCAGATTCAATATTGAGTGCAACAATTTTATCGCTTTCACTTTTTTTTAGAAGCTGATTTTGCTTTTCCCATTTACACTTGCTCTAGATACAACTGTTGGGCGGGACCCCCCCCTGCCCCTGCCCCCACTCCCCTCCTCAGCAGGTTTCTCAGCAGTGGGAAGTGGCCTGCCATTGATTGGTAGCAGGATCTTCTGGTGCCCCCCCGCTTTTGTTTCTTCTCCCGTCACCATAATATTTTGCCTTGTACTATCATCCCTTTTGCCATTTATTCTTTCCTATATTCCACCCAACAGACCTTCCCATTTGTTCTTTCTCCCCTCCTCTTCCACTTTACCTGTCTTGCTTTAAAGCTTAAAGACTGATCCATTGTTGCTAAGCACTCCTAATTCTGATGAAGGGCCACTGGTCTGAAGCATTCATTTTGTTTTTCAGTCCACAGATGCTGTCAGATAGACTAAGTATTTCTAGAATTTCCTGTTTTATTTCACCTCTGTTTTTCTGTCATTGTTCAGTAGTAAACAATCTATAGCAGTGCTATTTAGCTCATTTTTTAAACTATCACAAAGGCTGATCTCTTCACCACCTATTCAAAACAAAAACGCATGGGAATAGATGGCTATCCATTGTAAAATGCAAATACTGGCTTCATGAGGATGACTTCTACCATGCATTTACAAGAGTGTTCCATGACTTCCAGAATATTGATGTCAACTTATGGCTTTACCACAGCCAATAATTGGATATAAATACTGGTAACTGATGATGAGCCAGAGTTTACAATTTATCACCACCACTGCAAAACTAATGCAAGCGGTATACTGAACAGAAGATGTACTTTACGCTTCCGAAACCCGTTCCAGTTCTATGCAACAATTCCAAAATGTTAACTCCAAAGTTAAATATACTCTAATGCTATCAAGTTCAGTGCTTCTAATCCCTTGTGTGGCTGTAACAGTGGAACCTCAAGCAAATTATCAGATTTATCTAAGGTCATGATATTCAGAGAGCACAAGGAAATGGGAACTAAATTAAAGCACCAAGAGGGTTACATTAGACTATAATACCTGCCACATGCAAATTGGTGCAGAGGTAGATTAGGGAGGTGAGCACATGATTGAATGACTGGCGTGGGAAAGAGAGGTGTCCATTTCATGGGCCACTGATACCAGAATTAGGAAACGGAGGAAATGTACCATTGGGATATAGCTATACAAAGCACTAGTTTAACTACACCTGAAGTACTGTGACCAGTTCTGAGCATGATCCCTTAGGCAGAATATATTGAGCTTGTAAATCTACAATGTAGAGTTACCAAAATGACAAATGAACTCCAAGGGTTAAATTACAAGAAGGGATTACACAAACTAGGTTTGCATTTCCTGTAATTGAAAAGATTAAGAGATGCTTTGATAAAAGTTTAAGGTGAACAGATAGAGTAGATACAGAGAAATCCCTCGAAATAGAGTTGAGGTATCTAAGATTAGGGTCTTAAAGTTAGAACCAAACCTTTCAGGAGTGGAAATAGGAAACACTTCTACACACAAAAGATGGTAGAAATTTAGAACTTTCTTCCACAAAGTGCAATTAACATGAGGTTAATTTTAAACCAGAGACTGGTAGATTTTTTTGTGAACCAAAGGTATTAAGGCATTTGGGGCAAAGATAGTGGGCACCATGCCAGTCGATTGGCGTGGTGAATTGGGAAGATCGTGCGCAAGAATTAAAAGAATTCATCCTCCGGCCCCATTTTGCTGGCGAAAAGGGGCACAGAAACATTGAAAATAAATGCAAGACAACTTACTTGCTCCTGCACAGCCTCTGCCATGGAACCTTCTCGCTCGCCAGCGTAACATCACGCCGGTGAGTATCTCCACATGCCGGGGGGATCAGAGGTTGGGGCATAGCTGGGCAGTGGGTACTCTAGCAGTGCCCAGCTGGTCACCAAGTGTGCTGGGACAATGCCAAGGGGGTAGGGTCCTGATACCAGCAACCTGTGTTGGTGTGTGGTGGCGGGGGAAGCAAGTTACAGCTGGTTTCATCAGCTTACTTAGGCTCTGCCCCCTCCCTACTGGTGCAAATCTCCCTGCTGTCAGAAAATCAGATAATATGGGATAGTGTTTGCAGTGCCGAACTCAAAAAAACTATTGTGCAACACTTGTGTTTTCAGACTTCTCTGACACTTCGAATTTTTTTGCGAAGATATGTGGGGTTAGATTACAGATTAACCCTAATAATATGTATGGCAGAATAGCCTAAGTGACAAATTTACTTAATCCTGTTTCTAGGTTACTATGAAATTCATGGTGCAGATGCTATCCATATGTGATTAAAAACTCATTTAGGAACAAATAGTTTTTAAAAAAGTCAATTTAACTCAATTCCACAAGTTGCCATTGATGCTGAACTCAAGCCAAAAATGACTCAAGTAAAACTTATACTCAAAAGCCACTATCTATTTCAAATAATAAGCCATTCTTAGTGCTTACACCAACGTTATTCGATAATCCCACTCTGTGCTGAGGCTATCACACCTAAATGAAAACTAAATTAAGCAAAAAGGAATTTCAGCTCTATTTTCTTTTTCTATTTTCTATCACACTTAAGTCATGCTTGCTTTAAGTAAAAAAAATCCATGAGGGATGGCAATTACAACTCACAAGCATATTTTCAAAAATGTATATTGAATGCATAAAATGCCAAATTAGTAGAATACACATCTTGCCATTACACTGCATCTAAATACAGCTTTCAGTTGGAGTCACCAAAGAACAGGGAAACGTACACATTCAGAAGCAATGCAGAGAAGAGCCAGGAGGCTGTCCATTATGTCAAAGGACTGAGTTGTGATAAAGTGTTTGAAAATCTTAACTTTTAAACTTGAAAAGGCACCAAATGAAAATGATACTCATTGCTGCCGTTCTGTGCTGGTGAAAGGAATGAACATTTGAGGAATTAAATGTGATGCCAATCAAGTGGATTGCTTCATTTTGGACGTTGACATGCTTCTCAGTGCAGTATTCATGCAGATTGACCTGTTACGGTTCTGGTCAATGGTAACCCTCAAGATATTGATACTGGGGTTTTAGCAATGGTAACACCATTAAAAATCAAGAGGACATAATAAGACTTTCTTTTGGAAACGGTCATTGTCTGGCACTAGTGAGTCTGAATGTTACGTGTCACATATCAGCCCAACCCTAAATGTTGACCCATCTTGCTAAATGAATCAAAGAATCCTTCATTATCTGAGAAGTTCATAGAATTCTTACAGTACAGAAGGAGGCCATTCAGTCCACCGAGTCTGAGCCAACCACAATCCCATCCAGATCCTATTCCCATAACCCCATTCATTTACTCTGCTAATCTCTCTGATGCTAGGGTCAATTTAGCATGGTCAACAACCTAACCTGCACATCTTTGGACCGTGGAAGGAAACCAGAGCACCCAGAGAAAACCCATGCGGCCAGGGAGAATATACAAACTCCACAGTCACCCAAGGCCAGAATCGAACCCAGGTCCCTGCTGCTGTGAGGCAGCATTCTTGCCACTGTGCTATCTCTATTTGTAAGGAATTTAATAAGATTAAGCAGTCATTCCTGTCTGAGCTGTGGTTGCTGATTTCAGTAAGAAGTCTCACAACACCAGGTTAAAGTCCAACAGGTTTATTTGGTAGTAAAACCACTAGCTTTCGGAATGCTGTTCCTTTGTCAGGTGAGTAGGGAGTTCTGATCACAAACAGGGCATATAAAGGCACACACAGTTTACAGAATACTGATTAGAATGCAAGTCTTTACATTCTAATTCAGTAATTCTAATACATTCTAATTCTTGCATTCTAATTCTAACTGTGTGTACAAGGCACTGGTGAGGCCACAACTGGAGTACTGTGTGCAGTTTTGGTCCCCTTATTTGCGAAAGGATACATTGGCCTTGGAGGGAGTACAGAGAAGGTTCACCAGGCTGATACCGGAGATGAGGGGGTTAGCTTATGAAGGGAGATTGAATAGACTGGGCCTGTATTCGTTAGAGTTTAGAAGGCTGAGGGGAGATCTTATAGAGACTTACAAGATAATGAAGGGGCTAGATAGGGTGGAGGTAGAGAGATTCTTTCCGCTTAGAAAGGAAAACAGAACTACAGCGCACACTGTCAAAATGGCGGGGGGGGGGGGCAGTTTAGAATGGAGTTGAGGAGGAACTTCTTCACTCAAAGGGTGGTGAATCTCTGGAATTCTCTGCCCATTGAAGTGGTGGAGGCTACCTCGTTGAATATATTTAAGTCACGGGTAGATAGATTTCTGATAGACAAGGGAATTAAGGGTTATGGGGAGAAAGCGGGAAAGTGGAACTGATCCACTTCAGATCAGCCACGATCTTACTGAATATTGGGGCAGGCTCAAAGGGCTAGATGGCCTACTCCTGCTCCTATTTCTTATGTTCTTACATTCTTATGTTCTTATATGCCCTGTTTGTGACCAAAATTCTCCACTCACCTGACAAAGGAACAATTCCAAAAGCTAGTGGCGTTTACTACCAAATAAACCTGTTGAACTTCAACCTGGTGTTGTGAGACTTCTTACTGTGCTTACCCCAGTCCAATGCCGGTATCTCCACATCGCTGCTGATTTCAGCCAGGGTAACAGTGGGTATACATCTAACTTGGTACCCAGGACTAAGGTGATGATTAAAACGCTTGTCAAAATTCTCACCCCTTGCCCAGAAATTTTGCTCAAAACCATATGAAATCAGATAAATAAAGAGTTGTGCTCAATCTTAATATTTGTGTGGCCAGGTGACCAATGGCCTGAATCGTAGGCCCAACAGATGTCTGGACGCTCTAAATTAAACTGCTGCAGCAAACAGCTCCAACAGCAAGGATGTCTGGGAACCTGGACAGGCCACAGTCAAAAACAATTCGGGTCAGGAACAAGCAGGGAGAGCAAGGACATGCCCCAGGAGCGGAGATCAGCAGGACTCGATACTGACTATATTTGGCATACGGTTTGTGTATTCCCCGGTTTCGGCAGACGTTGATGCCTCGGGTTCCTGCCTTAATCTTACTTGGAAGGGGCTATGTGGAATATACATACCTTGAGGTGGTCACCTCAGGCACATCTTACATTCTCCCTTAAAAGTCACTACTGCATCCACTGACACTACCTCCCCCGGCAACACTCCCACTACTCCCTGTGTAAAAAACCTGCCTCATACATCTCCTTTAAATCTTGCCCCTTGCACCTTAAACCTGTGCCCCCTAGTAATTGACTCTTCCACCCTGGGAAAAAGCTTCTGACTATCCACTCTGTCCATGCCTCTCATAATCTTGTAGACTTCTATCAGATGTCCCCTCAACCTGCATTGCTCCAGCGAGGACAAACCAAGTTTTTCCAATCTCTCCTCATAACTAATGCCTTCCATGCCAGGTAACATCCTGGTAAATCTTTTCTGTACCCTCTCCAAAGCCTCCACATCTTTCTGGTAGTGTGGCAACCAGAATTGAAGGCTATATTCCAAGTGCGATCTAACTAAGGTTCTATAAAGCTGCAACATGACTTGCCAATTTTTAAGCTCAACGCACCAACCAATGAAGGCAAGCATGCCATATGCCTCCTCGACTACCTTCTCCATCTGCATTGCCACTTCCAGTAACCTGTGTACCTGTACACCCAGATCCCTTTGCCTATCAATATTCCTAACGGTTCTGCCATTTACTGTATATTTTCTATCTGTATAAGACCTTCCAAATTGTATTACCTCACATTTGTCCGGATTAAACTCCATCTGCCCAGGTCTCCAATTAATCTACATCCTGCTGTATCCTCTGATGGTTCTCATCGCTATACACAAATCCACCAACCTTTGTGTCGTCTGCAAACTTACTAATCAATCCAGTTACATTTTCCTCCAAATCATTTATATATATTACAAACATGTAATTGCCACATTGTACTTTGCGTCATGGTTCTAGAAATGCACACAAGGCAAATCACAATTTATTCTGATGCATTCACCTGTAATAGGATCAAATTCAGTAGTTTCTTCTAGTTTGTCACTCAGAAAAATGAAATAGAGCCCAAAGTAACTGACTTGTGGTTACCATAAATTATTTTATGCATAAATATTTAACCTACAAAGTTGAACAAAAGCATAGCAACATAAAATAAGAAATTATTTTACATTAAGTGACGTCCATTTATATCTGCACCAGTAGTAGCAACCAAAGTTCTACAAATCAACGATATTAATTTGATAATTTAATCCTTCAAATTTCTTTCCAAAATGTCCAAAGGTCATTCCCAAATTGTCTGGTTAGAAAACTTACATCACTGCGTGAAGCAATGGCCCGATGAAGAGGAGTTAACCACATGTTATCTTTAGCATTAACACGGGCTCCTGTAAAATAAAAATGGCAAACACAATTTTACCTTGTGCATTGAAAATAATCTCACATACTGCTGTGTCCTCAGTACCTTGGATTAAGGACACCACCATTTATTATTCCTTAAAACTACAATGTTACAGTCCTTTTAAAGTTATTAAATTAAAGCAAGTGACATCAACAAAAGATTCATGAATATATAATTCAAATTGGAACAATCATGAACTATAAACTGCTATCTCTAATCTATGTCATCAACATTAAGGATTTTGAATCTAACTCTTTGAAGTGTTACAATGTGTTCCTGTTCAGGCTCCGACTATCTATCACCATATTTAGCTCATCCATCCGAAATGCTAAACGTGATAGATTTTGAATTTATCTAGCAAGTTTAGGCATCCATGAAGTGCTGTGGAACATCACCAGCAGTAGAACTATATTCAACCATAATATGTAACCTCATAGCCCATGTGTAACCTCACAGCCCAGCATATCCTGTCACTCTAGCATTACCATCAACTTGTGGGATCAACCCAGGTTCAATGAAGAGTGTCACTCAACCACTTACCTGATGAAGGAGTAGCACTCCGAAAGCTCGTGATATCAAAAAAACCTGTTGGACTTCAACCTGGTGTTGTGAGAATTCTTACAGTAAAGAGTGCAGCAAAGCATGCCAGGAACAGTTACAGCACAAGGCTACTTGCATGCCAAATAAAGTAACATATGATAGAAAGAGCTGTGAGATCCTACAGCCAACAGGTCAGACCGAGCTCTGTAGCCCTGCTACATCCAGTCTTGAATGGTAATTTAAAAACTCACTGGAGAAGGACAGTCCACAAATATTCCCATCCTCCATTTTAGAGGAGCCCAGCACATCCATGCAAAAGATAAAGCAGAGGCATTTGTAATCATCTTTAGCCAGATGGTCTATCTTGGCATCCTCCAGAGATCCCCAGCATCACAAATACCGGTTTCAGCTAATTCAATACACACCATGTGATACCAAGCAGTTAAGGCATTGAATACTATGGGCCCTGATGACATGCTGGCAATATTACTGGAGTCTTGTGCTCCAAGCCAAACAGTTCTCGGACAGCTACAACACTGGCATCTACCTGGCAATGAAAATTGCCCAGGTATATTTTGTCCACAAAAGACAGGACAAATCCAACCACCCCAACAGTCTACTGTAAATAATCTGCAAACTGATGGAAGGGATGATCAACTGTGTTATCAACCAGTAACAAACTGTTCACTGAGGGTCAGTTTGAAAAGCAGTAAATCATTCATAACTTTGTTTCATAAACTTCTTATGGCACAGCTCTACAACAGCGTCAATCACCAATCCTTTAAAATATTAATCGCAAAACTGCAAGCATTTTAAAAATACTTTTGCAGGATGTGGGCCTTGCTGAATGGGCCAGCATTTATTATCCACTCCCAATTGCTCTTGGTGATGAACCTACTCTTTGAACCAGTGTGTAGTTCATGTGGTGTAGGTACACGCACATTGCTGGTAAGGAAAGGAGGTCCAGGAATGTGACCCAGCAAAACACGTTGATACAATGCTAAGTCAGAATGGTGGGCAACTTGGACGGAAATGTACAGATGGAGGTGTCCCCATGCAGGTGTTGCTGTTGTCCTTCTAGGTGCTACAGGTCACAGATTTCCAAGGTGCTTTGAAGAATCTTGGTGAGTTGCTGCAGTTCATTTTGTGATACACATTGCTGCCAAAGTGCATCAGTGGTGGCTTAAGTGAAAGTTGAAGGTGTGGATGGGCTGCTAATCAAACCGACTGCTATGTCTTGGATGGTGTCAAGCTTCTCAAATGTTACAGCTGCATTCATTCAGGCAAGTGGAGAGTATTCCATCTGATTCCTCAGTTGTGCCTTTTAGATGGTGAACTGGCTTTTGTCGGGGGGGTTACTCACTGCAGAATTCCCAGCTTCTGACATGCTTTTGCAGCCACAACATTTTTACAACTGGTTTGTTCAGCTTCTGGTGATTCATAAATCCTAAAATGCTGGTAGTGAGGGGTGCAGTGATGGTAATGCTATTGAATGTAAAGGGGAGATGGTTCGATTCTCTCTTGTGTTTGTGTGAATGTTATTTGCCACTTATCAGCCCACGTCTGAATATTGTCCAGGTCTTGCTACGTATGAATACTGACTGCTTCAATGTCTGAGGAGTCATGAATGATACTGATCAGCAAACATCCCCACTTCTGACTTTATGATGGAGGGAAGGTTAATGATAAAGTAACAAAAATGGTTGTGCCTAGGACACTACTCTGAGGAGATCCTGTAATGATGTCCTGGGACTGAGATATCGGCCTGCAACAATCTAAACAAACAATCTTCCCTTGTGCACGATCTGACTCCAACCAGTGGAAAGTTTTTTTATCCCCCTGACTCCCGCTGACTCCACTTTAGCTTGGATCCCTTGATACCACAATTTGTCAAATGCTGACTTGATGTCAAACGCAGTTCAACTCTTTTGCCCAGGTTTGGGCCTTGGCTATAATGAGGTCAGGAGATGAATGGCCCTCGTAGAATCCAAACTGAGCCTTAATGAACAGATTGTTGTTGGTTGATAACACAGTTGATGATCCCTACCATCAGTTTGCTGATTATTTAAAGTAGATTGATGGGGTGGTTAGATTTGTCCTGCGTTTTGTGGACAAAACATACTTGGGTAATTTTCATTGCCAGATAGGTGCCAATGTTGTAGCTGAACTAGAACTGTTTGGCTCGGGGCACAACTGGTTCTGTACAGAGAGTTTACCGGATAAATGCATAATGAAGTGCCAAATATTGGCATAGAGGATATGAGTGACCATTGGTAGAGCAGAGGTGCTCAAATTGCTTGGCCATTGGGATGTGTAAAAGGGGATAAGTTGGCATGGAGGATATGAGAAATCATTGGAGATGGTGATGGAGCACAAGTTAATACAGGGGACATGGGTAATACCCTTCAAACTTGCCTTTCAAAACGTTCTCTCTTCCAGGCTATGGTTCAAAAATCTGAGGATCTGTGAATGACGATGCATTGATAAGCTGGTCCAACTACAAAATTGCAAGGATTGGGAGTTGTCTATCCCTGCAATAGAGCCGGACAGGTTAGGAGTGCCGGATGGAACGCATGACACTCTTATCCTATGCTGCAAAATTGGGGGTGCTGAGAATGGGGCCAGGAATCCTGAAATCAGTTCCTGGCCACCATTTTTTTAAAAGTCCACAGAGACACCGATTCTGCAAAAATCCAACCATGTATCAGCGAATGTTTTCCATGGATGCAGATGCCTTAGGAATTGTAGAAATTTTGCAAATATGAGATTCTTAAGAAATGCAGAGGTTTTCCTCCACATTATACAACCAGATACCAATAATAGAGTGATAATACTCATAGCTTTCTTCCAACAAGATCGTAAAGTCTTTGTGGAGGGACAGGAAGAGGAGAAGCTTAAAAGTAATGCATGAATGGCAGAATACATCAAACGACTATTTCCTGAATTTTTAGTAAGCACAAGGTTTGATTCCATACAAAACTGTATGCATTACCAAAGTTCAGAAGACTAAAGTGCCAATCTCCCTACTTTGCTCTTCAGAATTAGGTAGTACAAATGTAGTAATGCTACCTTGTGAACTTACCTGACAAGATGAGGAGCTCAATAATTTCAGCATCACCAAGAAAGGCAGCCGCATGCAGTGGTGTCCGTTTCTCAGCGTCCTTTTGAAAAAAATAGCAATTGAGCATATTAAAACAATATACATGCACAATTCTTTATTCTAAATGACATTTGTAAATAAGTTGGGGGGTGTGATTTGACAGATGAAAATCTGATCTTGCCCATCATAGACTAGAATCTTGAGCCAATAGAGTTAAATGGTTTATCCATGGTTAAAATGCAAGTGAGCTATTAGTTTATAGCATGTATAGATGCACCAAATCACGCAGTTATTTTGCATAATTTTTTTAATGTATGGGGAACAACTGTGTGTTCATCTGTACAACCAGGGTACATAAAAATTGGGGATCAAATGTTACGGAGGAAAGGGGCAGAAGAATGGGGTTGAGAAAGTTATTAGCCACGATTGAATAGTGGAGCAGACTCGATGGGCCAAATGCCTAATTCTGCTTCTATATCTTATAGTCATCTGATTTTGTAATTGCTCAAGTGTAAATCCAGATTTACGTTTCTGTTCTCCACAAGATTTTTCTTATATATTGAGATCCTGAAGTTTCATTCATATTCCTGTGTATAAAATTATGATGGGTATAGATAGAGTGAATGCAAGCAGGCTTTTTCCACTGAGGCTAGGGGAGAAAAAAACTAGAGGATATGGGTTAAGGGTGAAGGGGGGAAAGTTTAAAGGGGATATTGGGGGGGGCTTCTTCACACAGAGAGTGGTGGGAATGTGGCATGAGCTGCCAGATGAAGTGGTAAATGCAGGCTCACTTTTAACATTTAAGAAAAACTTGGACAGGTACATGGATGAGAGGGGGTGTGGAGGGATATGGTCCAGGTGCAGGTTAGTGGGACTAGGCAGAAAAATGCTTCAGCACAGCCAAGGGCCAAAAGGCCTGTTTCTGTGCTGTAGTGTTCTATGGTTCTATTCCTCTGGAACCAATCCAAACATATGGCATAGCCCACTGGAATTCACTCTGATTTCTGTTCAGTGTTCTAGCTACTCTTCTGAGGTAGACTATTTGGCTTAGTGACCCTACAGGTTTTCTCTACTTCCTCACAACTGTGAACTAATCAGCTCAAGCTTGGGCCTCACAGCCTTCCCCAAGCCTACTGTCAACAAGAGGGTTACTATAGATTTCTTCCTTGGGCTCCAAGTTAGGAAAATCTTCCAGCTTCTTTTTCCCTCATGAACTATTTCCTAACTTGATCACAAGCTTCCTCCACATTTCATGCAATGAACAATAGAATTAGCATTTTCTCTGCTCAAGATGCAGGTCAGAAGAATACATCTCTTTATGCCCTTGACTCAGTGAGTTGCAACAGTCTCAGTCTGTTCCCAACTTGAACTGGGGGTACCCACTTCTGTCAGCAAACACGAAGGGGAAAAAAAATCAAGGAATCTGCCTAACCCCCACAACCTATCTCCATGGTGACATGCCATGCTTGGAATGTTCCGACAGAAATGTAAACGAATTATCTACCCAAAATAAACCCTTTGATTCTGTGATCTGTATGTTATTTTTCTCTAACGACTCTTTATCAGGACTTGCAGATCCCATCTAGGACCTTTTTACATGCTGCTTTTAGTTTATTTTCACTGAGGTACAACACAAATAATTTACATCTTTTATTGAGGTAAGTGTAGATCTCCTGATTCAACTAAAAATTTAGATACGGTTCATCCTCTAAGTTCTCTCATTTCCAACCCTCACGTTATTAACTTTAAAATGTAATTGCCCTTGGTCTGTTTGAATTCTCAATCAGATCCATTTAACACATATTTCCAGTAAAAAAAATCATGTTTCCAAAACTGAAAGCTACATCTCAAACTAAGAGTTTTGGGAATTAAAGCTGCTTTGATCAATTATTGATAATTTTGTCAAAAATAGACATGGTTACAGCCCCTTAAATGCATTGAACTGGTTCTTCTTTAACCTATTTTCTTTGGTTTCCCCTGCTTCATCTTTCAAGATGACCATTTCAATTATGCTTCTCCTCTCAAGTCCTGAAATGACCATTTCACTAGTCTCAGTTTGTAATCTCCTTATTCTACTGTTGGCACTGAAAGCACGATTTAGCAAAGTTCAGGAATTTCCAGGCAAAAAAATTCCCCAAACTATCTGTAGTGATTGTCTTTTTAAGGATCAATCGGCAGAATAAGGGTCATGTGACCTGGGGAGCAGGGTGTGGGATCACCTTGGTAGGCAAGGGTTGCTGTTCCAGAACCTTCTTGGAAGCTGACTGCAGCCACAGGCTGCAAACCTCTGTGTAGATTTAACTTTGTTGTTTTTCTCTTAACTGGTGAACAAGAACTATTACATCTGGCAACAAAGTAAAAGAACGATCAACATGGCAAGCTGGGAAGATAGCGCAAGGCTAAAAAACTGGTTTGCGCTCAGCACCACATGCTATCATCCCAGCCCTGTTTTGACTTCATGACACTTCAAATAATTTTAGTAAGATTGAAATGAGTGAAGTTGAGAAAAGGAAAAAGTAGTTACCAAGATGCCCCTCTTTTGATCAATAGATCCATGACTCCTCCGCGGAGGACTGGACACAATGCATACAGCGCCTTGAATATTACTTCCAAGTGAACAAAATAGGGGAGGAGGTAAAATGCAAGGCAATTTTCCTCAGTGCATGTGGAGCCCAAACTTATAATCTGATTCGCAGTCTCACAAGCTCAAGTGCAACCAATTCAAAATCATTCAGTGTGCTTGTAGAATCGTGAAGTCACATTTCCAACCTAAACCATCAGTCATGTCCCAGAGTTTCAAACTTAATTCAAGGGAGAGCCCTGCAGGCAAAAATGATTGCAACTTATCACTAAATTAAAACAGATATTAGAGTATTGCAGCTTTGGAGCGACCTTGAATGATAGGCTATGGGACAGATTAGTCTGCAGGGTGAATGATGAGGCAATTCAACAATGATTACTTATACCAGTTGAACGGAGATAGCACAGGCAATGAAAAGCATTGAAAAGGGTGCATGAGAGTTACAGAACATGGAAAATGGTATCATTCACCAGTTAAGGTGGGAACCTGTAATCAGTAGTGGCTCCAAAGACAAAGATGTAGTAGTGATGCAGGTTGTGAATTCAGCCACAAGTAAAACAAGATTTAAAAGAGGAAATCAATCAGCAAAGATTGAAACAGAACGTTACCATTGGGGGGTAACCACTCCTTGGAACTCTACAGGAATAAAGAAGGTGAATGATTTTATGACACAGGAAATACTATTCAAGGCATTGATGCAAATGCAAGTCAAGTACCCCTTGGCAAATTAAATAGAGCATCACAAGTATATAATGCGGAAGCTACCACCAATGATTTAGATGTTCATTCCCTGTTAAACGTGACAGGGGGCAAGATAACCCTCAATACTGTAATGCTCTTGGTAAATGAAAAGCCTCTTAAGATAGAAGTAGATGCCAAGGAGTTTTGGTACTTGAGAGGAGTCCAGCCAATAAAGTTAAAGAGTACCACTCTAACAAAGTTAACAACTTACATTGGAGAAGCCATAAAAATAATGTACTTGTAAGCTATGGACAACAGTCTGCCCATGCCTAGTAATAATAGTGTTGGGTAAAGGACAAAGCCTTCTGGGCTGTGACTGGCTGAACGAAATCAAGTTAAAGTGGGCCAAGATTTTCCAAGTGCAGGAAAGTCTGCTGGAATTGAAGAAGAAATATGGGAATGTTTTTAGTAATGACTTAGGCAAGATAAGAGGCCTATAGGTGAAGATCTATGTGAATCCAGGGGCAACCCCTTGATTTTTTTACGGCAAGACCAGTACGATATGAAAAAAGTGAATAGTGAAGTAAAGTGATTGGAAGAAACAGGGATCATCCAGCGAATTCAGTTCACGGAACAGGCAGCACCATTGTTCTATGTTGAAGCCAGACAAGATCATCCAAATCTGTGGGGACTACATATTAACCAGGCTGACAAGTTGGAAAGTATCCAATCACAAAGATTAAAGATCTGTTTGCAAAGCAGGCTGGAGGTCAATCTCACATGAAGTGGATATGAATCATGGATATCAGTAACTTGCATCAGACAACGCTTCTCAAAGTTGTGTCATGATAAACACAGACAAAAGTTTGTTCCAGTATACACAACTATCCTTTGGTGTGTCATTTGCATGTGCTATTTTCCAGAGGACAATGGAAAGTCTGTTGCAAGGGCTACCACAATTTATGGTATACCTTGATGACGTCCTCATAACCGGTTCAACAGAATCCAAGCAAGTAGCTTACTTAGAGGAGGTGCTAAAGAGAATTCAAGAGGCTGGAGTTTGCCTAAGAAGAAGTGGCCTTTTCAAGCCTTGCATATGCTTTTAAAGAATTACCAGTGTTGGTTTTATAAGACACCCCATAACAAAGCTGCATTCTTCAGATTTGTTCATGCATACCAGCTACGAAATTGGTATTAATCTGTGATGCCTCTCCATATGGCAATAGGTGCAGTGTTGTCACACGAGATGGACAACAGATCTGAAAGACTGGAGTATGTTTCAAGAATCCTCTCAGAAGCTCAAAAAGGGCTACTCCCAAATTGAGAAGTTCCTCCAACACTTGTATAGCAGGCACTTTATCACTGTTTCTGATCAAAAACAACTTTTGGGTCATTCTGAAGAAGCTGAGGCTATTCTGCTAATTGCATCAGCAAGAATTCAACATTGTACGTCAATCCTCTGCCTTGGCTGCACTCTGCACCCTTTGGCGTGGTCTGGCAGGCCATGCGTATGAGTCCATATTGATCACGTCCACCAGTTCATGATGGTTTTGCTCTTTGTTAATGTACAAAGTGGATGCAAGTGTTTGAAGTGGTCTCAATAATTATCACACCACAGTTGATAAATTACACCAATGTTTTTGCACCCATGGAATACCTGAAGTCGTAGAGTTGATAATGGAACAGACTTCATGAGTCCTGAGTTTCAGAATTTCATCGCCCTCAGTGGTATCAATTATATTTGGACTAGGCCTTACAACCCAGTTTTCAATGGATTAGCTGAATGAACCGTCCAACTTTTAGGTTTGGCCTAAAGAAGCAGTCGGGGGGACCCAGGAGACCAGAATCTTATGATTCCTTCTGGGCTATAGGAGCACTTTCACATGCAACAATGGGAGTCCCGCAAGGAGAGCTGTTAATGAACCGTCATCTGAGAACAAGATCAGAGTCTTGTGGTTTCCAAATTTGCCTGGGAGGGTTGAGGCCAGCCATTGCAGTCAGAATACAATCCATTATCCATGTAAGTCAACACAGTCATTTTCAGTGGATGAAGCAATGTATGCGAGGAATTTTGGAAGTGGGTCAACTATGGCAAGGTCTGCAAGACATAAGCTACAGGAGGAAGGCAGGTAAAATTGCTGGTTCCAATGCACCATCCCCACCCACCCACCCTCCATCCCCAACTCCCAAATAAGCTCAACACATTCTATGCCTGTTTCGAGCAAGAGGTCAGTGAAAGCATGCCCTCCATCCCAGAAGCCACATGTATCTGAGGTCATCACTGCTGATGTCAGATCAGCCTTCTCAAAAGTCAACCCACTGAAAGCAATAGGCCCAGATGGGGTACCCTGACGAGCACTCAGGTTCTGCGCAGACCAGCTGGTGGGGGTATTCGCTGACATCTTCAACCTCTCTTTACACCAATCTGAGGCCCCTATCTGCGTCAGGATGACAACCGTCATCCCGATACCAAAGAAAAGCCAGGCAGTGTGCCTTAATGACTGTTGTCCAGTGGCTCTGACATCCATCATTATGAAATGCTTTGAAAGGTTAGTCATAGCACAATTCAATTTCTGCCAAGCAGACTGCCTGGAACCATTACTGTTCACCTATCAATGCAGTAAGAAGTCTCACGACACCAGGTCAAAGTCCAACAGGATTATTCGGTAGCACAAGCCACTAGCTTTCAGAGCGCTCGCTGTTCCTTCGTCAGGTGAGTGGGAGTTCTGTTCACAAACAGGGCATATAAAGACAAACTCAATTTATAAAATAGTGGTTGGAAAGCAAGTCTTTACAGGTAATCAAGTCTCAAAGGTACAGACAATGTGAGTGGAGAGAGCGTTAAGCGCAGGTTAAAGAGATGTGTAAAGGCTCACATTATTAACCATTATTTTGTAAATTGTGTTTGCGTCTTTATATCCCTGTTTGTGAACAGAACTCCCACTCACCTGACGAAGAAGGAGCAGCAAGTGCTCCAAAAGCTAGTGGCTTTTGCTACCAAATAAACTTGTTGGACTATAACCTGGTGTTGTGAGACTTCTTACTGTGTTTACCGCAGTCTTACGCTGGCATCTCCACATCACCTATCAATGCAACAGGTCCACAGCAGATGTCATCTCCCTGGCCCTACACACAACCCTAGAACACCTAGATAACAAAGACATCAATATCAGTCTCTTATTCACTACAGACTACAGCTCAGCCTTTAACACCATTATTCCTACAAGATTCATTTCCAAACTTCATGGACTGGGGCTCCACTCCTCCCTCTGCAACTGGATCCTAGACTTCCTAACCCACAAACCGCAGTCAGTAAGGATAGACAACACCACCTCAACGATCATCAACACCGAGGCTCAACAAAGACGTGTTCTCCGTCCCCTATTATACTTCTTATACTCCTATGGCTGTGTGGCCAAATTTCCCTCCAACTTGATTTTCAAATTGTTGATGACATTGCCATCGTGGGTCAGATCTCAAACAATGATGAGATGAAGTACAGGAAAGAGATAGAGAATCTGATGAATTGGTGCAACGACCTCAGTGTCAACAAAACGAAGGAGATAGTCATTGACTTTGGGATGCATAGTGGAGGGCATGCCCTTGTCTACATCAATGGTGAAAAAGTAGAAATGGCGGAGAGCTTCAAGTTTTTAGATATCCAGATCACCAACAACTTGTCCTGGTCCCTCCATGCGGACACTATAATTATGAAAATCCACCAAAGTCTCTAGTTTCTAGGAGAAAGTTCCCCCACCCCCCGCCCTTTGTTTGATTTTCCAAAACTATAAAGGAAATGGCAGGTACGAGTGAGGGGCCAGTTTGCTGCATTCGGTGTTGGATGTGGGAGTTCCTGGACACAAGCTGACTCCCAGAAGTCCACATCTGTGCCAGATGCGTGGAACTGCAACTCCTGAAGGGCCGTGTAAGGGAGCTGGAGCTGCAGCTTGATGACCTCAGTTTAGTCAGGGAAAACGAGAAATTAATAGATAGAAGTTATGGGCAGGTCGTCACACCGGGGCCTTGGAAGGAAGACACGTGGGTCACAGTTAGGAAGGGAAAAAGTCAGAAGGGTGATGTTCCAGAAAATACCCCAGTGGCAGTCTCCCATAATAGTAAGGGCTGGGCGGCAGATGGGAGAGGGGGAGTGAGTGAGCAGTCAGTGGAGGGATCCGCTGTGGTGGTCCCCCTCCAAAATAGGTATATTGTTTTGGATTCTGTGGAGGGCGATGACCCTCCAAGGGTAAGCCACGAGGACCAGATCGCCTACACGGAGACAGGCTCTGTGGCCCGGAAGGGAAAGAAGGGGAATAGGAGAGCAATAGTGGTGGGGGACACGATGGTTAGAGGCACAGACAGGCGGTTCTACGGGCGCGAACGAGACTCCAGAATGGTAGTCTGCCTCCCTGGTGCTGGGTTACTGGATGTCTCTGAGGGGTAGGAAGCATATTAAAAAGGAAAGGTAATCAAACAGATGTAACTGTACACATTGGTGAAAATGACGTGGATAGAAAGAGCAGGGGGGTCAACGAGAGCAATTCAGGGGGATGGGTGCTAGGCTAAAAAGTAAGACCTCTAGGGTAGCAATCTCTGGACTGCTCCCGGTGCCTAGTGCTAGTGAGGCTAGGAACAAGAAGATTCTACAATTGAACGCGTGGCTAAAGGACTGGTGCAAGAGGGAGGGTTCCAAATTCATAGATCATTGGAAAGTCTTCAAGAGAGGATGGCACCTGTACAGAAAGGATGGGTTACACCTTAACTGGAACGGCACAAATATCCTGACTCGGAGTTTTGCTAAAGTGTTTCGGCAGGGTTTAAACTAGTGTGGCAGGGGGGTGGGGATCAAAGCAGCGGGTCAGTAAGCACTGAGGCTGGGGTCGAGCTGGGGGCCAGGGGAAGGCTAGCTAAGAAGAAGAGCATTCTGGAGGAGGATGACCTGAGTGGGTCTGGAGGTCTGGAGTGCATCTGCTTCAATGCGAGAGCATAACGGGTAAGACGGACGAACTTAGGCCTTAATGCTTATGCGGAATTTGGATGTGGATGCGGTGACGGAGACTTGGTTAAAAGGAAGCCAGGACTGGCAGCTGTATATTCCGGGGTGTAAGTGTTTTAGGCAAGACAGAGGAGGGGCTAAAAGAGGTTGGGGGAGTAGCAATATTAGTTAGGGAGCATATTACAGCAGTGCAGAGGGTGGACAATTTAGAGAGGTCATGTAATGAGTCGTTGTGGGTGGAGCTCAGAAACAGGAAGGGTACAATCACTATGCTGGGGGTGTACTACAGGCCACCCAACAGCCCATGGGAAGTGGAGGAACGGATATGTAAGGAGATTCTGGATAGGAGCAGAAAAAATAGGGTTGTTGTAGTAGGAGACTTTAATTTCCCTGGTATAGACTGGAAAGTGCTTAGAGCTGGTGGTCTGGACGGGGAGGAATTTGTAAAATGCGTACTGGAAGGTTCTTTGGAACAGTAGATAGATAGCCCAACTAGACAGGGGGTTATACTGGACCTAGTTCTGCGAAATGAGCCCGGTCAGGTCATCAAAGTTTCAGTAGGGGAACATGTGGCAAATAATGACCACAATTCTGTTAACTTTAGGATAGTAATGGACAAGGATGAGTGTTGTCCTTTGGTAGGGTGCTAAATTGGGGGAAGGCGAACTATAGCCAGATTAGGCAAGAATTGGTGGCCGTTGATTGGGAGAGGCTTTTCGAGGGTAAGTCCACGTCAGGCATGTGGGAGTCTTTTAAAGGAACAGTTGATAAGGCTGCAGGACAGGCATATGCCTGTAAAAAGGAAGGATAGGAAAGGTAGGATTCGAGAGCCATGGATAACCAGGGAAATTGAGGCTCTGATCAAAAAGAAAAGAGAGGTGCATGTTAGGTCCAGGCAACTGAAAACAGATGGGGCTCTGGAGGAATACAGAGAGAGTAGGAAAGAACTCAAACGGGGAGTTAGAAGGGCAAAAAGAGGTCACGAAATGTTCTTGGCAGACAGGATTAAGGAGAATCCAAAGGCATTATATTCATACATTAGGAACAAAAGAGTTGTCGGGGGCGGGGCGGGGGGGGGGGGGGGGAGAGAGAGAGAGAGAGAGAGAGAGAGAGAGAGAGAGAGAGAGAGAGAGAGAATCAGACCTCTCAGAGACAAAGATTTATGCTTAGAACCCAAGGGAATAGGGGAGATCCTAAATGAATATTTTGTATCAGTATTCACAAAGGAGAGGGACATGTTGACTGGGAGTGTCTCAGAGGGAGGTGTTGACCCGTCAGAGAGAATCTCCATTACAAGGGAGGAAGTGTTAGGCTTTTTAGGGAACATTAAAACTGACAAATCCCCAGGGCTTGATGGCATCTATCCTAGACTGCTCAGGGAGGTAAGAGATGAAATTGCTGGGCCTCTGACATAAATCTTCACTGGACACAGGTGAGGTCCCTGAGGATTGGAGGATAGCGAATGTGGTACCGTTATTTAAGAAGGGTAGCAGGGATAACCTGGGTAATTATAGGCCAGTGAGCTTGACGTCCGTGGTAGGGAAGTTGTTGGAGAGGATTCTTAGAGATAGGATGTATGCGCATTTAGAACGGAACAATCTCATTAGTGACAGACAGCCTGGCTTTGTAAGAGGGAGGTCGTGCCTTACAAATTTGGTGGAGTTTTTTGAGGTGGTGACAAAAACGGTTGATGAAGGAAGGGCTGTGGATGTCATCTATATGGATTTCAGTAAGGCGTTTGACAAAGTCCCTCATCGCAGATTGGTTCAGAAGGTTAAGGCTCATGGGACACAAGGTGAGGTGGCTAGATGCATAGAGAACTGGCTTGGCCACAAGAGACAGAGGGTAGCAATCGAAGGGTCATTTTCTGGCTAGAGGTCTGTGACCAGTGGTGTTCTGCAGCGCTCTGTACTGGGACCTCTGCTATTTGTGATATGTATAAATAATCTGGAAGAAGGTGTAACTGGTGTTATCAGCAAGTTTGCGGATGACATGAAGATGGCTGGACTTGCGGATAGCTATGAACAATGTCGAACAATACAGCAGGATATACAGCGGCTGGAAAATTGGGCGGAGAAATGGCAGATGGAATTTAATCCAGATAAATGCGAGGTCATGCATTTTGGAAGAACTAATGTAGTGGGAAGCTATACAATAAATGGCAGGGCCATCAAGAGTATAGAAACACAGAGGGACCTAGTTGTGCAAGTCCACAAATCCCTGAAGGTGGGAGCACAGGTGGAAAAGGTGGCAAAGAAGGCACATGGTATGCTTGCCTTTATAGGATGGGGTATAGAGTATAAAAGCTGGAGTCTGGAGTATAGAACGTGGTTAGGCCACATTTGGAGTACTGCGTCCAATTCTGGTTGCTGCACTACCAGAAGGACGTGGAGGCTTTAGAGAAAGTGCACAGAAGGTTTACCAAGATGTTGCCTGGTATGGAGGGTCTTAGCTATGAGGAGAGATTGGGTAGACTGGGGTTGTTCTCCCTGCAAAGACAGAGAATGAGGGGAGACCTAATAGAGGTGTACAAAATTATGAAGGGTATAGGTAGGATGAATAGTGGGAAGCTTTTTCCCAGGTCGGAGGTGACGATCACGAGGGGTCACAGGCTCAAGGTGAGAGGGGTGAGGTATAACTCCGATATCAGGGGGACTTTTTTTTTTTACACAGAGGGTGGTGGGGGCATGGATTGCACTGCCAAGTAGGGTGGTGGAGGCAGACACACTGGCATCGTTTAAGAGTTACCTGGATAATCACATGAGCAGCCTGGGAATGGAGGGATACAAAAGAATAGTCTAGTTGGACCAATGAGCGGCACAGGCTTGGAGGGCCGAAGGACCTGTTTCCTGTGCTGTACTGTTCTTTGTTTGAGACTAAGGAAATTCAGTATCCCCACTACAACTCACACCAACTTCCACAGTTGCACCATAGAAAGCATTCTTTCTGGTTGTATCACAGCTTAGTACGGCTCCTGCTCTGTCCAAGACTACAAGAAACTACAAAGGGTTGTGAATGAAGCCCAGATTACTATCTATTCACACTGTCTATACTTCCCATTAACTTGGACCAGCACAATCGAGGACCCCGCGCACCCCTGAAATACCCTCACCTTCTTCCATCAGGAAGAAGATATAAAAGTCTGAGATCACAAACCAACCAACTCAAAAATAGCTTCTAGCCTGCTGTCATAAGACTTTTGAATGAACCTACCTCACATTAAGTTGATCTTTTTCCACAACCTAGCTATGACCGCAACACTATATTCTACATTCTTTCCTTTCCGATGGATGGTGTGCTTTGTCATATGGCATGCAAGAAACAATATTTTTCACTGTATCCTAATACATGTGACAATAATAAATCAAATCAAATTTTGGGTTCCTGGAGCTGTTGTCCAAAAATAGAACCTGACTTATCAAGGGGACATAGAAGGCAGGATCATCCGGAAACATGTAGACCATTTGAGAGAGCAAGAGTTGCCCCAACAGCCAGTGCTGTCATCAGAAGCCAAATTGCCATCAGGGAATGTTGTCGACTATCCAAGCATTTAAGTACCAGATTATCCTGCTACTGATGCAACTGACATCCCCATGGAAACAGATGGAACCAAGATGTCTATGCCAGAAGAGACACCTGTGATTGTGGTTTCTACGGACAGTACCTCAGGGGAAGTATTTCAGATAGAGGAGTTATGCTGCTCCACTAGGAATCGGAAAATACCTAAAAGAGTTAATTCTTAATGGATTGGATTCATGTACTAAATGTTTAATTATCTGGGTCTATGTAAATTCAGTATTGACATTTGTATAAACAGGACTTAGAAGGGGTCAGATGCTGTGATTGTCCCTTTAAGGGACAAGCTGCAGAGTAAGGGTCACATGACCTGTGGAACCAATCAGGGAGCAGGGTAGAGGATCACCTTGCTAAGCAGGGTTTGCTGTTCCAGAGCCAACTGCAGCCATGAGTTTGCCATAGCTGATGCATCTAACCCGCACATCTTTGAACTGTGGGAGGAAACTGGAGCACACTGAGGAAACCCACGCAGACATGGGGAGAATGTGCAAACTCCACACGGAATTGAACTCGGATCCCTAGCGCTGTGAGGCAGCAAATGCCGACTCCTATCCAGAATTATGCTCTGTAGTTTTAGACTCTTCAGCCAGCCTCTAATCTGTCAGAGCCACTCAGAATCCCATGTTTTCTTGCAATTACCTGAGTATGAATACGATCAAGCTATTCAAAATTATGTGAAGTGTGGATAGAATAGATAGAGCAAAGCTCTAATGAAACTTAATGGAAGGATCAAGAAACAAGAGGACACAGATTTGCAACATGTGATAAAGCATTTTACTTTACATAGCAAATTATTAGTATAGGGTATATGGGCCAAATGCCAGCAATTGGGACCAGCTTAGGGCTTTAAAAAAAGCCCTAACATGGACAAGTTGGGCCAAAGGGCCTGTTTCCATGCTGGAAACCTCTATGACTCTCTATTAGGATCTGGAAATCACTGCCCAAGACTGTGGTGGAGGCAGTTTCAAGAGAAAATTAAATCATCTTAAAAAAGAACGTATAGGCTATTGGGAGAAGGTTGGGGAGTAGCATGAGGTGAATTGCTTCTTCAGAGACCCAGATGACATGGACCAAATGACCTTTCTCTGTGCTATAACCCAAGATTCTATTCAATGTCAGTGTACACCTCCCAGGAAAACCCTCCTCCTATGAATTACTCCAGTGAGCTTTCATCGCATCATCTCTAAGTGTACCACCCCCTTTAGGTTACAGAGACCCGAACCTTTCAGAGTAATCTGGGTGCAGTCTCATCAAAGCATTGCTTTATTGTAGAACAACTCCCTATTTTTGTGACTCCCACCTCCCTTGCATTGAAGGTGAATATAACATTCACCTTTCCAACTGCTTGCTGTGCCTGGACATTAACTTTGTGTTTCTTAAATATTGGTGCACACCATGTACAATAGTTTGAGTACTGCTGAAAAAAGAAATTTTGTCAAAGCTTTTCATCTTGCACTGATCAGGAAAATCGTGTCACCAGAGTCCACTTGTCAAGCAATCAGCACTCTTTTTTCATATTATATAAAGTTGTTGTTTCCCTAACATTGGTATTTTTACAATGGTCCTGATGTATGCAAGATGAAAAGCTTTGGCAAATATCTTTTTTCATCAATACTCAAGTTCTGTACCAGAAAAACCATGATTTAATAGTATCTCACTATTTAAAATCTCTGCTTTTCTATCTTAACATCACAATCAGCCTTATATTTCATCTGCCACCTTCTTGTCCACTCACTTAATATGCCAGTATCTATTTGTAAATTGTATTCTTCTTGCAGTTTACATTACCAACAACCTTTGTACTGACAACAAATATGTACACATTACGCTCAGTCCCTTTATTCAAATCATTAATACAAATTGTAAATAGCTGAGGCCCCAACACTGATCTTTGCAGTACTCCACTAGTGACAAGCTGCAATCCTGTAAATGAACTGCTTTTCCTGCTGTTTTACGTCCTTTAACTGATCCAAATCCATGCTAACTTAGCACCCCCATCCCCTGAGCTCTTATCATGTAGTACTTTATTCAATGCCTTCTGAAAATCTGAAGTAAGAAATCTCACAACAGTAGGTTGAAGTCCAATAGTTTTATTTGGTAGCACAAGCCACTAGCTTTTGGAGCGCTGCCCCTTCATCAGCTAAGTGGGAGTTCTGTTCACAACTAGGGCATAAAAAGACACAAACTCAATTTATAAAATAACAGTTGGAATGCGAGTCTTTATAGGTAGCCAAGTCTTAAACAGGTACAGACAATATGAATGGAGAGAGGGTTAAGCACAGGTTAAAGAGATGTGTATTGTCTCCAGCCAGGACAATTAGTGAGATTTTGCAAGCCCAGCAACTGCATACTATATTCACTGGTTTCTTATCTACCCTGCTAGGGGCAGCACATTGCACAATGTTGGCACTGCTGCCTCACAGTACCAGGGACTGCGTTCAATTCCCGTCTTGGGTCACTGTCTGTGCAGAATCTCCACATTCCCCAGTGTCTGCCTGGGTTTCCTCCGGGTGCTCTGATTTCCTCCCACAGTCTGAAAGACATGCTGGTTAGGTGCATTGGCTATATTAAATTCTCCCTCACTGTACTTGAACAGGCGCCAAAGTGTGGCAACTAGGGGATTTTCACAGTAACTTCATTGCAGTGTTAATTCAAGTCTACTTGTGACACTAATAAAGAAACTTTGAAACTCTTCTGGCAGCTTATTCCATATATGCACCACCCTCTGTGTGAAAAAGTTATCCCTCAGGTCTCTTTTGAATCTTTCCCTTTAAACCTATGCCTGCTAGTTTTAGATATCCCTCCCCTGGGGAGAGGACTTCGGCTATTTATCTTACCTACATCCCTCATGATTTTATATAACTCAGTAAGGTTACCCCTCATCCGCCTACGCTCCAGGGAAAGAAGTCCCAGCATATCCAGCCTTTCCTTATAATTCAAACCTTCTAGTCCCAGTAATATCCTTGTCGATCTTTTTTGCATCCTTTCCAGTTTAATAACATAACATAAGAAATAGGAGCAGGAGTAGGCCATCTAGCCCCTCGAGCCTGCCCCACCATTCAATAAGATCATGGCTGATCTGAAGTGGATCAGTTCCACTTACCTGCCTGCTCCCCATAACCCTTAATTCCCTTGTCTATCAGAAATCTATCTACCCGTGACTTAAACATATTCAACGAGGTAGCCTCCACCACTTCAACGGGCAGAGAATTCCAGAGATTCAGTACCCTCAGAGAAGAAGTTCCTCCTCAACTCTGTTCTAAAGTGACCATCCGTTATTTTGAGGCTGTGCCCTCTAGTTCTGGTTTCCTTTCTAAGTGAAAAGAATCTCTCTACCTCTATCCTATCTAGCCCCTTCATTATCTTATATGTCTCTATAAGATCACCCCTCAGCCTTCTAAATTCCAATGAGTACAGGCCCAATCTACTCAATCTCTCCTCATAAGCTAACCCCCTCATCTCCGGTATCAACCTGGTGAACCTTCTCTGTAATCCCTCCAAGGCCAATATATCCTTTCACAAATAAGGGGACCAAAATTGCACACAGTACTCTAGTTGCGGTCTCACCAGTGCCCTGTACAGTTGCAGCAAGACCTCCCTGCTTTTATATTCTATCCTCCTCGCAAAAAAGGCCAACATTCCATTCGCCTTCCTGATCACCGGTTGCACTTGCAGACTGAGTTTTTGCAATTCATGCACAAGGACCCTCAGGTCCCTCTGCACAGTGGCATGTTGTAATTTTTCACAGTTTAAATAATAGTCCATTTTACTATTATTTCTTCAAAGTGGATAACCTCACATTTCCCAACATTATGCTCCATCTGCCAGATCCTCACCCACTCACTCAGCCTATCCAAATCTCTCTGCAGACTTTCCACGTCCTCCACGCAATTCGCTTTCCTACTCATCTTCGTGTCATCAGCAAACTGTGTTACCCTCCACTCAGTCCCCTCCTCCAGATCGTCTATACTTATGGTAAACAGTTGAGGCCCCAGCACCGATCCCTGCAGCACGCCACTAGTCACCAACTGCTAACCAGAAAAGCACCCAATTATTCCAACTCCCTGCTTCTTGTTAGATAGCCAATCCTCAATCCACGCTAACACTTTACCCCCAACTCCGTGTACCCTAACCTTCTGCAGCAACCTTTTGTGAGGCATCTTATCGAACACCTTCTGGAAATCCCAAAATGCCACATCCACCGGTTCCCCTCTGTCAACCGCACCAGTCATATCTTCATAAAAATCCAGTAAATTCATCAAACATGACTTCCTCTTCATGAATCCATGCTGCATCTGCCCAATCGAACCATTCCCTTCCAGGTGTCCTGCTATTTCTTCCTTAACGATGGACTCCAACATTTTCCCAACTACAGATGTTAAGCTAACTGGCCTGTAGTTACCTGCCCTTTGTCTACTTCCCTTTTCAAACAGCGGCCTAACAGTAGCTGTTTTCCAATCAGACGACACTTCCCCAGAGTCCAGTGAATTTTGATAAATAACTACCAATGCATCTGCCACTAGTTCTGCCATTTCTTTCAGTACCCTGGGATGCATTCCATCCAGGCCTGGGGACCTGTCTACCTTCAGTCCCATTAGTCTGCCAACCACTACCTCTTGGGTAGTGGTTGGCAGTAATTGTATTAAGGAGCTCACCTCCGACCAACCCTCGATTGTTAATATTCGGTAAGCTATTTGTGTCCTCCACCGTGAAGACCGATACAAAAAACTTATTTAAAGTCTCAGCCATTTCCTCGTTTCCCACTATTAAATCCCTTCTCTCGTACTCCAAGGGTCCAACATTCACTCTAGCCACTCTCTTCCTTTTTATATATTTGTAAAAACTTTTACTATCATTTTTTATATTTTGAACTAGTTTAGTTTCATAATCTATCTTTCCTTTCTTTATCGCTTTCTCAGTCATTCTTTGTTGTTTTTTAAAGCTTTCCCAATCTTCTAATTCCCCACTATTTTTGGCCACTCTGTACGCACTGGTTTTTAATTTAATACTCTCCTTTATTTCCTTTGTTACCCACGGCTGGTTATCCCTTTTCTTACAATCCTTCTTTATCACCGGAATATATTTTTGCTGAAATCCTCCACTGTTCCTTTCCTTTCTAATAGTAGGACTACCAGAATCATACACAGTATCCAAATGTGGCATGACCAATATTTTGTACAATCGTAACATAATGCCCCAACTCTTGTATTCCATGCTCTAACCGATCAAGGCAAGTGTGCCAAACGCCTTCTTCACCACCTTGTTTGCCTATGACCCCACTTTCAAGGAACTGTGTACCTACACCCCTAGGTCTCTCTGTTCGACAACATTACCCAGGGCCTTAACATTAACTATGTAAGTCTTGCCTGGTTTGTTTTACCAAAACATCTCGTATTTATCCGTATTAAACTCCATCTGCCTTTCCTCGGTCTATTGGCCACTGATCAAGATCCCGTTGTAATCTTAGATACCTTTCTTAATGTCCAGTACACTACCCATTTTGGTGTCTGCAAATTTACTGTTTGTGACTGCCATTTGAGGAAAAGGTTCAATTGAGCTGTGATGCTTCCCAAACTGAAATGGCCTTCCAACACATTGCTCAGGCTTAAACATTAATAATTTCAAAGAGTGGAGATGCTGGCGTTAGACTGGGGTGGGCATAGTAAGAAGTCTCACAACACCAAGTTAAGGTCCAACAGGTTTATTTGAAATCACGAGCTTTTGGAGCATTGCTCCTTTATCAGGTGTCACTCTCGTGATTCCAAATAAATCTGTTGCACTTTAACCTGGTATTGTGAGACTTCTTACTATTAATAGTATCAATTGTTCAAGGCAGCAGAGTGTAATTTTTGTCATGAAACAACAAGCAAGGAATCAAAACTTCTGAAGCTGCCTAGAAAAGCTAAGGAGGAGAAAAAGAGTGTAACCTAGTATATTTAATCTTTTCAATAAATTCCCAGTCAGGGAAATTGCATTTATTACTCTCAGGTAGGATAAAGCATTACATGCAAACAAATTGTATGCATTATGGCCTGCATACAATGGATCCTTGTATAATGATAAATAGGTTCATTCATTCAACACATTTGTTACAGGACCAGCCATACACGGCATTGTAAATTAGATTTCAGCTGGTAAACCTCCCACAGCTTAGAGAGAAATCTATTTCCAATGTTACTTACTCAATATTAGGAAAACTATTCTTGGAATGAATGATAAATGTCAGCCAATTCCAACCACTGAGAAATGCCCTGGCCTTGCCAACATTTGCTCAGGCATGCAAACTGTGCAACATTTGTCTCTGGTGTCCAGTGAGTTGAAGTTGATCAGCACTCATCAGATTCACAAATTCAATTCTATGAACTAATCAGTAAATAGATAGTGTTCTGGAGATAAGTTTTGCCAAAAATGTAGCAGTGGCCTACCAAAGCATTGACATCTTCGGTTTTATAAATCAACATCCGCACTTCATCAGGATCCCCGTTAAATATTGCCTGGACCAACGGAGGCTAGGAAAGAGAGAAAATAAAATGCTTCCATTTGGTAATTTTAAATCATTTATAAAATATGTTCACAAGTTTAAATAAATCAAATATTTGTAATAAAGAGTTCATGGGACAGCTGCTTAACAATGCCTATTTTTTAAAAGTACATTAAAAGTTGCCTTAATAGTTCAAAAAAACTAATCAATGTAACACACTGCCAATCAATACTCCAAAGTTCGTTAATGTGAAACCAAAATATAAAGATAAATTACCAAAGCAGACCATTGAATTATAATACAAAATAGCATAAAGTGCTATAAATGCTCAGGTGAGCCAGCATCCGTGGAGAGAGAAACAGGCTCAACATCCAGCTGAAAAGTCAAATCCTGTCTCCACAGTTGCTGCCCAAGCTACTGAGAATTTCCAGAACATCTTTGTTTTCCTTTCAGATTTGTAGTATCCAAATTATTTTGTTTCCGACTACTGAAATAATGGTAGGGTCTCAAATCAGCAACCTCAGGACCAAAGCTGTGGCAAACTTTGGGTCAGGTGGTTCAGATCAACTCAGGACAGGTGGGGTCAACAGCTTGGAGCACAGGAATAGATTGGCACACAAATGGCAAAGGGATAACTAGTCAGAGGTCACCAGTGCCTAGCTGAATTATCCAGTTAAGTGTTTTTTTAAAACTAAATTAAAATGCTTGCATTGCACTGCACACTCTAGAAACGTCCGGTTTTCAGACAACTCTAGTTGTTGGGATGGTCGGTTTAATTAATTTAATTAAATTTATTAAATTAACTTAATTAAATACACTACTGTATTTTTTCCTCCTTTTTGTTTATACCAACAAACAATACTGAAGTAGCTATAAAGCAAGTTTTACAGGATGTACTTTAACAAAATATTAATTATCTCTGCTTTATGTTGCTTGAAGTAGCAGACAAAAACCCTAATATGCCTTTAAAGAAATTTAACCTCTAAAACATAAAAAATTAACATTTTTTAACTGTCAAAGAAAATAAAGACAACTGTATAAGATTTCACTCTATGGTATTTCAAATGTATTTAGCCACATGGATCTTGAAATATTTCAGAACGGGACAGGACAGTGAATTCTACAATCTGGTATTGTTCCCCTTCAATAAGCTCACAAGTTTGATTTTCATTGTTACAAGAGTGTATTTTTAAAGATAATTTTTCTTTTTCTGGCTGAATTTAAAAAAAACAGTGGGACACTCTACAGACAATGGAAAATTGTCCAGACTAGCAATTTGCACAAACTCTCATTCCACCAAGCGTGATGAAAAAAATACAACGAGTCCCTGAGGAGCATGAAAGACCTCATCTCCAAGGTTGGCTTCACATCCACACTCTTCAAAGAATTTTCAGATGTTTCCAAGGTAAGACATCAAAATACAATTGCCTATTCTGAAACAACAATGTTTTTACTGTATATTTCTCATGTTCTTGATAAGTTTGGGAACTCTTCATGTGAGAAAATTGCAAGTAACAAATCCATCTCTTGCCATCTGCATACAAAATAACACAAGATCACAAATTCAGATTTGGAACGTTTTGGAAAGCTAAGCACAAGAGAAATCCAGTATCAGCTTTACAATACAATGGTTCAGAAAATAAAATATTCTCCCCATCCACTTTCTTCTGAACAAAATCTCGAACACCTGTCATATATATATTCTTTGGAGAAAAAGCCTAGATCTGTAATAATCCTATGGGATTGTATCCTCCCTATTTTGTAATGATTTTCTTTTTTTCTCTTTTTCATCATGTATACTTTCTGTATGTTACAAATATAAAGTATCTAAAATTGCTATTTTTAGAATAAAAAGGAGGAATGAAGGGAGTTTTGTGAACTGCTGTGAACCTTGCCTACAAGCTTGGGTACCTCAGTTGTTGAAGGTTAAAGGGCGGGGAGGGGTCAGGTTATTCTTACAAGGAAGAAGGTACAAAGTATCCACACCTGTAGACAATAATAAGAACATCTATGCTAACAATGGATATAGTCTGCTGGTGTCCAAGTCTCATAGGTGGTGTTTGGAATGTGGAATTTATAAACAGTTGTGCTTTAAGATAGATTGTAGTTAGGGGTGTAAAGGATGACCAAGATGGCCTTTTGGAAGGGAGAAGTCCATGGAGCCATTGTAGAATCAGATTACAGGTTTTCCCAAGATACCCTGGAAACTCTCTGACATATCAGCGTGTGAATCTGAGAAGGAATGCGCTAGCAAGTAAGGGAGCAAGACAGCCAATCTCTAATGTTCACCATGCAAAATGGAGGTGAGTTCATGCCAATATTGAAAAGACCACATTCATGAGAATTTAATCAAGACTGCAAGATTCACTGAGGTTTTGGTAGAGGGAGGATCTTCAAGGTGACTCTCACTGGGAAAGTCAGTTTAGGATTCAAAGTTATGTGATTGGAAAGGGAAAGGAAGCAAGTCACTGGGAGCTGAGAATAGTTTTGGTTCCTGGAGAATTAAGTGTTCACTTAAGGGACAGAGTAAGTTACAATCAAGAAGGATTTTCAAGCATTTTAAAAATTAAACGGGGAATCTTTTCTGTAGTTTAGAGTGTAGGTTGCCTTCCGAATAATGTTTTGTCAATGGCTGTTCAATGGGATCTTCTGGTCAAGTCAAAGGCACACTTGCTGATGTGGGTTTCCCAGCAGCATGGGGTTCATTCAATGGGAGATCCTATTGACAGTGGTGAGACTAGATGATACTGCTGCTGGCAAACGGTGCACTGCCTCCCACCACAAGAAACACACTGCAGGGACGCAAAAGCCCCAGTGTTTCCTTTATTTATAGAAGTAAAAGTCTTAAAACTGGAAATCTTATCTGATTCTTCCAGTTAGTCACTAGAAATTCAAATAACATTTTAAAAGTTATCTGTCTCTACAGAGATCGTAACAAGTATTACAATACAAATGTTTAATACTGCACCAAAATTTTAGCATGCTTTCTTTCACAGACTACTCCACACTTTGTTGGCTAATATCCAGGGCAAAGATTGTATTTCTGGGGGCCAGTCATTCATAGGAGTTGCCAGAGGTGCATTCTTGAAGGAGATAACAACTGCCTAACAGGACTCCAATCCAACCACAGGTCTATGCCACCATCAATTTTCATCTCTGTAATATTGCCTGACTCCACCCTTGCCTCGGCTCATTTGTTGCTGAAATCCTTAATCTTTGCTTTGTCATCTCTAGACTTGACTATTCCGCCACCTTCTATATCTATAGGTCTGCTGCCCATGTCCTAAACTGCATCAAATTCCAATCACCCACCACCCTTGTGCAAGCTGACCTGCACTGGTTCTTCATTAAGTGACAGATCTTAAATTCTCATCTGTTTTTAAATCGCCTCATGGTCTTGTCCCTCACAATTGAATGGTCTGTTCTATAGTCTCTAATTTCTAACAGGAAAGCAGAATTTAGGGAGGAGAGGCATAGAACATAGAACATTACAGCGCAGAACAGGCCCTTCGGCCCACGATGTTGCACCGACCAGCTAAAAAACAATGACCCTCTAACCTAAACCAATCCCTTTTCATCCATAAACCTATCCACGGATCTCTTAAACGCCCCCAAACTAGGCGCATTTACAACTGCAGCAGGCAGGGCATTCCAATCCCTCACCACCCTCTGGGTAAAGAACCTACCCCTGACATCCATCCTATAACTACCACCCCTTAATTTAAAGCTATGCCCTCTCGTGCTAGCTTTCTCCATCCGAGGAAAAAGGCTATCACTGTCCACCCTATCTAAACCTCTAATCATCTTATATGTTTCAATAAGGTCCCCTCTTAGCCGCCTTCTTTCTAACAAAAACAACCTCAAATCCCTCAGTCTCTCCTCATAGGACCTCCCCTCCATACCAGGCAACATCCTGGTATACCTCCTCTGCACCCTCTCCAAAGCCTCCACATCCTTCCTATAATGTGGGGACCAGAACTGCACACAATACTCCAAGTGCGGCCACACCAGAGTCTTGTACAGTTGCAACATGACGCTGCGGCTCCTAAATTCAATCCCCCTACCAATAAACGCCAAGACACCGTATGCCTTCTTAACAACCTTATCTACTTGATTCCCAACTTTCAGGGATCTATGTACACATACACCTAGATCCCTATGTTCATCCACACTATTCAGAGTCCTACCGTTAGCCCTATACTCTACACATCTGTTATTCCTGCCAAAGTGAATTACCTCACACTTTTCCGCATTAAACTCCATCCGCCACCTCTCGGCCCAGCTCTGCAACTTGTCCAAGTCTCCCTGTAAACTATGACACCCTTCCTCACGATCTACCACACCTCTGACTTTGGTGTCATCAGCAAATTTACTAATCCACCCAACTATACCCTCATCCAGATCATTTATAAAAATTACAAACAGCAGTGGCCCCAAAACAGATCCCTGAGGCACACCACTTGTAACTGAACTCCATGACGAATACTTACCATCAACCACCACCCTCTGTCTCCTATCTGCTAGCCAATTCCTGATCCAATTAACTAAATCACCCTCAATCCCATACATCTGCATTTTCTGCAGAAGACTTCCATGGTGAACCTTATCAAATGCCTTACTAAAGTCCATATATACCACGTCAACTGCCTTACCGCCAACCACCTCTTTGGTCACTTTCTCAAAGAACTCAGTAAGGTTAGTAAGGCATGACCTACCCTCCACAAAACCATGCTGACTATCTCCAATCAATTCATTACTCTCTAAATAACTATAAATCCTATCCCTAATATTTTTTTCTAAAACCTTGCCCACAACAGAAGTAAGACTCACCGGTCTATAATACCCGGGGAAGTCTCTGTTCCCCTTCTTAAACAATGGGACAACATTCGCTATCCTCCAATCTTCTGGCACTATACCTGTGACCAACGACGACCTGAAGATCAGAGCCAGAGGCTCTGCAATCGCCTCTCTTGCCTCCCAGAGAATCCTAGGGTAAATCCCGTCTGGCCCAGGGGACTTATCTATTTTCAAACCCTCAAGAATATCTAGCACATCCTCCTTATCAACTGCAATACCGTCAGTTTACAACCCTGTAACCCAGTGTTCTCCACAGCTACATTTATGTCCCCCTGCGTGAATACCGAAGAGAAATATTGGTTCAATGTCTCTCCAATCTCTTCCGGTTCCACACATAACTTCCCACTGCTGTCTCTAACTGGCCCTAATCTTGCCCTAACCAACCTTCTGTTCTTAACATATCTATAGAACGCCTTAGGATTCTCCTTAATCCTATCAGCCAAAGTCTTCTCATGTCCTCTTTTAGCCCTTCTTAACTCACTCTTTAACTCCCTCCTAGCCAATCTAAAGCTTTCTAGTGCACTACCTGAGCCCTCAAGTCTCATCCAGACATAAGCCTCCTTTTTCTTTTTAACCAGCGGATCAACTTTTTTAGTGCACCACGGTTCCCTAGCTCGACCATTTCCTCTTTGCCTGACAGGGACATACGTATCAAGGACTCGCAGTTGCTGCTCCTTGAAAAAACTCCACATTTCGGACATTCCCAGACCCTGTAGTCTCCTAGTCCAACCTATGCTTCCTAATTCTCTCCTAATAGCCTCATGAACTGGTTAAAGCAATTGCATTCAAAATATGCTCATGATTTCAGATGTGGCATTTTTTTTAGTGGTCATAAAAATTTGCTTTACCAGTATATGCTTCCATCATCCATAGTGATCCTTCCTACATTGAAGGCACGAGAAGATTAAATAAATTTACTGTTGTTGTGACTGTTGCAGAATCACATTCATTTAATGTATATGATAATATTTATAAGCTTGGTGCCCTGAATAAACATACTTCTTACATTTCTAATTTTGTCATTGAGATGTAATTGTGATGTTTGTGACGTGGGCTGTTTATGAACAAAAATTGCTTAACTATCTGAGAATGTCGATCTCATTTTAATGTGAACTGTGTGGCAAGTGTTGGGTTGAGTGAAGCCTTCTTAAGCAAAAGCAGCCGATTGTATTGTATCATAATCAATGTTTCATGGCACTTTTGCATGATGTCAGTTTGACCTACTGCATCTCCCCATGCAATAGTTAAGAAATATTAGCCTGGCAAAGTCAAAAATGAATCGGAGGCTTTCATCTGGCACACAAGAGAAGAGACAGATGGTCAAAATGATAGTGAGGCATCAGCAAATGAAACTCAGCACAATAAAAGTAAGAGAAGAGCGTCGAGCAAATACAGCAGTAAATAGTAAGAACTGGGATCTATTTGCACAGGACTGAAACTGAACTATTGCCATTACGTGTCATCTGTTGTGAAGTCCTGTTGAATGAAAGCTGAAAGCCTGCTCATCTTTGCTGTCATCTTGAGACTAAACATAGCAATAAATATCCAAGCCAATCATTTTTTTTAAAACTGAAGCAATTTTCAGAGTAAAAAGAAAATTATGGAATGCACATCTTCAGGCAGTGATAACATTAAAGTGGTGGAGGTATATATCAGGTAGCCTGGTTCATAGCAATGACAGAAGCTGCACACAAATCAGGGAGGAGTTGATATTTTTAAAGTTTATTTATTATTGTCACAAGTAGGCTTACATTAACACTGCAATGAAGTTACTGTGAAAATCCTCTAGTCGCCACACTCCGATGCCTGTTTGAGAACACTGAGGGAGAATTTAGCATGACAAAGCATCTAACCAGCACATCCTAAGGACTGTGGGTGGAAACCGGAGCCTTTGGAGAAAACCCACCCAGAGACAGGGTGAGAACATGCAAACTCTGCACAGATGGTGACCTGAGCCAGGAATTGAAACCAGGTCCCTGGAGCTGTGAGGCAGCAGTGCTAACCACTGCACCATCCCAGTGCTAGTAGCTAAGGAGATGGTAGGTGTTATGCTGGGAGAGAAGGCCATAATTTCATTGTCAGATAACAGTCCAATGGAGAATCGATGAGTTGACCCACTAGACGGGTGATCAGCTAATGCAAGCAAGACGATTTTATGCACTTCAACTGGCTGAATCACAGGACATTATAAAACTTGTTCACTTACGTAAGGCATGAACACAAGGGAGAGATACACAAGGATTTTTTTTCTGTAAATTATTGCCCACACGCTCAGCTGCAGAGGCCATTTTTGACATGTCGAACACTTTCACAATTCAAAATGTGTAGTTAGCACAGATGGGGCCGTGTGATGTTAGGCAAACACAGCGGGCTTGTTATAAATATAAGAGCAGCATCTCCACGAGAAACATCCATTCACTGCAGCACCTATAGGGAGGCATTGGCTAAAAAGAAAATACCTGATCTCTTAACCACTTTGGAGGAAGTGGCTTAAACAGTTAATTTTATCAAGGCCTGTCCACTGAATTCAAGAATATTTGCAGTTCTATGTTACAAGATGTTGGAGAGACAGCCTTGTGGAACTGTCCTGCGACAGTGCTTCAAAGCTGGATTTTTCTCAGAATTACCTGACTGACTCTTGGCTTAAAGTTGCTTCAGTCTACTCAGAACTGTCCGACAAGGCAACAAAGTTTCTGATGGTTTTTTCTACAACATACGTTTGCGAAACTGGATTTTCAGGGATTGTCAGACTAAAGGTCAAATATTCGAATAAACGTGACTTTGAATCAGATCTCCAAGACCGTCAATTCTGGAACCTGACATCCAGCATTTGATGTCTGCAAAACATCATCAGCCTTTTCAATAGATAAGCTACTGCAGGTAAATGTACTATGAGGAGTGCGATGTATTTGTGAGTGCATCATGAACTATTTGAAATGGCTGCATTTTTAATATCTGTGGATATACAAATTTGAATCCCATCAGCCAAAGGCTTTGCAAAGAATAAAATGTTTAAAATGGCTTGCATACATCATTGTCATCAAACTTTTGATGACAATCTAGTGTCTAGTTGGAAACCACTGTCCTAGATAATTTCAATGCACATGTTGGAATGGACAGAGATTTATAATCAATGTGCTTTGGTCATCATAGGATGGGCAAAATCAGTGACAACAGAAAAGGTTTTCTTAAGATTTGTGCAGTTCATGAACTTTACATCACCAACACGTTCTCCCATCTCCGTGTTTGCTTTTTGATGAACATTTGGGGTCGATTGCTTAGCCAGCAGAAAAGCAACCGATAAGGACGGAATTCCAACCAAATGACTCCAAGCACGCAAAGTCCCATTGATTGTCACATTTTCATAATCCACTTCTCCTCTGCTGGAGGTAGAATTCATTTCACACAAAAATCATCATACTATTACTAAAATAAACACAACAGAGGAGGTTGCAACAACCACAAATGCACCTCACTCCTTAATAACACTGGGGAGGTCTTTGCTGGGATCATGTTTAAAAGATTCCATTTACCTGCAGACTTTGTATAACTGGAAACCCAGTTTCTATACATCTACAGTGAACTACAATGAACATGATCTTCTCTATATGCCACCACTGCAGCAGTACACCAAAACTCCTCAGCCTCAACTGCTTCTTTCTTGACAATTTACATTGTACTTTAGATGTACAGTTTGACTTCACCACTTCTGACAATTTCAGGGTGAAGAATGGTGTGAAGCAAGGCAAAGTCCCAGCTCCCACTTCGTTTGGGATTTTCTTCTCCACTCTTGAACTATGCCTACCCTGCAGATATGTAAGTTTGGAGGTGGAGAAGGTAGTCATGAAGGCATATAGCATGCTTGCCTTCATCGGCTGGGATACCGAGTTCAAAAATTGGCAAGTCATGTTACAGATTTATAGAATCTTAATTAGGCCACACTTGGAATATAGTGTCCAATTCTGGTTGCCACACTACCAGAAGGATGTGGAGGCTTTGGAGAGGGTATAGAAAAAATGTTACCTAGTATGGAAGGCTTTAGCTCTGAGGAGAGGTTGGAGAAACTTAATTTGTTCTCACTGGAGCGACGGAGGTTGAGGGGAGACCCTGATAGAAGTCTACAAGATTATGAGAGGCATGGACAGAATGGATAGTCTGAAGCTTTTTCCCAGGGTGGAAGAGTCAATTCCTAGGGGGCATAGCTTTAAAGTGCGAGGGGCAAGGTTTAAAGGAGATGTACAAGGCAGATTTTTTACATAGAGTAGTGGGTGCCTGCAACTTATTGCTGGGGGAGGTAGTGGAAACGATATGGTAGTGACTTAAGGGCATCTTGACAAGTACACGAATAGGATGGGAATAGAGAGATATGGTCCCTGGAAGGGTAAGAAGTTTTAGTTAAGTTGGGCAGCGTGGTCAGTGCTGGCTTGGAGGGCCGAAGGGCCTGTTCCTGCACTGTCATTTTCTTTGTTTACTTGCCTTTTATATTAGACAGCAATCTAGAATCTGTCCAGACTTAAAAATACATCACATCTTGATCAGAGAACACTACATTGCTGATGCCTTCTGTCACACTTGGAAACTCCACCATGAAGACTCATTGATTGACTCTCCCATGCGCGTAACTTTTCATTCTCCTTTACAAAAAGTGATTATGGGACATGGCATCACATCTGCGCCTTTGATCAGTCAAAGCAACTCTATGCTGGAAAAGATGAGCAAATTCTGCTACCCTGGCTCCACAGTATAGGGAGGTCTTGTGGCACAGTGTCCCAGCTCTGGGTCAGAAACTGTGTGTTCAAGTCCCACTTCAGGACTTGATGACCAGAGAAGGGACGTTCCTGATGTTACCAAATAGGTTGATTTTTGGCCCATAAATCTTTCCAACACGCCTAATGGAAGGCAGTAAGAGCAGAAGTGTTTCCTGAACAGCCATAATGAAGGCAATGGCAAACCACTGCAACACTTTTCCACGCATTATCCATAATCATATAAATCATGGACTAATCCAATGGAAGTCAATGGTCACCAATGCCATTTTAGGAAACGGACGCAGGAGGAGGATCCACAATGATGGACAATTAGTCTCCTGACACAAAACTTAATTCTCTATGCATGTAAGCAGCTACCACCTTTGGCTGACTCATGAAGCATGCATGGAATAACATCAGCTGTCTCTAAGAACCAAGCTGCTGCTTTGAGGTCTACATTCTCAGCACCTTGTTGTATGGCTGAACAGGAATTCTCACTATTTCGAAAAGAAACTAGACAATTTTCATTTTTGCTTGCTGTAGTGCATTCTGGGCATTTCGTGGAAGGGCAAAAATCAATATGCAAGCTCTGTACTACCAAGGACAAAATCACAAATGTAGTAGTCCTCTCAAAGTAATAATTTCCCAAGTTAGCACTTAGAGCCTAGTTCCCTAGCTGGGCACATGCACATCTGGGGAGAACTAATGAAAAATCTGTAGTTGTCATCTTGAGTGGCATCTGTCCCTTGGTTTCAGAATGTCGTGGGTCTGACCATAGGCCACTTATTGGTTTACGTGGATTTGTGTACTTACTGAAAACAAAGTACAAGATATATCTTATAATTTGTGTTATCCTTTTGAATCTGCATATATCTGTAAAGGTGAAGTGAAGGAGTAGTATAAAAGAGTTCATCTTTTCTTGACTAATAAAGGTTTCTTTTGTTAAAGTTCATCTGATGACTCCCATGATTCTGATCAGTAGTGTCTTTCATGTATTTAAACAAAAATTACAAGTTGGAATCTATCAAGGCATGTTCCACCTTGGGATCTGACTGGAAAAGGCACCTGGATGCCATCTGACTCTTTCTACTAAGTAAAATCTTAACTTTTGAATCAGTTAAATTTTCAATACATTCTTGCAATTTTTGTTCCTTTATTCTTTCTTGGAACGTGGGTGTTACTAGCTGCTCATCCCAAGTTGTCTTTTAACTGAGAGGACAGTTACGAGTCAACCACATCTGCAATCACATTTAAGTCAAACTGGGTCAGGATATTAGTGAACCAGATGAGTTTTTACAACAATCGATGATAATTTAATGGTCATCATTACTGAAACAAGTTTCAATTCCAGATTTATTAATTGAATTTAAATCCCACTAACTGCTGTAGTGGAATTTGAACCCAGGCCCCAGATCATTAGCCTGGGCCTTTGAATTACTAAGACAATGACATTACCACTACAAAAGCACCACCACCCCCCCCAAACTTTCCTGCCTCATGGGGAGAGGTGAAGATTTAATATGAAGGTACCCTTGGTGTTGCCAATTCTGTTTTTACGTATTGTACTCTTGTAGGGTTTTATTACATGACCTCTCCAACCATATTTTGTCAATATTTTTGGCTCATTCACAATATTTTTGTAACTAAAAATAAAGAGAATGAGATAGAACTTTTTTCTGATGATTTTATGAACTTTGAGGCTGAGATGCTCACAGCAGTGTCTAGGAGATTAATCTTTAATTCCTGCAGGCTTCAGGATAATCTTGAAGAGTTGGCAATCCCACTTGTAATTCTCTATTAACACCCCTGAAAAGGAGAATCTCTAAAGCTCCAGATTTTAGAAATGTTCCAAGCTCCAAGTTAAAAGCATGAACATTATTACACACATTTCAGTCAGCAGCAGTCCTCGAGAAAAACAGTCCTTAATTCGAAAAACATCTCTCAGGGGTCATATGTCACTTTGATTACAAAGTATACTGCTGTTCATCTGTACATTACTTTTGCAGCAACAATGTAATGTCTGTATTACGAATACATGCTTCATCAGTCACCAAAATTAGGTTAAATTCAGTAACAAGATAATGTTGTTTAGGGCAAGAAAAACAAAATAATTTCAGTAAACTTATACTTATCAGTTAAGCCTGTGCATGTTGCAATACAACTGCCCACATTTCCAAATGTAAAACTGCAACTTGTCTCATTGGGCAAGTACATAAACTCTTTCATTTATATGGTTGTTGATTCCATCACCTCATTTGATAGGGACATATGAAATAGGAACCGAAATAGGCCATTGGGCCCCTTGGGCCTGCTCCACAATTCAATAAAATCATGGTTGATTCGATTGTCATGAGTTCCACATTCTCATCCACCTCCAATAACCTTTGATTCCCTTGCCTAAACAGAATTTATCTACCCCTACCTTAAAATATATTCAGCGATCCATTGGTTGTGATATTTTAAGTTTCTCAGATTCTGGTAAGATCCCAGTGGATTGGAAACGTGTTAATATGACGCCCCTATTCAAAAAGGGTGAGAGGCAATAAGTAAAAAACTATTGACCGGTTAGCTTGACCTCTTTGGTGGAAAAGGAGAGAAGCAAGAAGTAGGAAACTATTGGCTGGTTTAGCTTGACTTCTATGATGGGGAAGTTGCTGGAATCAATCATTAAAGGAGGATATGAATAAGCATTGGGAAAGACAAAGCTCAATCTACCATTGTCAGCATGGTTTTATGAAAGGAAGTCATGCTTGACCAACTTATTTGAATTCTTTGAGGGCATAACCAGCAAGTTGGGTAGTGGGAAAGTTGTGGATGTGGTATATCTGGACTTCCAGAAGGCGTTTGACAAGATGCCACGTAGAACATTGATCCAGAAGGTGAGATGGCAGGGGACTGGGGGGTAGAGTACTAGATTGGATTTTGGATTGGCTGACTGATAGGAAGCAGAGGGTTGGGATAAATGGGTCCTTCTCTGGTTGGCAAAATGTAACTAGCAGGGTTCCACAGGGCTCAGTCCTCAGACTGCAACTGTTTGCAATCATATAAATTATCTGCAAGCAGGGACAAAGTGTAACAAAGCAAAATTTGCAGATGATACTAAAATAGATGGGAAAGCAGGCAGTGAAGAGGATGTACAGATTTTACAGATGGATATAGATAGGCTAGGAGAATGGGCCAACATTTGGCAGATGGAGTTTAATGTGGATATATGTGAGGTTATCCATTTAGGCAGAAAAAAAAATGGCAAATTACCTAAATAGAAAGCTGATTCAAAATGCGTCAGTGCAGAGGAATCCGGGTGTCCATGTTCATGAATTGCAGAAAGCTGGTATTCAGGTGAAGCATGTGATAAAAAACGGCAAATGAGATGTTGGCATTTGTCGCATAAGGACTGGAGCATAAAAGTAGAGAACTGTTGTTGCAGTTGCCTAGGGTGTTGGTAAGACCGTATCTGAAGTCATGTGTCCAGTTTTGGTCTCCTTATTTGATGAAGGTGTGGTGACATAGGAGGCAGTTCAGAAGAGTTTTGCCAGATTAATTCTGGGGATGAAAGGGTTGACATACAAAGAGAGATTAAACAATTTGGGCTTACACTTGCTGGAGCTTAGAAGGATGAGAAGGGAATCTGATCAAGGTATATAAAATTTTGAAAGGGATTTATAAAGTAAATGTAGACCAAATGTTTCCTCTTATGGGGCAATCTAGAACAAGAGATCATAGGTATGGGTTAAGTGGCAATAGATTTAAAATGGAGATGAGGAGGAATGACTTCTCCCAGAGGGTGGTGAACTTTCGGAACTCGCTGCCCCATAGCACAGTGGAGTCTGAACCTTTGAATGGTTTCAAGGAGGAGACAGATATATTTCGAATAAAAAACGGATAAGGAAATATGGGGGACAGGTGGGGATGTGGATTTGAGACCAGGAAGAGATCAGCCATAGTCTGACAGAATGGCGGAGCAGGCTCAAAGTGCTGAATTTGCCTAATTCTGCTCCTAATTCATATGTTCCTATAACCCTGCTTCCACCACCTTCTGAGGCAGAGTTCCAAAGTTGCACATCCCTCCAACAGAAAGGACTCTTATCTGATCCAAGGGTGACATATTTTTTATACCGTATATTAATTTAAGAAATCAAATGGCTCCCCTTGAGCAAGGAGGACTGAGTGTACAACAATAATCTAAGGCAATACATTACAGCTCCATTTGCAGATAAAATCTATCCTCAAATATGAAAGTACTCCATACATTAAAAAAAGTTTGTTAAACATAGCTTCCTTTGTCTTTGCACAAAAAACAATTTTATCTTTATTTTTTCTTGAGTTAAATCAGATGTCATTGCAGGTTACACCAAACACTCCTTTTTGGCATTCATGAGAATTTAAATAGCAGAGGATGTTTTGATCTGTCGACCCCGGCATAGTGAACAAATTATGTTGGTATAAAGTAGCACAGACTATTGGAAGTTTCTCCACACCTAATTTGATCATATGATAGAGGAGAAAGTTTACTGGGAATTTTGCAGGTATATTTTAAAAATGGTCTTGGTGTTTAGATATCATAAGTAACACAATGGTTAGGATTGCCTCACAGCCCCAGGGACCAGTGTTCAATTCCGGCCTAGGGTCACTGTCTGTGTGGAGTTTGCACATTGTCCCCATGTCTGCGTGGGTTTCCTCTGCATGCTCTGGTTTCCACCCACACTCCAAAATATGGGCATTAGTTTGAGTGGTCATGCTAAATTGCCCTTTAGTGTTTGGGAACTAGGAGGGCAAATACGTAGGTCACAGGGATAAGACCCAGGTGGGATTATTGCTGGTGGAGGTTTGATGGGCTGAATGGCCTCCCTGTGCACTGCAGAGATTCTATGAAGTCCCATACATGGGCATAAAGTTTCATGGACAGGAGAGAAATGATTGATGCAATTAGTTCTCTACTTATAGGTTTCCTATTTTAGCTGGTCAATAATTCATTCATAGATCTTACTTCCGTCACTAATAACAATTGCCATTAAACTTTTGTGTAATCTACACAAGATGAACAGGGTACCAATGATATAAAATCAAGGTTATAATTATGATACTAGTAATAGCTATAATTGTACAGGATTTACAAATCCTTTTATTGCATTACTGTTGAAAAACAATGTATGAGTTGCAATGGATACCACAAAAAAGGTTCCAGATGCATAAACTGAGAAAGAGAAGATCAAACTATTTAACATACATCATCTAATTCTAGGTATGTGTACATGCATCTTTAGCTCAGTTAGCAGTTAACAGGTTAGTGATGCAGAGTTTCAACTCCTATATTGGCTAAGATTATTCATGAAGGCCCACCTTCTCAACCTTGCTCCCTCGTCCAAACTATGGCAATTCTCAGGTTAAATCACCACCAGTCAGCACTCCCCCTCAAAGGGCAGAGCAGCCTATATTCATCTGGGACTACGGTGACTTTAGCTTACTCTGCATACAAGTATATTTACACCATATATAGTTTACGTACATTATACTGCATACACATCTAGTACAAACATGATTCTTAGAAACATTCAATTTTGATATCTGCCTTCTGTGTTTAACGTAGGGTCCGCAATGACCCCTTCCAAACCACTATCTAGTAAGTAACTTTTTCACAGGTTTATCGGAAACACACAAAAAATAATTCACAGTAAAAATTAAAAGTTGGATTTTGAGCTTTCACATCAATAAAAGATTGAAATTTTTATTTGCTACCCATCTGACCTCAAAACACACATGCTCCACATTAATTCAATATGTTGTTAAGCAGGAATAAGCTCAAACAGAAACCACACAAATTTGGAAACTTCAAATATAGTTTGAATTATAATTCAAAATTTTGAATTATAATAATTCAAAATAGAATTAAATTTGTAGTTTTAAAGGGCAATCCATCAGAAGGGAGTCGCAATGAATAATTTATTTCTCTGCTTATCTCGTTATATATCCCAAGTCATAAATATTTGGGTTATATTACATTTATATTTTCAACTGTATTTCATCAAGCAATTAAAAGCAACTACATCAACAGCTGACAAAGTTCCAATGAAAGATCACAGGCTTTAAATGTTTTCATTTTCCTACAGATCATTCCAGTCCTGCTGAGTATTTCCAACATTTTCTGTTTTTACAGCAACAGCTGAAGCTGCTTGAGACCAGATATCTCAATTGCCTATCACTTTTTCGTAATTTGAAAGAACAAAAACTTTTGCAGCCTAAACAATACAACTGAATTAGTACTCATGACTCATAAATAGATGTGTCCAATTTCAGAACAGAATCCCTGCCAATTGTCAAAGTTGGTTTAAAACCACTAAAAGTCCAAGGGCAGCATATATTAGATTGTTCTTTCTATTTCCTGACCTTACAATATCATAAATTAACACAGAAGGAACTATTCAGCCCATCATGACTGCAGGCATTTTGACCTTTGAATTAATATTATTCCTCTGCAATTTTCACACATATACCATATACATTCACACACACAACTCACACAAACATTTCCTTTTTGAAGATCTGCTTCCATCACATTTTGAGATAGTGCATTTCAGATCTAACTATTTACTGCTTTGAAAACTTCACATCTTCCCAAGGTTGCCAATTATCCTAAAATCAATGTCCACTGTTTACCAACCCTTCTGCCAGTGCAAAGTTTCTCCTTATTTACCTTAATTGAAGCAAGATAGAGAAAATTAAGGGGGATTCTGCCATAGGAGTCCATTAGATTGGGGGTTACTGCTGTTATGAGAGATGGTCAGAACTACAGAAGAGCACAAATGGAGTGGAACTGGTACTACACATGCACAAGATTTAAAGAACTGAATTACAAGAAAAGCAATATTCCAATGCATGCAACCCAGGACAGTGGGCTCAGTTACAAGACCAACCCATATAATAAGGGACGGCTGGTTACCTTGAAACCTTCATAATTTTAAGTCTCTTCATAACCTTCTATGCTACCTCCACATAATGGAATTCACTCATCCCTGGCACATCAGAGGCTTTGTTTTCAAAATACATTTGTTCTCAGGGAAATATTGTAATATACTGGCAGCAAAAAAAATTAAGAAGAAAGGAATTACAATCCCAGACAGTAACAAATCATGGAGTTTAAAATGAGGTTGTAAGTTGCTGTCATAGCTTCAGAAAAATATAACATAAGAACATAAGAAATAGGAGCAGGAGTAGGCCATCTAGCCCTTCGAGCCTGCCCCGCCATTCAATAAGATCATGGCTGATCTGTTGTGGCTCAGTTCCACTTTCCCACCCTCTCCCCATAACCCTTAATCCCCTCTCTTATCAAGAACCCATCAACCCGCTTCTTAAAAATATTTAGCGAGGCAGCCTCCACCACTTCAACGGGCAGAGAATTCCAGAGATTCACCACCCTTTGAGTGAAGAAGTTCCTCCTCAACTCCGTTCTAAACCGCCTCCCCTTTATCTTGAGGCTGTGCCCCCTAGTCCTACTGTCTTTTTTGAGCGGGAAGAGTCTCTCCACCTCTATCCTATCCATCCCATTCATCATCTTATACGTCTCAATGAGATCTCCCCTCATTCTTCTAAACTCTAACGAGTACAAGCCTAGTTTATTCAGCCTCTCCTCATAGCTCAATCCCCTCAACTCCGGTATCAGCCTAGTAAACCTCCTCTGCACTCCCTCCAGGGCCAAAATATCCTTGCGCAGGTGCGGCGCCCAAAACTGCACACAGTACTCCAGCTGCGGCCTCACCAATGCCCTATACAGCTGCAGCAAGACCTCCCTACTTTTATATTCAATCCCCCTCGCTATGAAGGCCAGCATCCCATTCGCCTTCCTGACCACCTGCTGCGCCTGCAAGCTGGGTTTTTGCGACTCATGCACAAGGACCCCGAGGTCCCTCTGCACCGTCGCCTGCTGCAGTTTTTCGCCACGTAAGTAATAGTCCTTCCTACCATTCTTCCTACCAAAGTGGACCACCTCACACTTGCCAACATTAAATTCCATTTGCCATTTCCTGGCCCATTCGCCCAGCCTATCTAGATCCTTCTGCAGACTCTCCACACCCTCCGCACAATTTGCCTTTCCCCCAATCTTGGTGTCATCAGCAAATTTCGACACCCTGCACTCGGTTCCCTCCTCCAGATCATCTATATAAATGGTAAATAGCTGAGGCCCCAGCACCGACCCCTGGGGCACCCCACTAGTCACCAACCGCCAATCCGAATAGCACCCATTGACCCCCACTCTCTGCCTCCTATTTGACAACCAATCCTCTATCCACGCTAACACCCTACCCCCAACTCCATGTCCCCTGACCTTCTGCAATAACCTCTTGTGAGGTACCTTGTCAAACGCCTTCTGAATATCCAGAAAGACCACATCCACCGGCTCTCCTCTATCCACTGCCCTAGACACATCCTCATAGAACTCCAGTAAATTTGTCAGACACAACTTCCCTTTAATGAAACCGTGTTGCGTCCGCCCTATCAAGCAATTCCCTTCAAGATGCCTCGCAATTTCCTCCTTAATGACGGATTCTAACATTTTACCTACCACAGACGTTAAACTAACCGGCCTATAATTCCCCGCCTTTTGCCTGGCACCCTTCTTAAACAACGGCGTAACATTAGCCGTTTTCCAATCTTCCGGCACTTCCCCGGAATCCAGCGACGTCTGGAAAATAACCACCAAGGCATCCACTATCACCTCCGCCATTTCTTTCAGAACCCTCGGATGCATTCCATCCGGTCCTGGGGACTTGTCCACAATCAGCCCCTCCAGTCTGTCGAGCACCACCTCTCTAGTAACAGTAATGTCATTAAGACCCTCCATTCCTACCACCTTTCCATCGCTAACACCCAGCAAATTATTCACGTCCTCCTCCGTGAAGACAGAAACAAAAAAGTTATTCAAGACCTTAGCCATATCCCCATCCCCTACCACTAGCTCCCCTTTCTCATCCTCTAAAGGACCAACGTTCACCCTAGCCAGCCTCTTCCTTTTTATATATTTATAAAAACTCTTGCTATCCTTTTTTATATTAAGTGCTAGCCCAGCCTCATAGCTTCTCCTACCCTCCTTTATCAACTTCTTTGTCAATCTTTGTTGACATTTAAACCTTTCCCAATCCTCTTCTCGCCCACTGCTCTTAGCTACTCTAAATTCCTCCGCTTTTAATTTAACACTTTCCTTCACCTCCTTCGTTATCCACGGCTTATTACCTCTCTTCCTACTGTCCTTTTTAACCATCGGAATAAATTTCTGCTGAGCACCAAGAAAGATCTCCTTAAAGATCCTCCACTGCTCCTCAGCAGACCTACCTTCCAACGCACTCCCCCAGTCCACATTCGCCAATTCTTCTCTCATCCTACCATACTCCCCTCTATTCAAACAAAGGACGCGTGTCCGGGAACCCACTTTCTCCTCCTCCATCTGCACCAGAAACTCCACCATACAATGATCACTCTCTCCAAGAGGATCCTTCACCGCAAGGTCCCTAATTCTACCCGCCTCATTACATAGCACCAGATCCAAGATAGCTCGCTCCCTCGTCGGCTCCAACACACACTGTTCAAGGAAATTATCCCGGCAGCATTCCAAGAACTCCTCCTCGAGCCCACCTCGTCCAACATGGGTCAACCAATCAATATGCAGATTGAAATCTCCCATAACTACTGCCGTCCCATTCCTGCACGCCGCACTTATTTGCGTGTTAACAGCCCGCCCCACCTCCAGATCATTATTCGGGGGCCTATAGACGACACCCACCAGCGTCTTCCTCCCTTTGCTGTTCCTAATCTCCACCCACAACGATTCCACGTTCTGCTCTTTGGCTCCGATATCATCCCTTGCTACCACCTTGATACTATCCTTAATCAGCAGAGCTACGCCACCCCCTCTTTCCTCCTGCCTATCCTTCCTAAACACTTGATAGCCCTGTACATTCATCTCCCAGTCCCTGTCACATTGCAGCCACGTCTCTGTAATGGCCACCAGATCGTATCCATAAGCCTCTGAGCTGGTTTACCTCACCTTCATACCACAAGCATGTTCAATGGTTTCCTGTCATTAGGTTAGAGAGTACAAAGGACTGCCTAGCTAGCAGCAGACGGTGACTGCTGTTATAATCTCAGCTGCTTTTACAAGTCAGATCTCAGGGTGGACGACATGCTTGTGGTATGATAGGTCCTAACTTTTATTTTTAGTTTAGATACTGTTACTTTAGATAAGGATATGTTGGCATACAGAGGTTCATCAGGATGTTGCCTGGGATGAGGAGAGATGGGATAATCTGGAATTGTTTTCTTTAAAGAGAAGACAAAATTGAGTTGCATAAGACTATGAGGGGTATGGACACAGTGAGCAGAGAGCTGCTGTTTCCCTTGATGGAGGGGTTAATCATTTTTTTTTAAAGGAGGTATAAGGGGCAGGATATTCAGAGGGAATTTGACAAAAAGCTTTTTCACTCAGAGGGTGGTGGGCACCTGGAATGCATTGCCTGGCAAAGTAGTGGAGATCATAAACCTTACAACCTTTAGAAAATATTTAGATGAGCACTTGAAATATAACATTCAAGGATATGGGGCAAGTGCGGGAAAATGGGATTAACACACCTTTAGTGGTAATGCAACAAGATCTGGACAATATCCAGGCTTGGGCTGACAAGTGGCAAGTAACTTTATCACCCAAATACCAGGCAACAACCATCAGCAATAAAGAGACACTCTAACCACCACCCTTTGACATTTAATGGTGTAACCATCACTGAATCCCCCACTGTCAACATCCTAGGGGTAACCATTGACCAAAAACTCAACTGGACTCACCACATAAACGTAGTGGGTACAAGAGCAAATCAGAGGAATACTGCGGCAAGTAGTCACCTCCTGGCTCCCCAAAGTCTATCCACCATCTACAAGGTATAAGTCAGGAGTGTGATGGAATACTCCCCATTTGCCTGGATGGGTGCAGTTCCAACAATACTCTAGAAACTTGACACCATCCAGGACAAAGCAGCCCGCATGATTGGCATCTCATCTACAAACATTCAATCCCTCCACCACCAACGCTCAGTAGCAGCAGTGTGTACTATCTACAAGATGCACTGAAGCAATTCACCAAAAATCCTTAGACAGCACCTTCCCAAACCCACAACCACAAGGGCAGCAGATACATGGTAACGTCACCACCTGCAAGTTCCCCTCCACTCACCATCCTGACTTGGAAATATGTCACGGTTGCTAGGTCAAAATCATGGAAATCCCTCCCTAACGGCATTGTGGATCAACCATTCAAGGCGGCAGCTCACCAGCACCTTCTCAAGGGCAACTAGGGATGGGCAATAAATGCTGGCCAGCCAGCAATGCCGATGCCCCTCAAATGAATAAAAGAAAAGTTGTCAGTGCAGACTCGAAGGACTTTTTCTGCACTGTATGACTATTCAAGGAAGGCAGCCATTGAACAGAAGCACTGGAGTCAGCTGATGAATTTTTAACAAAAGAATAAAACATTTGTTAAATAAAGATTAATTATTTTACAACACTCCTTCACCCCCACCATACTTTTACAGATAAATGATTACACTAAGTTACAAAATCTACCTCATACTCTAATGTTCACAGTACGTGCACTGTTCACGTAAACCAATAGGTCAGATATAACACATTTTGAAACCAAGTGACAGATGCCACCTAAAACAACTTCCATAGATATCTAATGAACTCCTCTCAGGCACTTCTCTCGCCAGTCTGTCACACCAGTTTCCAATCTCTACTATCGAAGAACATCTATGGAATCTTCCCTCAAATTACGCTCTCTTGGCTGCCTTCACCAAGGACCTATCTCCAGAGTTTCAATTCTCCTTTTGATATTCCTCTGCCGTAGAGTGCCACATGTAAAAGTGGCCAATCTCAATCTTCACCTTTCACACATCTCAGATATCGAGCCCTGCCAACAGAGCACCACTGCTTCATAGACCCATAATAAGGAGTCTCCAACTTTCTGGACAACTTGGATCTCTGGCTTCTTGCAAGTCCACTTTACTTTGTGTGCTTTCTACAGTTTTGCTTTTTTGGAGTCTCTATGCTCCTCACTCCTAAGTTAGAACATGGAACATAGAAAAACTACAGCACAAACAGGCCCTTCGGCCCACAAGTTGCGCCAATCATATCTCTACCTACTAGGCTTACCTATAACCCTCAATCCTATTAAGTCCCATGTAGTCATCCAGAAGTCTCTTAAAAGATCGAATTTGCCTCCACCACCACCGACAGCAGCCGATTCCACACATCCACCACCCTCTGAGTGAAAAACTTACCCCTGACATCTCTTCTGTACCTATTCCCCAGCACCCTAAACCTGTGTCCTCATGTGGCAGCCATTTCAGCCCTGGGAAAAAGCTTCAGAATCCACTTGATCAATATCCCTCTTATACACCTCTATCAGGTCCCCTCTCATCCTTCATCTCTCCAAGGAGAAAAGACCAAGCTCTCTCAACCTATTCTCATAAGGCATGTCACCCAATCCAGGCAACATCCTTGTAAATCTCCTCTACTTCCACATCCTTCCTGTAGTGATGCGACCAGAACTGAGCACAGTACTCCAGTGGGGTCTGACCAGGGTCTTATATAACTGCAGCATTATCTCTCGACTTCTAAACTCAATTCCTCGATTGCTGAAGGCCAGTACACCATACGCCTTCTTAACCACATCCTCTATCTGCAAAGCCAATTTGAGAGTCCTATGAACCCAGACCCCAAGATCCTTCTGATCTTCCACACTGCTAAGAGTCTTACCCTTAATATTATATTCCTTCATCCCATTTGACCTGCCAAAACGTACCACTACACATTTATCCGGGCTGAAGTCCATCTGTCACTTCTCTGCCCAGTCTTGCATCCTATCTATGTCATGCTGCAACTTCCGACATCCCTTCAAACTATTCACAACACCTCCAACCTTCATGTCATCGGCAAACTTACCAACCCATCCATCCACTTCCTCATCCAGGTCATTTATAAAAATCACCAACAGCAAGGGTCCCAGAACAAATCCCTGGGACACTCCACTAGTGACCAACCACCATGCAGAAAAAGACCCATCTACAACCACACTCTGCCTTCTGCGGGCAAGCCAGTTCTGGATCCACAAAGCAACATCCCCTTGGATTCAGCCTTGCTGAAGTCCATATAAACCACATCTACAGCTTTTCCTTCGTCAATGTGTTTAGTCACAGTTTCAAAAAAACTCAATCAGGCTCATAAGGCACGATCTGCCTTTGACAAAGCCGTGCTGACTACTTTTGATCATAGTATACTTCTCTAAATGTTCATAAATCCTGTCTCTTAGGATCTTTTCCATCAACTTACCAACCACTGAGGTTAGACTCACCGGTCAATAATTTCCTGGGCTATGTCTATTCCCTTTCTTGAATATAGGAACCACATCCGAAATCCTCCAGAACCTCCCCCATCTCCATCAATGACGCAAAGATCATCACCAGAGGCTCTGCAATCTCTTTCCTCACCTCCCACAGTAACCTGGGGTACATCCCATCCGGTCCCGGTGACTTATCCATCTTGATGCTATTCAAAAGCTCCAACACATCCTCTTTCTTAATGCCCACGTACTCAAGCTTTTTACTCGGCCGCAAGCCTGCACTACAACCAAGATCCTTTTCCACAGTGAATACCGAAGTAAAGTATTCATTGAGTGCCACTGCTATTTCTACTGGTTCTATGCAAATTTTCCCACCGTTACATTTTATAGGTCCTATTCCTTCACATCTCATCCTTTTACTCTTCACGTATTTGTAGAACACCTTAGGGTTCTCCTTAATCTTAGCTGCGAAGGCCTTCTCATGACCCCTTCTGGCTCTCCTAATTTCCTTCCTAAAGCTGTATACTCCTCTAGATCCCTAACATTACCTAGCTCCCTGAATCTTTTGTATGCTCTTCTTTTCTTTTTGACTAGATTCGTTACAACTTTCGTGCACCACGGCTCCTGCAACCTACCAAAACTTCCCTGTCTCATTGGAACATTGTCATGCAGAACTCCAGACAAACGTTCATTGAAAATCTGCCACGTTACTTTGGTACATTTCCCCGAGAATATCTCCTTCCAATTTACGCCTCTAATTTCCTGCCTGATGGCTTCATATTTCCCCGTACTCCAGGTACTTTCCTAGCTTGCCTGATCCTATCTCTCTCCAGTACGAGTGTAAAGAAGATAGAGTTATGATCACTATCCCCAAAATGATCTGATACCTGTCCAGGTTCATTACCCAATACCAGATTGAGTACAGCCTGTCCTCTTGTAGGCTTATCCACATACTGTGTCAGGAAACCCTCCTGAACCCACCTAACAAACTCCTCCCCATCCAAACCCCTTACCCTAGGGATATTCCGGAAATTAAAGTGTCCCATCACGACAACTCTGTTGTCACTCAATAAACCATTTTTTCCAGATTTCTATTCTTCGTTCCTTCGACTAGGAGCTCTTCTTGGAACTTGCTTCTGTGTCTCACCCAGGTTTCAGGACCTTTGTGTTCTTTAGTTTGGGGTCTGCAATCTACAGTCTCCCTTCATGCCTGCCTGTTTCATTAGTTTCTAGGACTAGTGTATCCTTCTGGGTTACTTTGTCCCAGCTGAACTCAAACTGTTTTTGCTGTCTCTTTGGGTTCCTGGTTGCGAGACAACAGCCCAGTTTTGATACCATATTGGCTTCAAAGTCGTAAAACCTTCATAAAAATGCAGCCATTTTCAAAATGATCCTAAAACTGAAGTTCTTAGCACACAAAAAAATACAAATTAAATTTAAAACTTAAAGCTAGGCTATTTTCTAATACCCACAACTATAAATGACCTAAAACTATTTCCTATCACTACAAAATGCTAAACGTAGTATTAATTGCTCATAATACATCAACTGATAACAAGCGTTTACCATTCACTATGATCTTCTGGAGAAAAATTAATATTGTGCATTGGGAATAATTTATCCATTATGCTAAATAATGAAACAAACTGTTTTGTTCTAATTTTGTCTCCAGCCAAACAAAAATGTATTCTGGATCTGTACGAGTCAGTATACACTCCAAAAATATAATCTGCCACAACGCAGATGCAGATTTTTCAGTCCTTATAAAATGTCTTACTTCTTGATCCCTGGAATATCTTGCAAAGGGAAGCCTCCAGGCCGCTTGTCAATCAGACATTGGGGGATGAATAACTTAGGAAAAAGTAAAGAAAGCATCCTGCTTGCAGAGTACAAGGAGCATGGAGCCAAATTAAATCAACTTCAAAAGGTTATATTCTCTGACTATTACGCAAGACACATGCAAATTTGCATGGGGATAAATAGATTATAGAGGTGAACATGTTGCTGAAGCACTGGTGTGGAAAGGGGGGAAAATAGGACAATAACACAAGAAGGAACTGTACTGTTGAAACTGGTTCTTCCTGAAGTCTAATAGAAAGGTTGAATAGGACAGAACACAAGGAATATGTAAACTGGAGGGAGGTGGGTTCAGGTAGAAAAGATAATATAAATTATCGTTCTGAAAAAAAAATGGATAGGTGATAGCTGTCAAAAATTGTGTCAATAAAGGGGAAACTAAAACATGTAAATTAATCAAACCAGGAGAAACAAATAAGAAACATGCAAGTAACACATGAGAGCAAAGGACAGGTTCGGTGTCTGGCCCAAATAAGAGTTCCTTATATAAACAAATGGTGCATGTAAGAGGAAGGTATGTATGCCAGATATCCCAAGGAAACTAGTAGTGAATCAGGAGTAGTAACTCACCAAAATTAATGTGAGCAAAATAACGGAGAGAGTAATAGCACTGAAGACTGACAATCACCAAGATCAGACATTTTGAGGTCAGAATTTTAAGGGAAGTAGATGAGGGCATTACAGCTGTTCTACTTATAAAAACTTTGCAAGTTCTCACAATTCGAACACAATTTTCTAATCCAAAGTAATTGTTTATTTCATTCTGCTATTAAAGGGAACAAACAGAAAACAGAATTATAGACCGGTTAGCCTAACAGCTGCTGTCTATGAGTCTATAATTAAGATAGGGTAACAGAACACCTTAAAAACTTCCAGCTGATCATAGAACCAGCACGATTTGTGGAGGGTACATCCTCCCTGACAAACCCAAGTGAATTTCCTTCAAAGATTGTGCAAGTAGTAAACAGGGGAATGAACGTCTACAGATGTTCTTATGAACTTCCAAAAGTCATTTGATAAATACCTATTAGGAGACCTGAAAGAGTTAATAATCACAAAGTTTAAAAATCACATTTTCTGCTCGCTGCCAAATTCAGTCACACAGGGAAAACTAAAGCAGACCCAGATAAGAGTCAAGGACCATATGACTCCATTACTAGGGAGGCCTCAGTCACACAGCATACACATAAGACCTCCATTGAATTATACCCAGTTGCAGCTTGTCAGTGTCTGTTCAAACTAGACACAATGGGACAGGGGAGCTGATATACCTCTGGTTAGAAATAGATAAGTAGAAAGAAATACATGCTTAGTGATATTACAATTAGGTAGATGTGCACAAGTTGCAATAGGACAATTATACCCTATGTTACGCACGATGTAATCCTGATCAGTAGTTGTAAGTGGAAGCAAATAACTTCCGTGTGAATGCAGCTGGCTCACTTCCGTGTGAATGCAGCTGGCTCACTTCCGTGTGAATGCATATCTTTGATTGCTATATTTTTTGTAACTGGATTTCTTGTAACCGGATAAAAGACTGCACAATTCTTGGATTAACGCTCTATGTGATGGCCCACTAGTTGGAGCACTGGGGCCAGCCCATACTATCATTCAAAATAAAGGCCTTGTCTTGAAATGCCAAGAGTCTTTGTCTGGTTTTCTCCAGAACGAGAACGTGAAGAACATGGGACAGGGGAGCTGATATACCTCTGGTTAGAAATAGATAAGTAGAAAGAAATACATGCTTAGTGATATTACAATTAGGTAGATGTGCACAAGTTGCAATAGGACAATTATACCCTATGTTACGCACGATGTAATCCTGATCAGTAGTTGTAAGTGGAAGCAAATAACTTCCGTGTGAATGCAGCTGGCTCACTTCCGTGTGAATGCAGCTGGCTCACTTCCAGTGAGCAAAACAGCTGCATTGTTCTCCCTAATTTGACCTTTAGCTAAAATTCAAGATCATAGAATTGAAGGCAAAACATTGACCCAGTTAGGTGATTTGTTGAATGGAAGACCACAGAAATTAGGGACAAAGGGCAGGTACTTGCATTGGCAGGATGTGACTAATGGTGTCCTGCAAAAATCTGTATTTATTAATGTCTAAGGTTATGGAATAGAAAGCCAAAAATCAAAATGTGTGATGGTAAAGAACATAAGAAATAGGAGCAGGAATAGGCCATCTGTCCCTTCGAGCCTGCCCCGCCATTCAATAAGATCATGGCTGATCTGTCATGGCTCAGTTCCACATTCCCGCCCTCTCCCCATAACCCTTAATCCCCTCTCTTATCAAAAACCCATCAACCCGCGTCTTAAAAATATTTAGCGAGGTAGCCTCCACCACTTCAACGGGCAGAGAATTCCAGAGATTCATCACCCTTTGAGTGAAGAAGTTCCTCCTCAACTCCGTTCTAAACCGCCCCCCCTTTATCTTGAGGCTGTGCCCCCTAGTCCTACTATCCTTTCTGAGCGGGAAGAGTCTCTCCACCTCTATCCTATCCATCCCATTCATCATCTTATATGTCTCAATTGAGATCTCCCCTCATTCTTCTAAACTCTAACGAGTACAAGCCTAATTTATTCAGCCTCTCCTCATAGCCCAACCCCCTCAACTCTGGCATCAGCCTAGTAAACCTTCTCTGCACTCCCTCCAAGGCCAAAATATCCTTGCGTAAGTACGGCGCCCAAAACTGCACACAGTACTCCAGCTGCAGCCTCACCAGTGCCCTATACAGCCGCGGCAAGACCTCCCTACTTTTATATTCAATCCCCCTCGCTATGAAGGCCAGCATCCCATTCGCCTTCCTGACCACCTGCTGCACCTGCAGGCTGGGTTTTTGCAACTCATGCACAAGGACCCCGAGGTCCCTCTGCACCGTCGCCTGCTGCAGTTTTTCTCCACGTAAGTAATAATCCTTCCTACCATTATTCCTACCAAAGTGGACCACCTCGCACTTGCCAACATTAAATTCCATTTGCCAGTTCCTGGCCCATTCGCCCAGCCTATCTAGATCCTTCTGCAGACTCTCCACACCCTCCGCACAATTTGCCGTTCCACCAATCTTGGTGTCATCAGCAAATTTCGACACCATACACTCGGTTCCCTCCTCCAGATCATCTATATAAATGGTAAATAGCTGAGGCCCCAGCACCGACCCCTGGGGCACTCCACTAGTCACCAACCGCCAATCCGAATAGCACCCACTGACCCCTACTCTCTGCCTCCTATTTGACAACCAGTCCTCTATCCACGCTAACACCCTACCCCCAACTCCATGTCCCCTGACCTTCTGCAATAACCTCTTGTGAGGTACCTTGTCAATGCCCCTACTTCTTTCAGTGCTTCTTCCGAGTGATGTTAAACATGGATAATTACTGCATCGTCAACCGAGAGAAGGTAATAAATAGTGATCATTGCTCATGATGCCATAAGACTGTGTGGGATCGAGGATCAATGTTGAGGATAACCAAGTCTACGCACTTCCAATTGTACCACGGTGCTGCCAACTCTGGTGGTTCCAACCTGCTGGTTTTGAAGCTGATGCTACTCAGACCACAGTAAAACAGGGAGGTATTTAATACACTAGAAGGATTTAAAATTCTTAAGGACAGGGGTCAGATAGGCAACCTGCACTTAAAACTGATAAAGCAGCAGGACCAATGAGATGCATCCAAGGAAACTGAGGAGAGCGAGTGTGGAAATTGCAGTAGCACTGGGCATAATTTTCCATTCTACCTTCGACTCAGGAGTGGTGTCAGGGGGCTGGAGAATTGCAAACCTTCATTCAAAAAAAAAGGGTGAACAGATAAGTGCAGCAACTACAAGCCAATCAGTTCAAATTACGTGGAAACTTCAAAAACAATAATTAATAGTGACATGGTTAAAATAAGATTAATCAAGGAAAACCAGCTTGGATTTGTTATGGGAAAATCATGTTTAACTAACTTGAGCTTTTTGGTGAGGGGAATGTTGTTCATGGATTTCCAAAAGGTATGTGAGACAGATCAAAATCCTGGAACTCACTCCCCAAAAGTACCACGGGTATGACATGGACAACAACTGTTCAAGGCAGCTCAATACCACCATCTCAAGAGCAATTCGGGGTGGGCAATTAATGCTGGCCCAGCCAGCAAAGCCCACATCCCTTGAACAAATAAAACAAAATCAGCTGAAATGAGATATGCCAACATAAAAAGAACCTTTGAAGTTGTGTACAGATGTGAGAAATTCCATGCAGATGTGTACTGGAGAAAGATTATTGTGGATGATAATTACCCTCCATTAGCACAGATCTACAAGAAAAATCTGTGTAAACCAGCAGCAAATCTGCAGAGACTACTGATCAGAATTCAAAGTTACAATTTCACTTAACTGTAAGTCCAGAAGGGAAATGATGCTGTCAGAAGACCTATCTTATTTACTGCCACCCAGTAAAGATGAAGGTATAAAGATCCATCACATAGTAAACTTTGCACCACTGAAAGTGAGTCAAATGAGGCCAGCAAAGACAAAGACTTTTGTTCTCTTAATGTTCTCTCAGCAATTTATCCAAAGATGGCCTGTTAAGATACAGCAAACAATACAACAGGGATGATATCTCGCCAAAAGATGATGCTCTGCTGGCCAGATTCAGAATATTGTACACAAAATGATGCAAAACAAAACCTCTCGATAAGATACACAAAAGACACATGGGAATGAAGTGCAAGCTCAGAGCTATGCTCAAAAAAGACAGTAGGACTAGGGGGCACAGCCTCAAGATAAAGGGGGGGCGGTTCAGAACGGAGTTGAGGAGGAACTTCTTCACTCAAAGGGTGGTGAATCTCTGGAATTCTCTGCCCGTTGAAGTGGTGGAGGCTGCCTCGCTAAATATTTTTAAGAAGCGGGTTGATGGGTTTTTGATAAGAGAGGGGATTAAGGGTTATGGGGAGAGGGCGGGAAAGTGGAACTGAGCCACGACAGATCAGCCACGACAGATCAGCCATGATCTTATTGAATGGCGGGGCAGGCTCGAAGGGCCAGATGGCCTACTCCTGCTCCTATTTCTTATGTTCTTATGTTCTTATGTTCTTAAATCGACTGTGCACAGGGTAGGTATTCACAAATATGTTAGATGTATAATACACAGCACAAAGAGGAAATCATAACATCCAACTAAGGATGTTAGCTTAATATCCGTAATTGGGAAAATACTGGAATCTATCCTTAAGGAAGAAATAGCAGGACAACTGGAAAAGAATGGTTCAATCAAGCAGACGCAGCATGGATTCATGAAGGGAAAGTCATATTTGACGAATTTATTGGATTTTTATGAAGGTGTAACAAGTGCAGCTGACAGAGGGGAACTGGTGGATGTGGTATTTTTAGATTTCCAGAAGGCATTCGATAAGGTGCCTCACAAAAGGTTGCTGCAGAAGGTTAGGGTACATGGAGTTAGGGGTAAAGTGTTAGCGTGGATTGAGGATTGGCTATCTAACAGAGAGCAGAGAGCAGAGAGCTGGAATAAATGGGTGCTTTTCTGGTTGACTGATGTGATAGTGGTTCAGTTCCACTAGTCGGTGACTAGTGGCGCGCCGCAGGGATCGGTGCTCGGGCCTCAACTGTTTACCATATACACAGGCGATCTAGAGGAGGGGACTGAGTGTAGGGTAACAAAGTTTGCGGATGACACAAAGATGAGTGGGAAAGCAAACTGTGTGGAGGACACAGGAAGTCTGCAGAGAGATTTGGATAGGCAAGTGAGTGGGCAGGGATCTGGCAGTATAATGTTTTCAGGTGTGAGGTTATCCACTTTGGAAGGAATAATAGCAAAATGGACTATTATTTAAACGGTGAAAAATTACAACATGCTACTGTGCACAGGGACCTGGGGGTCCTTGTGCATGAATCACAAAAACTCAGTTTGCAGGTGCAGCAGGTGATCAAGAAGGCAAATGAAATGTTGGCCTTTATCGCGAGAGGGATGGAGTATAAAAGCAGGAAGGTCTTGCTGCCATTGTACAAGGTACTGGTGAAGTCACACCTACAGTACTGTGTGCAATTCTGGTCCCCTTATTTAAGAAGGATATTTTAGCTTTGGAGGGGTGCAGAGAAGGTTCACTAGATTGATTACGGAGATGAGGGGGTTAGCTTATGAGGACAGATTGAGTAGACTGGGCCTGTACTCATTGGAGTTTAGAAGACTGAGGGGAGATCTTATAGAGACATATAAAGATAACGAAAGGGCTAGACAGGGTAGAAGCAGAGAGATTATTTCCACTTAGAAAGGAAACAAGAACTAGAGAGCACAGCCTCAAAATAAGGGGAGTCAATTTAGAACATAGTTGAGGAGGAACTTCTTCTCCCAGAGGGCAGTGAATCTTTGGAATTCTCTGCTCATTGAAGCAGTGAAGGCTACCTCGTTAAACGTGTTTACGTCACAGATAGATAGGTTTCTGACCAAGAAGGGAATTAAGGGTTATGGGGAGCAGGTGGGTAAGTGGAACTGAACCACTATCAGATCAGCCATGATCTTATTGAACGGTGGGGCAGGCTCGAGGGGCTAAATGGCCTACTCCTGTTCCTATTTCTTATGTTCTTATAACTATTGAAATAACACCCAGACCATGGCATATTGGGAAGCTGATTAACTCATGTTATCAAGAATGGCATCTCCTAACAGGAAACAATACTCAAAGTTCCCTTTTATTAGAAAGGTGAAATATTTGAGAACCACAACAGCCATCTCAGCAGTACATATTTTGATGAGGAAGAGAATTGTAAGAGAGTAACGTGTGAAAATTAAACCCCTTTAATCTTTAGAAAAGTTTAAGGAATTGGCTGACCAAACAGGCTGATCATCACATGACCCAAGGGAACATGGATTTACAAAAAGACACATCCAGACGGTCAAGAGAACCCTCATGAACTGGCCAAAGATTAAAGATCCAAACCTTGCCTTATTACTACTGCAAGCTACACCTCTCAAGATTGAGATTAAATCATTTGCACAGCGACTGTATGGTAGAAAGTACACTGCAACTTTGCCAAGCAAGATACTTCCTCCTAGAACAACCCAATGATGCACACATAGAAGGAAGTCAACACTTCACAAGCAGGCCAAATCACTGCCAGAATTAGTGAGGGGGCAAATTGTACAAGTACAGAATCCAATCATGAAACCCTGCAAAAGTTTTTGGTGAAGCTGAGACTCCAAGGTCGTACATCATTGTTCTTCCAGTTTGGTCTCAGAGTCCGTATTCAGGCCAAACCTGAACTAGAAAAGCAGAAGAGGTCATGAACAACACCAGAAACATCAATAAAGAGTAACATAATATCGTCACAACATGCACAACATTATCAGTACAGTATTCCAACTTACCACAGAGGGAATGCCAAATCTTCAAGACTGAGGCATAACGGCCTAGAACCTAAGCTATACTGAATGATGTTTTTGAGAAAAGAAAACAAGCTATAAAAGGCTCTGTGTTCAGTTTAAAAGATTTCTTGGGAAAGGACAGTATGTTATTTATTTACAGACAGAAACTATATTGTTTTGTGCATAGATTTCCAGAATGCAACATCATTCACTAAATGTACTAATATTCAGTGCACAGCAGAGGGTGAGATCTGTGAAGTACATCCAAGTCCAAGAATTTTGTATCTAAAAGTCTGATTAATTGAACTTCTGAAAACCACATGATGTAACAATTACAGTACTAATGTCCTTGTGTATAATATTCCATTTTATTAAATTATCAGAGTAATAGACAACAAATTCAAGTTACCTGCATTCTACAGTGAAACCAGTCAAAGGAGTTCAAGTTTAAGGGCAAGTTAAGTATAGGATTTGCAGCATTATTCAGCACAAAACTGTCACAATATTGTGGAAGATACACTTTTGGAACTAATTCTGCAACTGCAGTGACCCTAACCACCTTCTAATCCATTTTTGGGTGTTTTATGCTCTCCCTTCACACAAGTGCTTTTGTTCCTCTGATTAACACAACATTACTCCACACAAACTGTCATTCTGATGGATATTTGCAAATATTTCAAAGTCAACAAAACTTCTGGTCTTACAAACATTTATCATTTTTATTTAACTATAGACTAAGTCTAAATGTAATATTTAGAAGAAATGGGTTATCCGCAAATAATGCCCATTTTCTACATGAAGATATTGTGCCATTTTACAAGCAGCAGTTTACACTACTAACATGGTCAATGGAACATTTAACGTGCATTGTGTTTGTATGAATTGAGACACTCGTTCAGTTGAGGTGTAGATGAAACAGCAATGGACAGATTGCACTCATTAATCATATTTACATTTATTTTAATATGAAAAGTAACCACAGTCACACAGATAGAAAAGATTTGGAGTACCATCTCAGGGGAGCTATACGTCTAATGGGGAACAGCAGAAACAATGACATATGCAGCTGCGACCTCACCTCAGGGTCAAAAAGCACACCAAATTTGCAAATGGTCTGGTGTGACTGTGGACAATAACCAAGGAGAGGATGGAATTGGTCGCTCAGGTCAGGGTTTGTGTTGAGAATCAATGACAATATTTTTGGTCTTTCCAATATTTAGATGGTGGAACTTTCTGCTCAAGCAGTGTGACAAATCAGAGCCAGTTGAAAGGTACAGAAAGGTGGTAGTGAGATAGAGCTGGGTATTCGCACTTTAGCGACTAATTTACATATGAAATCTAATGTGTTTTCAGGTGTCATGACAAAGGGGCAGGATAGGGGAGAAACAGGAGTGAACCAAGACAGATCCAGAGGAAACGGTGAACGAGTGAGATGGGGAGTCACACCAATTGACTTTATGACTATAAATGGCTAGATAAGAATGGAATCAGACTAGAGCAATCATCCAGTTAAATGGCACAGAAAAGGTATTCTTGACGTCAGAAGCAGAAATGCAATAGTTCTGAAATAAGTTTAAGTTTATTTGTTATCGTCACAAGTAGGCTAACATCAACACTGTAATAAAGTTACTATGAAAATCCCCTCATAGCCACACTGAGGCTCCTGTTCGGATATACTGAGGGAGAATTTAGCATGGCCAATCTACCTAACCAGTGCATCTTTCACACATCTTTCAGGAAACTGGAGCTCCCGGAGGAAAAGGTGACAAAAACGGTCAACGAAGGACGAGCCGTGGATGTCGTCTACATGGATTTCAGCAAGGCGTTTGACAAAGTCCCTCATGATAGGTTGGTGGAAAAGGTTAAGGCTCATGGGATACAAGGACAGGTATCTAGATGGATTGAAAACTGGCTAGGTAACAGGTGACAGAGAGTAGTAGTGGAAGGGTCCTTTTCTAGCTGGAGGTCTGTAACTAGCGGTGTGCCACAGGGCTCAGCACTGGGACCTCTGCTATTTGTAATATACATAAATGACTTGGAAGAGGGAGTATGTGGTGTGATCAGCAAGTTTGTGGATGACACGAAGATGGCTGGACTTGCTAATAGTGAGGAGCAGTGTCAAGCAATACAGCAGGACATAGATAGGCTGGTATATTGGGCAGAGAAATGGCAGATGGAATTTAATCCAGATAAATGCAAGGTGATGCATTTTGGAAGAAATAATGTATGGGGGAGTTACATGATAAATGGTAGGCCTATTAACAGTATAGAAACGCAGAGGGACCTGGGGGTGCAAGTACACAAGTCCTTGAAGGTGGAGAAGGTGGCGAAGAAGGCCTGCGGTATGCTTGCCTTTATAGGGAGGGGTATAGAGTATAAAAGCTGGTGTCTAATGTTGCAGATGTATAGAATGTTGGCTTGCCCGCATTTGGAGTACTGCGTCCAGTTCTGGTCGCCTTACTACCGGAAGGGCATGGAGACCCTGGAGAGAGTGCAGAGGAGGTTTACCAGGTTGCTGCCTGGTATGGAAGGGCTAAGCTATGAGGAGAGATTGGGCAAACTGGGGCTGTTTTCCTTAGAAAGGCGGAGAACGAGGGGAGATCTAATAGAGGTGGATAAGATTATGAAGGGTATAGATAGAGTGAACAGAGGTAAGCTTTTTCCTAGGTTGGATACAAAAATTACGAGGGGCCACGGGCTTAGGGTGAGCAGGGCGAGGCATAATTTGGATGTTAGAGGGAGGTTTTTCACACAGAGGGTGGTGGGGGCCTGGAATGCACTGCCAAGTAGGGTGGTGGGGGGCAGGCACGCTAGAGTTGTTTAAGGCTTACTTAGATAGGCACATGAGCGGACTAGAGATAGAGGGATACAGGAAACTGTTCTAAATAAAGATCAAGAGCCTTGGAACATCCCTGGGAATCAACTGATTCCTACGGACCTTCCAACATATTTCACGGCTCATTTGTCTTACTTCTGAGCTTCTGGGGATTCCATAAATGTCTGTCTAAGTTTTGCATGTTTATTGACGTCTTTTCTTTTACTTCACAGGTGATTCGGTCTGCCTTGTTGTCCACCAAGGAGCATACACGTGGTGGGTCGTGCGAGGGCTGCTCTTGGATGTTGCTTCGAGAGTTGCCTAGTGCTTCACGTCGTTAGTGTACACTTAAACTGGACCATCTGACTGGCAACATGACAGCTCAGTGACTATCACTGTTTGCTGTGCAGATACATGGATTTGGGCCAGTGTCTGAGAGAGTTTGCACATTCTCCCCGTGATTGCGAGGGTTTTCTCCGGGTGCTCCGGTTTCCTCCCACACCCCAAAAACGTGCTCTTAGGCTGATTGGTGTAACAAATTGTCCCTAAATTAGTCTTCCCTCAGTCTTCCCCAACAGGCACAGACAAAGGTCATAGGTAGAGGAGGACACTCAATGTTAAAATGGCGGCACGGGCTTGTTGGGCCGAAGGGCCTGTTTCCCGTGCTGTGTTGTTCTTTGTTGTTTGAAACCTATACAAACACAGGGAGAACGTGCAAACACCATGCATCTGTAGCATTCTTCATTGCGTAGGTCACAAAATGTCACAATATTGGCTATTTTTCCCCCAGTAGAAATAAGGCCAAATGATAGTTAAAAAATAATTTGAGACATGTGCACAGTGCCTCAGCAGCTCATATACACAGGCATGAAACCACTTGAGTCCGAGTACACAAGTAATTCATCCTTCAATGAAAATCACCCTATCCAGAAAATAATTTTAATCCCTTAATTTACAAATTTAACAGTTCAGATTTGCAAAACTTTACCTTTACAGAATGGAAACAAATGCTGAAACAATGACACATTCACCAAAATCTTGCTGCCGTTCGTGCTGGTGAGATAGAACATAGAACCCTACGGTGCAGAAACAGGCCCTTCAGCCCATGAGTCTGCACCTACCACAATCCCACCCAGGCCCTACCCCCATATCCCTACATATTTACCCGCTAATCCCTCTAACCTACACATCCCAGAATACTAAGGGGCAATTTTAGCATGGCCAATCAACCTAACCTGTACATCTTTGGACTGTGGGAGGAAACTGGAGCACCTGGAGGAAACCCACGCAGACACGAGGAGAATATGCAAACTCCACACAGTCAGTGAGCTGAGCTGGGAATCGAACCCAGATCCCTGGAGCTGTGAAGCAGCAGTGCTAACCACTGTGCTACCGTGCCGTCCATGGTGGGATCTTATGGTCCCACCAATAGCACATCCCCGCTGTGGGTTGCCTAGAAGCAAAGGGTGTGTTCAACGGGAAAGTCATTGATAAAATAATAAAAATGCTCCAACTCTTCCTCACATATGCTTTCAAGGATATTCAGGCGCACACATGCAAGTAATAAAGTGGGAGAGTATTAACTTGTCCAAGAATGCAAATAAAGTCAATTGTACATGGATGTTGTAAATTGATGACTTGGATAGTTTCAGACTGGATTTGATGATCTTTAATTCAATTTAAAGATTTTCATTGAGAATTTTGGTCTTCTGGACACCCCCCCGAAACACAACCAACCTGCAGAATGCCAGCCAGTGCTCCGAGTGGCACCTGTGGAGCAGCAGTGTGCACATGCGGATGTCCCAGGACAAGGGACAATAAACTGAATTCAGGGACAGTTCCAGAAAATCCAACATGATTGGTCATCCAGCCTGAACATAGTCATAGCAAGCTCAGTCCAGATACGTTGTTTAAAAATGATTATATTACAACCAGGGGAGTTCCCTTCTCAGCCAGAATCCACTTTCCAAAGTGATCGACTTGGCCCACACTCAGCTGGATGCAAGGTTGTGCCTGTTTGTGAATGATTCAGGAGATTTATACTCATCCAAGTTATTTATGGTGGGCTAATTCTGGGCAACCCAGCACCTTGCTGATGGTTTTGTAATTTGCCGGATACAAGTTTGTGAATGTTTGGCCATCTAAGGAGTTCCTAAATGCTGTTGTTCAGTGTTTTCAAAAAATATCTTGCGGCTTAAGCCCACTGAATAAAGTAATTTTTGACATGAAACATGGTTTTATTAAGAGCATCAATTGCCCCTTTGGAATTGCGTGCCTTGTAGCTCTAAGGCCTTCCTCTATTTACAACCAAAAAAGGTATTACAAACTTTCAATGCAGATGAAGAGCTTTCAGGTTGATGAAAAAGACTAACAAACTGCATATAGTCAACAGAGAAATAACACAACAATGATGTTCAGTACCTAAACTACTTTAAGATGTCAATTTATGTTTTAAAGGCAACTCAGCAATTCTAACAAACTTTTATTTTTTGCCTCAGGTCATTTCCATGAGATAATTGCCTCAATTCTTCAGCATCCAATGGACAGAGCTTAATTCCAGCACACAATTTAGTTTTCCTTTCTCTTTCAATACATTCAGAACCAGCATCAAAATGTTTCCATATCTGGGTCAGTCTTGTCTTTGCACTATGGATCACTGATGAAATGTTGAGCAGGTCCAAACGTAAAATGAACACCCTTCCAACTCTTTTACAATCACAGGAAGAGGCTTGGAGGATCAGGAGAAAGGATAGGAAAGTTACAGTGAGAGGGGATTCTACAGTTTAGGCAATAGGCAGGTGTTCCTGCAGTTACAGACATGAATTCAGGATGATATATTGCCTCCTTGGTGTCAGTCGACTGATACCCGAAATGGGGAGGGTGGTTATCTGATGTGAACAGGTTGGGCCTATGTCCATTGGAATTTAGAAGATTGAGAGTTGATCTTATTGAAACATAGAAGATCCTAAGGGAACTACAGGATGCATGCTGAACGAGCCCGCGCCACCATTTCAACATTGTGAGTCCCCTCTTCCACCCATGACCCTTGTCTGCGCTTATGGCACTCCACATTGGAAACCAGATTGAGGGGAGACTAATTTAGGGACAATTTGTTACACCAATCAGCCTAAGAGCACATCTTTGGGGTGTGGGAGGAAACCGGAGCACCCGGAGAAAACCCATGCAAGCACGGGGAGAATGTGCAAACTCCCGCAGACACTGGCCCACATCCATGTATCTGCACAGCAAACAGTGATAGTCACTGAGCTGTCGTGTTGCCTATCAGCTGGTCCAGTTTAAGCGTACACTAATGACGTGAAGCACTAGACTACTCTCGAAACATCCAGAGCAGCCCTCGCACGACCCACCGCATGTATGATTCTTGTTGGACAACAAGGCAGACCAAAGCACCTGTGGATTAAAAGAGAAAAACATCAATAACATGCACATCTTATGCAAACATTCAAGGGAATCCCCAGAAGCTCAAAAGTAAAATAAGTGAGCCAGAAAAGACAAGAAATAGGAGACAAGGTTTAAAAATAAGGTGTTTCCCATTTAAAAACAGAGGTGAAATTAAATGTTTTCTCTGAGAGTCTAAATCTTTGAAAATCACTTCCTCAGAAAGTGGTGTAGACAGAGTCATTAAATATTTTTAAGGCAGGGATAGATAGATACTTGAATTTTGACTAACAAGATTATCAGAAGTAAGCAAAATGTAAAGTTTAGACCATAATCAGATGAGCCATGACTTTAAACGACTGGTGGAGTAGGCTTGAGGGGTCAAATGGCCTACTTCTGCTCCTAATTTGTATGTGGCTGCAGAATAAATCAAAGGCAGGGGGGCTGTGTTGGTGGTGAACAACCAGCAATTGGGTCGATAACAGTACCAAGGACGTCGGTAGAAAGAGGAATGAGGTTTGCTGTTAAATTTTAGGGGCTAGGGAGGAACAAGACCTCAAATGATAGTAATTGCCCGATTGCTCCTGGTACCAATGGGCTAGGGAGTATGGAAATAGGAGGACAGAGCAGATAAATGCTTGACTGGAGAAACAGTGCTGCAGAGATATTTCTAAATTCTTTGGTGATTGGGACTGGAGAAGATGGATTATCTCTAGGACGGATCAGTTGCACTTCAGCAGAGTTATTTATTTATTAGTGTCACAAATACCCTTACATTAATACTGCAATATAATTATGGAAAATCCTCTAGCCACCATGCTCTGGTGCCTGTTCAGGGCACTCTCAGGGAAAATTTAACATGACCAATGCACCTAACCATCACGTCTTTCAGGCAATGAAAGGAAACCGGAGCACCTGGAGGAAACCCATGCAGGCATGGCACAGACAGTGACCCAAGCCAGGAATCGAACTTGGGTCCCTCGTATTGTGAGGCAGCAGTGCTAACCACACAGTGCTACCCTCAGAGGATAAATGTCCTTGCAGGGTAATTTGCTAGTGCTACTGAGGAGGAGTTAAACTAACTTGGCAGCTGTATGGGAATCAAAATGTATATTAAAGAGAAAAAAACAACATGCACAAAGGCCTGAGAGAGACAGACAGCACTAGAGTAAGAAACAGTAAGACGGCTGGTAAAGTCAGAGCAAGAAAGAATGCAATACTGTCCAAATTAGGTATGTGAATACACAACTGTGGTAGATAAGGATACTGAGGGGCAGGCACAGCTAGGCAGTGAGGGGAATATGTTCTGTCAAAAACGGAGACTTTGTTCAAAAAAGATATAGGACTGAATGCTAAAATATTCTCGATACAAGGCACTCAGAAAAGATAGGAAGAGGGCGAGTGTATTGATTAAGGAAAAGGGAGAGGATGTCTTGGAGGAATCAAGCACAGCATCTCATTAGAGCTAAGAAATAAACGGACGCACCAATACAGTGCAATAGGGCAACAGGTGGGAAAGATAGAACAATAAATTTGCAACCAAATTACAAATTGGTACAAAAACAATGAAGTAGTTATAAAGGACTACTTTAATTATCCCAATTAATAATTATGGTATTTTATTCAAGGAATATATTCCCAATCTGAAAGCTGAACATGTAAAGGGAAGACAGACAAAAGAGTTTAAGTATGTTCATAATTTTCCAGGCTAAAATGTTGCCAGCCCAATAAGGGGACATTGCTGGCTTTGGTTCTGGGAAATGAGGTGGGTCAAGTAATCATAACTCAATAGAGGAACATTTATGGACACTGACCGCAGTATCATAAGATTTAGATTAGTTATGGGAAAAAAAGACAAGAAGAAACCCAAAGTAGTTACCTGAGGGATGGTCCATTTCACTGGAATGAGAACAGACCTGGCCCAGGAAATTGGATTAAAATATTGACTGGCATAGGAATGGAACAATGGGCTATTTTTAAAAAGAAAATGAACAGGGTACAAATCAAGGTACATTCCCATGAGGGAAAAGGTAGGACTAACAAAAGCAGACTTCCCTCAATGACAAAAAGAAATAGACAGCAACGTGAAGCAGAAAAACGGTGTGTATGACAGATATCAGATTGTAAATTCAAGTGAGAATCAGGTTGAAAATTTAGAGGGGAGCAAAAAAAAAAGCATTAAATAAAGGAAACTGGCAGCTTGCATAAGAGGGAATTGAACAATTTTCTATAAACATATAGATAGTAAAAGAATAGTCAAAGGAATGGTATGGCAAATTAGAGACCAGAGGGTATCTAAGCATGGAGCCTGAGGGCATGGCTGATGTATCAAATAAGAATTGTGAAAAAAAAGGGAGATGCTGCCAAAGTCATAGTGAAAGAAGAAATAGTTGAGATACTGAATGAGCTAAAATTGGCATTTGAATGCCTGCCTGTACTTTAAGTTGATAAGTCACCAGGACCGGCTGAGATGTATCCAAGCATAGTGAAGAAAGTAACAGTGGAAACCGTGCATATGGACGCTGCGCACAATCTTCCAATTTTTCTGAGGCCAAAGGACTGAAGAATTGCCAACGTGACATTCTTGTTTAAAAAGACTGCAAAAATAAGCCTAACAGTTGAACCTCGGTGGTGGAAAATAATCTGTGACAAAATCAAGTCACTTGCATAAATGTGGGTATTCTAAGAAATGTCTGATAAAGTGCGATGTAACAGGCTAGTCAGCAAAGCTGAAGCCCATAGGAAAAGAGACAGTGGCAGCATCTTTATGAAGCTGACTCAGTAAAAGTGAGTAGTCATGAACATCTGAGGAAAACAGTAGGTTTCCCCAGGGTTCTACAGTCAGACCATTTGTGTCTGAGCACAATCTCAGAACTTTCAGACCATATAAAACTTGGAAGTACTGTGAACTGTTACGAGGATAATGATAAGCTTCACGAGGACATAGATGGAGCAGCCATGAGACAGATGAAAAGAAAGGCATATAAAAGATTCAGATGTTAAGAATCTAGAGGAGTATAAGGCTTGTAGCAAGGAGCTTAAAAAGGAAAGTAGGAGAGCCAGAAGGGGTCATGAGAAGGCCTTGGCGGGTAAGGTTAAGGAGAATCCCAAAGCGTTCTACAAATATGTGAAGAGTTAAAGGATGAGAAGTGAAGGGATAGGCTAAAATCATGAATAGGTCACTGATAGTAGGACGGCGGCGCGGGCTCGTTGGGCCGAAGGGCCTGTTTCCCGTGCTGTGTTGTTCTTTGTTGTCTTTGTTGACCTATAAAAGGTGAAGGGGGAAAAGTCTGTGTGGAACCGGAAGAAATGGTGAGGCGCTTAATGAGTACTTTGCCTTGGTATTCACGGTAGAAAGTGATCTAGGAGGTTGTACTACAGGTTTGCGACAGACTGAAAAGATTGAGTATGTGGACGTTAAGAAAGAGGATGTGTTGGAACTTTTAAGTTCTATCAAGATAGATAAGTCGCCAGGACCAGATGGGATGTACCCCAGGTTACTGTGGGAGGTGAGGGAAGTGATTGCAGAGCCCCTGGTGATGATCTTTGCATCATCGACGGAGATAGGAGAGGTTCCGGAGGATTGCGGATGTGGTTCCTATATGCAAGAAAGGGAACAGGGATAGCCCAGGAAATTACCGACCGGAGAGTCTGACCTCAGTGGTTGGTAAGTTGATGGAGAGGATTCTGAGGGACAAGATTTATGAGCATTTAGAGAAGTTTAGAACGATCAGGAATAGTCAGCACGGCTTTGTCAAGGGCAGGTCGTGCCTTACGAGCCTAGTTGAGTTCTTTGAAAATGTGACTGAACACATTGACGAAGGAAGAGCAGTGGATGTGGTTTACATGGACTTCAGTAAGGCGTTTGATAAGGTCCCCCATGCAAGACTTCTTGAAAAGGTGAGAGGGCATGGTATCCAAGGGGCTTTGACCTTGTGGATCCAGAACTGGCTTGCCTGCAGAAGGCAGAGAGTGGTTGTGGATGGGTCTTTTTCTGCATGATGGTCGGTCACCAGTGGAGTGCCCCAGGGATCTGTTCTAGGACCCTTGCTGTTTGTCATTTTCATAAATAACCTGGATGAGGAAGTGGAGGGATGGGTTGGTAAATTCGCCAATGATACGAAGGTTGGTGGTGTTGTGGATAGCCTGGAGGGATGTCAGAAGTTGCAGTGTGACATTGATAGGATGCAAGACTGGGCGGAGAAGTGGCAGATGGACTTCAATGTGTGGTTGTCCATTTTGGCAGGACCAATGGGATGAAGGAGTACAATATCAAGGGTAGAAGTCTTAGTAGTGTTGAGGAGCAGAAGGATCTTGGGATCCGGGTCTATAGGACTCTTAAATCGGCCTCACAGGTGGAGGATGTGGTCAAGAAGGCGTATGGTGTACTGGCCTTCATTAATCGAGGGACTGAGTTTAGGAGTCGGGAGGTAATGCTTCAACTTTATAAGACCCTGTCAGAGTACTGTGGAGTACTGTGTGCAGTTCTGGTCACCTCACTACACGAAGAATGTGGAAGCTATTGAGAGGGTGCAGAGGAGATTTACGAGGATGTTGCCTGGATGGGGAGGCATGCCTTATGAAGATAGGTTGAGGAAGCTAGGTCTCTTCTCCCTGGAGAGACGAAGGTCGAGAGGTGGCCTGATAGAGGTTTATAAAACGTTGAGAGGAATAGATAGGGTGGATTCTCGGAGGCTATTTCCCAGTGCTGAAATGGTCGTTATGAGAGGACACAGGTTTAAGGCGTTGGGAAGCTAGTACAGAGGAGGTGTTAGGGGTAAGTTTTTCACTCAGGGTGGTGAGTGAGTGGAATCAGCTGCCATCAGTGGTGGTAGTGGCGAACTCGCTGGGGTCTTTAAAAAGACTTCTGGTTGAGTATATGGGATTTAATGGGATTGGAAGTTACAGATAGTTCTACGGCTTGGTAGGTAAGGATGTGATCGGTGCAACTCATGGACCGAAGGGCCTGTTTGTGCTGTAGTGTTCTATGAAATTATGCAAAGTGTGAAATTTTAAATTCTGGTTGGAAGAATTAAGAAATGCAATATAAAATGAAGGATGCACTGCTAAACAGGGCCAGGAACAAAACAACTTGAGTATATTAGCATAATTATTAAAGGTGGCCAGACAGCTTGAGGAAGTGGTTAATGAGGTATGTGGAATCCTGAGCTTCATAAACTGAGGAACAAGAGTACAAAAGTAAAGAAGTTGTGGTGTACCTTTATAAAACACAGGTTTGGCCTGAACTGGAAAATTGTGTTAGATTCTGGGCATTACACTTTGAGGGATGGGAAGGCATTAAAGAGTTTGAAGATATTAGAAAATAACTCCAGTGATGATGTGGATAAATTGGACAAATTGAGGCTGGGACAGGGGTTCAAGAGCAGGAGAGGTAGAGACAAAGTTGGTGGAAAGGTCAAGACAACAGGACACCAATTTAAAGTGCATTCTATCCTATTGTTTCCAGCTTGTCAAATCAGAGAGTGGCTTCACTGTATTGGCTCACTAATGAGTCTATCAGCAGCCAAAATGGAGAGAAACCAGCCTCTGATTGAACATTCAGTTTCACAGCATTTTCCAAATTTTATAAAATAGAATGGCTGACTGCTAGACGTATCCACAGAATCCCAAGGTTCCACAGAATCCAGTTGGGGAAACCCTGATTTATGAGATAATTCAATACTGACAACACAGCCAGAATTAGTCAGCCATGACTATTGGCAAAATGTAATATTTTTACTTCATACCAGTCATATAATATTTTGTTCACCAAATCTATTACAGGAAATGGGAAGTCACTGTCTTGTTCAGTTTGCTGCGAATTCACAGCTAGCAGCTGTGAAATCACCAACATGCAATGCCATGCGAGATCTCCTGTTCTTTAAGTCTGCATCACGATGCTTCAGAAAGAAATAGTAATAGTTTAACCCCAAACTTAATAAGCCTAAAGAGAAAAAATGGTTTTAAATAAATTTTAAGTACTAAGAATAAGTTTCCAAGTATTCTCACACAGAGGCGTGTGACTTCACTGAACATCTATGCAGCTACTATTCGATTATGCTTGGAATTACATGGCAACTCCCATCACTAACCAAAACACCTATTTTTAACTGAAATTGCAACAATCCATCATCACCTGCTTAACTGGATTAAGCACATTCAAAGAAAATTACAGCATGGGAACAGGCCCTTCAGCCCTCCAAGTCTGCACTGACCATGCTGCCCAACTGCACAAAAACCCCCTGCCCTTCCAGGGACCATATCACTCTATTCCCATCCTATTCATATATTTGTCCCTTTAAACTCATTATCGTATCTGTTCCCACTTCCTTCCCTGGCAGTGGGTCTAGGCACCCACTACCCCCTTTAAAAAGCCTGCCTTGTACATCTCCTTTAAACCTTGCCCCTCGCACCTTAAACCTATGCCCCCTAGTAATTGATTCTTCCACCCTGGGAAAAACCTTCTGACTATCCACTCTGTTCATGCTCCTCAGAATCTGAACTGACTTGTTTACAGGATACCTTGCTTACAACAATTAGAATCAGTAAGGAACCAAATCAACAAATCTCACCCTCAATATTCCATGCCATGATGACAATTTTATTTATTCTTTCACAGAGTGTGGGTATCACATGCTAGATCGGCATTTATTGCTAATTACTCTTAAAATGGTGCTGAGTTGCTACCTTGAACCACTGCTGTCCATATAGTACAGGTACATGCAGTGCTGTTGGGCAGTGCTGTTCCAGAATTCTGATCTAGTGACAGTGAAGGGATGGCAATTGAGTTCCATGTGGCATGGAGATGAATTTGCATGTGGTGTTATTCAACTGTATCTGCTGCCTTTGCCCTTTGAGGTGGTAGAGGTCACTGATTTGGAAGGTGTTGTCACCTTCCTATAGTGTAGGAGGCCATTCAGCCCATCAAGTCTGCATCGACCTCAATCCCACCCAAGCCCTATTCCCACAATCTCTTCCTGTCAAAGGACTTGGAGTTGCTTCAGGTCATCTTGTAAGTGTTACACACTTCAATTTATTTTATGGAATGTGGCATCGGTAGCTAGACCAGCAATTCTTTCTCATCCCAAGTTGCCCTTGAGAAGATGGTGGTGAGTTGCCTTCTTGAATCATTGCAGTCCCCAAGGTGTAGGTAAACCCAAAATGCTGTTCGGAAGGGAGTTTCATAATTCTAGCCTCACATCTTTCAAATCTTGTCCAGATGGAGGAGATTGCACTTGCCTAGTTTCATTCATATCAATCCTGTCATAGAAACAGAATCACCTGCAATGGCTGCTCCTCTTGCTCCCATACAGTTACCTCTGGTATTCCCAAAGGTTATATCCTTGGTCAAGCTGAAATCAGCAACGTCATTTAAATCATGGCATTAATTTCCAAGTGTACGGGAAGCTCCACTTTTCCTCACCTCTCAAGTATTTCTCGTCTCCACTCCTGGATGACCAGAAAATTTCCTCCAATTAAACATCAAGAAGACAGGAGTCAGTCCCTGTAAACTCCATTCCTTGGTCACTGACTTCATCCCTTGTCCTGGCAACTGTCCAGCACTGAACCAGATTGTTTGTAACCTTGGTGTTATATTTGACCAAGATAAGCTTTCTACCAGACGTCAGCACCATCACTAAAACTACCTTTGTATGTTATCTGACTTCAACTTTGCCTATGTTGATCTATTAGTGAAACTCATCCATTTCCTTGCTACATCAATGTTTGATTACATCAGTGTGTTCCTGATCTGCTTCCCACATTCTACCTTCTGTACTTGGTGTTATTCAGAATTCTGCTGCCAATGATCTAACTCTCACCAAGACGTGCTCACTCATCTACATTGGACACTAAACCAAGAGCCAATTTGAAAAATCACATCCTTGCTTTCAAATTGTTTCATGGCCTCATCCCTTGCGATCTGCTTCTGCCCTACAATCCCATTCCCAACTGCATACGCATGCACGCACCCCCTGCCCCCCAACTACAGAACTCTAAGCTCTGCAATTTCTGTTCAATTGAGCATTCCTGATTTTATTCACTCCACAATTGACAGTTGTGAGTTTGTCTTCAGTTGCCTAGTTCCCAAGCTCTGGAATTCCCTCCCAATAATTTGATCTTGTTTTCTTTGTCTTCCTTCAAGGTGACCAAGCTTTTAATCATCTCGTCTAATAGTCCTTTCACTGCTGGGATCAAATTTGTTCCACAATAATAATAGCAAAGTGCTTCACAGGAGCATTACATTTAAAGGTACTATATAAATACAAGCCATTGGTGGTAGCAATGATGATTCATTCAAACGGGAAGGAAATAGAGTAAGCATTTGAGGCACAATGCTTTGGGCAGGAGCCAAGGACAGGAGCTTCAGTTTGAAGCTGAACTTAAAAATTTACTGGGACAAAGATTTAAAACAAGCAGTTGGATTGTCAAGTATGTTGAAAGCACCCAATTTATTGGGATATAAGTGCAGATCTGGCAAGGAAGCAAAACAGTATTTAATATCAAATCCACACTGTTCAAGAAAGGAGCAAGCATTAGGCTGATTCACCCTGCCCGTCTTCACATCACACTTAATGGGGAAGGTCAGTTTTTTAATACACGAGGCGAGGCGGATTCTTTCATTCAGCAGTGCATAATAATTGCTTGATGTCTTAGTAAATTTTATGGGAGTAATGACTGGATATGTCATTTAATACCTGGCCATTGTTAACACTCAGTCACAAAAGGAGGATCTGTTGAATGTGGATTATGGAACCAGCTTCTCATTTCAGACCATCCTCCATCTATGGAGAGTGATAGTATTGAACTTTTAGGATTTATATTTGCATAGCAATTCAATGGTGTGCATCCCTGTTCCTGTGAGGACATCATAGAATTCCTGTAGTGCAGAAGGAGGCCATTTGGCACATTGAGTTTACACTCGCTCTCCCAAACCCAACCGCTAATCCCACTAACCTACACATCTTGGGACACTAAGAGGCGAGTTAGGATGGCCAATCAACCTAATCAGCGTATCTTTGGATTGTGGAAGTAAACCGGACCATCTGGAGGAAACCCACACAGACATGGGAAGAGCATGCAAATTCCACATAGTCACCCAAGGCTGTATTTGAACCCTGGTTCCTGGTACCGAGAGAATTCACTGCTAACTATTATGCCACTGTGCCAACATCTTGATTGATTCTCAGTTGTGGTCAAGACATTTGGCTACCCTGAATTAAGTCAAAATGCTAGACACACCTAGTTTAATGACTGAACTAACCATGAGATTGACAGATTTTTGATATTGTTTTGAGTTGTCATGTGCTCGAACGCCTGTATTGGCTGCTTAAGAGGCTCAAAACTAAGGGCATATTTGATTGTTTGAATGCATTGTGCTCTTACCATCCAACTACAACAAGCAACTTTTCAGCATCATATGACAAAATGGAATTCACACATCAGGACATGCCCTACTAACAAGGTTGTTCAGTCAACAGATGCTATGCATGAAGGAATGCCTGCTGCTTGTCTTGTTTATAATGGTAAGCTCAAGGTTTGATATATGGTTTTGTGATCTATGGTTTTATTTAATTATTAGTTTATTACCACACCATTTGGTTTTTGTTTTAACAATGTGGGAGGCTGGTGATTAGATTGGGGTTTGAGGGCTGACAGTAACCAAGAACCTTCTTGTATTTAGCCATCCTCCTTGTGTAATGGATCCTCTTGACCTTGTTTGTTTTTCCATTCAGTTTACTGTTCCATTTGTAAAGCCTACCTATACGTATGACTAGCTCAGGAAGTCAAGATGGCAGGGGCTCTCAATCAGACAAGTTACATTCACAGCAACTTCATTGCAGTCTTAATGCAAGTCTCACTTGTGACTAATAAATAAACTTTTTACATGGAATGTTGGGGGGGGGGGTTCAAGAGCCCAGTAAAACTTTCCAAAGTGCTTTCACATCTCAAGAACCTTAATACCGCTATCACATCTTAGTGTTAATGATCACTCAGATTATGTAAAGCATGGACTGGCCAGTTATCCCATTCCAATTTCATGGTAAAGCTCAGAGTACGGCAATCTTGATTAACAAGAGAATACAGCTCTCCTCCTTAAACATAATTTCAGATCCTGGGGGGTGTTATATAATAGTTAGTGGCACACTTTTCCAAACCTCTGTAGAGCTGATGAGTGTCTATGCCCTTTACTAGGACGATACAAAATTCATTACATTGCTGTATCCTCCCTTCCTAACCTAGACACCCCACCATGTTATAGAACATAGAACATTACAGCGCAGAACAGGCCCTTCGGCCCATGATGTTGCGCCGACCAGTTAAAAAACAATGACCCTCTAACCTAAACTAAACCCTTTCCATCCATAAACCTATCCACGATCTCTTAAACACCCCCAAACTAGGCGCATTTACAACCGCAGCAGGCAGGGCATTCCAATCCCTCACCACCCTCTGGGTAAAGAACCTACCCCTGACATCCGTCCTATAACTACCACCCCTTAATTTAAAGCTATGCCCCCTCGTGCTAGCTTTCTCCATCCGAGGAAAAAGGCTATCACTGTCCACCCTATCTAAACCTCTAATCATCTTATATGTTTCAATAAGGTCCCCTCTTAGCAGCCTTCTTTCTAACAAAAACAACCTCAAATCCCTCAGTCTCTCCTCATAGGACCTCCCCTCCACACCAGGCAACATCCTGGTAAACCTCCTCTGCACCCTCTCCAAAGCCTCCACATCCTTCCTATAATGTGGGGACCAGAACTGCACACAATACTCCAAGTGCGGCCGCACCAGAGTCTTGCACAGTTGCAACATGACGCTGCGGCTCCTAAATTCAATCCCCCTACCAATAAACGCCAAGACACCGTATGCCTTCCTAGCAACCCTATCTACTTGATTCCCAACTTTCAGGGATCTATGTACACATACACCTAGATCCCTCTGTTCATCCACACTATTCAGAGTCCTCCCGTTAGCCCTATACTCTACACATCCGTTATTCCTACCAAAGTGAATTACCTCACACTTTTCCACATTAAACTCCATCCTCCACCTCTCGGCCCAGCTCTGCAACTTATCCAAGTCTCCCTGTAGACTAAGACACCCTTCCTCACTATCTACCACACCTCCGACTTTGGTGTCATCAGCAAATTTACTAATCCACCCAACTATACCCTCATCCAGATCATTTATAAAAATTACAAACAGCAGTGGCCCCAAAACAGATCCCTGAGGCACACCACTCGTAACTGAACTCCATGTCGAATACTTACCATCAACCACCACCCTCTGTCTCCTATCCGCCAGCCAATTCCTAATCCAATTTCCTAGATCACCCTCAATCCCATACATCTGCAATTTCTGCAGAAGCCTTCCATGGTGAACCTTATCAAACGCCTTACTAAAGTCCATATATACCACGTCAACTGCCTTACCCCCATCCACCTCTTTGGTCACTTTCTCAAAAAACTCAATAAGGTTAGTAAGGCACGACCTACCCTCCACAAAACTATGCTGACTATCTCTAATCAATTCATTACTCTCCAAATAACCATAAATCCTATCCCTAATAATTTTTTCTAAAACCTTGCCCACAACAGAAGTAAGACTCACCGGTCTATAATTCCCGGGAAAGTCTCTGTTCCCCTTCTTAAACAATGGGACAACATTCGCTAACCTCCAATCTTCTGGCACTATACCAGTGACCAACGACGACCTGAAGATCAGAGCCAGAGGCTCTGCAATCGCCTCCCTTGCCTCCCAGAGAATCCTAGGGTAAATCCCGTCCGGCCCAGGGGACTTATCTATTTTCAAACCCTCAAGAATAACTAGCACATCCTCCTTATCAACTGCAATACTGTCCAGTTATGCTTGGAGGGGATCTAAACTGTGTCATAGATCCAGGGCTGGACCGCTCAAGTCCAAAGTTTTCACACTTTCCAGTACGTCCAGGATTCTTGCCACATTTGTGACTCAGGTGATTTGAGTTGATTCTATGTGTTTCCTCCACCTGACTGCAAGGGACTTTTCCTACTTAGATCATGTCCACCATGCTTAATTAGGAATTGACTATTTTTTCTTAGACAAAGCTCTTCTCCCCACAGTTAAAATGGCTGAGTATTCTGCTATTGTTATGTAGATCACACTCCTTTAATCTGGCTCTTATGCCCAAAGCTAAAGATCAGCAGCCATGGAGATTTAACACAACCTTACTACCTGACGAAGATTTCTGTAAATCTACATAATTTTTAAAAAACAAGTAAATCTGATTCCATCATCACATGGGAGACTCTCAAAGCAGTCCTCCGGGGGAACATAGTTAATGCATATAATACCAAACAAAATGAAAATAACAAGAATTGGTGGACTCAATTTTAGAAATAGGCTATCAATATTCATCACTCCCATTCCTGAATTATATGCAGACAGGCTACAACTTCAGACTCAATTTGACTTACTTTCCACAATTAAAGCTGAGCATAGGTCACAATGGTCTGGGGGATGTTTTATGAATTCAAGCGTAAAGTTGGCCCACCAACTTGGGCGCCAGTCTGCTTCTCAGTTTAAACTTCCAAGGCTATAACTCCTTCCATAATCTTACTATTGGCCCCTCTAATATTAATTCAACTTTGTTCTATTTTTATTGTAACTTTTATAAATCAGAATCCCTAGATAGTCAGCCATTGCCATGCTTTCTAAATAATTTGGACATACTATCCATGAATATGAATTAGGGTAGAGATTGAACGATTCTCAATGTCTGGATGAAATAACAAACTGCATTAAGTCAATGCAAAATGGCAAGATCCCAGGCTCTAATGTCTTCCCTATTGAATTCTGTAGGAAGTTTTCTACTCAACTTGGTCCCTTATAACTCAATAGATTTAAGGACTCTTTGTCCCAAGGTTCTCTGTCCTCCTGCACTAACTCAATCTTGCTGAAACTCAAAAAACACAGATATGCAGAATATGGCTCATAGCAGCCTCAACTGCTAAACACTGATGCAAAGCTAAAGATATTGGTGTGCTGTTTGGAGCCTTCTCTTCCTGGCATATCTGATGATCAATCTTTGTGAAGGGCACCAATTATTCTCAAATATACAGCATCTTCTTGACATTATACTTACCCCAACTGCCCCTAAAAGTGTTATCTTTCTGGACGCAGAAAGGACTTTTGACCAGATAGAGGAGATTATTTTTGAGTAAATTTGGGTTTTGTTCAAAATTTATTTCATGGATTCATCTACTCAGTACCTCCCCTACTATAAATACTATATAGGCTTGGGATTACGTTTTTGCCTCAGGGATGTTACAGTCTTTGCCTGTTTAATAATGAATTTTTTGTCTCCACAGGCATTTAAGTCCACCTTGTTGACCAGCAAGGGGCATGCATGCGGCAGGTTGTAGTGGGCTGCTCTTGGACGTTGCTTCGGGAGTTGCCTATTGCTTCATGTCGTTAGTGTGCTTAAACTGGACCATCTCGAGGGCAACATGACAGCTCAGAGACTATCTCTGTTGCTGTGCGGACACATGGATTTGGGCCTGTGTCTGTGGGAGTTTGCACGTTCTCCCCGTGGTTGCGTGGGTTTCCTCCAGGTGCTCCGGTTTCCTCCCACATCCCAAAGATGTGCTTTTAGGCTGATTGATTGGGTAACAAATTGTCCCAATATTGGACCTCCCTGATCCTCGCACACTAGGCGTAGACTAAAATCATGAATAGGTCACTGAGACAATGGGACGGCGGCGCGGGCTCGTTGGGCCGAAGGGCCTGTTTCCCGTGCTGTGTTGTTCTTTGTTTGTTGTTCTTTGTTATAAATGTACAGGCTAACTTGCTATACTCAAAGGTACTTCCGTCTTTCCAAAGGAATCTGACAAGAGTGCCTCCATTCCTCTTTTCCCTCTCCATAACCTGAAAGTCATCGATACCGCTCAAGAGTATCAACCCAGCTGATGTGGAGCACTATGTCTCCTTATATGCTGATGACCTCCTATTTACATTACTAACCTATTGCCTGTATTGATGACATAATAAACATCAACACCTTGGCTCATTCTCTGGTTATAAATTGAATATCAACAAAAATGAGTGTTTTCCAATCAACACTATTGCCAGATTCCCCCAGAAGCTTTCCCATTTCATAAATCTATTGCTGGATTTCACCACTTGGGAGTGAACATTACACACTCAAGGTTCTTCACAAAACTTGTCACCAAAATTAAGGCAGATTTACAGCACCGAGCCAAATTATCTCATTCCTTACCTGACAGATTCAATCTATAAAAATATGAACATTCTGCATAGGTTATTGCTTTTTTTTTCTCATTATCGCCTTACCTTCTTACCAAAATCATTCTTTGTTATGGCAAACAAGCTGCTATCAATATTTGTCTGAGCAGGCAGAATTTCTAAAGCCCTCATGGTGATGCTTCAGAGAGGGAAATGAGATGCTGAATAGCAGTAACTAACCTACTGTAGTTGTTATTGGGCAGCCAATATTCAAATTATGGTGCCATGATTTTAAGGCAAGGGTAGATAAAAGTTTTGAACAGTAAAAGAATTAAGGGTTATGGTGAGTAGGCAGGTAGGTGGGTAGGTGGAGCTGAGTCCACAAAAAAAATCAGCCATGATCTTATTGAATGGTATAGCAGGCCTGAGGGGCCAAATAGCCTATTCCTGCTTCGCGTTCTTATGTTTTTATGATCCAAGTATGAACTGGTCTTATGGAAGCACATTCCTATTGCTCATCTGCTCTCTGCCTTAATTTGTGTCTCACTATCTTTATCGCCTTCTAAATAGATGTCAAATCCCATTGTGAAATCCTATCTTAAATACATGGAAGCAACTTTGTCAACTCTTTCACTACAAGACCCTATTCACAATAGCTTATTCTCATCATCCAAGCTTGATTTGGCATTTGCCTTGTGCAGGGAGAGATGACTCAGTTTATTGATTTGATCTGATTGTTAATGGGAGTATTGCTAGTTTCAGCGAGCTTGCAACTTAGTCTTTACCGTTATTTTCAAGCCAATAGTTTTGAGAGCTTTCATTGCTCATTCTTTCCTCAACACCTCTAAATACATTATTGGAATGGATTTTGTCACTGCCTCGAAGTTCCAGAGGTTTTATTTCAAGATGGTATGATCTCATACTATCTACCGGACCCTCTCCTCAAGAAAAGAAATGACAAGAAAGCCAAACTTGGGCTTGTTCTTATGGATGGTGGGGGGAAGCCCTCTTTAGGGTAAACTCCACATTCCCCGGCGCCCAGTTAAGCTGAATTTAATTTAAAGTTCTGCACAGAATTCACTTCAAGGCGAGAATTAGCAAGTTTTTCCAACACAAAGAACAATTGTGACTTGTCCCTGCAGACAATAGCCACACGTTGTTGTCGTGTTTAAAACAGGCTGGTTTTTGCAATGCTTCTTTGACACTCTCTCCAAAGTTCTAAACTTTGACTCGCAGCCTTTGATGGCCATATTTGGAGTCCATTCTGAACTGGGCAGTCTCACTGAGATCAAGGCAGACGTCATTGCATTTATTTCATTAATAGCCCACACGCAGATTCTATTAACTTTGAAGTCCCCCAAGCCACCCACTGCTTCATCCTGGTTAGAAAACTGAATGTCTTTTCTTTATTTGGAGAAGATTAAATCTACGACAAGAGGATCTGCTGAGAAATTTTTGACCATAGCTGACAGCCTTTTGCCTTGTTCTTTAAAGAGTTAATTACTGCCCACTGTTAGTTTATTCTTTTCCTCTGTTCCGCAGTTTTTGTTTGTTCACTTATTTACAGGGAGGGTAAGGGAGAAGTGTCATTGTATTGGATGTTTGTCTGCTCCTTACCTCTTTTTGAAAACCAATAAAAATAATTTAAGTGTACTGGAAGAAAGTGACCATGAGGGTATATATTAAAGCATGGAAATAAATGAAAATTTGGTTGGAAATGAGTGGAAAGAAAGCATCTACCAAGTCTGAGCTCACATAATATTACTAACTCTGTGCCTCAAATCGAAGCAAGTTTTAAAAGACAAACTTCTGTACTTATTGATTTACTAGGATATTCTGAATAACACTGTATACCAATAAACATTTTCTGCATTAATGCATTACTTTTTCCAAGTGGCTAAGACTCAAATGGGCCAGTGGGCTCTCCAAAGAAAAGTTTAAAACAGCTGGAGCACAACAACAGGTTGAAATCCGTCCTTCACAAATAAAAGGCAATTTGTATCATTTCAGAAGGATAATGCTTTCTTCTGGTTCCTATAGGCCATATGCAGCATCAGTTTCGTTCAGAGTCAGCAATGAACCACAAGGTTCAACAACAGGAAGTTTCTGCATCTTTGTTGCTTGCAAGGCTTTATTCAGTTCAGCAACCATTTCCTCCTCCTCTAGATACTTTCATAAGGGAAACAGAATCCTGCAGCAAATCAAGTTTACTACTAAGTCTTGTGTGTAATTTTATCTCTACATTTCAGGAAGTGACATATGCAACTGCAAGTACTTGCTTTCATGCTGCAATTCAAGCTAGAAATTTCACAAGGTAGAATATGAAAATATAAGTTTTGTTTCCAGATTTCTGAAGAAATACATCAGAAATGCAATTAGTACTGGACAGAGGGGCAATAGGGAAAACTTTTGAACCACTGAAGCTTTCTGCACCGCATCTACCCTGAACAGATGGTGCCCACAAACCAGTAGGTGATTGAATATTATGCCAATATACAACAGAGGCCACGTCACATTTGGCACAATGGTTAGCACTGCTGCTTCATGGCACCATAAACCCAGGTTCAATTCCCAGCTTGGGTCACTGTCTGTGCGGAGTCTGCACATTTTCCTCATGCTTGCATGGGTTTCCTTTAGGTGCTCCGGTTTCCTCCCACAGTCCAAAAGACGTGCTGATTTGGTGGACTGGCCATGCTAAATTCTCCCTCAGTGTATCTGAACAGGCAAAGTGTGGCGACTTGCAGATTTTCACAGTAACTTCATTGTAGTGTTAATGTAAGCTTATTTGTGACAATAAATAAACACATTTTAAGCATTAAACCAATGTATGAAAACTCAATATATAAAAGGGTTTTAGCAATTTGAAAACAATTGAACTAAAAGGATATTCAAACATTCCTGAGTCAGTATTTGCTGAAATATGCTAAAGGACAGAAGTTATTAAATTGGAGAAAATTGGAAAAGGATGAATAAAATAGTTAGGATTTGTGTATGATCCCTTCAAAGTACCCTTAAAAAGATAACAGACAGAAATCAAAAGGATCAGTTTTCACATAAGAATTGTAAAACATGTTTAGCTTATGAAACATACTAAGTTTATGAAACATTGAGGCAGGGAATTTATCATACCCAAATCACATTAATTTCTAGCATATCTTTGAAATTTTAGGCACAGTTGAAGATTCACAGTCCATCAAGCAATATGCTGGGCCATGTATTACTTTTTCACACTGCTTATCTGACATCATAGAATCCCTTGAGTGCAGAAGGCAGTGATTTGGCCCATCAAGTCTACATCAACTCTCTGACAGAGCATCTTACCCATGCCTAACCCTGTAACATTACACATTCACCATGACTAATCCCCCTAACCTCCACACCTTGGGACACTAAGGAGCAATTTGGCATGGCCAATTGGACTGTGGGAGGAAACTGGAGCACACAGAGGAAACCGGAGCACACAGAGGAAACCACACAGACACGTGGGGAAAACGTGAAAACCCCAGCAGAAGAGTAGAAATTTCCTCCAATTAAATATTGGAAACAGTGCATGCATGGTCTTTGGTCACCATCACCCCCTATTCCCAGCTTCTAGATTTGACTATTTCAACACATTCCTGACTTGCCTCCCAGATTCTATCCACTATAAACTTGAGGCTATACAAAACTCTGCTGCTTGTGATCTTACTTAACTCAGTCCTTTTCACCTGTCACCCCAATGCTCATTGACTACATTTTAGTCCCATCCAGCAACATCTCAATTTTATAAATCTCAACCTTGATTTCAAATTCCTCCATGACCTCAGTCCTCTCTCTTCTTAATCTCTTCCAGCTCCATAACAGTTATATATTTGTACTCATCCAAATGTGGCCTCGAGGATCCTAAATTTTAATTGCTCCACCACCGGGGCTGTACTTAGTTGCCTAGGTCTCAAGCTCAAATTGTCTCCCTACACATTTCAATTTAAGTTTGCAATCCATCAGCACATTCAGCGCTCTATTTTAACATGCCTGTGTGTCGGCTGATCGTGAAAAAAAAGAAAAATTTTGTTCATTTAGATCTGATTTACCCAGTTAAAAGAATTTGAGCATCTGTTAATAAACCATGAATAACTGATCAGAAGACAGATTTACAATTCACTAATTGTTAAGGAAACAGCCATTCCATTTCATGAATGATAGATATGTATGCGAAGTCCTACAGGCATGAAATATCACTTTATGCCACGTATTCATGTCAAAGATCATAAGCATCCACACAATACAGATAATATACATGAATGACCCATGCTCATTTTATAATCATATTCTTTACTTATTACCCAAGCCTTTCTCACTTTAAAAACCCATTCAACATTTATATTACAGGAATCTATTTTCCAACTTGCTCCTGCACTCCTTCAGATTTCAAACTTTTCCTTCAATAAACTCAAATGTTATACTCCATTCATGTCACCCTAACAACTCTCGTGAAATAAAAATCTAACCATTTAATTTTAATACGCAAGGTCTCTGAACTTTAAATAAGCAATAAAACCTCAAAACAGCAAATTGAGGGAATCATTGCATTCACAGCTATTTCTTTTAAAAAGTAATTTGTTACCAAAAATCCAAAAACATACAAAGAAAAAGTCCAACAGGCAAAAAGCTATTTGCTTATTCAATTCTCCAGCTTTGTCCAATACTTAAAATTACCAAAGAAGTTCACCCAGATATATTAACCCAGAGTTTGCAGCCAGTAGTGAAAGAACAGCGCTTACTGTTCATCTTGCTGACAGCTGCCTGAGATGTTTCTCCAGGCTTTTGAGTGGAGATGACCTCAAATCTGGCACCTGAACCAGCACAATGCCTCCCACAAGTTATCCGTGGCCTCTGTGAGCAAGATTTGAAACAGCGAGGTTGTTCAAACAGTGAAAGACTCAATTCCTCATTGGGACATGCTCTAAAGCAATGAGTATAATTTAAATTTAAACCACAGATAGAAGGTGAAATCAAGATTTAGAAAGGGATTGAGAGAAAGATAAAAGATCCAGACAGATTAAGCAAAACAAAATGTGTCAAGCTTTCCCGAAATCAGCAATACCAATTACCACTTAAAAGAATAAACCATCTTGATTGTAAAATTACATTTTCAGGGCAAGAAGGGTTGTGGGGCAGGAGTTATTATTACTCACTATGACATTAAAAACTCACTTACTCCTGAATGAACCAAATTTGACTTTTTTAGTCCCTTTCATAAAATCCCTACAGTGCAGGAGGCGACCGTTTGGCCCATTAAGCCTGCACCAACAACAATCCCATCCAGACCCTATTCCTGTAACCCCATATATCTACCCTGCTAATCCCCCTGAAGCTAAGGGACAATTTATCATGGCCAATCCACCTAATCTGCACATCTTCGGACTGTGGGAGGAAACCGGAACACCTGGGAGAAACCCATGCAGACACAGGAAGAACTCCACACAGTTCCCCAAGTTGGGAATCGAAACAAGATCTCTGGTGCTGTCAGAGATGTTAGAGAACTAGTGGAGAAGAACCCAACTTTGCACAATAACTTTCAGTTCTGCACTGAATTCAATGAAGACAGTTACATCACGTCCTGTAGGAGCGTGGGGTGCCCCTAACAGCAACGTCTAGATTTCTGTATTCAACGCTACCTGTGCAAATGTTGGACTTACTCCATTATGATAGCAAGGGTTGTTAACCTCGCTTATTAACAACACAGGATCTGGAACCGTCTTCTCTATTTTCAGGTGCCAAATGATCTGTCATACAACAAAATTAATTTCAGATTTCTACCACATGTACTGGAATATGGCAACAGGGGTAGGCCATTGAACTCCCCAAGCCTGCTCTGGCATTCAATAAAATCATGGCTGATCTGATCGCGGTCTCAATTCCACTTTCTTGTCTGACCCTCCCTTCTCCATAATCCTGGACTCACTTGTCACCAAAATTCTAACTAACCAAACCCTAAATAAATTCAATGACCCAGTGTCCACTGTCTTTTGAGAAAGGCAATTCCACATGCTAACAGAAAATAAAAATTCTCATTTCTATCTAAAATGGGAGACCTCTTATTTTTAAACTGTCTCCACTAATTTTAACTCCCCATAAGGGGATACCTCCTGGTATCCAAGTCACCCTAGGGTTTTGTATGTTTCAATAAAGTCACCACTCATTAAGTTCCAAATGGATTCAGATGCAACCTGTTCAACCTAAGTTAAACTTTTCACCCCAGCGATGAGTCACGTGAATCTTCACTGAACTGCTTCGAACACAATTATATCAGAGAATCTCCACAGTACAGAAGAAGGCCATTCAGCCCATCATGTCCATGCTGATAACAATCCCACCCAAGCCCTATCCCTGTAACCCTACGTATTTACCCTGCACTAAGAGGCAATTTAGCATGGCCAATCAACCTAAATTGCACATTTTTGGAGTGTGGGAGGAAACCAGAGCACCCGGAGGATACCCATGCATTTGCAAGAAGAATGTGCAAACTCAACATAAAGATAGTTATCCAAGGCTGGAATCAAACTCAGGTCCCTGGTGCTGTGAGGCAGCAGCGCTAACCACTATGCACCCCAAACATCATTTTACCAATCAGGGAACCAAAACTATACACAGTAACCCAGATGTAGTCTCATCAAGATCCTGTATGACTGCATTAAAACATCCCTCCTTTTATATTCCATTTCCCTTGCAATAAACATCAACATTCCATTTGCCCTCCTAATCACTTGCTTTACTTGAATTATAACATTGTAATTCATGTTCCAGGACAAGCCAGAGTTTTGCAATCTCTCTCCATTTAAATAGTAAGTCACTTTTCTTTTCTTCACTGTCTGTGCGAAGTTTGCATGTTCTCCCACTATCTGCATGGTTTTCCTCCGTGCGCACCAGTTTCCTCCCACAGTCTGAAAGACATGCTGGTCAGGTTCATTGGCCATGGTAAATTCTCTCTTAGTGCACCTGAACAGGCACCGGAATGTGGTGACTAGGGGACTTTCACAGTAACCTTGTTGCAGTGTTAATGTGTGACATGAATAAATAAACTAACTTTTTTTAAACGTAAAAAAGTTCACATTTTCACTGATCCCTGTGCCACTCCAACAGTTACAGCTTACTAACAAACCAAAAAGTACCTATTTATCTTTCCTCTCTGCTTCTTGTTAGCAAACCAATCCTTATCCATGCTAATTTACCTTATCCCACACACCATGTGTTCTTATAAGAACGTAAGAAATAGGAGCAGGAGTAGGCCAACTAGCCCTTCGAGCCTGCCCTGCCATTCAATAAGATCATGGCTGATCTGTCATGGCTCAGTTCCACATTCCCGCCCTCTCCCCATAACCCTTAATCCCCTCTCTTACCAAAAACCCATCAACCCGCGTCTTAAAAATATTTAGCGAGGTAGCCTCCACCACTTCAACGGGCAGAGAATTCCAGAGATTCACCACCCTTTGAGTGAAGAAGTTCCTCCTCAACTCCGTTCTAAACCGCCCCCCCTTTATCTTGAGGCTGTGCCCCCTAGTCCTACTATCCTTTCTGAGCGGGAAGAGTCTCTCCACCTCTATCCTATCCATCCCATTCATCATCTTATACATCTCAATGAGATCTCCCCTCATTCTTCTAAACTCTAACGAGTACAAGCCTAATTTATTCAGCCTCTCCTCATAGCTCAACCCCCTCAACTCCGGCATCATCCTAGTAAACCTCCTCTGCACTCCCTCCAAGGCCAAAATATCCTTGCGTAAGTACGGCGCCCAAAACTGCACACAGTACTCCAGCTGCGGCCTCACCAATGCCCTATACAGCCGCAGCAAGACCTCCCTACTTTTATATTCAATCCCCCTTGCGATGAAGGCCAGCATCCCATTCGCCTTCCTGACCACCTGCTGCACCTGCAGGCTGGGTTTTTGCGACTCATGCACAAGGACCCCCGAGGTCCCTCTGCACCGTCGCCTGCTGCAGTTTTTCTCCACGCAAGTAATAATCCTTCCTACCATTCTTCCTACCAAAGTGGACCACCTCGCACTTGCCAACATTAAATTCCATTTGCCATTTCCTGGCCCATTCGCCCAGCCTATCTAGATCCTTCTGTAGACTCTCCACACCCTCCGCACAATTTGCCTTTCCACCAATCTTGGTGTCATCAGTAAATTTCGACACACTTATCCTGAGTTGTAACCTTTGAAGTGACATCCTGAAACCTACTAACCTATCATTTTTCAAAAGCATGAACAAAATTAAAATGTGCATGTTTGTTCAACTTAAAATAAAACTTCTAAAGTTAAAGTTTAAGTAGGCTTACATTAACACTGAAGTTACTGCGAAAATTCCCTAGTTGCCACATTCCAATGTGTGTTCGGGTACACAATGAGGGAGAATTCAGCATGGCCAATGCACCTAACCAGCACGTCTTTCAGAGTGTGTGTGTGTGTGTGTGTGTGTGTGTGTGTGTGGGGAGAACCAGAGCATATGGAGGAAAACCACACAGATGGTGGGAGAACATACAAACTTTACAAAGACAGTGAAGAAAAGTGGCTTACGACTTAATTGGAGAGATTGCAAAACTCTGGCTTCTCCTGGAACATGAATTACAATGTTATAATGCAGGTAAAGCAACTCATTAGGAAGGCAAATAGAATATTGATGTTTATTGTGGAAGGAAACCGAGGAGCTAGAAGAAACCTACACAGACATGGGGAGAATGTGCTAATTCCACGCACACAATGACCCAAGCCGAGAATTGAACCTGGATCCTGAGCACTGAGGCAGCATTGCTAACCACTGTGCCACTGAACCATAACAAAATTTGTTCATCTTGTTTTACTACTACAGCCACAAAGGAACAATATCCTACATGGTTTGCCAGTACCTGAGCATACATGGCACATTAAAATGAGCAATAAATAGCTTTCTACAAAATTAATGCTTTGTTGTAGGTTTGAGATATTAGTATCAGTTGAACATGCCCAATTGATAGAGACACTTCCAAACTAAATGGAAAAATAAAACCATGGACACTTAGAGCATTAATAGTAGAATGAAACAATCAAGCCATGACATATAATGTGTTTTATTTAAAGAATACAGAGAGATGCATAAACATTTCAGAGTTACATGCAAGAATTCAGATAAAAGCAAAATACTACAGATGCTGGAATCTGAAACAAAAAACAAAATGTTGGAAAACCGCAGGAAGTCTGACAGTAATTGTGGACAGAGAATAAGAGCCCATGTTTCAAGTCAGGATGACCCTATGTCAGGCCATTTTCTGTTTTTGTTGCAGAAATTCATGTTTAGTGGCCATATTTATTTTCATATGTCTAATCCCCAAAATTCCTTGAGCAACTCATCCAACCATTTTCCATCAATCTTTTCATTCCTCTGAGACAAATTCAAGCAGCGTAACAATTGAATAATTACAGTCCTATCACCACATTTCACTGAATTTTTTTAAAATGAGATCCCAATTTAAGCCACTCTCAGAGACGGAAAATAGTATGCAGCCTTCAGGTACTGATCCATAAAGGAATGACTTCGTTGGAGGGAGGTGGGGGGGGAAATGATGAACTGGTTTCTAACTACTGTCCCTTAAAAAGTGATATGGTGTTATTATTTGAAGACAGAAGGGGAAAGTGGGGAAGCACAGTGGCATAGTGGTTAGCACTGCTGCCTCACAGCACTAGCAACCGGGGTTCAATTCACAGCTTGGGTCACTATCTGTGTGGAGTTTCCATATTCTCCCTGCGTCTGCATGGGTTTCCTCCAGGCGCTCTGGTTTTCTCCCACAGTTCAAATATGTGCGGATTAGGTGGATTGGCCATGTTAAATTGCCCCTTAGTGTAAGGGGGGCGGGGTGGGGGGGGGGGGGGGCGAGTAAAGATAAATGTATGAGGTTATGGGAATAAGGCCTGGTTAGGTTTGTGGTCGGTGCAGACTCAATGGGCCGAATGGCCTCCTTCTGCACTATAGGATTCTGTGATTCTATGAAACAGGATAAAAAGCAATATTATCCAAAGCACTTTAATTACCCAATTTTTATAAATGCAACCCCTGTACTGCAGTTGAGAGAGATAAAAAAATGCCTCAGCAGACTATTCCTGGAACAACCAAGAACAGCTGCTCTGCAAACTCCATTTCAAAGACATATGTTGGCTATTTGGGAAACCTTGCACTGCATCAACGTCAAGGCGCAAGGTTTCTAAAATCCGGTACTAATTTTTTTTATAAATGCAATAATCAAGGCTCAATCATACTAGATTTTTCCATTTTGAAATATTCCTTCAGCGTGGGCCTCACCATCAAACTTAAATAACTATGGAAATGTAGAACACACTTCAATAATTTTCTTTTCAACATCTCAGAACAGTCTATATTAACTGTCAGTGTCACTTGTGGTTCAATTGGTAGCACTCTCACCAAGTCAAAGTCCCAAATTCAAGCCACATTCCAAGGCTTGAGCATTAAAATCAAGGCAGTACTAAGGGAGCACAGCATTGCTCAAAGAACTAAAGAACTAAGTTCTTTGAGAAAGTGACCAAAGAGGTGGATAGGGGTAAGGCAGTTGACGTGGTATATATGGATTTTAGTAAGGCATTTGATAAGGTTCACCATGGTGGGCTTCTGCAGAAAATGCAGATGTATGGGATTGGGGGTAATCTAGGTACTTGGATCAGGAATTGGCTGGCAGATAGGAGACAGAGGGTGGTGGTTGATGGTGAATATTCGTCATGGAGTTCGGTTACGAGCGGCGTGCCTCAGGGATCTGTTTTGGGGCCACTGCTGTTTGTAATTTTTATTAATGATCTGGATGAGGGTATAGTTGGGTGGATTATTAAGTTTGCTGATGACACCAAAGTCGGTGGTGTGGTAGATTGTGAGGAAGGGTGTCATAGTTTGCAGGGTGACTTCGACAGGTTGCAGAGCTGGGCCGCGAGGTGGCGGATGGAGTTTAATGCGGAGAAGTGTGAGGTAATTCATTTCGGTAGGAGTAACAGATGTGTTCAGTATAGGGCTAACGGGAGGACTTTGAATAGTGTGGAGGAGCAGAGGGATCTAGGTGTATGTGTACATAGGTCCCTGAAAGTTGGGAATCAAGTAGATAAGGTAGTTAAGAAGGCATACGGTGTCTTGGCGTTTATTGGTAGGGCGATTGAATTTAGGAGTCGCAGCGTCATGTTGCAACTGTACACAACTCTGGTGCGGCCGCACTTGGAGTACTGTGTGCAGTTCTGGTCCCCACATTACAGGAAGGACGTGGAGGCTTTGGAGAGGGTGCAGAGGAGGTTTACCAGGATGTTGCCTGGTATGGAGGGGAGGTCATATGAGGAGAGACTGAGGGATTTGGGGTTGTTTTCGCTGGAAAGAAGGAGGCTAAGAGGTGATCTTATTGAAACATATAAGATGATTAGAGGTTTAGATAGGGTGGATAGTGATAGCCTTTTTCCTCGGATGGAGAATGCTAGCACGAGGGGGCATGGCTTTAAATTAAGGGGTGGTAGTTATAGGACGGATGTCAGGGGTAGGTTCTTTACCCAGAGGGTGGTGAGGGATTGGAATGCCCTGCCTGCTGCGGTTGTAAATGCGCCTAGTTTGGGGGCGTTTAAGAGATCTGTGGATAGGTTTATGGACGAAAAGGGATTGGTTTAGTTTAGTGAGTCAGTTGGTCGGCGCAACATCGTGGGCCGAAGGGCCTGTTCTGCGCTGTAATGTTCTATTGCTGGAGGTGTCATCTTTTGGAAGAAGTGATAAACGAAGGCCCATTGACATAAAAGATCCCCTATTATTTAGGTACCCTAACCAATATTTATCCCTCAATCAACATCACAAAAACCAGGTTATCTGGTATTTATCACAATATTGTTTGTGGGATTTTGCGCAAGTCTATATTATAAATGACTACATTTCAAAAGTACTTCACTGACCGTTAAGCATTGAGACATCCACTGAAAAGCACTATATTAGTGCAAGTCATTTCCTTATACCAGCAAAAGAATACATGTATGCCACCCATGGTATTTCTCAGTGATGTAGATGATTTGCAGTTTTATAGAATGGGGTGTTACACAGGGATTATAGGGAGCACTGACTGAGAATTTTTAAGGAATAGTAGGGGATTTTACTGATGCTTTGGAAATTAATTCCACAATTCTGTAAAAATTGCAACTTTTTTTGTATCCTTTACCCACCCTATTTTTAACCCCTTACCAGTTTTAAAGTGCAGAATGAACAAAGTGGCAGGTAAAATGCATAATTCAAGGTAGACATCTGGTGCTTAGCAATTCCTGGGAAGAGCAATGAGGTTTACCTCTTTGTGATGTGAGTCCACAGCTTGGTGACTTTGGGGGATGACCCTGGGGTTTGGCAGGACTAGGATGAGGGCCCTAGGGATTGTCAAAATGCAAAGAAGATGAGATTTGAAGGTCACTGGATTTATCATTACTGCTGAGTGAGAATCATGCAGTGTCAAATTCTGGAAAGTGAATCAGGGGTTTTGTACAAATGGGAGTGGAAAAACAATTTGACACCGTTATCATGTTGGTGACAGAAGGGCACGGCATGGGGAATAGAATGTATTTCTGAAAAAAAGAGACAAAGATTTTTATCTTTCACTCATCAGGGACACTTTGCAAGCACACCAATCAAGGGAAAACAAGTTACACTGAAATGAGAAGAAAGTGCAGATTGGTTGGCAAGTAGATTCTGATTGGTTGAGGTGTTGACATGGAGAATGCACCATATGACTGACAGTTAACTGCCAAGCATTGTTTGAAATTTAAACCAGGCACTTTGACCGATTGGTCAAGACATTGCCTTGAGAAAATATTCAGCAAACGGCTGTCACTTATTCTGTTTAGCTGAAACAGGCACAATGTGCATAAATGTTCCGTGTGCAAAGAACAGGGTCCTATATATTAATGTGGGTAACTTTCAGTACACACAAATGTGGCACACCCCGCGCCTGGGTGACAATCTAAGTTGGCCATCAGCATAATTCTTCGCACACAGAGGATCATTAAGCAAATGTTGTCTAATCAAATGATCATATCTAATGTTGGATTGTGTTTTGAGTTTTGCATGCACATATTGGTGCTTGCCCATTATGAACAGCAGGTGGGACATGATGTGACCCACCAGTCTTTGGCATTGTGATACTAGGCACACATCCCACTGAAGTTCATATATCACACTGTGATATTAAGAACAAACTCTGTTCTCTACTACCAAATTACTATTTGGAATCAAATGTCTTAGCAACATTTTAAAAAGGTAGCTGGTGCTCTTTTATTGATTTCTGGCTATGCACATTTGTGTCTTTCAGCTGTCAACTGCAAGCAAATGTCCTAATTAATAAATGATACTAGGTGTGAATTAGACTTATTTGCTTTTGTACTTCAACTCATTTCTTGTTGCAAGTTTTGCCCCTCCCAAATCAAATAGGTAAAAGACACTCACACATCAAATTTAATCCCACCTACATTGAAGAAATAAAGAATTTCCTTTCTAACTCAAAACTCAATACTTTCCCCTACTTTGACCTACTAGGTTTTTGAAGCAAAGGTTAAAATAAAGGAGAAGCCTCTTGGATTTTTGCAATTTGGGGTCCACACACTATACAAGGATTTTTATAAATACTCTAAAAATAAGCAATTGCCTTCTGAAATGCTGCCTAATTACACCAGTCCATGTAAGATTTTACTTCTGGTTATTTGCAAATATACAGCAACTTGAGCAAAAATAAAATCAATTCAGAAAACTAGCACAATTAGAATGCAGTTTGGGCCCAGATTGCCAATTGAGCTGAAGTGGGAATCCTGTTTGTTTATGGCTCCAGAGTTTTGTGTTTGCACCCAGTGCCAAAAGTTATATCAGAACAATACCCATATTAACAATAAAAAAGGTGCTGAGAAGCAGCCAAGCACTTTGCACAGGGAAGATTTAAAATAAAAAAAGGCAAAACCAGTAACCACTGAAATGTGTTGTTGCCAATAGTAAAGGATTGATCATTCTACATCTCCTTACTGGAGTTAGAAAGTTAGCAAGAAAATTTAGGAATATAAAAATCATTTATCACATGATGCTTTTAAATGCATCTGAAAATTTAAGTAAAATCATGGAACATTAAAGACTACCAATTTTCAGAATTCCTTTCTTTTGTTCTCAAAAGACTGATTTTATAAAGATGGACTACAAGCATATGCTCCAAAGCTCAAACCACCACTCCATGTACAGACAAGGAACAGTTGGTAACAGTTAACATTCATGGAAGGTAAACCTAATAAAAGCTTTAGGCTCTTAAAACAAGCGAATTGTTCAGGTTCCTCAATATTGTTTGAGGTATCTTGCTGTGCATAAACTGGCTGCTGCAGTTTCTTGCAGTACAATGATTTCAAAAGCACTTAATTGGTTGAGACACTTTGACTTGCACAATCTCAGGATATGCCATTCTACAAATGCATTTTTTCTTTTTTTACTAGTAAGAATTTGCTTGCAGATACCTGCTTTGTTTATATCAAACACTGAAAAACTGACACAAAAACCAGAGATTACTGGAAACACTAAGGTCAAACAGAATTTGTAGAGAAAACAGATAGCAAACATTTCAGAGATGGATCCAGCCTCCAGTCCTGTGCGGAGTCTGCATGTTCTCTCCGTGTCTGCATGGGTGTCCGGATGCTTCGGTTTCCTCCCACAGACCAAAGGTGTGCGAGGTAGGTAGGTTGGCCATACTGAATTGACCCAAGTGTTAGAGGGAATCAACAGGATAGATGTGTGGGGTTATGGGAATAGGTCATGGGTGGGATTCTTATTGGTACCGATTCAATGGGTCAAATGGCCTTCTGCACTACAAGGATTCTATGATCTATTAAAGCATTTTGCCAAGGGCCCCAAATTCAAAATATTAATCCATGCGTTTATCTCCACAGGTACTGTCTGACCAGCTGAGTGGGTCATGCATTTTCTACTATTATTGATTTGATTGTACCAATCGATAGGAGGAAATCCTTACCGCATTGCAGAAAAGTGCATAAAGCTGTCAAACTTTGCATTACAAACGTGTATATGACTGACCATATTTATAGAAAATTTACACATTAAATTTGTTGGTAATGCCTTTTAAACAATTTACCTCAAAAATAAAGCAAGTAAGCTGAGGAACTCAATGCATGCTGAGAGTTTGAGAAGTGGAGGAATTCAGTAAGGGGTGGGGGGAACAAGAAAGGAGGTGCTCATTTTCTTTAACTTTTTTTTTAAACCTTTCTTGCCTTTAAAGGATTCTTCGAATCTATTGTACAATTGGTAATTATTCTGCAGGGAAAGGAGCTAGCTGTTTTGCTGCATATCTGGTAAGGGGTTGAGGTCTGTTTCAGTCCCAGGAATCGTAGAATGTCTACAGCGCAGGAGGCCATTCGGCCCATCGAGTCTGCACTGACTCTGACAGAGTACCTTATCCAGGCCCTTTCCCAATAAACCCACACATTTACCAGAACTAATCCATCTAACGTACACATCTAGGACACTAAGTGGCTATTTAGCATGGCCAATACACCTAACTGCATATCTTTGGACTGTAGGAGGAAACTGGAGAATCTGCAGGAAGTCCATGCAGACACAGGGAAAATATGCAAACTCCAGACAGAGACCCTGGGACCAGGATTGAACCTGTATCCCTAACACTGAAGTAGCAGTGCTAACCATTGTGCCACACTTCTAAACCCTATTCCAAAACTAAAGTTTAGAATAGTACAGGAATTGATGGTACAGCTCATAACATATATAAAAAGGCCACATAAGTGAATATCACAAAGTAATTAAAACAATAGGATGACAGAATTAGTGGCGACGTCAAAGCTTTAGCATGTGGGAGCTCCTGATGCCAGTGTGATCTAGGGCAAACATGTCTGCAGATCATGGCTCAAGAAGCTTTGGCGCAGAGTCATTGAACTATATGCTGAAAGACAGACAGTGCGATACATCAAGGAGGGGTAAAGTTAACTGAATGCTTTGTTCCAGGAGACAGTCACACCATTTAGGATCGGGTCTTTTGATTTGGTCAGTGCTCAGGAACAGGAGGGTGTGCCTGCGAGTGAGGCAGGTAAATGGACCTGGAGGCAAGAGTGTCAACCTCTGCAATTGTCCAATAGGTTTGGAGTTCACTGTTTGTTTGCATGAGCAAACTAATCATGGCACAGGAATACATTCAAGCAGGGAAGCAAAATGGAATATGGCGATAGTACAGTGAGGAAAGCTGACACTCATCCCTGCAACAAAGAGCAAATGTCCAGTCAGCTGTGTCGCCTGCCTGCTGCCAGCGCTCAGGACATCTGCTCAGGACTGGAGAGGAACCTGCAGGGGGGCGGGTAGATCCAATTGCCATTCTACATGTAGGGACTAGGAAAGAAGTTTTGCACAGAGATGATGAGGAGCTAGCCAGCCACCAAATTAAGTAGAACCTCAAAAGGTTGGAATCTCCAGAGTGTTATCTGAGCCATGTGAAAATTGGCATAGGGTACAAAAAAATTAATGGGATAAACATGTGACTCAAAAATTGATAGAAGAGTCGTTCCAGTTTGTGTGTCACTGGCACCAGTACTGGGGAAAGTGGGGCCATAGCATTGGGTTGATCTACACCTAAACCATGCTGCAACTAGTGTTATTGCACAAAGGTGAATGATGGAAGATTAGATACAATATAAAAACCTCAAAGAACGATCAAAAGATTAACAAGGAGAAAAAAGTAGAGCACAAGAGAAAACTGGAAATATAAAGTCAGATAGTGAAAGGTTTTATAGATATTTTAAAAATAAAGTTAAAGTGAGTGTTGGTCATGTAGAAGGTAAATTGCAGGAATTAATAATGCAACAAATATGGCAGATGAATTGCATAAATATTTTGCATCTGTCTTCACAAGAGAGGGCACAAGTAAAATCCTAAAAATTACTGAAAACCAGGATTATAAGGGAGGGAGAAAAATCAAGAAAATTACAATCACGAGCAAATTGCTGGTACTGCAGATTGACAAGTCCATTGGTCTTGTTGGGTTTCACCCTAGGGTCTTAAAAGATGCAGCTGGTGTGATAATTGACGTGTTCGTTTCAATGTTCCAAAATTCACTAGCTTTGGGGATTGTTCCAGTAATGTTTTATTCAAAAAGGGAGACAGATCGAAAGTAGAAACTATAAACCGCTTAGGTTAACGTGGAATCCCTACAGTGCAGGGGGACGCCATTTGGCCCATCGAGCTTGCACTAACAACAATCTCACCTAGCCCCTAGCCCCGTAAACCCATGTATTTACTCTGACAATCCCCCGAACTTACTTATCTTGGGACACTACGGGGTAATTTAGCATGAACAACCTAACCCGCACATCTCTGAACTGTGGGAGGAAATCGGAGCACCTGGAGGAAACCACGCAGCCACAGGGAGAATGCAAACTCCACACAGATCGTTACTCAGGCCAGAATTGAACCCAAGTCCCTGGCGCTGTGAGGCAGCAATGCTAGCCACTGTGCTACCATGCTGCCTGGGCACAGTGCCAAAGGGCTATTATTAAAGACATTTTGGTAGAGTAATTGGAAAAATTCAAAGCAGAGCAATCAGGCAGAGTCAACACGGTTTTCTGAAAGAGAAATCATGTTTACCAATTTAGAGGTCTTTGAAATAGGAGCAGGTGCTGCAGTTGAAGGGGAACCAGTGGATGCACCATACTCATTTCTAGAAAGCATTTGATAAGGTGTCACATAAAAGGTTATTGCAGAAAATAAAAGGCTTATGGTGTAGGGTAGAATATTGGCATGGATAGAAGATTAGTGAAATAACAGGAAACAAAGTAGGCATAAACGGTTAATTTTCTGATTGGCAGGATGTGACAAGTTCTGTGCTACAGGGATAGACAGAATCATAGAAACAGAATCCTACAGTGCAGAAGTAGGCCATTTGGCCATTGATTTTGCACCAAACACAATCCCACCCAGGCCCTATCCCCATAACCTCTTGCATTTACTTTAGTGTGTGGGGGATTGGCTAACAGGCAATTTAGCATGGCCAATCCACCTAATCCACATATCTTTGGACTGTGGGAGGAAACTGGAGCACCCAGAGGAAATCCACGCAGACAGGGGGAGAATGTGCAAACTCCACACAGACAGTAACCCAAACCAGGAATCGCACCTGGGTCCCTGGCACTGTGACACAGCAGTGCCACCATGCCTCCATCAGTGCTGAGACCTCAACTTTTTACAATTTATATAAATTATATGGATGAAGGATGATATAGTTGCTAAATTTGCTGATGACAAAGGATGGGTAGAAAAATAACTTGTGAAGGGAACACAGACCATAAAATCCTATAGATACTTTTCAGCAAGTGGGCTACGATCTGGCAAAATGAAGAACAATGTGGGAAAGTATGAGGTTATTCTTTTTGGTAGAACGAATAAAAAGCATATTATCTAAGTTGTCAGAGGGATTTGGGTGACCCAGAGCACAAATTGCAAAAGATCAGTATGCAGTTGCAGCAAGTAATCACCAAAGCTAATATAATGTTACAGTTTATTGCAAGGAGAATAGAGTACAAGAATAAGCAACTTGTGTACAGTCCTGGTCTCCTTACTTAAGGAAAGATGCAAATACATTGGAAACAATTCAGAGAAGTTTTACTCAATACCAGGAATTGATAGGTTGTCTTATGATGAAATGCCAAGTAGTGTCAGCTTGTAACCGCTGAAGTTTACAAGAAGAAAAGGCAACTTGACTGAAACATACAAGATCCTGAGGAGATTTGACAGGGTGGATGTGGAAAATGTGTTCCCTCTGTGGGGGAATCTACAACTTGGAGCCATTGTTTACATGGTATACATGGGGAGATAGTAAATTTAGGTATACATAGGGAGGTAGTAAATTGGATTAGACACTGGCTCAATGGAAGAATGATGTGGGTATGCCGGCGTTGGACTGGCGTAAACACAGTAAAAAGTCTGACAACACCAGGTTTTAGTCCAACCTATTTATTTGATAATATACTCGCAAGCTTTCGAGGGGTTACCCTCTTCGTCAGGTGAATGGAGAGTTCTGGCCTCAATGGAAGAAGCCAGAGAACGGCTGTGGGGGATTGCTTCTCTGACTGGAGGCCTGTGACGAGTGGTGTGCCTCAGGAATTGGTGTTGTGTCCATTGTTGTTTGTCATCTATATCAATGATCTGGATGGTAATGTGGTAAATTGGATCAGCAAATTTGCTGATGATACAAAGATTGGAGGTGTAGTGGACAGTGAGGAAGGTTTTCAAAGCTTGAATTTGGACCAACTAGAAAAATGGGCTGAAAAATGGCAAATGGAATTTAACGCAGACAAGTGTGAGGTATTGCACTTTGGAAGGACAAACCATAGTAGAACGTACAGAATAAATGGTAGGACTCTGAAGAGTGCAGTTGAACAGAGGGATCTGGGAATACAGGTACAGAATTCCCTAAAAGTGGCATCACAGGTGGATAGGGTCGTAAAGAGTGCTTTTGGTACACTGGCCTTTATAAATCGGAGTATCAAGTATAAAAGTTGGAGTGTTATGGTAAGGTTGTATAAGGCATTGGTGAGGCCGAATTTAGAGTAGTGTACAGTTTTGGTCACCTAGTTACAGGAAGGATGTAAATAAGGTTGAAAGAGTGCAGAGAAGGTTCATGAGGATGTTGCCGGGACTTGAGAAGCTTGAGATTGAATAGGTTAGTCCCTGGAGCGTAGAAGAATGAGGGGAGATTTGATAGCGGTGTACAAGATTTTGATGGGTATAGATAGAGTGAATGCAAGCAGGCTTTTTCCACTGAGGCTAGGGGAGAAAAAAAACCAGAGGGCATGGGTTAAGGGTAAAAGGAGAAAAGTTTAAAGGGAATATTAGGGGGGGGCTTCTTCACGCAGAGAGTGGCGGGAGTGTGGAATGAGCTGCTGGATAAAGTGGTAAATGCGGGGTTCACTTTTAACATTTAAGTAAAACTTGCACGGGTTCGTGGGTGAGAGGGATATGGTCCAAGTGCAGGTCAGTGGGACTAGGCAAAAAAATGGTTCGGCACAGACAAGGGCCAAAAGGTCTGTTTCTGAGCTGTAATTTTCTATGGTTCAAAAATCGGTGACCCCGACTTCAGACAAAAACTGTCCATAGAGTTGACAGACTGGAATTCTTTTCTTCAAAACGGTGCTTGAGGCAGTCTTTGAATATAGTTAAGGCAGAAGTAGATGGATTCTTGACAAGCAAGGGAGTGAAAGGTTATGGAAGGTGGGGCTAGGCAGGAATGTGAAGTGGAGGCTAAAATTAGCTCAGCAATGATCTTATTGAATGGCAGAGCAGGTTGGAGGAGCCAAGTGGCCTACTCCTGCTTCTAATTTAGTGGTGGGCAACTGGGACACGGCATTCTATTGCCCATGCATAGGGTTGCCACATTCCACTGATTTCCATGGTCATAGTTTATTTCCTACTGGCATGTCTGAAGTTTTATGCACGTAAAGCAAAGCCAAGTGAAACGAGGTGCACGCTGATTGCATTCAACAGAGCTGTGCATTCCCTACGTGTCCAAAGAATAAATACTTTTAACCATTTGAAGTTTGATAATTCTATTAGTGATTAAGCATTTTCTATAAATTTCCAAATATTCAGCATGTATTAAATGTATTTAATCTTATTCATGGAGTCATGGATCGTGAATAAGCCCGATTTCAATTTTGCAGCCCACAAAGGCTTCCCATCACTTACAATGCCGATGTATTTCTGATCAGTTATCGGCAGTATTTGCTTACAGTGCGATTTGCACTAAGGGCAGACAACGCAAAAAGTAATTTACAAAGGACTACTCTCACTAACATGAGATCTCCTACAATAATCTGCAAGCAAAACGAAAATTAATCTAAATGTCAAATTCGAAGCACAAGACAGACAATTTGCTCCAACTCCTGTCCAACTATCTAACATTGTTACAAAGCTTACATTGAAACGTAACATAAACGTAAACAAAAATGTTTTTTTTAAAAAAGAACAGATATAACTATTTCTAAATTATATGTCTCAAGTACTATAACCTCCCCACTGCAGCTCCTTCCGCTTGCAGGATTAAAATGCTAAAAACTACGCATCTCAGTCTTCGCAATATTTTAAAAGAGGAAGTCAAGATGAAACAAATTACTGACATTCTGCATCTAAAACGTAACTGACATTTTAGCGTCGTGCAAAGGGGAAGGATAATATTCAAGAATTTATCATTGTTCTTTTCTCACATACTGAAGCAAACATTTTACATTGACATATCAATAAACAATTATCTCAGGGAAAACATTAATTGTCAAGATATGTAAAAGAGGACGAAAAACATTTTAAAACAATTGTTTCCTGCACCCTTCATTCCCCCCCAAAGGATCCGACAGCTGATTGTTCATGAAGCTTTCATCTTTATGACAGAACTAATCTAATTGAACTATGGCAAATAGGGAAGTGGCATTATTTCAATTTAGGAGGTTATACATAAAACGGGGAGAAATACGTGAAATGTATTTTCATATTCCCAGCAGGATCTGAGCGGCAGTTCTCAAAAGAGCAACACAGCCCAGGGCTCCTTTCCTTAAGAGAAAAAAAACCATGGCACAGCCTTGCTCCGCATTAAAAATAGAAATATTTTAAAAATGCATCAAAAATATCACCAGCTATTCTCGATCCAACGGCCAGCCCAGATTTAGAGCCGATTTACATAAAAGCGCGATGGTTAACGCAGCTCAAATGCCGAGTTGCCTTGGACCCACTCCCTCCCCCCGGCCCTCCCAATAAAAAAAGCCCTCCCTCCGGGGTAACCCTGGCTCCCGGCTCCGAGGGAAGGTGAACGAAGGGGTCCGAGTCAGAGACCAGCCCCGGGCATCGGGGATGTTCGTGTTCCATTGCCGGCCCAGTTCTCCTTTCGGCTCGGCGCCTGAACCAGTTGGCAGGTCTTCCTCCTCCTCCTCCCTCCCCAATATTCTCCATCCCCTCCTCCTCCATCTTCCCCGGTCGCGGTCCTCGGCTTTCTTACCTGCTCCGTCAGTTTGAGGACACCCATTCCTCCTGCCGCTCACACATACACACACCCCTCACACAGAGCCCGTCCGGCACACTCGCTGTAGCATCGATGGCAATGGTGTGTTTTGGGTTTTTTTTAAAAAAAACTGCCCCTCGCCGGATGATAGCGAAAACAATTTGTTTTTAAATCGGCTGCAAAACAACGGCCGGCCCCCTCGCGCGCCGCCGCCTGCCTCGCTCGGAACGGAAGTCGCGCGAGCCCGATAGGATTCCATCAACTGATGTCATCCGAACGCGAGCGCCGCAACATTCTGCCCGCCGCTGCATTCCGCCCCCCCCCCCGTAGGAGAAGAATGGGCTCGGAGTGGCCTGTCACAATCCCTGCATATTCAATTGTTTGTAGAGCTCCACTCGTTACCCCCAATTCTGCTCGCAGCCGTCCAACCTGATCTTTCTCTGCACCCTAGTTATGACGGTAAAACTACATTTTGCCCTACTTTCCATCACTATGTAGGTATGCTTTATCTCGATAGACTGCAAGAAACAATAGGCTTCAATGTATACTAATATACGTGACAATAGTAAATCAAATCAAAGAAGCTGCATCTTTTTAGAATGTTGGAGTTGCAAACAAAGTGCCAGACAAAGGTTATGGTGAAACAAATCTTAAAGGAACACCGTTCTGGCTGACCATTTGCCAAAAAGAAAGCCACAATAAAATATACCAAAATGAGTACATTTGGATGTAGATTTCATAACTATGCAGCACGGTAGGCCAGCCCGCTTACCCAGTCTGTGTGGGCTCTTTAAAATTAGGACAAAAACAGAAAATGCTGGAAAATCTCAGGAGGTCTGACAGCATCTGAGCAGAGATAATAGAGCCAATGTTTTGAGTCTGAATGACTCTTCATCAGAATGATCAGACCTGCTGAGGTATTCCAGCATTTTCTCTCTTTTTGTTTCAGACTCCCACATCCACAGCATTTACCTTTCCCTACAGCCCTACAAAAGTTTCTTATTTAAGCATATTCCCTTTTGAAAGTTATGTTTCCACAACATCTCAGAAAGCAACAGTAAGAAGTATCACAACACCAGTTAAAGTCCAACAGGCCTCCTGTTGGGCCTTTTCTAGGTAACAGACTCATTTGGTAGCAAGAGCTTTCAGAGCACTACCCCATCATCAATTCTGCGCCCGCTGGGCACCGCAGGGGCTGGCATGCATTTATAGACCCCCTCAACCACATTTTGATTTAATGTTTTAAGTTTCCTTTGGACTTTGGTTTCTGTTCGGGCCGTCTCCACCCCCCGCTTCCTTTTTGGGGGCTGCCCCTCTTAATTTGTCCCTAAGTTAATTTGAGTTGGTTTTACTCATTTGGCGCATGACAAGAACTACCCCATTTTCAAGTGAGTGGAGCATTGGGTTCACAAATAGGGCATATATAGACACAAGCTCAATTTACAAGATAATGGTTGGAATGTGAGTCTTAACAGGTAATCAAGCCCTTACAGGTGCAGACAATGCGAGCAGAGAAGATTAAGTACTCAAGCTATGATCGAAACAGTACATTCTGTACTCTCTCATTTCCTTCTCTATGAATGGTATGTTCTGTTTGTGTAGCATGCAAGAAACAATACTTTTCATTGTATCTTAACACATGTGACAATAATAAATCAAATCAAATCAAGCACAAGTTAAAGAGCTGTGAATTGTCTCAACTGTCCAAGACAGTTAGTGAGATTTTACAACCCGGGCAAGTCGTGGGCGTTACAAATAGTGTGACATGAACCAAGATTCCGGTTGAGGCTGTCCTCGTGTGTGGAACTTGACTATCAGTTTCTGCTCGGCGATTCTGCATTGTCATGTATCTTAAAGTCCACCTTGGAATGCCCTTGACTGCTGAAGTGTTCCCCGACAGGAAGGGAACACTGCTGCCTGGTGATTGTTGAGTGGTGTCCATTCATCCGTTGTCGTAGCATCTGCATGGTCTCACCAATGTACCATGCCTCAGGACATCCTTTCCTGCAGCGTATCAGGTAGACAATGTTGGCCGAGACACAAGAGTATATGGATGGTATTCTCATATGAAATTGTGGCATCCGTGTTGATGATCCGGCATATCTTGCAGAGGTGCTGTGACAGGATTGTGTGGTGTCATGGTCACTGTTCTCCTGAAGGCTGGGTAGTTTGTTGTGGACAGTGGTCTGTTTGAGGTTGTGTGATTGTTTGAAGGCAAGTAGTGATGGTGTGGGGATGGCCTTGGCAAGATGTTTGTCTTCATCGATGACATGTTGAAGGTTCCAGAGAAGATGTCGTAGCTTCTCTGCTCCAGGGAAGTACTGGACGATGAAGGATACTCTGTCCACCATGCCCCATGTTTGTCTTCTGAGGAATTCGGTGCAATTTTTCAGTATGGCGTGTCAGAACTGTCTATTGATAAGTCGAGCACCATATCCTGTTCTTACGCAAGCGTCTTTCAGCATCTTTTGCAATTCTGTCGAGGAACGCTTCAGCAGTCAAGAGCATTCAGCCTCTGATCTTCGGGTAAGCATTCTCCAAGATGGCCTTCAGGACATGCGACAATGCAGAATCACTGAGCAGAAGTCAAGTTCCACACACATGAGCATGGCCTCAACCAGGATCTTGAGTTCATGTCACACTATCTGTAACCTCTCCCGCAACTTGCAAAATTTCGCTAACTGTCCTGACTCGAGACAATTCACCCCTCTTTAACCTGTACTTAACCTTCTCTCCACTGGCATTGTCTGCACCTGTAAAGACTTGATTACCTGTTAAGACTCGCATTCCAACCATTATTGACTTTGATGTCGTCTGTATGGATTTCAGTAAGGCATTTGACAGTCCCTCATGGTAGGTTGGTTGAAAAGGTTAAGGCTCATGGAATACAAGGACAGGTATCTAGATGGATTGATAACTGGCTTGGTAATAGGAGACAGAAAGTAGTAGTGGAAGGGTCTTTTTCTAGCTGGAGGTCTGTCATTAGTGGTGTGCCACAGGGCTCAGTACTGGGACCTCTTCTATTTGTAATATACATAAATGACTTGGAAGAGGGAGTACGTGGTGTGATCAGCAAGTTTGCAGATGACACTAAGATGGCTGGACTTGCGGACAGTGAGGAGCAATGTCAGGCAACTTGGCAGGATATAGATAGGCTGGTATATTGGGCAGATAAATGGCAGATGGAATTTAACCCTGATAAACGCAAGGTGATGCATTTTGGAAGAAATAATGTAGGGGGGAGTTTTATGATAAAGGGTAGACCTATTAAGAGTATGGCAACGCGGAGGGACCGGGGGGTGCAAGTGCACAAATCTTTGTAGGTGGCAGTACAGGTGGAGAAGGTTGCGAAGAAAGCTTATGGTATGCTAGCCTTTATAGGAAGGGGTATAGAGTACAAGAGCTGGCGTCTAATGTTGCAGTTGTATAGAACTTTGGTTAGACCGCATTTGGAGTACTGCATCCAGTTCTGGTTACCTTACTACCGGAAGGATGTGGAGACCCTGGAGAGAGTGCAGAGGAGGTTTACCAGGATGCTGCCTGGTAAGGAAGGACTGGGTTATGAGGAAAGATTGGGCAAATTGGGGCTGTTTTCCTTAGAAAGATGGAGAATGAGGGGAGATCTGATAGAGGTGTATAAGATTATGAAGGGTATAGATAGATTAAGCAGTGGTAAGCTTTTTCCTAGATTGGAAACAAATATTACGAGGGGCCACGGGCTTAGGGTGAAGGGGGTGAGGTATAGTTCGGATGTTAGAGGGAGGTTTTTCACACAGAGGGTTGTGGGGGTATGAAATGCTCTGCCAAGTGAGGTGGTGGAGGCAGGCACGCTGGAGTTGTTTAAGGGATACTTCGATAGGCACATGAGCGGAATAGAGATGGAAGGATATATGAGACTGTTTTAAATAAGGATCAAGAGCCTTGGGACGTTCCTGGGAATCAATTGATTCCTATGGACCGTCCAACATATTTTCTGGCTCACTCGTTTTACGTTTGAGCTTCTGGGGATTCCCTTGAATGTTTGCATAAGATGTGCATGTTATTGATGTTTTTCTCTTTTAATCCACAGGGGCTTCGGTCCACCTTGTTGTTCAACAAGGGGCATACACGCGATGGGTCGTACAAGGGCTGCTCTTGGATGTTTCGAGAGTAGCCTAGTGCTTCACGTCGTTAGTGTACGCTTAAACTGGACCATCTGATGGGCAACACGACAGCTCAGTGACTATCACTGTTTGCTGTGTAGATACATGGATTTGAGCCAGTATCTGTGGGAGTTTGCGCATTCTCCCCGTGCTTGTGTGGGTTTTCTCTGGGTGCTCCGGTTTCCTCCCACACCCCAAAGATGTGCTCTTAGGCTGATTGGTGTAACAAATTGTCCCTAAATTAGTCTCCCCTCAATCTGGTTTCCAACATGGAGTGCCATAAGCGTAGACAAGGGTCAGGGTGGAAGAGGGAACTCACAATGTTAAAATGGTGGCACGGGCTCATTGGGCCGAAGGGCCTGTTTCCCATGCTGTGTTGTTCTTTGTTCTTTGTATTATCGTATAAATTGAGTCTGTGTCTACATATGCCCTGTTTGTGAACCCAATCCTCCTCTCATCTGATGAAGTGGCAGCACTCCAAAAGCTCATGCTACCAAATAAACCTGTTGGACTTTAACCTGGCGTTTGGAGACTTTTGACTGTGCCTATCCAATATCAACATCTCCACATCTCAGATAATACATAGCAAATTATAACAACTCTTTGGGATTTAAAAAAAATAGCTCCCCTAGCTCATTAGCCAAATATCTTCAAATCTGAGTCCTCTGATTACTAACTCTCCAGCTGGTAGAAAGATTCTTTCCATTTTCTCTATCAAAACAACTTTAAACTCATCTAATAATCCCTACATTCCTTCCCTATTCCACTCTTTTTATTGTCAAAACAGTTACAAAACCAAAAATACATTAGCCTTTCTCTATTCCAAGAACAACGGAGTAAATTGAGTATGTGTCTTTACATCCCCTGTTTGTGATCAGAGCTCTCACCTGACAAAGGGTCAGAAACCCAAAAACTAGTAGCTTTTGCTACCAAATAAACCTGTTGGACTTTAACCTGGCTTGTGAGACTTCTTACTGTGTTTACCCTAGTCCAACGCCAGCATCTCCACATCATGACTGAAAAGTGACATGGTGACAAAATTAGTTAGATATTTGGCCACAGTGCAAGAAAGATAAAGCAGCTTTTTGGTAACATTAAAATATGTTTCAGCACACCATGCCATTAAACTAAATTTAACATAGATTCAGAGCAAATTGTTGGTTTGTATTGATGCTAAATTGGTTGTTAATCCAGCATCCCAACATAACTCAAGATCAAGTTGGGCAACTCAAGATATTACACCATTGATGAGGAAAAGATGATTGTGATCAGGTCCATGTTAACTGTGCCTACACTTTTAAAGTATTTAATTCTACATAAAAATGTAGAAGATGGGAGCAGGAGGAGGCCATTCGGCACTCCGAGCCTGCTCCACCATTCATTGTGATCATGGCTGATCATCCAATTCCATTGCCTAATCCTGCTTTTTCCCCAAAACCTTTGATCCCATTCACCCCACGTGCTATATCCAACTGCCTCTTGAATTCATTCAGTGTTTTGGCATCAACTATTTCCTGTGGTAATGAATTCTACAGGCTCACCACTGTTTGGGTGAAAATATGTCTCCCCATTTCTGTCCTAAATGGTCTATCCTGAATGCTCAGACTGTGACCTCTGGTTCTGGACTCCCCCACCATTGGAAACATCCTCCCTGCATTTAAAATTTTATAAGTCTCTATGAGATTCCCCCCCCTAATTTGTCTGAACTCCAGCGAAAATAATTCTAACCTTGTCAACCTCTCCTCATACATCAGTCCCGCTATCTCTGAATCAGCCTTAGTAAACCTTCGCTGCACTCCCTTGAGAGCAAGAACATTCCTCCACAAAAAAGGAGATCGAAATTGCACACAATATTCTGGGTGTGGCCTCATCAAGGCCCTATATAATTGCCACAACACGTCCCTGCTCCTGTACATGAAACCTCTCGCAATGAAGGCCAACATATCATTTGCCTTCTTTACTGCCTGCTGCACCTATATGCTTTCCTTCAGCAACTAGTGCACAAGGACACCCAGGTTATGCTGCACGCTCCCCTCTCCTAAATTACAGCCATTCAGGTAGTAATCTGCCTTCTTGTTTCTGCTATCAAAGTGAATAACCTCACATTTATCCAAATTATACTACATCTGCCATTGATTTACCCACTCACCCAACCTGTCCAGATCATGCCAAAGGATCTCTGCATCCTTGCACAGATAGCCCTCCCATCTAACTTGGTAGCATCTGCAAACTTTGAGGTGTTACATTTTGTTCCCCCATCCAAATCATTAATATATATTGTGAATAACTGGGGTCCCAGCACTGATCCCTGTGGCACCCACTGGTTAATGCATGCCAATTTGAAAAGGACCCATTAATTCCTACTCTTTGTTTCCTATCTGCCAACCAGTTTTCTATCCATCTCAGTACACTTCCTCCACTCCCATACGCTTTAATCTTATACGATAATCACTTATGCGGGACTTGGTCAAACACTTTCTTAGAGTCCAAATATACTACATCAACTGGCTCCCCCTTGTCAACTCTACTAGTTACATCTTCAAAGAATTCAACAGATTTGTCAAGCATGATTTCCCCTTCATAAATCTATGCTGACTCTGTCTGATCTTGCTACTATTTTCTAAATGCTCCGCTATAAAGTCCTTGATAATGGATTTGAGAATTTCCCCCATTACTGATGTTAGTTATACTGGTTTGTAATTCCCTGTTTTCTCTCTACCTCCCTTTTTGATTATTGGAGTGACATTAGCTACCCTCCGATCTGCAGGAGCTGTTTGGGTCTTTAAAATCCTGGAAGATAACCACCAATGCATCCACTTCCTTAAGTACACTGGTATGTAGATTATCAGGGCCTGGGGATTCAGCTGCCTTCAAGTCCATCAATTTTCCCAGCACCATTTCTCTACTAATATTGATCTCCCTCAGTTCTTCCCTCTCACTAAATCTTGCATTCTCCACATTTCTGGTATCTGATTTGAGTTTTCTTTCGTGAAGATAGAACCAAAGTATGTATTCAGTTGCTTAGCCATTTCTTTGTTCCCTATTATAAACTTACCCGTTTCTGTCTGTCGGGGATCTACATTTGCCTTCACCAACCTCTTTCTCTTTACATATCTATAGAAAGTCCTGTAGACATCAAAGATGCTATTTGTGTATCTTTCTTTCTTTGATTTAGGCTTATTTTATGCATCTCTTAATTTGAATAGCCTCTAAAAAAATAAATTTGTAGCTTTGGAAAGCTGGCTCTGCCCATCAATATACCCAGACTTACACAGAGCTTTCTCCCAACTGGGTAAACAAATGCTATCCAGGCAACAATCAAGCAACGCAAACATGTTTCTGACCAGTAACTGAAGTTCAATTTAGTATATGTTTTGCAGTGATATCTTTGCTACCCATAAAACATCTAGTCATAGTTAAGATAATTAAAGTTGCATATCTTTTATGTCCAGCACTGTACAGCTCAACATCTCATAAAGTAAATTGAACACTGATTTAAATATAAATATTCTTTCACTAATTCTTCTTATCTATAATGTTTATTTCTCATGGGTCTTAGACACTTGTGAGATAATTCCTGTAAGCACATGACTAATAATCTAGTATCAATGTTATCATGGACCAATCACAACTGAACCTTGTGATAAATGGTTATGCAGATGAAACACTCTGGTTCGCAATACACTATTACTCAACAGCCATTAAATGCAAGCTCCATCTGACACAAAACAGAGTAACAATGCCATTTATCAATCGTCATAACTAAAAATATTTGTGGGGAGAGAAACAGAGTTGATGTTCCAAGTTGATGTTTGATCTGCTGAGTGTTTCCACCATTTTTTTAGTTTTTTAGGTTTATAGTATCTGTACTATTTTGCTTTTGACTGAGAAACTATCAGTTGATTCACTGTTTAGAGTCTCAGCAGATCATAATCCTCCACTATTGGTGTTTATATTTGCAAGTCTGTAACAGACTTAGCTTATCACAAGGCTGCTTTCATGATAAGAGGTCATTGAGCCTGACTCACAATTCTCCACAAAGATATCTGATGGCTCTACCAGATATTACATGCACATCAGCATTGCTCAGGAGCACCAGAGTAACCCAACTTTTCCACAACATCAAGGTGCAATCCTGAGGGATAGATTATAAAGTATCAGTAGAAATATGAACAGGATAAATTACTGGTTCAGTGTCAGAAGCAGAGTGTTTTTCATGCATAAGCGGTTATACAATGCAGTCTTTGTTTAGCATGTCGATATACAGTACTTTTAATATTAACCAGTTTGCACATTTGCTCCCTCTGGTGTTCATATCACTTTCACTTTTCTACATTATGACAATCTTAAATATTATAATTTTAAAAAATCTTTGAAATTATACCCAGCTGGTATAAACTGTGTACACTTCAGATATGTCATATATTGTGTGATCTAGATCACTGGAGACTGTTAATTGACATTTGCAATGTGTGCATTATGTTGCATTTCTGAATTGCGTTTTGCCATCTCAGTCACAAACAGTTGACTTGAAGTGAACTATCCACATTAATACAATGTACACGAGGGAAAGAGAGAGAAAAAGAGTTGGTGCAGTTTGACATCTTCAAAGCCATGATCAAAAACAGAAAATGGAGGCTCACATAATGTGAGCGCAGGAGCAGCTGTGTTTTCACGAGCTCTGACGCTACTCATCTTTTAATCTTTTCTTTTATCCTAATGCATGACCTATAATTAGTTGATCCTGATATATATAATCTGTGCAATGTTTTTGGAAAATCCTGTTTAATTTGATTCGACTGCAGGAAGCCAAATCAAGTCAAAGAGATCTTTGTCTGTGAGATGTGGTCAGAGCTGAGTTGGGTTGACAGAGGTGGCGTCGCTGCTGAGCAGGCCCATGTTCAGGAGATGCAGTTGGTGCCAATATGAAGCCTGCTTTTATGAGTAAAAATGTGGAAGATGTATTCTGCTCCTCAGTGCAGATTATGACTGCTCACCAGCACAAACTGCGAGATACCCGAGAATGAATAAATGATGCAGAGATAATAATCCTTTCAGTCAAGAAGTGTGTTTGCTCAGTGAAGGCTCACCTTCAATCTTTGCTGCAAGATGTGTCAGATGTCCTATTTAAGTTGAAGGGACATGCCATCCACGAAGGGAGAAAAGGCCAAAGCCATGACAAGGGTTGCTCATGAGCTAGTCCCCCAGGGAAGAGGAAAAGCTGCAAAAAATCTGGCTGCTTTTGAGAAGTGGCTGCTATGCTTTCGTAATCTCAACTGAGGGCTGGGCGTCTTAAATTCAGTGAAGTACATTCCATCTGGTTCTCAAGATCAGCTAGATGCCCAGAATGCTGACTTGCAATATCTTGACCTCAATTTCATCGAGAAGTTGGAGGCAGCCAAATAAATCAGACTTTTCTTGTCCACTAAGACCTAGGTTCCTGTTCATCTGGGATGATGGCATGATGGAGGTGTGGAGACTTCAGTGAAGTTCAGGATGGTTCCTGGATGTTCCTCATCGCTTTGGCCTTTTCCAGCTCCTTGGATGGCTTGCAATCCTGCAGTTCATCATTAATTCTGAATTAATTATAATCCTGATTATGTAATGTTGCCTGTTATCCTGATAAGCGCGTGTGTTGAGTTATTTATTCTACTTCCTTGTCTATTCTGTTATCCTGTAAATCAGGATCACTATAATTTATATCCATGCTGATGGCTTTTCCACTGGTGTGTTCCAGCGATGGGATAGAAATGGTGTTGGTTCTCTGGCCAGGGGACTTCTTCTTTTGTTTATCTTACTGGGGAGCACTGTGAATGGGTCGTATGGTCTTAAAGTTCATGCAATACATATTTAACTGAATATCTTTTATGTGCTATAATCCTTGCATTTGTTCAAAAGGAGTTTTTTTTTTAGTACCCATCAGTTTCGCTCTGGAAAAGATGCATTGCAGGGTTGTTAGTGGATGGATAGATTTAGAGGTGGCTGGTGTGGCTTTAAAACCTCAGTTTAGGTGAGGAAGGCCCCCCTCATTAGAACGAACAGTGTTATGTTTTCCTTTTTTTTAAATAGTTATTCTGGGTTTGAGAAATTTTGTGCTGCAGATAGATTGAATATCCTGGAGTAGACTGGACTTCTTCTCCTTCCCACTGGTGCTTCTATTTGGTGGAAGTGTGGGGAAGATTTGTGGTGGTGCATGCTCAAGCATAATTGTTATGATTTTGAATTTCAAGTACTTCTGAACTGGTTTGCTGAGGTTACTTGACTGGATGGGTGAAGTTGATAGTTGATTTTGAATGGAATGGAGGGTAGCTCGATTGGACTGGAGTTAGGTGGAGAGCATACCAATTGGTTGCCTATCCTGGTATGGCCTCCTCCTTTTTTTTAGGTGGGGTGGGGCCTGTGGTTTGCTCTTCTTCTAAGCGCCGGTCTTTCCTCGGTTGTGGTACCCTTTGTTGTTTGCTGAGCCTGCTAGTTGACTTGCAGGCTCTATTTCATACTTCATAACCAATTAGCATCAACAACAGATATGCTCACCTAGCTGCTATATTTCCAGCCTTTTCAGCCCTCTGGATAATCATAGATAATTATAGAATCCCTACAGTGCAGAAGGAGGCCATTCACGTCTGTACCGATCAGATCATTAGAGTCAATTTGGCATGGCCAATCAACCAACCCAAACATCTTTGGACTGTTCGAGGAAACCGGAGCACCAGAGGAAATGCACGCAGACATGGGGAGATTGTACAAATTCCACACAGACAGTGACCCAAGGCCGGAATTGAACCTGGGTCCTTGTTGCTGTGAGGCATCAGTACTAACAACTGTGCCACTGTGCCACCTAATGAACTGTAAGACTATTAACCTTGATTCGCACCATTATGATCAATAAATAAGATTAAATGTTTTGAACAGGTTTTTGAGTGCCTGCTTGTTTATTTTATCAGATGCAGGAGTAATTAAGAGGAATGCATTTTTTCCTGTAGAAAATTCCTGTGGAATTTGAATGGCTGTATGTTGATGTCTAGACTCCTAAGAGAACAATTGTTTCATCCACAAAATAGGACCGATGTTCCATTAAATTGCGGCCTGTCTTTTAACCAATCAGGCTTGTTAGCCACCCACTTCAATTTCCAACTGAGGCGTGCTTTAGAAGAAGGTTGACCTTGACTCTAGTCTGCTGCAGATTCCCAGGTGAATATTGCATGTGCACCCAGATTCATTCAGAACTCAGGCACACAACTTGTGAAATGGCCTGACGCAAGATTCCCAGTAATGAAAATTCAGTTCTTTGACTCTTAGACCACAATAATTATCCACCAATCTGGCAAAAATCATTGCCTCCTCAAAGGGAAGGAGCAAGAGGTTCAGATAGCTGGAAAGAGCTGCCAAGAATTGGTGGGAACAGTCCCTACCAGACTGGTAAGTGGTAAATGTTCACAATTGCTGAGGGTGAGGTGAAGACCATAACAAGGGAGATCCACGGTTTCATTTTGGGGTCCAAGAGTATATGAGCTCTAGGTCAGCAGGAACTTACATTTTAATTTTAATTACTTTGCTGGATCATTTCTGGCTCTCAATCCAACTCACAGCAAGTTTGACGTGACAGACAAGCTATTGTATCACTGTTGCCCTGCTCAGCTGTCAGGTTGAAAGTGCAGATTGGAACTTGATAACAACCCAGAGTCCAACCTGCATATTTAAGAGAATTTTGCAGTTTGGAGCTTTGTACCACACTGGGTGATTCATTGCTCCTTCAGCTGTTGAGGAAACTTAATGAATTTTTTATTTTGAAACAGCATTTGCTTCCATCAATTAAAATGATGATATTTAAGGGTAGCCCAGCATACTAATAGTTACAAAGCTGAATGTTTGTACAGCTGTTTGTTTGTTCTCTGAATCTGATGACCACAGCTAAACTGATCAGAAGATGGAATTAATGGTTGTTATGAAAATGGCCAGTCCATACACCAGGAGCAAATTGTGGAGGCAGAAGAACATTGGGGAACTTTACAAAGCCTGCATATCTGATTTTGGTTCATTAGTACAAACTGCAAAATATGTTTAAATCACAAAAGTCAAAATTAAGCTCTGTTCCAGCTGCTGGGAATTAAGTTTCTTTGGTTTTCAATCAACCTGGCGGTTTGGGAAAATTTGCCTCTTGTTTTTGACTAACTGATCAGTTTTCTCCATAACAACGCTAATTCAGTAATTTCTTGCAACCGTTCTGTAACAATGCACATTCACAAACTCGGGCAGGAACACCAAATTAATTAATTAAGAAAAACTGAACAGAGGCCAGCAGCCCATCAGCTGCCCCAATCCCTACATGTCTTCTACCCAAGATAGAAATCCACCCCAGGATGATTATCCACACTCCGTATCGATTGGTTCCTTAAGACAGGTGACTCTATTCTGCTGTGTTGACCTTAAAGGGCCAATCTCCACACATTCACACTGTGTTACCATTTACGCAATATTTTTAACAAAGTGCTGTGGAAATAAAACAGAAAAGTGGTTTTTCCAATAGTTTGAGTGATAAGCATATTACACAGTGTGATACTGAACCTGTGATGAGATCATGATTATTCTGATATAGCAGAAAAATATTTGAGAATTTCTGAACCTATAGATTTCCATATTTAAACAATTAAGAATGTAGATTTGGATACTTAAAGAGTAGATTTTTAAAGAGTTTTATTTTTGGTCATTTTCAACACCCTCGCAGCAACTGACCAGAGTGGTTGACTCAGCCATAAGGAGGAAATATTGGGATAAACAAAGAATCTTTAGGTATTCATCTTCTTCCTATTACAAACATGCATAGTAACTTCTAATCACTTTTCTAAACATCAGAAGAAAAACTATGGCTTGTCATATGAAGGTTTCTCCAGTAATTGTTGCTAATTTTTTCAATTGTTTTAGTTGCAGTAACTTGTGCGTTTGTAATTGCCTTCAAAAATATGCAACAGGAGTTCATAATTTGTTACTTTGACATTTAATGTTACATATCAGTCTTTTTATTAATATTATCATATATTAAAGTTTGTGCAGCTCTGATTTTAACTTTTCCCTCCACCTTTTAATTTTTAAAATGCTAGAATTATGTAAGTGTCAGGAGATCATTACACAAAATGTTGCTCATTTCACGGTTTCTCAGTAATATGTTCGTTTGAAATCTAAGAATTGCTATTAAATCTGGATCTCATTTCCTTTCCTGTCTGCATACCCAAGATGGAGGAAGTGTAGGTTTCTAGGGGCAAATGGCAGATTCAGATCATGAAGTGAACTCACTTGGTGGTGAACATTTATTAAACAACCCAGATCTATTGAAAGTTTCAGCAGTGCTTATTTTAGATGTCCTAAGCTTTGGCAATGATTTTAGTCAGACTGTGTTTTAAATGTTAAAATGATGTAGAAACCTCACAGAATATTGATTCTGTTTATATAGTTAACTGACCGAAAAATAAAAGTCCCTAGACACCAGTTACTGCAACCACAGGAAGTCAAGCCTTTAGCTAAACACAAAATTTAACACTGTACTAAAGGCTTCAAAGGAAAGTAAAATAAATAAACAATGAATATACTCATTAAGCTTATCATAATACCAACCTCAGACTACAAAATTAGGACAATCTGGAAAAAATATCTATTTTGTTTGGGTCTATTTATAAATTATGAAAAAGATCATGAGGTAGGCTAGTGGAAAAACAAGGTACAGTTTATTATATGTCTCAACAACTACACAGTCAGTCCTAGACAACTCACAAGCTCTCCAGGGTCACCTGATCCACTCTCTTAAAAGGGCATCACGTATCCCCAAGTTACATAAATGACACCCCTCCACCTTTACTTCAACACTCCCAGTAACAAACATATATTGTAAATATTGTACAGGCACTGTAGCCAACGTAGTCAGGAATATTTACAATAACATGGAAGAACAAACACCCACCACCATGCAAGATGTCTATTCAGCGGTCCACACTGAAAGAGTCAGTCTTTCAGGAGGAATGGCAGTTTCTATAAGACCGTCTCCTAGTCTCAGGTGTTGTCTCCAATACCCAGGGAAACTCTTGTTGTTCAACAGATACATCTCTTTCTGTCTGTCCGCAATTGTTTGGTAGCACTTCCTCCCTGGGTATGACAACCCTGGCTCAGAGACATGTGACTCAGTTGACACCACTGTTCTAATTGGATCAACTCTGATTTTTGAGGGACGTCCCCCCTTGGTGAGGTCTGGTGACCAGCTGGTCCCTGTATCTCCTCCAGATCAGTTCATCCTTGGTCTGCACTGTGCACAACAACAATCCTGTTTGAGCCTCTACCCTCGTTGGAATCCATTTTTTCCCAGATGTATAATTTCTGACCAAGATGATCTCTCCTCTTTGGAATTTTCTCAATTTTGAGTTCCCACCCTTCTGGCCATCTGTCCTTGTTCATTTTGCTCTACAACTTCTCTGGTCTTTTCCAGCTGCAGCAAGTTAAACGTGGTGCTCAGCTGGTGGTGTAACATTAAGGACGGTACAAGCATTGAATCATCATGTGTGGAATGTTATGGTACATGTTGAGGAACTAGCATGCCTTCCTCCTTTAGGTTTTTAAAACTTGCTTCAAGGTTTGTACAAAACTCTCCACCTGGCCATTTGACACCAGGTGGTATGGAGCCGATCTCACCTGTCTGACTCCATGGTATTCCAGGTACCCCCCAAACTCTTTCTCCACAAACAGTGGACAAATGCCACTCACGACTTGTTCGGGATTCTCTAACCTAGCATATATTTCATTCAGTCTATTGTTTCCACAGTTACCAACTTCATAACTGTCACCTCTGGCCACTTGGAGTGGGCATTCACAACCACCAGTAACATCTGTCCCTCTACTGATCCCGCAAAATCAATGTGAATGTGCTGCCATGGTGATTGGGGCCAATCCCGTAGGTGAAGGAGAGACAATGGTGGCACCTTCCTTACTAATGTGTAGGATTCGCACAATCCCACTTTCTCCTCAATCTGTGAATCCATATTTGGCCATGAAAAGTAGTTTCTGGCTATTTCCTTCATATGCACCATGCTGGGGTCATCTTGGTGCACTTGTTTCAGCACCCTTTTAATGGGGGAGGAATAACAACTCTCATCTGCCACATTAAACACCCATCTGATACTTACAATTCCCACCTCCTGGATATATAAGGCCATAATTCTAAGTGGTTTCTATGATTGGGTCCTTCCTTTCAGGACTAAGTCCGCCACCCGGCTCAAAAATGGGTCATTCTGGATAGCGTTCCGCATCTGGCTTATTGACATCAGTATCTTGACTTCCTGGGAGACATGCATAATTTTCAGGATCCATTCAGGAACATCTTTATCCCTGTTGCAGCTTTTTTCAGGGGTTAAGAATTAACCTGGCTTTCACTTAATTATGGCCCAGTTAATACAAAGACTGGCAGAGACAGTATTCTGGTTGAAGATGCTTCTTTATTTTCCAGGCCTGGTAAACGTATGAAGGAGAGAGATTTGAGGCAGTTCCAAACCACTCTAAAATGGCATTACTCTCAGTATTACAATTATATAATTTTCAATTTGGCCGCCCCTCTGCTCACCCCAGCCGAGTATGAGCCAATCATTATTAGCATGGATTATTTACCTTGGCCAATAACATTTACTCTCTGACAGCATGGGAATATGTGAGTTTGTGGACTTTGAGTGTCTTTCTCACAGTCTCCTAACATTCCCTAGATCTCCTTATCTGGTTAATGTATGATCTCTTATCTGAGACCTCCAATATTGTCCTTGGCTAGTAAATATTCTATTCATTAGGGCTGTCTAGAGATACTGATAAGAATTGCTTTCTCCCTTCACTCCCTTCTCCAGGAAAAGACCAGAGAGGTTGTAGAGCAAAATGAACAAGGACATATGGCCAGAAGGGTGGAAACTCAAAATTGAGAAAATTCCAAAGAACAAAGGAAAGTACAGCACTGGAACAGGCCCTTCGGTCCTCCAAGCCTGCACCAATCATGATACCTGCCTAAATGAAAACCGTACGCACTTACGGAATCTGTATCCCTCCATTTCCATCCTATTCATGTATTCATTTAGTTGCCCCTTAGATGCCACTATCATACCTGCTCCCACCAACTTCCCGGGCAGCGTGTTCCAGACACTCACCACCTTCTGTGTGAAAACTTGCCTCACCTATCTCCTCTAAACTTTTCCCCATGCATCTTAAACCTATGTCCCATAGTACTTGACTTTTCTACCCTAAGAAAAAGCATCTGACTATCCACTCTGTCAATGCTACTCATAATCTTGTAAACCTCTATCAGGTCATCCCTCAACCTCCAGTCAGAACAAACTGAGTTTATCCAACATCTCCTCGTAGCTAATACCTTCCAGACCAGGCAACATTCTGGTAAACTTCTTCTGTACCCTCTCCAAAGCGTCCACATCTTTCTGGTAGTGTGGCGACTAGAATTGTACACAATATTCTAAATGAGGCCTAATTAAGGTTCTATTAACCAGGTTAAAGTCCAACCAGTTTATTTGATAGTAAACCCACAAGCTTTCGGGGTTTGCCCCTTTGTCAGGTGAGTGGAGGGTTCTGGTCTCAGAGTATATAAAAGGCATATACTCTCCACTCACCTGACAAAGGGGCAAACCCCGAAAGCTTGTGGGTTTACTATCAAATAAACTAGTTGGACTTTAACCTGGTGTTGTGAGACTTCTTACTGTGTTCACCTTTTGTACCAGTCTACCATGAGGTACCTTGTCAAAGGCTTACTAAGATCCGTGTATACACATCCTTGCCTTTTCCACTTATCATCTTTGTCACTTGCCTGAAAAGTGCGAGTTAGTGAGGCACAACCTCCCTTTTACAAAACCATGCTGTGTATCACTAATAAGTCCATTTGTTTCCAAACAAGATAACTCCTGTCCCTAAGAATCTTTTCCAATAATTTCCCTACCATTGATGTAAAGCTCAGCGACCTTATAATTTCCTGGATTATCCCTGTTGCCCTTCTTAAACAATGGAACAACATTGGCTATCTTCCAGTCTTCTGGAACTTCACCTGTAGCCAATGAGGAAAATAGTGTTAGGAGTGTTCCAAAGAAGGTGGTTGTTTTTACTTGACTACATCCTGGCACAGTGGTTAGTACTGCTATCCTACAGTGCCAGAGACCTGGGTTCAATTCCCAGCTTGGGTCACTGTGCGGAGTCTACACATTCTCCCCACGATCTGTGTGAGTTTCCTCCCACAGCCCAAAAAATGTGCTGGTTAGGTGCATTGGCTATGCTAAATTCTCCCTCAGTGTACCCGAACAGGCATTGGAGTGTGGTGAGTAGAGGATTTTCACAGTAATTTCATTGCTTGCAGTGTTAATGTAAGTCTACTTGTGGCACTACTAATACATTTTTGAAAAATCATGCCTTTGTGCAGTGTGTGTTATTGGCCAAGGTGTGTGCTTTTAATATGCTTCCAAAAATGCATGTATAAATTCTCTAACAGTGATTATATGTGTCTCTAAGCAAACATTACCTTTGTAAATTATATTCCAGGCACTTTGTGACTTCTCTATATTGTATTCACTCTGATTTAACCTTCTCTGATCTGTTAGTCTTTTAATCCCAGGTTATTCTGAACTTGCCCCTTACAATTCCCCGGTAATGGCAGCGTTGACAAAGCATCTGCACTTCCATGCTTCTGACTGCTGATATCTGATTTCACATGCCGGCGAGCTGCCACTATTAATGGTGTCCTCATATGTGGGCCAAAAGTGGAGGTTAATGGCCTGTGGTCAGTCAGCAGCACTAAGTGCTTGCCATGGAGGAAATTGGTGAACCTCTTAATGCCCAATGACGCCCAATCCTTCTTTTACAACTTGGGCATAATTCTCCTCCATCTTTGTCAGTGATCCTTGTATACTCTTGCATGTAAATCAGTGATTCAACCACCTTGGTAAATTTGCAAGCTGAGCTAATTTCCATTGGGTTGGTGTGATTTGGCTAACTGGGTTACAATCTTCATCACATTGGTGGACCACCTATGATCCGGGCACCACAAGGCCCATTAGGTTTCTGAATAAGGCCCACAAGACAGTTTGTTAACTTTGCCCATGCACAGAGTTGCCACATTCCACTGGTTTTCATCCACGTAACTTTTTTTTCGATCAGGATAATTGAAGTGATAAGCCGTAAAACAACAGCATGCGATGTGAAGTGTGTGCTGATTTCATACAATGTTGATTTGTCAAGCCATACACTCCATCTGTGCCCAATCAAAACATATTTATTTTGTTATTACCACTTGAAGATGATAATATTTTTATTAATAATTAAGCATTTTCTATAATTTGTTATGAAATATCTGTCATGTATTAGCATATTTAATCTTATTCAAGGGTCTCAAGCTGGATTTCAATCTTGCCACCCACTGAGATGAAGGAGGGCCACTCATGCAGCCCAATCACTAACCTAGGTTAGTGCCTATCACTGCTTTATCAGATTTAACTTAAACAAGTCCTTGATTTCAGCTTTCATTTGCAAGATATTTACCTCAAATGACAACACAATTTTTGGAATTCAGTCTCTATTAAGAAAATATAATGTATGTCTATGGTATAAGAGTGCTTATAATTTCATAAGAACATAAGAACATAAGAAATAGGAGCAGGAGTAGGCCATCTAGCCCTTCGAGCCTGCCCCGCCATTCAAAAAGATCATGGCTGATCTGTCATGGCTCAGTTCCACATTCCCACCCTCTCCCCATAACCCTTAATCCCCTCACTTATCAAAAACCCATCAACCCGCGTCTTAAAAATATTTAGTGAGGCAGCCTCCACCTCTTCAACGGGCAGAGAATTCCAGAGATTCACCACCCTTTGGGTGAAGAAGTTCCTCCTCAACTCCATTCTAAACCGTCCCCCCCTTTATCTTGAGGCTGTGCCCCCTAGTCCTACTGTCCTTTCTGAGCGGGAACAGTCTCTCCACCTCTATCCTATCCATCCCATTCATCATCTTATACGTCTCAATGAGATCTCCCCTCATTCTTCTAAACTCTAACAAGTACAAGCCTAGTTTATTCAGCCTCTCCTCATAGCTCAACCCCCTCAACTCCGGTATCAGCCTAGTAAACCTCCTCTGCACTCCCTCCAAGGCCAAACTGTCAAACTGATTTCATTGTCAAACTGATCCTTAATAAGGTATTTTGCAATTTTTAAAATATACTTAACTTCGCAAAATACCTTCTGTGAGTCAGGATGATATCCAAGTAGCTGACAGCATAGTAACCAGTTCAACTAACTATGCCCTCCCTTGTGGAAGCTTAATTGCCTTGAACACTGTGTGGCATCATCCCTCTGTCAGGAGTCTCACAGCACCAGGTTAAAGTCCAACAGGTTTATGACAGTGTTGTGAGACTTGACTGTGTTGACTCCAGTCCAACACTGGCATCTCCACATCATCATCTGCTCACTGCCCTTGGGGTGCCTGTAGTGGGGAAGAGACCATTGTCCACCACCTTTGAAATGAATCTTTGCAGAGCAGGTCTGGAAAGAAAATGTTCTGGTTTTCACCAAGCTGTTCCAGTGCAGCTACAACACTGGCATTTACCTGACAATGTGGAAAATTGCCCAGGTATGCACTTTATCTATGCTTTATCTCAAATGACAACACAATTTTTGGAATTTCAGACTCTATCCAAGCATTCCAATCTGGCTAATTATCATCCATCAGCAACAAGTGATGGAAGCTGTCATTGACAGTGCTATGAATAACCTACTCACTGATGCTCAGCTCATGTTCTGCTAGGGCCATTTGGCTCTTGGACCCAAACCCTGATGCAAACATAGAACTCAAGAAGGAAAGTGAGAGTGACTGCCCTTGACCTCAAGCTGAATTTGACTGAGTGCGGCATTAAGGAGCCCTCACAACATTGAAATCAATGGGAGTCAGAGAGAAAATTCTCCACTGTTTATGGAGTCATACCTAGTACAAAGATATTATACACCATCTGCCCCCTTGTTGCTCACTCACAAACCATCTAGAGATCTTTGCAGCCTTTTTGTGCCACCTTCACAGCTTGCATTTCCATCAAATTAGGTGCATTACTCTGTCGCTTCATCTAACTCATGAATGTAGTTGAGGCCATTAGACCTTTGAGATCTGTTGGAATTTAGTTGCTTCAGTTTCTCCAATACTTCTTTCTGCTGATATTTTATTCACTATTACTTCTATGTAACTCCTATGACAGATACAAACTAGTTTTTAATTTCTCTGCCATTTCCTGATACCCTATGATTTTTCCCGTCTGCTCCTGAGGTTCCCCACCCAGGATACATTCTGTGCTGTCATCTTCAGTGCATCTGATGTTAAACTAATGTTCAACATGAAAGAGTCCAGATTCGTCAGCTGAGGAAAGGTTGGCAGTAGGTGAAAATCAGCTGGCGTTTCCTTGCCAATGTTTGACCTGATGCCATGAGATTTCATGGAGTCTGAAATCAATGTTGAGGACTCCCAAGGCAACTCCCTCCTCACCACATCACCATCGCTGGTGGGTCTGTCCTACTGCTGGGACAAGGCACATTCAGTGGTGACAATGTTTGGGACATCGTCTGTAAGGCATGATTCAGTGAACTATTTCAGGTTGTTGGACAAATCTTCCAATTTCACACACATCCCCAGGTGTTAGCATAGAGGACGTTTCAGGGTCAAAAGAGCTGGATGTGCTGTCATTTCCTGTACCTAGGTTGATGCTTTTTGACTTGAGTGGATTGGTACAACTGAGTGCCTTTCTTTGAGTCAACCACGTTGCTTTGGGTCTGAAGGCACAGGGAGGTCAGATCAGATTTCATTCCCTAAAGAGCATTTGTGTACCTCATGGTTTCATGATAACAATGATGGTGACTATTACTGATTTGTTAATTGTTAAATTGCACCAGTTTGATAGGATTTTAACCCATGTTTCCAGGCATTAGCCCGGGCTTCTGGATTACTAGTCCAGTGATATTGCCACAATCACCACTTGCAAAAAGATAAGCAGAATATTTTTGAAAAGGCATGAAATTTGTGAAGTTGATACTCAGTACTCATACAGGCACAGCAAACAATGAGGAAGGCAAATATCTTGATGGCTATTTTTATCATGGGGTTGGAGTACAGGAATAAAGTAGCCCTGCCACCATTGTACAAGGCTTTTGAAAGACTACACCAGAAGACAGTGTGCAGATTTAATCTCCACAGTTAAAAGAAGAAAATGTCTGCATTAGCAGCAGTACAGTGAAGGTTCATTAGATTGGTCTGTGTGATGTCCTAAATGAAGGGCTGACGAAACTGGAATTTAAAAGGTTGAATAGCAATCTCGTTGAAAAATATAGGATCATGAGGGACATTGACTCTGAGCAGCTGTTTCCAGTAGCAGAATAATCTAGAACAGAAGTGCCCAAAACATCAATCGTGGTCAACCTGGAGCTAATTTCTAGGTGACTGTGTGCTTTCCATCAGTATACACTTTCTGCACACTGCCCATTTGCTGAACTAGCATATGCACAGAACCAGGGTATGCACAGTGTGCACTTTCCACACATGCACAAAGCCACAGTGTGCACTTTCAAATATGAAGGCATTATGAAATGTTAAAAACAGAATAATGGTTAAGAACCTGATCCAATATATGAAGATCTACAGATAGAAATCATTCAACAGCCTTCACTCAGATAGCATATTTAATATAGCAAATTACCCCAGGGGTTCATACCAACATATTCAGGCAAAAATGAAAACCAAACCAGAGGAGGATATACCAGGCTGACTTAGTGAGTTTTAACCAGGGTAGTGGTAAAATATATAAAGTTGACCTTTGTCTGTCGAGCTGCCAGATGGGGGTAGGGTTGAAAGAAAATGTTGTTGAAGTCGGTCAGCCATGATCTCATGAAATGGCAGACTTTACAAGTGAATATTAGGGGAAGAAATCTTTTAATAGCATGCAAGAATGTTTGTGGTGCCTTTTTTTTAAGCCATAGACAGGTGGTATAAGGCTATATAGTGCGACACGTTTGAATGTCCCTGTAAGGGAATGTGAGAAGACCGTGTTGGTTGATCATGTTAGGATGACATCACAGTAACTTTATTGGAGTATTAATGTAAGCCTTGTTTGTGACTAATAAATAAACTTTAACTTTTAAACAAGTAACTCTCAAGTCACTTGTCTGGACACCCCTGATCCAGAATATAAGGACACATGCTTAGGGTAAAGAGATAATCATTTAAGACTGAGACAAAAAGAAATTTCTTCACTTCAAGAGTTGTGAATCATTGGAATTTCCAACCCCAGTGAGTTGTGGATGCTTCATTATTGAATATATTAAAGGCTGAAAGAGACAGGTGTCTAGTCTCTCAGGAAATCAAGGGCTAAGTGAAACAAGTTGGAAACTGGAGTTGAAGCCTAAGATCAGCCATGATCTTACTGAATGGCAGTTCAGGCTTACATAGAACATAGAACATTACAGCGCAGAACAGGCCCTTCGGCCCACGATGTTGCGCCGACCAGTTACAAAAACAATGACCCACTAGCCTATACCAATCCCTTTTCGTCCATAAACCTATCCAGAGATCTCTTAAACGCCCCCAAACTAGACGCATTTACAACTGCAGCAGGCATTCCAATCCCTCACCACCCGCTGGGTAAAGAACCTACCCCTGACATCACGATTCACTCCTGCTCCTATTTCCAATGTTACTCTGAGACCAGAGTTAGAAAAGTGCAGTGTTGTAAGACTGGAAGAGACAGTGAGAAGTAAGGGATTTAAAAAGGTGTAGGATTCTAAAATCAAGGTGTTGCTTTACTGGGAACCCAAGTAGATCAGCAAGCATGGAAATGATGGGTGAGAGAGATTCAGGATGCGAGTAAAGATTTGGATAAGAGTTTTGGATCATGTAACATGGGAGGATCCCAGAAGTGAATTGGAATAGTCAAATCCAGAGGTAAAAAAGATATTGGGGGGTGGGGGGGTGCGGGTTTTTAAAGTTTTTTTTCTACCTGCTGGGTGGATTTGAAACTGGGAGACTTTCAAATCCATCCTTTGGCGATGTTTTCAGGCCCCCCCATAAGGACTCTGCCTGCAAAACTATCAGAAGCCTGTTGCTCACTACAGAAGCTTGTGAGCAGGGCTTAATGCAACCAAAACCCTGCAGATGGAGGTAATGTGCATTTGCAGGACTCTGATGCTGCATATGCATAATTAGCAATAGTAGGGGACTGACACAGAGAAAGCTGTCAGGAGCCTGTTAGTGCAGGCTGCCTGAAGCAGCTTCCCCCCTGCAATTGCAGGGGGTGCAGCCCTGCCAACACCCCATGCCACCCAGACTGATCACGGACCCGCCACCCTTCCCTTGTCAATCGCTAGAGTGGCTGCAGTCCCCCTCTCCTCACGCCCCCTCCACCAATCTCTGCAGAGTGGCAGCAGGTCCCCACTCCCTCCCTCCCACTGATCCCTGCAGATTGACAGCAGGCTCCCTCTCCTCCCTGCCCCCAACTGATCCTTGCAGAGCAGCAGGCCCTCTCTCCATTAGCCCCACCGTCTGGCACTGCCCAGTGGGCATTTCCCAGGTGCCAGGGTGGCATTGTTCAAGTGCCAGCATGCCACTGCCTAAGGGGCACCCATCTTGCCCTCAGCCTCCCCAGGGGGCTCAATGGCCCCTGGTTCCATTGGCGCCATTAAAAATCTATTCCTTACTGGGGCAAACCTTTCCCGGTGAGGTCAAAAAGGAGGACAGGCATGGACAATTGAGCGCCACGCTCACTAAGCAGATGTAAAACTAAACGTAAACATTTCCATATATTAATCTACCTCCTGCCCATTTCCAGCACAAGGCTAACTGTGCCAGAAATCCGGTGCAGGTATAACGGAGCTGGTCTCGAAAACCGATGCCAATCGCACTAAGCACTTTACACCCGAAAATGGGCGCTACACAATGGTAAAATCGACTCCATGAAACGAGAATTTCAGCAGAGGAGCTGAGTCAGGTGTTGAGTTGGTTGATATTGCAAAAATGAAAATTGGAGGTAGCATGGATATTGTCAGAAGATCATTTCAGGAACAAACATGAGACCAAGCTTGTGAACAGCCCAAGGGTGTTCCAAAGCGATTAACAACCAATTAAGCACTTTTTAAAGTGTAACGACTTAGAAAAGTAATAAATGGGATAGCCACTTTGTGCACAGCAAGATCCCGCAAATATCCATAATGATCACATTATATTGGTGTTGGTTTTAAGATAAATACCTAAATACATTGTAATCTTCCAAGCCCGGAATTTTTGGGATCAAGTCATCTCTGGATTTCAGAATTGTTTGGATTACAGAATGCTACAATGCCCAACCACGAGAAAGAACTGGAAGACACCATAAATATTTAAATGAAACACAAATCAGTGGTAAAACATTATAAAGCAGTAATAAAATGGTTGACCTTATTCAAATTATCTTTGATTTGTTGTAGTGCATAGTCTGAATTGCTTGGGTCTGCTAAACATTCTTTCTGAATAATAAATTTCTGGAATAGAGGGATTACAGTGAATGAAGAACAACTTCCCTGCTCTTCAAAGTAGTTTCATCGTGATGTTTTATGTCTACATGAAGGCAGAAGTGGCATTGGCTTCACATCTCATCTGAAAGATGATACTTCTGACAATACCTCATACTGCACTGGTGTCTCATCGTAAGACCATGAGACATAGGAGCAAAATTAGGGCACTCGGCCCATTGAGTCTGCTCTGCCATTCAATCATGGCTGGTATTTTTCTCAACTCCATTCTCCTGCCATTTCTCCATAACCCCTGATCCCCTCATCAAACAAGAACTATCTCTGCCATAAAGACACTCAATGACGTGCCCTTCACAGCCTTCTGCGGCAAAGACTTCCATAGATTCACCATTCTCTGACTGAAGAAATTCCTCCTCATCTCTGTCTTAAAGGATCATCCCTTTAGCCTGAGGATGTGCCCTCTGCTTCTAGTTTTTCCTACCAGTGGAAACATCCTCTCCAATCCACTCTATCCAGGCATCACAGTATCCAGTGTTTCAATAAGATCCCCCCTCTTCCTTCTAAACTCCAATGACTAGAGACCCAGAGTCCTCAACCGTTCCTCATACAAGCTCTTCAATCCAGGAATCGTTCTTGTGAGTCTCTTCTGGACTCCTTCCAAGGCCAGCACATCCTTCCTTAGATATGGGGCCCAAAATTGCTCACAGTACTCCAAATGGGGTCTGACCAGAGTCTTATACAACCTCAGAAGTACATCCCTGCTCTTGTATTCTAGCCCTCTTGACATGAATGCTAACATTGTATTTGCCTTCCTAACTGCCAATTGAACCAGCATGTTAATCTTAAGATAATCTTGAATAATGATTCCTAAGTCCCTTTGTGTTTCTGATTTCCTAAGCATTTTCCCAATCAGAAAATAGTCTATGCCTCCATTCCTCCTTCCAAAGTGCATAACCTCACAATTTTCCACATTGTATTCCATTTGCCACTTCTCTGCCCACTCTCCTAACCTGTCCTGGACCTTCTGCAGGACCCCCTGCTTCCTCAATACTACCTGTCCCTCACCCTGCTTTATGCATTTAAAAGTGGGATTTGAATCCACAATCTCCTGCTTCTGCTGTTAGTTTCTGAGCCAAGCCTCTCAATAATAGATGCTTGGTTTTCAATTAACCGTACAGAATGATTCCACAGATAAAAATAGGGACTCAATATATGGCTTTAAAATGGGGACTGAATTACATTTGTGCGCCAGTTCAATATCCCCACTTTACCTCTCAAGTACAATTGATCAAGTCAACCTGCACACATTACATGAGAGTGATCAATGTATTTAAAAATTATAACCATCCAATTAATATTGTAGTAAGACACTAATGTTACTGATTTGGTCAGCCTTGCATGACAAACTGAAACAAGTTTTCACCGGGCATTCCTTTTATTTTCCACTTTTATTTTGTCTTTTTCCCTTCCATAAAGTTGGGTCCCAATCTGCTCAGCTAGTATTTTTAATCTTATCTGAATCTTCCCTGCTAATTGTCTCACACCATTCAGATCAACCTGCTTAGATGCTCCCTTTCCCAAGATCCGATAATGCACTCCTTAGCTCCATGTCCACTCACCAACTCAAACTGTGCACAACCATGCAAATTTTACTCATGTAGTACTCAAGGATGACATGTTGACCATACGCATTTAGTAGTCAAAGGTGGAAAGGATTTTTCTCATTTGGGGGTGCAATCCACCTTTCTCTTAAAAATTCCCATCACAGGACATATGTAGGAGTAAAGAAACTAAAGTAAAATTTTCCCCTCATGATCATCAATATGGACCAGATTAGTTAATGAAATTTAAGTCTTATGAAATGGCAATTTTTACTTTTCTATTTGTTTCCATACATACAGCTAAAATACACCCACATTCTTAATTAAGGTTTATTTTTAAGTAGGTCTAATTTTACAGTAAGTCTATAATACAGCATAAATGACAAGTTAAAGACAATGGATTTTAACCCACAATAACAGTAAGAAGAAATATTTAACCAAAATACCACAATTCCAGTCACCGCAAAACAAAAACTACTTCTTTCATGCAGAGATTAACAAAACAAATCTGTCCAAGTATAAAATGGATTACATTCTTCTCTTTTGCCTCTACAGTTAAAATATTTCCTGCACCAATGCAGTTTTGTATTTATAGTCATAACATAACCAACATTCACTGAAATTGACAAAAGTTATTTGCAAATGTAAAGTATTCAGTATTCCATCCAATACCTGATGATGCATAACCAACAATGACAATTTATCTTCACCATACAACTAACCAGTGGCTTCCTGTTAACACTACTGTATATTCTGCACTAGTGGAAAGAATTAACAGTCCTCAAATTTCCTTCCTAAAATGCAGCATTTATAAGGAAACAAGACTTCTTCTAAAAACTGGGTTCAAATCTGAATTTTTGATGAGAACTCTGACAATTTTACCACTTTACAAAATGAATTAGATACACCTGAAAAACTAAATTACTGGGTTTTTCTCAACAACATTCTCATGACTCCTAACAGTTGGATTATCTCAGTTTGAAATAAGATAGTACAGGACAACCACATAAAAAGCACAAGAATGATCCAATTGAAAATGTGTAGGTAGAACCCCTCCCTCTACAATAGTTCAGTAAGGAATGCACTGTATATTCAGTCATTTTCATCACTTTTGATCTCCATTAAAATGCTATCATTGGTCTTAATATTCCAACCAAATGGATGAAATAAACCAGGATTCTCATTCTTCATCAAATTGTATATACATGTCCACCCATAAATCACAATCGTGCTATCCTCCAATTTCACCCTTATTGTTTTACATAAAAATGAAAAACTACTTGAGCAAAACAGTCTGTCATGAGGGGCTTTGCAGTACTATATGTGAGGAAAATTAAAAAAGAATGAAAAAATAGGAAGCAATTCATTTTTGCCCATCTAGAATAACAGAGGAACTGACATGAGAAAGTAAAATTGCATTAAACATTGATAAAATCTGCATTGATATTTTTCAAAAAAATGTTTATTCCCATATTCTCAACAAAAACCTCTACAATACTTGTTCCAATAAAAAAAAGCACCAGGAGGCATCAATACAGAGAGAAGCATTTATTAAAACACCAAGTTCACCTGCACTAAATTACTTGAATGAAACAGAAGATACAAGCCTGCTAGCTGTGGATATCATGTGAACCTGACCACGTAACTAACGAGTGACGAGTTAATCACGTTGGCTGGATTCACAAGTTATTAAATTCAGACTGCAATCAAATCTTAATATGCCAGAGTGGGATCATAACTTTAATTCTGAAGTTCATATTGTGGTAGCTTTATGCTACTAGTTATAACCAAAGGATTTATAAATATTACACGATAGAGAATGTATTTACAACATAAGCTAGAGCAATTTAATGGCAGTGAAACAGTATCCCTGGAGGAATTAGCCAACACTTAATGTCACTACTAACTAGTTATGAAAAATGCAGATAATCCTAAAATACCTGGACCAAAATATATCAAACATGTTTTTAACCTTCATGGAGCTTTTTATAATTGGTAACCATTTGTTTTTCCACTTACTTTTTAACTCCAAGGGCCAGGAACCACAGTGTAAGTCTCCTATTGTTCATTAACAGTGACATAATTTTCACAGAAGGCTTATCATACAACTAGGACACTAACATTCCACTGGGATAAATAGCCATTTTCAAGCTTGCAGTGACACAGATTTCAGAAATTGATTAGTTCACTTATGGTGTTCAACCTGTCAACTTGATTGCAGGTGGTTTAATTCAGAGTAGGGATCACTATTTGTGCTGATTAGGACAGTTCTTGCACAAGTAATAATTCTACATATTTTCTCACAAGTTAACTCTGAAGACCTTTGTCACAACTGTAGAAAAAGTTGTGCAAAGTGAACCATTATATTTTAGCAAAAGTAGAAAAGATGCATTTGGTCATGAAAAGAAAGCTGAGAAATGAAACTGTCATACAAAAATTAATGTGATCTTTGTTTGAAAGTCAGCTGATTTGAAACTTACGAAAAACCTCAAAAATAACTTGAGAAATATAAACTGGACTCAGACTTTTTGTTTATTTTTTTGTTAGAAACAACCCCTTAACACAAGGAATTTAACTTAAATCTCAATAAAGACATTCAAATGAATTGTAAATTGAGTATTCACCATCCTGTTGGTCACTATAAGATTTAGTTACTTAACATCAAGAACAAGTAATGAGACAAGAAGGCTTATGTCCCATTTGAAATAAAATTGTGCTACTAGCCCTATCCACTTACTACTTCACAATCTTCTCCAACAAGATGATGTTTGTATTCAAACTCTCATCACATCACATCCAAAGCACAGCATAAGATTGGGCAATAATAATGCAGCAAGTAGCAGACAACAAAGACTATGCAGTGAATGTTAACCCCGTTTTATAAGATGTAGTCAAGTTCATAACGGACATGTGTATTCTTTTCATCATTGAAGATCCTTGGATAATGTGCAATAAGGGCATCTTGCGAGCCAATGTAGATGGAGTTGTAAATCTTCCAGTACACATCACGCACTTTCCTAGCTGGATGAAATAAGCCCTATTGGGAAAGAAAGAAAATATTATAACTGTTCTGATTGACCAATAGGGATATCAGTACTAGGAAAACATGTTTAAACAGAAACATTTTTTGCAGTTATAATTTTGAGATTTAGAAGATAATTATATTTTGGGGCTGCAGCTTTAAATTTAGGGTAAATGAAGGGGTCATATAACCTATTCTGAAATCTGCCTGACAATAAATCTGTGTAGTTTGATTGTTAGAGATCCAAGGAATGCTCAGATTGTTTTACTGAAAAGGTACAAGGTATTTATGCTTGGAGACATTGGCAGCACTCTGAGTTTTCTAAGTCTTCTGGAAGTCCCCAGAAAGATGTTGTTGTTATCGGGTTTTAAATAGTCATACTTGCAGTCATCCATTTACTTCTAAGATAAAATGAGTTGGGATCGAAAGTAGCATTTCTGCCTTGATGCAAGGTTAATGTGTTTCATGTTGCCATGGGGAGGAAGGCAAAGGAATCCACTTTTGAGTTCAGGTTACAGACTTCCATACAAATCAATGAATATCACAGATAGCAAAGGTTCTGTGTGGTCAGTAGAGAGATGACATTCCTTAGCTTTGTGGGATACCACAGTTTGACGCAGGAAGAGGGAAAAAGTCTCCAGTCAAAAAGACACATCCTGCAATCTTTTATGGATTCTGAGAGATTTGTTCTGGCATGGCTGGGGGAAGAAGAATTACAGTAAGAAGTCTCATAACACCAGGTTAAAGTCCAACAGGTTTATTTGGTAGCAAAAGCCACTAGCTTTCAGAGCACTGTCCCTTCGTCAGATGAGTAGGAGTTCTGTTCACAAACAGGGCATATAAAGACAAACTCAATTTACAAAATAATGGTTGGAATGCAAGTCTTTATAGGTAATCAAGTCTTCAAGGTAGAGACAATGCGAGTGGAGAGAGCGTTAAGCAAAGCATCTCCAGATCACGATTACCATCGACACCGCAGTTTCTCCACATCAGGAAGAATCATCATCAGAGCAGACTTTCTTACTGATAGTGGATTTAAGAAGCTCTCAGAAAACTGAGGAAAGTACCTGAAGACGCTACTCAGTGAAAAGGGGATACAGGACCCACTAGAAGCTGGGAGAAACTGTGGACTGTTTGCTAAAAGGGCTGTGATTCCATGGAGAGTGCATTGGGTGATGAGCATAAAAAGGGGAATGTTGCTGTCTGTGGTTTAAGTATAAACTGCCTATAAAATTAAGTGTTCAGTCAAAAACGCTTTTAGTAATTCGTTACAGTAAGTTTTAAAACAAAATCTCGACATCATTCTTTCAGCTATTAACTGGAAGTTCAAATTGCTTTTTAAATGTTAGTGGCCTCAAAGTTCAAGACAAGAAAGATTCTGGAAGTATGTTTCACTCTGCTCAATAATACTAACAAAGTTCCATGCAATTATAAAAAGTGGATTTATTGTTGTATTTAAAGAGAGAAGCTTAGTGGTATTGGTGGATCAAATTAGACTAGGACAGTGATATAATCTAAATGCAGCACTTCAATTTATTATGCTTTAGTTCCTCAAAATAGTTTTGCTTTTGTAACACTTTGCTAACACTTCCCAACCACTTCCCAACAGTGAAAGACTGGGTTTGTTAAACCTACATAGAAACATAGAACATTACAGCGCAGTACAGGCCCTTCAGCCCTCGATGCTGCGCCAACCAGTGGATGCAATGTAACGACCCTCTAAACTAAACTATTCCAATATTATCCATATGCCTATCCACTGACCATTTGAATGCCCTTAAAGTTGACGAGTCCACTACTGCTGCAGGTAGGGCTTTCCACGCCCTTACTACCCTCTGAATAAAGAACCTACCTCTGACATCCGTCCTATATTTATCACCCCTCAATTTAAAGCAATGTTCCCTGGATTGCTTTTATGTTTTCCAATTTATTCTGACATTAGTTTCAAAAGAAATATATTTGTAACTTTGAGCCAGCATTGTAGTATTACACAAAATGACAGGATATGGGTTTGTATCCAAAACAAGTTGTTAACCTTAGGTTTGCTACTTTGAGAAGGCTGGCAGTACTCCAATGAGAGGGAAAAATTTAACACCTTGACCACCTTGGCATCTTCCTCTTATGTCATTCTTACATGACTCTGGAGACAACTTAAGAGAAAACGTGAACGCCATGCTTTCAACAAGAGACGCTGCAGATCCGTTACATCAAGGTAATGAGAAAACAGTAGACTACAAGTATTTGCATATAGAACAAATTCAATTCAAGTACAAGGTTAGAAGCAGTGTGTTGAACTTGCCTGTAAACAATACTGTAGCATTCTGCAAGGACCTAATGCAACCCTTAAACCTTCCAATGCCCCCATAACTGCCTGGATAACATGTGGTGATGTCTCAAAAACATTGGGCCACACATAGTTTAACAAGTGATTCAGTGCATCTTCACAGCCAAATCCATATACTCCCAGGGACATATGCTGCACAACTGCACTTGCTGTCTGTCTGTGAACCAGGTCTCTACAGTGGGGAAAAAAAAATATTGATTTGTTATCAAAAGATCACGTTTTAAATTTCTTAGCTAGGTATATTGCAATAAAAACATTTAAATTCATGCTTCAACATCTAAGATACCATAAAAATATTTTCCACTGAAACTGCAATTAGAAGCATTTGCTCGCTCGTACAAAAGCCCGGTTTCTCATTAACTTTGGGAGGGGAAATGAAAGAGAATTAACAAAACTATTCAATTAATTATGTTAATTACAAAGAGTTCATGTAAATGTTTTAAACAAATAGTGAGGGGTATAAATTTGAAGTTAATAGTGAAAATTTAGTGGGGGAACTTCGGGACAGGAAAATCAGCTGAGGGTCAGAAACCACTAAAGGTCCGTAGATCGCTGACATAGAAGAATGAGGGGAGATTTGATAGAGGTGTATAAGACTTTGATGGGTTATAGATAGAGTGAATGCAAGCAGGTTTTTTCCACTGAGGCTAGAGCAGAAAAAAACCAGAGGGCATGGGTTAAGGGTGAAAGGAGAAAAGTTTAAAGGGAATATTGGGGGGGGGGGGTTTCTTCATGCAGAGAGTGGTGGGAGTGTGGAATGAGCTGCCAGATAAAGTGGTGAATGCGGAGTCACTTTTAACATTTAAGAAAAACTTGGACAGGTACATGGATGAGAGGGGTGTGGAGGGATATGATCCAAGTGCAGGTCAGTGGGATGAGGCAAAAAATGGTTCGGCACAGACAAGAAGGGCCAAAAGGCCTGTTTCTGAGCTGTAAATTTTCTATGGTTTCTATCTGGCCAATTTGTGAACATGCCAGAATGTAGATGGTGGAATTCCATGCGAGTTGGGAGTTTAAACAAGTTAGAGCTTGTTGCAAAGATCCAGCTGCAGCAAGGCCTAGATGGATGATCCTTCAGAGATGGGGTAACATTCATCTTAATAACTAGATGAGGCTCACAGCAGGACACAGATGATGGAAACGGTTAAACTTGAATTGAAATGGTGATGAATAGGTAACTAAGGAAATGAGCTACTGGTAAGAACCAAAAAAGATGTTGGCAATCTTCTCAAAGTCAAAATCCTAGAAATATTAGTTCATTCACAAGTTGGACAAGTACAGTAGTTGTCATTAACAAGGCTGATGTTCAGCATCCATCCCAAGCTAGTTATTTCAAGGGATCCTGCACCATGTGCACGGAATGTCATTTAGCTTAGAAACACTTTCAATTCGAGCGCCCTAGTGCTGCCTTAAATGGAATCAGCTACCTCATCGGAAACCTTTCAGCACTGCTTTGATTTTTTTTGATAGACAAGGCATTTAAGGTTTATGGGGCAGACAACAAAGTTGAGACCCAATCGAATGGTGGAGCAGGCTCAAGGGGATCAATGACTTTCTCCTGCTCCAAAATCTGTTGTTCCTATGTCTCAACAGACATGCATGACTTTTCTTAATTTTAAGATAAAGACAGCACTTCGAGTCACAGAAGTTTACAACATGAAAACAGGCCCTTCGGTCCAGCTTGTCCACACCGTCCAGCCTTTACCACTAAGCTAGTCCCAATTGCCTGCATTTGGCCCATATCCCTCTATACCAGTCTTACTCATGTAGCTTTGTCCAAATGGTTTTTAAAAGATAAAATTGTACCTGTCTTTACTACTGTCTCTGGCAGCTTGTTCCAGACAATCACCACCCTCAGTGAAAAAACTGCCCTCTGAACTCTCTTGTATCTCCCATCTCATATTAAACCTATGCCCTCTAGTTTTGGGCTTGACTGCCTTTGGGAAAAGAGGTTGACTGTCTACTTCATCTATGCCCCTCATTATTTTATAGACCGCTATAAGATCACCCCTACAGTCCAGGGAAAAAGTCCTAGTTCTGTAGCTAAAATATAACAGTATAGCCTTCTATCCATTTTTTTTAAAAAAAGCTTTCAAAACACAATATTTACTTGCAAGTATATAACTATATTTTGCTATCAAATGTCTCATTCAACTGCCAGTAGGACATAGATGGCTATTCAATGTCTATGTTGCCTGTTCTCATGCAAATGACTTAAGTAACAAGTCTGGTTCCGAAGGAAATAAAGTTAGCTCAGTACACAATTGCCAAGATGCAATAATGTGGGGATGCCAGCATTGGACTGGGGTGGGCACAATAAGAAGTCTCACAACACCAGGTTAAAATCCACCAGATTTATTTGGAATCACAAGCTTTTGGAGTACTGCTCCTTCATCAGGTGAAGAGAAGGTGGTTCACATACACAGTACATATAGGCAAAGACACAACTGCAAGATAATTATAGATTGGAATGTGAAAAGTGATTGGAATGCAAGTTTTTACCGGTAATCAAGTCTTTACAGGTACAGTTAATGTGCTTGGACAAGTTAAAGGTGTGTGAGTTGCTTCAAGTCAGGACAGTTAGTTGGATGTTGCAAGCTGGGCAGTATGGTGGGGGTTACATGTAGTGTGACATGAATCCAATGTCCCGATTGAGGCCATCCTCATGCGTGCGGAACTTGGCTATCAGTTTCTGCTCAGCGATTTTGTATTCAAACAAACACCCAACCTCAGGCAGACCATTGTTCGCAGCAAACTACCTAGCCTTCAGGAGAACAGTGACTATAACACCACAAACCCTGCCAGTCATGCCGGATCATCAACGTGGATACCACTGTCACATGTGAGAATACCACCCATCAGGTACACAGTACATATTCTTGCGACTTGGCCAATGTTATCTACCTCATATGCTGCAGGAAAGGATATCCTGAGGCATGGTACATCAGCGAGACCATGCAAACGCAATGACAAAAAATGAACAGACATCGCACAACAGACAGACAGGAGTGTTCCCTTCCAGTCGGGGAACACTTCAGCAATCAAAGACAATTAGCCTCTGATCTTCAGGTAAGCCTTCAAGACACATGACAATGCAGAATCGCTGAGCAGAAACTGATGGCCAAGATCCACATGAATGAGGACAGCCTTAACCGGGATCTTTGGTCCATGTTAAATTACATGTAACCCTTACCATACTGCCTGACCTTGGAAAATCCTGCTAACTGTCCTGGCTTGAGGAAATTCACAACTCTTTAACCTGTAATTATCCCTCTCTCTATGCACTGTTTGCACTCCAAAGACTCACATTCCAATCATTCTTCACATTCCAATCTGTAATTATCTTGCAATTGCCATTTTGCTGATATATGCCATGTTTGTGAATCTACTTCCACTCTCCTGATGAAGGAGCAGCACTCCGAAAGCTTGCGATTCCAAATAAACCTGTTAGGTTTTAACCTGGTGTTGTGAGACTTCTTAAGATGCACTAAATCAGAGACCAACGAGGTTCAATTTTAATTAAACGGAGAGTTAAATCTGTCCTGGCTGGATCAGTGGCATAAAACTAATCTCAGCATCTCCAGGGTAGGAAGCAGAAGAATAAAACTTTCAGACTTTTCACTTCATAAATTAATGTTTAGATCAAGTGAGGACAAAATTAAGACCCCGCTGTCACTGAATAGTTCAACACTCACTATCCAGAATGACAAACGGACAGTTGCCTGAAACATCAAAAAGCTCCTATTATCCATGAAATTACATCCTGGTGTTCATCCGCCTCATGAATGGTGGCAAGGAGATTTCCTTAGAAATACTAGTGAAGTGACAAAGCAACAATACGTAAGAATGCTCCTAGCATGCTTGCTTTCAAATGGAAAACAATAATTTAAATATCACGAAAGGTTCGGCAAACAATCACTAACAAGCTATTGAGATGACTTGTAGCTGCTTATGAATATAATCCCTCCCGAGAAAACAAAACTTTACTCTACGTCTGTGTAACAGTGGACTACTTGTATGTCTGTCATTATCAGCATTCAAAACTGAACTCACCTGTCCATTAAAGCATCCTCAAGCAATGGTGTAACTGCATAAATATAATCTTTTCCCATTTCTCCAATGTACTCAAATAAGAATGAAAGCGATTTAAGCACACCGTTCTGGACATTCAGTTCAGGAACTCTGTACTCATTCATCAAGGCAGGCAGCACAGTAAATGGTGAGCACGTTTCTGCGACAATAGCAATTGCTACTGTAGTACAGACTCTGTTCTGACGTTCCTGAACCTTCAGGTTATTTAACAGTGTGGCCAGTACATCATGTGGACTGAAATGAAATTAAACAGCAAGGTGAAAAGGTGCCATTTATATAAGTGGCAAATCATTGCCAAACAATATATCAGAAATATCATTACCATTTCTAAGCATCATAATAGAAATTAAACATTTTCCTTCAACTACCAACTGTAGTTTAATTACTGAACAATATAAGACAAGAAAAACAATATTAGGCCCTGTATAGCAAAAATGAGATTTGCACCCAACAATCTTAGCTGAAGTGAAGCAGATGATAACTGCTGCTACACAGAAAACACAACAAAAACAGAAACTTGTGCTCCATTGTTTGCGATAAAAAATTCAAACTCAACTTACCCAATAGCTTTAGCAATGTAGCCAAAAGTGTTTACAGTTGCCCTCCTGATGGCTTTTTTGTGCGCCTTCAAAAGTTCTAATAATTCAAAGCAAATCCTCATCCATTCCCGAGCAGATACATACTCTGCACCTCTGAAAAGATCCACTTATGTTTAGAAACAGTGAATTGACATCACTATATAATTTCTGATCAGTATACAAAAGTTACAATTGAATTCCATTTCAACTTTTCAAAACACAGCAGACTCTAACTTGTTGGATTTTCTTTTACCTAGATATAAATTCCAATCTTGTATTCTGGTATGCTCACATTTGGTCAGTTAAGAATGGAAACAATGGTACAGTTTGGTTCTTCCACTATTCCTTGACAAGACAAAGGCACGGTGGCACAGTGGTTAGCACTGCTGCCTCACAGCACCAGGGACCCGGATTTGATTCCTGGCTTGGGTCACTGTGTGTAGTCTGCACGTTCTCCCCATGTCTGTTTCCTCCAGTCCCTCCCACAGTCCAAAGATGTGGGGGTTAGGTAGATTGGCCATACTAAATTGCCCCTTAGTGTCAGAGGGACTAGCTAGGGTAAATGCATGGGGTTATGGGGATAGGGCCCAGGTGGGATTGCGACTGATGCAGACTTGATGGGCCAAATGGCCTCCTTCTGCACTGTGGGGTTCTACAATTCTATAATAACAATGCAGTTTATTATTATTTAGACAAGTTGTGATAATGCCAATTACCGGTCTGCAATTCGTCCAACTAGGTCAATACAATTCTCCTGAACCTTCTCATGCCTGTTCTTCAGGATTGGAGTGAGGCGTGGAAGCAGATCCTTAATAGGTGGAGTCATCTTATGCATGCCTGTGTATCAAAATTGAAGAAAAATATTTTGTAGTGTATTTTTACTTCATCTAACTTTAATAAAAATTTTAATAATCTAATATATTTTCATTCTAAATAATATTAACTGTTACATATAATAAAGTATACCTACCAATGTAATTGACATACCTATAACATTAACAATAGCTTTAAGTGCTCCCAAGATGCTACCAAGAACCTCAGGGTACTCTTCACCAAGGTATTCATACAGCACTACACCCAAGTGGCCCATCAGTTTCTCCTACAAATAAAAACTGTATATTAGTTCATATGATTTGGACTGGAAAAACGCAAAATATATCTGAAATGAAATTCGTTTGAGTGGCCAGATAAATCAAATGTTACAAACCTCTTGACATGTCTTCATCACAACTGCAATTCGAGAGATTAAATCTGCAGCTTGCTGTCGCACTTTAGCTGATTTGTTGTTTAGACGCCACAATACTGTACCACAAATCTGGGGTAAATAGGGCTTCACTCGTTTACCTAATGCATTTACCACTGTACCAAAGCCATTCAACATTACAGAATCCTAGAAAAACACAAGGGTCATGAATACTAGGGCAAACATTTGAAAGAAAGTAATACATAAACACTATGAAAATACGAGTTAGGAGCAGGAGAAAGCAACTGGCTCCTCAAGCCTGCTCCACCATTTAATAAGATCATGGCAGATCTTACTGAACTTATACAATTATTGATTTGAAGGAGGCCATGGGATTGTAACATTCAAAAAAAATGCTGTAAAATCACCTAAAACTCAAAGGGACAGAAATTAAACTTGCATCCAGCATAATTTTGTATTGTATGGCTGTTTGGAAGAAACAAGATTTCTATTCAATCATTGAAAATATGCAAAAATTTGCAGTTTAATCTGATCATAGATGCATACCTCAGTAGTCTGTTCCTGGAAGGCATAGAGGATACCATCAATAAGCTGTTCTTCCAGTTTGTGGTCAATATCAGCAGCTCCCAAGTTACCCATAATCTTTTCAATGGTTTCCATCACCATTTTTCTGTATTGCTCAGCTTCATCTTTTAAATCATCAACTATTCTGGATATTATTTCAGCTGCTCCAACTTTGTTTGCAAGTTCCACCGTAGTGTCTACCAACTATCGAGAATAGAAATATAAACAGTGTTATTGCAACTAATTAAAATACGACAGATGATCTTAAACAGCTTAGCACTGTTGGATCCTTTCAAAAATATCTGAAAGAATGAACTAAGGTTAGATGTAGGTAACCAAAAATTTCCTCTCAATCTATATCTTCCTACAGCCTTCTGAAGCAAAATCATGCTCAGGTACAATTGCACTGGCAATAGCATGACAAGGTCAGTCTTCACAAGTTAATACAAACACAAAGTGTTAACATACTATTCCAACAGACAGAGACAAAACCAAGCTCAATCCATGCTTCATCTGATGCCCAAACATACACAATCCCAGGAAGTCATGGAAAAGCAATCCTGGCTCAACTTTCCTTTCCTTTTCACAGAACCTTTGAAGCCACCGAGCAGTATTTCTACAGTGATCAATCAGTCTTTAAGTTTTATGATTGACTTCTGACAATCAAAATATTGTTGAATGCAAGTTATAAAATACTGCTAAAAATAGTATATATACTTAATAATTTAATAAATGGATAAGATAACAGGATTTAAAGCAGACAAATTTCAGGACCTGGTGATTTCCATCCTAGAGTATTAAAAGACACAGGTGTCAAGCAGGACATCACAATAAGGAACAGGATCCCTCCAGTTATTTTTCCCTAACCCATTTCAACAACCATGCTGTGCTAGAATCTTCAGCCAAATCACCACACAGCAAGAGTTGAACCTGGGATCTTACCATGTGGTTCAGCTCATCATACCTACTGAAATGACCTATCTGAAGGAATCTGTATCTGTGTTCAATTTGGAAAAAGCAATGCTGACTTTGATAGTTAGGAATTCTACATACCCCCAGTGGAAATACCTGGAATTACACACAATATATAGAATAAAAACAGCGAATCGACCCATCCGGTTTATATTGGCATTTAAGCCTCACTTAAGCCCTCTCTTATTTTCCTCATCTAACTCAAACATAAAAGACACCATGGTGGCACAGTGATGCAATGCTACATCACAGCACCAGGGACCCAGGCTTGATTCCAGTCTCGGGCGACTGACTGTGTGGAGTTTGCACAGTCTCCCTGCGGCTGCATGAGTTTCATCCAGATGGTGCAGTTTTCTCCCACAGTCCAAAGATTAGGCCGTGCTAAGATTGCTTCATAGTACAGGTTAGTAAATTAGCTGTGGTAAATATGTGGGGTTAAGGGGATAGGGCAGCGGGAAGGGGAGGGATACTCTTTCAGAGAATTGATGCAGACTCAATGGGCCAAATGGCCTTCTCCAGCACTGTAGCAATTACATGGTAGACCTCCCCATTCTGTTCTCCCTCATTTGCTTACATAGCTTCCTTTTAAATGCTGCTATTTTATTTGCTTCAACTACTATATTCAAAGTTCTACATTTATGCCACTTTTTGGGTTATGAAATTTCTTCTGAATTCCCTATTTGATTTTCTGATGACTATAGTATATTGCTGACATCCAATTTCACTTTTCCCCACAAGTGGGAATACAATCTGTGTCTATTCTAGATAAGGCTGTCCTAATTTTGAAGACCTCGGTCTTTTTTCAAGAGTAAGGATCTCACGTGTTCATTCATTCCAGATTCTGTATCATGCTTTTTTTGCACCGTCTCCAGTATCTCTAGTCACCAGGACAGTTTTCTCCAAGTATAGTTTAACAAAGATTCATAGAAAATGTGGAGAAGTTAAGTGGAACCTATGATTCTTTTAATTCTATTCCTCTAAAAACAAACCCTTATACTTGTTTCACTTTTATTATGGCCTTACTGACCTGCATCACAACTTAGTGATTTGTGCATTTGTACTCCTAGGATCTGATTCTGTAGTACATTATGGTTTCTATTTTCCAAATAAACCAAAATAATACTCACATTTATCCATGTTGAAATTCATTTGCAAACTAAACACCAATTCTGTAATATTTTCTTAATACATTCTTGTCATTTGTTGCAGGACTCTTCGGTATTAAGTATTCATACCCAATTTGGTGTCATCCACAAATTCAGAAATTGTTTTTGATTTCAAAGTATAAATTGTGAAAAACAATGGTGCCTGTGCTGATTCTTGTGGGACCCCATTTAGCATCTTCTACCATTCTGAATAGCCCTATTAGCCCTATTGTCTGCTTTCTGTCTTGCAGCCAGCTGCATGCTCTGACCTCATTCATTGGTCTATCATGTGGTACCTTTACTAAAGGCCTTCCAGAAACCTAGACAAATTATATCTAACTCCCCTTGTTTACTCTCTGTTATTTCTACAAACAAATTCAATGAGGTTAGTCAAGCAACATTATCCCTTTTGTAATCTATGCTTTTGAAATCCATGCTGACTATTAATTATTTTTTGTTTCCCTCTTTTGTAAGGGATTCCATTATTTGTCCTACCACTGATGTTACACTCACTGTTCTATAGCTCCATAGACATGTCTATCTCACTTCTTAAACATAGGTAGAATATTTGCAATCTGCCAGTCCTCTGATACTATAACTTTTTTGAATGAATTATTAAGCGTGTGTAGTAGTGCTTTGCTATTTGTTCATTAGATTCTTAAAATAAGATGTGAATGCACCTGGTTGAACCTAGGGTTATTACCACTTTTGAATTTGATTAAATTAATATTTCTCCTTTTTTTTACCTTCAATGTGGTTATATTATTTTAAATTTTGGTTTTTAATGCAATGTATAGCTGACCCATCTCCCTACTGAAGCAAAAATAATTATTTAATATCTCTCACTTTGTTATTAGCTGTGATTTTACCATATCCATCCCTTCGTGGTTCACCTATTTATGCGCCTGTACAATATTTTACATTTGTATTATATTCCTTGATGATTTAATTTCATTGACCTTCATTGCCTTCCCAACTATTTGACTTTTGTCCTAATTTCTTTGTATCCTCCTTGTCATGCTCCCCGACTGCCCTTGCATTCAAATTTTTCCTTTACATTTTTAATCATCTATACTGTTTCGTTCATTAGTTTGGTATGTTTAATTTGTTGAATATATTTTCCTGAACTCTGCTGAAACTAAATTTTGTTTACTAAAACAAAAATGTCTGTTACCTGTCTATAGTTCCTTCTGTCCAAAGCCATTCGATGTTGCCAAAAGTGCTTGAAGAATGGAGGAAGGATTTCAGTTTTGATATAGTTGGCTTCCACACCATCTGTGCCACAACACTGTTTCACCACCTATAAATAATGCACACAAGTTATTACCAGAAGGCACTATATTCTTGACAACTGGTTTAACTATTAAATTAATTCCATACATTAACATTAAACTCCATACTCAATGGGTTGAAATAATGAGGTTAGATCATGTGAGATATAAACAGGTCTTGAACATGTAAACTAGTTACAGTAGTAACACTGATATCTGCAGCAGAAGGCAGTATATAAAAAATATATTATACCAAGAAAAGATAGTAGCAGCAGTCAAGAATGCTGAACTTACATTTTTGGAGCAGTAAAAGCATATTCACCCCACTTGGCTGTACAACTGCATAAATTTAAATTACATCAAAAGGACATTTAATTCTTGCATCTGTCTCTAACCAAAAAAAATGTAAGTTCAGATATTGAGTAACCTATTTCACCCAAATGTACAAGTACATTCCAGAACATCATTAAATATATCCATTAAAATAAAGCATTTGTAGAATCTATCCAACAAAAGAGGCGATTCAGCACATTCTTCCTGGACCACTTCTTTGAAAGGGGTATCCAATTAGACCCAGCACCTCAGTCTTTTCCCTTAGCACAAGAAATGTTTTTTCAAGTACATATCTAATTTCCTTTGATAGTTATGACTGAATCTGCTGCTTTCAGGTAATGCATTCCAGATCATAACAATTTGCAGCATAAAATATTTTTTCTTCTGTCACAGTATCTAACGTTCCAGCTATAGTGCTTAAAACTTATGCTCTAGAAATAGCTGCACCTTCTGCCCAACTGTTCTATTAGAACTTCCGTACTAGTGTCTGCCCAATAAAGTGGAAAGTAGCCTAGATATCCACAAAAAGCAGGATAAATCCAATTCAATCAATTAACACCCCACCAATCTATTCTCAATCATCAGCAAAGTGATGAAAGGTGCTACGAACAGTGTTACTAGGTTACATTTACTGATATGTAACCTGCTCATTGATGCTTGGTTTGGGTTCTCAAAAATACTCAGGTCCAGACCTCATTTGAGCAAAATATAGACAAACAAGATGAATTCCACGGGTGGGAAGTGTCTGCCCTCGACATAAAGGCAGCAGGTGACTTGGTGTAGCTTTAAGGAGTCCCCATAAAATCAAATTTATTGGGGATGGGGCAATTCTCCATTACTGGAGTCACATCAAGCACAAAGGAGGAAGGTTATACTGCAGCATTTCAGATCCATTCATCACTGCAGGATTTTCTCAGCGCACGTTCTATTACCATCAATTGCTTTCCTCCATCAGAAGTGGGAATATTTCTTCCAGATTGCAGTGTTCAGTTCCATTCACAATTCAAAAAAGTTACTGTTGAGCCTGTGTATGGTTTGCTTCATTTATGCAAAGATTTCATTTTAAGATATTTCTGCCTAAGCAAATACATTTAAAATCTAATTTAAAAAACTAACTCTGCTTGAGTACATTTTAAAATTCAGAAGACATGCTGGGTTACCTAGAAATTAACTGCATTTTTGAAAAATACAATGCCAGCAAATCAGGTTTTTTAATAAGCCAAACAAAAGTTTTTCATAGTAAGAAGTTTCACAACACGACTTCACGAGCTTTTGGAACGCTGCTCCTTCATCAGGTGAGCAACGTTGCAAAAGCTCGTGATTCCAAATAAACCTGTTGGACTTTAACTTGGTGTTGTGAGACTTCCTACTGCGCCCACCCCAATCCAACCCAGGTATCTCCACATCAAAGTTTTTCATAAACACCCACAAGGCTGGCATCTCCAAGTTAGAGATAGCATGTGCCAAACAATTTTGATAACAAGGTAATGAATCATATATATTGTAGTTTCAGTTCTATGTTTTGAGTTGCATGTGTGATCAATACAGGGCTGGCAGGAAAGCCAGTCTCTCTCCAGCATTTTTCTCTTTCTGTTCACTTTTGTAATGATTTAATTTGAAGTTCTGTTCAATAAAAGAAATGCAATGGACCAGTGCCATCTTTGTCTATTCAAAGGAACGTATGGCCCCTCCACTTACACATCATGTTTCATAATTATTGGATGTCTCAAACACTTTACAATCAATTAAGTACTTCTGAAGTGTACTAAATCACTATTGAACTGTAGAAAATGCAGCAGCAAACTCCCAATGTGATAATCATAGACAATTTGTTATGATGTGATTGGGGGCTGGATATTGGTCAGAGTCACCAGGATAACATCCTTGCTCTTCTTCAAACTAGTGTAATTGGATCCTTTATATTTACCTGCGCAGGCAGACAGTGCCTTGGTTTAACATCTCACCTAACAGTGCAGCATACCCCACTAGTGCACTGGAGTGTTAGCCTGGATTTTTTGTGCTGAAGTTCTGGAATGACTCTTGAACCGAGAACTTTATTATTCAGGGCCTGCAGTGTGACCAATGAGCAAGGTCTGGAAAACATTTAGGCTTGGGTTGAAAGTGGCAGTTAACATTTCACCACACAACTACTGAGCTATGAATATTTCCAACTGTTGACATTCACTAGCATTATCAGTGCCAAATATCCAACCATTAACTTCCTGGAGTTGTCACCATTGTCCAGAAACTTAACTGCACCAGAAACATTGTGGTTACAAGAAGCTGGGCATTCTGCAGTGAATAACTCAACCTTCTGACTCCCCAAACCCTTTCCACAATCTGCAAGTTAGGAGCACAGTGGAATGTGATTGCCTGGATCAGTGCAGCTCCACCTCTCATGCAGCTCAACACATTCCAGGATGAAGCAGCTGGTTTGACTGACAGCTCATCCATCATTTTAAACATTCACGCCTTTCATTTCCATACAGCATGGCAGCACTGTGTACAAGTTGCAAGATGCACTGCAGCAACTTGTCAAAGAAGTCAAATTCTCTGCCGGAATTTCCCAAAACCCTGATCTGTACAACCTAGAAGAACATAAGTAGCAGGAGCAGGAGTAGGCCATCTAGCCCTTCGAGCCTGTCCCGCCATTCAATAAGATCATGGCTGATCTGAAGTGGCTCAGTTCCACTTCCCCGCTTTCTCCCCATAACCCTTAATTCCCTTGCCTACCAAAAACCTATCTACCTGTGACTTAAATATATTTAGCAAGGTAGCCTCCACCACTTCAACGGGCAGAGAATTCCAGAGATTCACCACCCTTTGAGGTGAAGAAGTTCCTCCTCAACTCCGTTCTAAACTGCCCCACCCGCTTATCTTGAGGCTGTGCCCTCTAGTCCTGCTGTCCTTTCTGAGCGGGAAGAGTCTCTCTACCTCTACCCTATCCATCCCCTTCATTATCTTATACGTCTCTATAAGATCCCCCCCTCATTCTTCTAAACTCCAAGGAGTACAGACCCAGTCTATTTAGTCCAACCCCCTCATCTCCGGAATCAGCATAGAACAACCCCCTCATCTCCAGAATCAGCATAGAACAAGCATAGCAAGGGGAAATGGTGTGTTGTAATGTCGCTGGACCAATAATCCAGACACCCAGGCTAATGTTGAAGTTTTAAAGTTTATTTATTAGTGTCACAAGCAGGCTTACATTAACACTGCAATGAAGTTACCGTAAAAATCACCAAGTTGCCACACTCCAGCACCTGCTCGGGTACACGGGGAAAAATTTAGCATGGCCAATGAACGAACCAGCACGTCTTTCAAACTGCGGGAGGAAACCAGAGCACCCAGAGGAAACACATGCAGACACGGGGAGAACGTGCTTTGGGGCCATGGGTTCAAATCCCACCACAACAGCTGATGGAATTCCAATTCAATTAAAAAACCTGGAATAAGTAATGATAACTACAACTACTACCATTGATAAACATGAAAAAAAAAATCTGGTTCACTAATTCCACATCCAATCTGGCCTACACATGATTCCAATGTGGTTGACTCCTATCTATCCTCTGCGATGGTCTATCAAGCTACTCAGTTCAGGAGCAATTAGGGACAGGCAGCAAATGCTGGCCTTACCAGCAATGCCAGGGCATTGGTGAGGCCGCAGCTGGAGTGCTGTGTGCAGTTTTGGGCGCCATACTTATGCAAGGATATTTTGGTCTTGGAGGGAGTGCAGAGGAGGTTTACTAGGCTGATGCCGGAGTTGAGGGGGTTGAGCTATGAGGAGAGGCTGAATAAATTAGGCTTGTACTCGTTAGAGTTTAGAAGAATGAGGGGAGATCTCATTGAGACGTATAAGATGATGAATGGGATGGATAGGATAGAGGTGGAGAGACTCTTCCCGCTCAGAAAGGATAGTAGGACTAGGGGGCACAGCCTCAAGATAAAGGGGGGGCGGTTTAGAATGGAGTTGAGGAGGAACTTCTTCAATCAAAGGGTGGTGAATCTCTGGAATTCTCTGCCCGTTGAAGTGGTGGAGGCTACCTCGCTAAATATTTTTAAGACGCGGGTTGATGGGTTTTTGATAAGAGAGGGGATTAAGGGTTATGGGGAGAGGGCGGGAATGTGGAACTGAGCCAAGACAGATCAGCCATGATCTTATTGAATGGCGGGGCAGGCTCGAAGGGCTGGTTGGCCTACTCCTGCTCCTATTTCTTATGTTCTTATGTTCAAGATGTACACCATTCTGACTTGGAAATATATTGCCTTATCTGGTAGCACTCTTGCTTCTGAGCCCAAAGTTCGCTGGTTCAAGATCTCTCTCCAGCACAAAAACCAAGACTAACAGTCCAGTGCAATCCTGAGTTAGTCGAAGGTATTGCCTTTTGGATAAGATGTTAAAATGAGGCCACATCTGGCTTCTCAGGTGGACATAAAAAGTGTTGTGGGATCTTTTTGAGTAACTGCGGGGTACTCAATGGTTTTCTGGACAATATTTATACTTAAATCTACGTCACAAACTGATTACCCAGCCGTTTATGGGAACTTAAATTGCCACATTTTAACTAACTACGTTTTAGAAATACTTGACTGGCTATCATGGGACATCCTGTGGTCATGAAAGGCACCATATACACGCAGGTCTTTCTTTTTTTTCCATTGTCACTAGATCAAAGTTACAGAACACCACAACTGACAGCAATGCCTTCACCACATGGAGCGTAGTCGGTTAAAGGCAGCACATCACCACCTTCTCAATCATATAGTTACAAACTTGCCTTGAGCACAATCTTTTTCATTTCTTCATCAGGAGATTGAAACTCTCGGATAAGGATCAACATCACTTCACGAGTATAGTAATTAGCATACTCAGCATCCATGAGAGGAATAAGATATCCAATAGCTTTCAAGAAGGCGGCCAGACCCTAAAATAGATAGTATTTATATTAAGTGTTTTGAAAACAATATAGAAGCATTGATATAAATCTCTTCTGATCACCAACTGGTGAAATTTTCATTTTTACTTCATCAAGTTATCTACAGTGGCTTTGCTATTGGGGAAAGCACATTACGTAGAGAACCATTTGGCTGTGGCAGAGGGAGGAGTGTCTGAAAAAGTTAACAAATCCCACTGGTTGCATCTATCATGAAATTTCTGGGATATACTACTTTGTTGAATGATGTGGGGAAGATCTCAAAATTCTTTAACCTCGATGCTTACATTTTGCATTCACACATTAATATAGTCAACGTTTGTTTAAAAATCACACGCATGTACTAAAAATATAAATCTTATAAATCAAAAAAAGGTTGATTTCCTTAAGTTCTTTGGGGGCAGATATCTTACACCTATAACACATTATTATTTAATTGAATACTGGTGATCATCCAGCAACATTTTTTCATTGTCAAGAATTATAATAATATGCTCATGATGATAATCTTACTTTGCCTCTGTGTTGACGAATACCCTTCCACAATGGTTTTAGAACAGAGTCAAATGATTCAATACCATATGGGGTTGCAGCTTCAGCCAAGGCTGCAATGGCCAGGGCACTAATGGTTCGAACTTTCTGCTGTTCATCAACCAGGCCTATGAAGAAGGGAGGAATTCACAAGATCAACTTACACAAACATTTAATTTATGATGTACTCAACTAAAGTCTGCAGTTAAAACAATAAAAACACAGAATGCAGTCTCTTATGGAGAAATTCATAAATTTCAATTTAAATTGTACATTTAAAAGTCGCATTATTAAATAGCTTCTCAAAAGTTATTAGTGACAGTTTGGACAAATTTGTGCAAAATTTGCTAATTCTTCAATACATACCATGTTCAATAATTTCAACCAAGCTCCTCAGGTGAGGCAAGATGGCACAACCCATAAGGATAGCAATCTGCTGCACAATTTTGATTCCTGTATGCCGAGCCTGCCATGATTTCTTGCTCTTACACACTGCTTTAAGGAAAGGCAACAATGATGGGATACCCAGAGCAGAGGCGACAACAGCAAAGGCTCTAGCTGTTGTGTTACGCACATACTCATCCATGTTATCAATATCAGGGCGCATAGTGGAAATCATTGTGGCAAGACCTGCAGCCTAAAAACATACAGAACAGAACCAGAAACACGTCAGACCAACAGACAAGCAGATTAATTTCTTTGAGAATTTGGTACTGGATTTAACAGAAATTTTAAGCAATTCCATACATACCTTTGCTAAATTAGAGATGATTTCTCGGCCTTCCACTCTGGCATAATAGTCCTCATCAATCAACAATGGCTCAATAACCACAAGAATCTGTAAAAAAAAGTGTCAACATATCTTTATTCATAACTAAGGCAATTATATTAAAGAAATGCATACTCTTCACTCGTAGTTAATAGCCAGATTAGAAAGAATCGAATGGAAACAGCCGAATCTAAATTGGTTGTTGATTCTCTCATCTTGAGGGAAACCATCATCACTTTCCAACAGCAACACAGTTAATATAAGAACTTCATGATCTCATGACTAATAATTTGGTGAGATAGCACATAAAAGATCCTTTTATGTACTTCTGACTGTTATGTTGCTCCTCCCTTGCATCATAACATTTTCTGTGGCCCTGCAAAGTTCAGAAAATAAAATGTGTACCAAGATCATAAACAGCTTTTATACTTTTCTCACTTCCTAACAACAATAATGTCCTGGAATACAACAGTTCTTTTTAAAAGCAATAAATGTCACTCACTCAATCTTCAACACCAATTTTCTTGCCTTGTCCAATGGTTGCACTGATTCACAATAACATGGTGACACGAAAAGCACCATCTGGCCTTTCATATCTTACTCATTTTACCAATCTTTTTATGTGTTAGAACGTTGTTCCATAAGCAATAAGACAAGCTGCATCCTGTCTTCATCCAACAGCCTCAAAATACATTCTCCAGCATCAACTCAGAACCATTTAACATCTGTGACTATTTTTCCCATGTTCCCATCTCACGGATATTTAAGTCAACTGTTCCCTTCCAACTTCTTTTCTGCCTGATATCTGGAACTTCAGCTCAAAATTGTGATCTTTCTGGTTGAGGTGACACAGTTTAATATTTGGGAAATATATTTGGTAAATGAGCCACCACAAGGATTGAAAGACGAAAAGAAATTATTTGAAATCCGCCAGAATTATCTTTAAGCATTTTGAATGCAGAGCAAAATCAGTGCAAACTATACAACAGGGGAATTATAATAATACAAGGTCTAATTAAATAACTTAACCAATTTGATTTCCTGCATTGCACAAAGGTGGTAAAATGGAATAATTCAATTTTGAGATGCAAATCAATCTACCCTTATTACGTTCCCCAACAACAATTGGGAAGGGAGGAAGAAGAGAGAGACCAAGCTGTAACACAACAGTTACAAGAACAAGATAGATGCTTGGCACTCTGTACCACTTGGCTCATCTTCTGAGCCCTTAGAGCTTCTTCATGATTTAGAAAACAATAGTCAGGAGTAGAATGGAATATCTACCACTTACCAAGTGCAGCTGCTATAAACAGGAAACTGCCAGGTTCCACAATGTTCAGTATTAGGACCCTTGCTTTTTGTAATGTACATTAAACATTTGGATTTGAATGCAAGGGCTATGATTAAAAAGTTTGCAAACAGCTCAAAAATTGGCCATGTGGCTGATAACGAACAAAAAAGTTGTAGATTGCAGTAACTACTCAGGTGGCACACGACAGTGGCAAATGGGAGTTCAATCCAGAGAAGTGAGGTAATGCATTTGGTGAAAGCTAACAAGGCAAGGAAATAAATAATAAATGGAAGGATACTGTCCAGATTTTTGAAAGTAACTGGATAAGGTGGTCAAGGCAGCACTTATTGTCCAAGACAACAAAACCTGGGAGGTTTTGCATGAACTGAATAAAACACTGGTTAGGCCATAGGAAGTGTCCTACATTTAGTTCTGGTCACCACACTTTAGCCAAGATGTGACTGAACTAGAAAGTGCACAGAAGATTTATGAGGATATGCCTGGATTGGAAAACTTTATTCAGGAGGCTAGAGAAGGCCAAATGGAGTTCTAATTCAAGCGCATCAAATTATGATGGGTCTAGATAGAATGGATAGGAAGCTCTATTCCTCTTGGTTGAGGGGTCCATAACCACTTGAGATTTAGGGTAGCACGTTAGAGGGAATTTGAAGGGAAATGTTTCCACCCAGAGGGTCATGGAGTTGATTGCCTGAAAGGGCAGAGGGGGCAGAAATCCTCATAACATTTGAAAAGTACTTGAATATGCATGCTCCTGAAGTGCTGTCACCTCTAAGGCTACAGATCAAGGGCTGAAAAGTAGGATTCGTCTGGATGACTATTTGTTGGCTGGCACAAACATAATGGCCTAAATGGCTTCCATCTGTGCTACAAATTTCTGATTTCATGACACCTAAGAAACGGCTCAGCCAGTTCCTTCCTACACTAGGTTCAGCATTGGTGTGACTGTGACTTAATGATGTGCTATCCACAGGGTGCACTGTAGCAACTGACCATCTTACAATGACAGCACCTGCCACAGTCTTGCAGCCTCGATCACTGGAAAGGACAACAGCAGTAATATCATTGGAACACAACTACCTCCAATTTACTCAGGAACCCAACTAAACTACATATTACTGTTTCTTCATTAGGGATCAAATTCCAAATTTTTTTCCCTAAAACTACTGAGGAAGCATCGCCATAGAACTGCAGTGGTTCACGGCAGTGATTTACTTGATCTTCTAGGGCAGTTAGAAATGGGCAATAAATGTGTCTTGCCAGAGCTTCTTTTTTTTTTACAATTTACTTTCTCATTTTTGAACTGTACAGATTAAAAATCAAACTCAACAGACGTGAACATACCTTATGCACATAAGGTCGAACTAAATCATCTAACTTGTACAAGATTCGATCAATAACTTTAACCAGCAAGTGACGTTCCTGGTCTTCAAGTGTTGGGGACATCAGCAGTGGAAGAATTTGATTGAACAGTGGACCAGCTCCGAATTCTCTGGCTTTATCAGTTATTTGACGCAAAGCAGCCTTGGAAGAAAAAGAGGAGAAAAATCATATTTATACTAGTACAATAGAGCTAGTAATGACACACAATAAAACTATGCTTACCTTCCTCATTGGTGGAGTACCATTCTTTATTTTCAGAAGCAACTTCATTATCTTTCTTTCCTTCTGCTCTTCTGGGCTTAACGTTGATTCATCTACTTCAACCTGATGAGTAAAGATGACAAATGTTTCTGTCAAGTACTGCAATTTTCAAATCTGATTTTTCAAAACTCCCTTCAAGCTACAACAGCTTGTACAGAATCCTTAATTCAACATTCTTTTCAAAACAACTGCACGTATAGCACTCCTAGATTGAAAGGTAAATGCATCCATACCAGTCTTGAGAAATATCACAAATAACCAGAATTTCGTAGTGCATTTTCTTTTGCATATTTTCATTTGGTCAAACGCTGTCTCATTAGAGACTGAGTTATGAGCAAAACCCTGAGAAATTGAGTTTTTCAGCTTTGACAGCAGGTGACTAACAGGCACAGGACTCCCTCTCTACTGCATCAGCCTAGATTTTTTAACCTGGGGTGAGGTTTGAGCCATCTGGATTACAGACAAAAAGGTCACTGGTGTGTGCGTGAAGGAGAACACAGATACATGCATAAGAACATAAGAAATAGGAGCAGGAGTAGGCTATCTAGCCCCTCGAGTCTGCCCTGCCATCAATAAGATCATGGCTGATCTGAAGGGGCTCAGTTCCACTTACCTGCCTGCTCCTCATAACCCTTTACTCCCTTTTCAATCAGAAATCTATCTACCCGTGACTTAAAACTTAAAATCAAATCTACTATCATAATAATCTTCTTCACCTTATTATCCGTCTCTCCCCATGACTCTAAACAATACCTCTATCACCCTGAAATGCTTGGCAGTTAATAGTCACCCGTGCAACACCTCTACCAATGAGCATCTACTGCCAACCAATCAGCACTTTTTTCTCATAAGAACATAAGAAATAGGAGCAGGAGTAGGCCATCTAGCCCTTCGAGCCTGCCCCGCCATTCAATAAGATCATGGCTGATCTGTCGCTGCTCAGTTCCACTTTCCCGCCCTCTCCCCATAACCCTTAATCCCCTCTCTTATCAAAAACCCATCAACCCACGTCTTAAAAATATTTAGCGAGGTAGCCTCCACCACTTCAACGGGCAGAGAATTCCAGAGATTCACCACCCTTTGAGTGAAGAAGTTCCTCCTCAACTCCGTTCTAAACCGCCCCCCCTTTATCTTGAAGCTGTGCCCCCTAGTCCTACTGTCTTTTTTGAGCGGGAAGAGTCTCTCCACCTCTATCCTATCCATCCCATTCATCATCTTATACGTCTCAATGCGATCTCCCCTCATTCTTCTAAACTCTAACGAGTACAAGCCTAGTTTATTCAGCCTCTCCTCATAGCTCAACCCCCTCAACTCCGGTATCAGCCTAGTAAACCTCCTCTGCACTCCCTCCAAGGCCAAAATATCTTTGCGCAGGTGCGGTGCCCAAAACTGCACACAGTACTCCAGCTGCGGCCTCACCAATGCCCTATACAGCTGCAGCAAGACCTCCCTACTTTTATATTCAATCCCCCTCGCTATGAAGGCCAGCATCCCATTCACCTTCCTGACCACATGCTGCACCTGCAAGCTGGGTTTTTGCGACTCATGCACAAGGACCCCGAGGTCCCTCTGCACCGTCGCCTGCTGCAGTTTTTCACCCCGTAAGTAATAGTCCTTCCTACCATTATTCCTACCAAAGTGGACCACCTCACACTTGCCAACGTTAAATTCCATTTGCCATTTCCTGGCCCATTCGCCCAGCCTATCTAGATCCTTCTGCACTCTCTCCACACCCTCCGCACAATTTGCCGTTCCACCAATCTTGGTGTCATCAGCAAATTTCGACACCCTACACTCGGTTCCCTCCTCCAGATCATCTATATAAATGGTAAAAAGCCATAAAGAATAAGCTGTTTTCCCCTATATCAACATTTTTACAATATGTTCTGATGAGTGCAAGATGAGAAGCTACAACATGTTTTTCCCACTAAAAGCTTCCCACAGTCCAAAGATGCCTAGGCTAGTTGGAATGGCCATGCTAAATTGGCCCTTAGTGTCCAATGATGAGTAGGTGAGCTGTAAACAATGCTTTACATCACTATCAGCTCCATTCTTATCAAGCTCCAGTGGATAAGACCTTAGTCTTCAATTTCTCTATAGTCTTACCAACCTACATCTATAACAATTGCTTCCAACTGTATCTTCCTACATACCTCTTTCACTATAACTCCAGCTTACTTTGTACTTTTCCTCCACTATTTCCTATCTGCTAGCATTTCTTTCAAAATCTTTCCACTTCATTCTCAGCTTCCAAGTCTTCGTAACCAACATTTAACAAAGCACTTATGGAAGAAGTTGTCCTTTAAATGAAATATGCTGCAAATACGTACAAAATTGTCATGTTGATACACTTTTCTTAACTCATGATGATGTAACCCATATTGCATCACTTGCATATTTACAGTGCTCTGGAATTTAACAGCAAAATCCTACTGCTAACACAAAAGCATTTCAACTATTCCAAGTTTCACACTTGTTATTTCCAAGCATAGACTAGTCCAGTTTGTGAATTTTAATGTGTAAACAATATTCAAAATGGACAATAGGAGGTCATTCAACTTCTAAAAAAGATACTGTATGGTATCAATGTAATTTAAAAGCTGTAAATCCTTATCAGATAAAATCTACAATTCACATGTGTATACTCCTTTTTACTGGGAGAAATCAGGCAACTACAAAATTTTCAACCACAATTACCAGCAATTTGTCAAAGTACTGAATGTCATCAGGTTTCAGGAATGGAAGGTTCCCAGAGGGCTGGTCATTCATGTTCTTTGCAGAGCGTTCTTCAGACTGCATGTGGAATCCAGTTAGGCCTCCAAGCGGTGTCGGGGTTGCAGTCAGTTTACGAGCAGGTGTTCGGATTGGGACATAACCAGCTGGAGGTGGAAGAACCTGTGAAGATTCAAAAGAAAGTTACTTTTATTCATTGAATAAATGATGGTATTCATTTAAATATAACAAAATAAGATTAACAATTTTTCCTCTACACATTTTTTGGGCAATTCTTTTCTCATTTAATAGGTCAATGAAGTAACAACATGTATTCAAATTTAAAACCAGGATAAATAACATTACAAATCAATTCTTTGCTGTTTTGTCGGCAACTAGCAAACTGAAAAATTGCCAACAATGCAACAATTACAACTTTGTCATTTCACTCTTGTGCTGTGAGTGAAGATTTAATGATTGGTTAGGCTCACATTTAAGTGGTTTGTTTGAAGTTCTTTCTGCACTCTCTTAAAATGCAAATTCCTATTTCCCCTTAAATAGGACAATACAATCACCCAGAAACAAACTCAAATTTATGAGAAGCCTGTTTAGGAGTAACTACTGTTTAAGAAAATGCAGCCCCCACTCCACCAGCTTCAATCTCACAGGTCATCCAATTATAATTGCCCATATAATTAATGTCACCGCCATATGTCTAACTATTGCGCCCAAGAAATGGGGAGCCAGTTGCAGAAAATACAGATAGTGGCTACCCAGGACATGATGTGCACTGCTGTACTGGGTAAAACTAGCTTGTATCAAAATTAACGGTCTATAGGACAGAATTAGACCACTCGGCCCATCAAGTCTGTTCCACCATTCAATCAAGGCTGATATTTTTCTCATCCTCATTCTTCTGTCTTTTCCCCATAACCCTATATCCCTTATTTCTCTGTCTTAAAGACATTCAATGACTTGGCTCCCACAGCCTTCTGCAGCAAAGAGTTCCACAGATTCACCACTCTCTGGCTGAAGAAATTCCTCCTCAGCTGTTCCTCATGAGACAAGCTCTTCATTCCAAGGATCATTCTTGTGAACTCCTCTGGACCCCTGCCAAAGCCAGCACAGTAAGAAGTCTGACAACACCAGGTTTACTGATCAGTAATCTGTAAACTGTCTTTGCTTTATATGCTCTGTCTGAGGCCAGAACTCTTCATTCACCTGATGAAGAGGGAAACCTCAAAAGCTTGTGAGTTTACCATCAAATAAATCAGTTGGACTTAAACCTGGTGTTGTCAGACTTCTTACTGTGTTTACCCCAGTCCAACGCCAGCATCTCCACATCAAAGCCAGCACACCCATCCTTAGATACGGGGCCCAAAACTGTTCACAGCACTCCAAATGGGGTCTGACCAGAGCCTTAGACAGCCTCAGAAGTTAAATCCTGCTTTTGTATTCTAGCCCTCTCAACATGAATGCTATCATTGCATTTGCCTTCCTAACTGCCGAACGAAACTGCACATTAGCCTTAAGAGAACCTTGAACAATGACTCCCAAGTCCCTTTATGCTTGATTTCCTAAGCATTTTCCCCATTTAGAAAATAGTCCATGCCACCATTCCTCCTTCCAAAGTGTATAACCTCACACTTTTCCACACTGTATTCCATCTGCCATTTCTTTGCCGACTCTCCTAACCTGTCCAAGTCCTTCTGCAGCCCCCCTGCTTCCTCAATACCACCTGTCCCTCTACATATCTATCATCTGCAAACTTAGCAATAGTGCCTTCAGCTTCTTCCTCCAAATCATTAATGTATATTGTGAAAAGTTGTGGTCCCAGCACTGACCCGAGGCACACCACTAGTCACTGGCTGCCATCCTAAAAAGACTCCTTTATCCCCACTCTCTGCCTTCTGCAAGCCAGCCACTCATCTATCCATGCCAGGATCTCACTCCAAACACCATGGCCTTATTTAAAAGTCTCTTGTGTGGCACCTTGTCAAAGGCCTTCTGAAAATTTAAATAAATCACATCCACTGGTTCCCCTTTATATAACTTCCTTATTATCTTCTCAAAGAACTCCATCAGATTTGTCAGACATGACCTCCCCTTGACAAAGTTATGCTGACTCAGTGTCTTCCATTAAGTATGGCTTTTAAAATGAAGCGTCACTACCGTTCTAGGTTTATACTACATTACCTTATAGCCTTCAGGGAACATTGCATCCAGTTCCTCATCTGTAAGTGGGCGATTTCTTTCATCAATTTCACGCTCCCAACGCCATGCCTGCAGTTGTTCGGGTGTCATACTCATCAAGTGGCCTAAACAGTTGAAATATTTATATATATATATATACAAAAATTTTTCTCTAAAGTTACTTGAACACAAAAGATTAAAATATTTTTGACTCTTTTTAAATAGACTATAATTCTTTTATTGAATTTAGCAGCATGGTTAGTGAAGGGTTGGAGGGCCAAAGGGCCTGTTCATGTGCTGTAATTTTCTTTTTTCTTTTAATTTGGTTGTTTCCGCAATCTGTAATGTAGTTTAGCTTCCAACAAATTTGTTCTGATTTAGTCAGAAAAAAATTCTTAAATGCCATTGCTTATAATTCGTGAGATTACTTTAACACTTTAAACATCAGTATTGAAAAAGGATCTTTTATAAAGCACAGAATTCTTTTTGCTGGTTCCAAGAAATAAATTGGATTGGTAGCTCAACAAACCTGTTCCATAAATAATGCAATTTTCAGTGCTGATATCATATAACTAGCTCAGGTCCCCATTACAAGTATGCTTGTGTGCACATGCATGGGAATAGGACCAACCTCAACAGTTTTGTCTCTGTCCCCTCCATCATCCAGACTCGCACAAGAAAATAGGCCACGTAGGAAAGCACCAAAAGGGCCACTGGTGGTTACTGAACTATGGTCTAAATATCTATTTAAAATACAGCATTTTACATCAGATGCAATCTATAAATAGTGAAAATACAGCTTTTGCTTCATCACCTGGCGTAGGTGTCGCCATAGCCATTGCAGGTGTGCCTTTTGGTGTAATTCCACTAGGGGTAAGCAATGGAGTACTGCCACCCATTTGGCTAGCTGGCGTTTCATCCCAACGAGACTTTCTTTTGCTTGCACCAGGGGTTGGGGTTTCACCTATCGAGTCACCTCCACGATCTGTCCGTGGTGTCTCAGCCCAGCCACTGCCATGCCCTGGCGTTTCTAAAATAAGAAATGAAATAGTGAACAAGAACCCAAGACCAAAACTTTAAAAGCAGAAATCATTCAAGACAATTCCTTGTTTTATGTTGCCTAAAAAAAGACACAAAAACTCTTAAAGAAACATTGCTCAATATTAAAATGAATGCTACCTACTTCAATTGCATAAACTGAAGTATAACTCTTCAACAAGTTCAAGCACCATTATTATTCCAATTAGTACCAACTGAGCAAAAATATACGTGATGGAATTAAAAACAAGAATGGAAAGATGGCACAGGCAGTTTCAAAAAACAGCTGAATAGTTTCCTGAGCGATATAATAGATCGAGCATAGTTGGTATTTATTTAAAGTTGGGATTCATCAGGTGGATGGAACATCTTTATTTTACTATGAAAATCGTTGCCCTTTTTAATAGAAAATAAGCTAATACGTCAAATAGAAACCTTCCTTTACAACCTCCAACTTCTTGTAAAGGAATTCCATACAAAACATTATTTATTCTTTCGTATGCTGGTGGATCTGCGTCAAACATTTTGAAATATTTTCTTCTAATTAATCCTATCTCAACAATCAAAATATACCAATAGCAATTTCAATCCTGCAGCAACATTGAGCAATCAATAACCGTTAATGCTTAATCATGAAGTCTCAAACGTCAATACTGGTTTCTTAAGTTAATAATTTAAACTAAAGGCAAAAAAGGATGCTGGAGTCTGAAACAAAAATAGAAAATGCTGGAAAATATCAGCAGATCTGACAGAATCTGTGGAGAGAGAATGGTGCCAATGTCTGGATGACCTTTTGTCAGAGCAGTAGGTAGGCTTGCAGGGCCTGCTGGCCGACTCCTGCTTCTATTTCTTGTGTCATTTGAAAATTAAGTTGTTGAGAAAAACTGGTTCAAAATAGCTTATCTGGTGTCAATATTTATTTTAGAGAAAGGTAGTTATCTGCAATTAGTGGTGCATCATGGGTAAAACAGGTCTCCAAATTTGCTTGGTTGTCTTAAGGAGCCAGAGAAATATTTTACAGGAATTTTCTTGGTCAGTTTTTATAACTTTTTTTCCATCCACATAGATTAGCATTACTGGTGAAAAAGCTGAAAAGATTAAGTTATGTTGTAGTCAGACATTTGGTTCTCTGATAGTTCAGCAAAATTATCCAATGAGTACAACCATTCTGAGAATGATCAAAGACAGTTCCAGATTTGATCCTACCATGAATTTGTTGATATGAATCTGTTGAGTGCTATAGTTGGCATAATTTCCCTAGTGAGGCAGAAGAAAATTCATTGCTGGTTCATACAACTAATTTCAATCCAGTGTCCTCTGAAGTGCCTGAGTATTTATGCAGAAGTTCAGATAGTGACGATATCCCAAGGAGTTAAGGCAATCGGGAAATGAGCAAACAGTTCAAAGTGGGAAGAAAAAGATAATCTTTTGAATTAATTAACTGAATACACAAGACCTTCCCAATATGTTGACTTCCTGAAGGAATCCACCAGCTTGATAATTTTACATCATAGTAACAGGAAAACATGTATTTTGTTTATAGAGGTGAGTTACTTTATGTAGGATTTCTAGCCTCTGACCTGCTTTTACAACCACAGCTAGTTCAATTCAGTTTCTGGTCAATGGTAACAATGGGGGATGTGGTGAATGTCATGGGGCAATGCTTAGATTCTCTCTTACTGGATAGTCATTGCCCAAATGTTACTTGTGAACAAGCCTAGATACTGTCACGGTCTTGCTGCATTTGGGCACTGACTGCTTCTGAATTTCTATCAGTATATGTTCGTACACACAATTAAAGCAGTTGTGTGACATTTTGAAGTCTTTATGATCGCAAATGAATGTGCTCAAAAAAAACAGTTTACAGAAGTTTCAACAGCTAGAATTTCTTTAATCATTACTTTAACATGAATGCAATTTTCTTTGCAGAAGGAAAAGTTAACCTCACCCCTATCTGTTTTTGGAGTTTCATCCCATCTGTTTTTGCGCACACTGGAAGTTGCACCCCCATGACCTGGTGTAGCATGTCCAGGTGTATCTCGTCCTGGTGTAGCAGCCCCTGCTGGTGTGTGACTAGGAGTGGGCTCCCACATTCTTGAGCTGGGGGTTGCACCAGGAGTCTCACTGCCCTTTGAACGACCAGGTGTTTCATCCCAGCGGCTCTGAGAAGGTGTGTTTCCAGGTGTGTGACCAGGGGTATGCCCTGGTGTGTGCCCAGGTGTATGTCCAGGTGTGTGCCCAGGAGTATGCCCTGGAGTCTACAAAAGAAAATGTGCAAATAATTTGAATTCAATTTATCAACACACTTATTAACTATTGACAAGTAAACTTTCATTAGATAATGTGCAATTATACACCATCAAAATAGGAACTTCATAAATTGCTATGAGCTAAGTGCAGCAGCAAAATGTTGATTTGATGATAAACAAATGAAAGTAAATGATAATTGATGTTATTATCAATTGATCATAGCCTCAATTTACACAGGGATTTACACCGATACTTCCCAGGTACCAACTAATCTAACAACTTGCTAAATGGTTGAAAGAGCAAGTCATCCTTCTGGTTGATTTCAATCCTAGTCTCCTGATTGATTCTATTAACTATACTGCTCTATGTGCACCGTCTCTCTGACAGAGTATTTTGCCCAGGCGTTCTCCCCACCCTGTCCCCATATCCCCACACATTTACTATAGCGAATCCATCTAACCTATACATCTTGGGACACTAAATGGCAAATTATCATGGCCAATCCATCTAGACTGCACATCTTTGGACCGTGGGAGGAAACCAGAGCACCCAGGGAAAACCCACACAGAGAGAACATGCAAGCTCCACACAGCCAATCAAGGACAGAATTAAACCCAGGTCCCAGATTTTGTGACGCAGCAGTGCTAACTACTGTGCTGCCCTACAATTGCTGCAGGTAAACATGAGCAACAAGTGTAATAAGAACATAAGAAATAGGAGCAGGAGTAGGCCATCTAGCCCTTCGAGCCTGCCCCGCCATTCAATAAGATCATGGCTGATCTGTCGTGGCTCAGTTCCACTTTCCCGCCCTCTCCCCATAACCCTTAATCCCCTCTCTTATCAAAAACCCATCAGCCCGCGTCTTAAAAATATTTAGCGAGGCAGCCTCCACCACTTCAACGGGCAGAGAATTCCAGAGATTCACCACCCTTTGAGTGAAGAAGTTCCTCCTCAACTCCGTTCTAAACCGCACCCCCTTTATCTTGAGGCTGTGCCCCCTAGTCCTACTGTCTTTTTTGAGCGGGAAGAGTCTCTCCACCTCTATCCTATCCATCCCATTCATCATCTTATACGTCTCAATGAGATCTCCCCTCATTCTTCTAAACTCTAACGAGTACAAGCCTAATTTATTCAGCCTCTCCTCATAGCTCAACCCCCTCAACTCCAGCATCAGCCTAGTAAACCTCCTCTGCACTCCCTCCAAGGCCAAAATATCTTTGCGCCGGTGCGGCGCCCAAAACTGCACTATACAGCTGCAGCAAGACCTCCCTACTTTTATATTCAATCCCCCTCGCTATGAAAGCCAGCATCCCATTCGCCTTCCTGACCACATGCTGCACCTGCAAGCTGGGTTTTTGCGACTCATGCACAAGGACCCCGAGGTCCCTCTGCACCGTCGCCTGCTGCAGTTTTTCGCCACGTAAGTAATAGTCCTTCCTACCATTATTCCTACCAAAGTGGACCACCTCACACTTGCCAACATTAAATTCCATTTGCCACTTCCTGGCCCATTCGCCCAGCCTATCTAGATCCTTCTGCAGACTCTCCACACCCTCCGCACAATTTGCCGTTCCCCCAATCTTGGTGTCATCAGCAAATTTCGACACTCTACACTCGGTTCCCTCCTCCAGATCATCTATATAAATGGTAAAAAGCTGAGGCCCCAGCACCGACCCCTGGGGCACTCCACTAGTCACCATCCGCCAATCCGAATAGCACCCATTGACCCCCACTCTCTGCCTCCTATTTGACAACAAATCCTCTATCCACGCTAACACCCTACCCCCAACTCCATGTCCCTCGACCTTCTGCAATAACCTCTTGTGAGGTACTTTGTCAAACGCCTTCTGAAAATCCAGAAAGACCACATCCACCGGCTCTCCTCCATCCACCGCCCTAGACACATCCTCATAGAACTCCAGTAAATTTGTCAGACACGACTTCCCTTTAATGAAACCGTGCTGCGTCTGCTCTATCAAGCAATTCCCTTCAAGATGCCTCGCAATTTCCTCCTTAATGACGGATTCTAACATTTTACCTACCACAGACGTTAAACCAACCGGCCTATAATTCCCCGCCTTTTGCCTGGCACCCTTCTTAAACAACGGCGTAACATTAGCCGTTTTCCAATCTTCCGGCACTTCCCCGGAATCCAGCGACGTCTGGAAAATAACCACTAAGGCATCCACTATCACTTCCGCCATTTCTTTCAGAACCCTCGGATGCATTCCATCCGGTCCTGGGGACTTGTCCACAATCAGTCCCTCCAGTCTGTCGAGCACCGCCTCTCTAGTAACAGTAATGTCATTAAGACCCTCCAGTCCTACCACCTTTCCATCACTAACACCCGGCAAATTATTCACGTCCTCCTCCGTGAAGACAGAAACAAAAAAGTTATTCAATACCTTAGCCATATCCCCATCCCCTACCACTAGGTCCCCTTTCTCATCCTCTAAAGGACCAACGTTCACCCTAGCCAGCCTCTTCCTTTTTATATATTTATAAAAACTCTTGCTATCCTTTTTTATATTAAGCGCTAGCCCAGCTTCATAGTTTCTCCTACCCTTCTTTATCAACTTCTTTGTCAATCTTTGTTGACATTTAAACCTCTCCCAATCCTCTTCTCGCCCACTACTCTTAGCTACTCTAAATTCCTCTGCTTTTAATTTAACATTTTAGAACATAGAACATAGAACACTACAGCACAAACAGGCCCTTCGGCCCACAAGTTGCGCCGATCACATCACCTACCAACCTACAGACCTATCTATAACCCTCAATCTCATTAAACCCCATATAGTCATCCAGAAGTCTTTTAAAAGACCCCAGCGAGTTCGCCTCCACCACCACTGACGGCAGCCGATTCCATTCACTCACCACCCTCTGAGTGAAAAACTTACCCCTAACATCACTTCTGAACCTCCCTCCCCACACCTTAAATCTGTGTCCTCTCGTAGCGACCATTTCAACCCGGGGAAATAGCCTCTGAGAGTCCACCCTATCCATTCCTTTCAACATTTTGTAAACTTCTATCAGGTCGCCTCTCAACCTTAGTCTCTCCAGGGAAAAGAGTCCCAGCTCCCTCAACCTAACTTCATAAGGCATGCCTCCCAGTCCAGGCAACATCCTTGTAAATCTCCTCTGCACCCTTTCAATAGCTTCTACATCTTTCCTATAGTGAGGCGACCAGAACTGCGCACAATACTCCAAATGAGGCCTGACAAGGGTCTTATAAAGTTCCAGCATTACCTCCCGACTCCTAAACTCAATCCCTCGATTAATGAAGGCCAGTACACCATACGCCTTCTTGACCACCTCCTCCACCTGCGAGGCCGATTTAAGAGTCCTGTGGACCCGGACCCCAAGATCCTTCTGCTCCTCAACACTACTCAGACTTCTGCCCTTGATAGTGTACTCGTTCATCCCGTTGGTTCTGCCAAAATGGACGACTACACATTTATCCGCGTTGAAGTCCATCTGCCACTTCTCCGCCCAGTCCTGCATCCTATCTATGTCCTGCTGCAACTTTTGCCATCCTTCCAGATCATCCACAACACCACCGACCTTCGTGTCATCAGCGAACTTACTTACCCATCCCTCCACTTCCTCATCCAGGTCATTTATGAAAATGACAAACAACAAGGGTCCCAGAACAGATCCTTGAGGCACTCCGCTGGTGACTGACCTCCATTCAGAAAAAGCCCCATCCACAACCACTCTCTGCCTTCTGCAGGCAAGCCAGTTCTGGATCCACAAGGCCAAAGGCCCTTGGATCCCATGCCCTCTCACCTTCTCAAGAAGTCTTGCGTGGGGGACCTTATCAAACGCCTTGCTGAAGTCCATGTACACTACGTCCACGGCACTTCCTTCGTCAATGTGTGCAGTCACATTATCGAAGAACTCAACTAGGCTTGTAAGGCACGACCTGCCCTTGACAAATCCATGCTGACTATTCCTGATCATGTCAAACCTCTCCAAATGTTCGTAAATCTTGTCCCTCAGAAGCCTCTCCATCAGCTTACCAACCACTGAGGTCAGACTCACTGGTCGGTAATTTCCCGGGCTATCTCTGTTCCCTTTCTTAAAAATAGGAACTACATCCGCAATCCTCCAATCCTCTGGAACCTCTCCCGTTTCCATTGACGACGCAAAGATCATCGCCAGGGGCTCTGCAATCTCTTCCCTCGCCTCCCACAGTATCCTGGGGTACATCCCATCTGGTCCCGGCGACTTACCTACCTTGATAGAATTCAAAAGTTCCAACACATCCTCCTCCTTAATATTCACGTACTCAATCCTTTCCATCTGCTGCACATCCATAACAAAATCTCCCAGATCGGCTTCCACCGTGAATACTGAGGCGAAGTACTCGTTAAGCACCTCCGCCATTTCTTCTGGTTCCACACAAACCTTTCCCCCCTCACCTTTTATAGGTCCTATCCCTTCTCTTCTTATCCTTTTACCTTTCACATATTTATAGAAGGCCTTGGGATTCTCCTTAATCTTACTCGCCAAGGTCTTCTCATGACCCCTTCTGGCTCTCCTAATTTCCCTTTTAAGTTCCCTCCTACAGTCCTTATACTCCTCAAGATCTTTAACATCTCCTAATTCCCTGAACCTCTTGTACACCTTCCTTTTCTTCCTGACTAGATTCAACACATCCTTTGTGCACCACGGTTCCCTCGACCCACCAAAACCCCCTCGTCTCATCGGAACGTTGTCATTCAGAGCTCCAGACACACATTCCTTGAATATCTGCCACCTTCCTTCGGTACTTTTCCCTAAGAACGCCTCCTTCCAGTTTATTTGTCCAAGTAACTTCCTGACTTCTTCGTATCTCCCCTTACCCCAGACAAACACCTTCCTAGCCTGCCTGATCCTATCTCGTTCCAACGCAATTGTGAAGGAGATAGAATTATGGTCACCATTTCCAAGATGCTCTCCTACCGAAAGATCCATCACCTGCCCTGGTTCATTCGCCAGTACCAGGTCAAGTACAGCCTCTCCCCTCGTAGGCTTGTCCACATACTGCGTCAGGAAACCCTCCTGAACACACCTAACAAACTCCTCCCCATCTATACCCCTTACCCTAGGGATATTCCAGTCGATGTTTGGGAAATTGAAGTCTCCCATCACGACAACTCTGTTATTAAAACATCTCTCCAGAATCTGTTTCCCTATTTGCACTTCAACTTCCCTGTCACTATTGGGCGGCCTATAGATTACACCCAGCAAAGTTTTTGACCCTTTGCTGTTCCTAACTTCCACCCACAGAGATTCTGTAGACAATCCCTCCACGACATCCTCTTTCTCTGTAGCCATGACACTATCCCTGATCAACAGTGCCATGCCACCACCCCTTCTGCCACCCTCCCTGTCCTTCCTTCATCTCCTTCGTTATCCACGGCTTATTACCTCTCCTCCTATGGTCCTTTTTGACCATCGGAATAAATTTCCGCTGAGCACCAAGAAAGATCTCCTTAAAGATCCTCCACTGCTCCTCAGCAGTCCCTCCCTCCAACGCGCTCCCCCAGTCAACATTCGCCAATTCTTCTCTCATCCTACCGTACTCCCCTCTATTCAAACAAAGTACGCGTGTCCGGGAACCCACTTTCTCCTCCTCCATCTGCACCAGAAACTCCACCATACAAATGATCACTCTCCCCAAGAGGATCCTTCACCGCAAGGTCCCTAATTCTACCCGCCTCATTACATAACACCAGATCCAAGATAGCTCGCTCCCTCGTCGGCTCCAACACACACTGTTCCAGGAAACTATCCTGGCAGCATTCCAAGAACTCCTCCTCGAGCCCACCACGTCCAACATGGGTCGACCAATCAATATGCAGATTGAAATCCCCCATAACTACGGCCGTCCCATTCCTGCACGCCGCACTTATTTGCGCGTTAACAGCCCGCCCCACCTCCAGATCATTATTCGGGGGCCTATAGACGACACCCACCAGCGTCTTCCTCCCTTTGCTGTTCCTAATCTCCACCCACAACGATTCCACGTTCTGCTCCTTGGCTCCAATATCATCCCTTGCTACCACCTTGATGCTATCCTTAATCAGCAGAGCAAAAATTGATGGAGGTGAGGATGACGAAGCCTCATTAATTCAGTGGCCATTTGCTGCATTGCTGGCTCAACGATTATAAAGCTTGGCTTGATTTGACAAATGAAAACTGAGAAGAAATCAAGAAACTTCTGTTGACTTAGGCATAGGCATCTAGAGAGGCAAAGACTGATTAGGGGCAGTCAGCATGGCTTTGTGAGTGAAAGATTATGTTTCACAAAATTTAATTGAATTTTTTGAATCTCCACACTCTGTGCAATGCAGACTAGGACCCCATGGTACTGCCCCTCCTGACACACCATGGTCCAATCATGACCTCCATGACAATTCTTGGATCAGCCCCAACCCACAATGCCTTCCCCCTCCCAGCCTTGGAGTGCCCTGATCTCCAAGACCCTTCCCCCTTGGGCAGTGCCAGGGGCACAGGCTGGCACTGCCAAGGTGCCCGTGCACAGGGGCACCCATTCTCCACCCCCCCCCCCCACCAAAGTCATTCCAATGGGGTCTCTTGCTAGTTCCCCGAATATGGGAATTACTCTAAACCCCGGAGTGAAATACTCCTGGTGGGGTGGGAGATTTTTTTTAAAATTTTAAACCAGATACAGGAAGTAGTCACAGGGAGGCCTGGGTAGTAGATTTTTTTTTCACTTTTAAAAGTTAGTCACCTCAGAGAATCAACCTCATTGTTCCTTGGGAGCACATCAGAGAGGGGGCGATTGGTGAGAGGAGAGCTTGTGAGTAAGTTAGTGTTTTTTTTAAACAAATGTCTGTAGTTTTTTTAAATTTTAAACCAGATACAGGAAGTAGTCACAGGGACGCCTGGGTAGTAGTTTTTTTCCCCCCTCTTGGCCCCCATAAATTGTAAAGGTCTCAGGAGTAGAGCCTGTCCCTGATGCTCAGGTGGGAAGGGGGAAGGAAAGAACAGGATTAGTGATTGGGGATTCCATAGTTAAGGGGATAGATAGAAGAGTCTGTGGGAATGAGCGAGACTTGCGGTTGGTATGTTGCCTCCCAGGTGCCAGGGTCCATGATATCTCTGATCGAGCGTTCGAGATCCTTAAGGGGGAGGGGAACCAGCCCCAAGTTGTGGTACATGTAAGCACCCATGACATAGGTAGGAAAAGGGATGGGGATATAAAACAGAAATTCAGTGAGTTAGGGTGGAAGCTTAGGGCTAAAACAAACAGAGTGGTTATCTCTGGTTTGTTACCTGTGCCGTGGGATAGCATGGAGAAGAATAGAGAGAGAGAACATTTGAACTCGTGGCTAAAGGCATGGTGCAGGAGGGAAGGGTTCAGATACTTGGACAATTGGGGCTCATTCTGGGGTAGGTGGGACCTCTACAAGAGGGATGGTCTGCACCTGAACCAGAGGAGTACTAATATCTTGGGGGGGAAATTTGCCAATGCTATTCGGGGGGTTTAAACTGATTCAAAGGGGGGATGGGAACCTGAATTGTAGCTCCAATGTACAGGAGGATGAGAATAGGGAGGTCATGGATAAGGTTTCTAGGTCACAGCAGTGTATTGGCAGGCAGGAGGGTAGTTTGAAGTGTGTATACTTTAATGCGAGGAGCATACGCAATAAGGTGGACAAACTTGCAGCCTGGATTGGTGCCTAGGACTTCGATGTTGTGGCCATTTCAGAGACATGCATAGAGCAGGGACAGGAATGGTTGTTGCAGGTTCTGGGGTTCAGATGTTTCAGTCAGAGCAGAGAAGGTGGTAGAAGAGGGGGAGGCGTGGCATTGTTAGTCAAGGACAGTATTACGGTGGCAGAAAGGACGTTTGATGTGGACCTGTCTATTGAGGTAGTATGGGCTGAGATTAGAAACAGGAAAGGAGAGGTCACACTGTTGGGAGTTTTTTTTATAGGCCTCCAAAAAGTTCCAGAGATGTAGAGGAAAGGATTGCAAAGATGATTCTGGATAGGTGCGAAAGTAACAGGGTAGTTGTTATGGGGGACTTTAACTTTACAAATATCGATTGGAAAAGCTATAGTTCAAGCACATTAGAGGGATCAGTTTTTGTCCAATGTGTGCAGCAAGGTTTCACGACACAGTATGTAGACAGGCCAACAAGAGGTGAGGCTACATTGGATTTGCTACTGGGTAATGAACCAGACCAGGTGTTAGACTTGAAGGTAGGTGAGCACTTTGGTGATAGTGACCACAATTCGGTTACGTTTACTTTAGTGATGGAACGGGATTGGCATATACCGAAGGGCAGAAGTTATAGCTGGGGGAAAGGTAATTATGAGGCTATTAGGAGAGATTTAGGATACGTAGGGTGGAGTAGGAAATTCCAGGGACTGGGAACATCTGAAATGTGGAGCTTATTCAAGGAGCAGCTACTGCAAGTCCTTGATAAATATGTACCTGTCAGGCAGGGAGGGAGTGGTCGAGCGAGGGAACCGTGGTGTACTAAGGAAGCTGAATCTCTGATGAAGAGGAAGGAGGAGGCTTATGTAAAGATGAGACATGAAGGCTCAGTTAAGGCACTGGAGAGTTATAAATTAGCCAGGAAGGAGCTAAAGAGAGAGTTAAGAAGAGCTAGAAGAGGACATGAGAAGACTTTGGCGGATAGGATCAAGGAGAATCCTAAAGCTTTCTACAAGTATGTCAAGAATAAAAGATTGGTTAGGGCAAGATTAGGGCCAGTCAGAGACAGCAGTGGGAAGTTGTGCGTGGAGCCTGAAGAGATAGGAGGGGCACTGAATGAGAATTTTTTGTCAGTATTCACGCAGGAAAAAGTCAGTGTAGTCAAGGAGAATACTGCGATATAAGGTTGTAGACTAGAAGGGATTGAGGTACATAAGGAGGAGGTGTTAGCAATTCTTGAGTGTATGAAAATAGATAAGTCCCCTGGACCAGATGGGATTTACCCTAGGATTCTCTGGGAGGTTAGGAAGGAGATTGCAGAGCCTTTGGCTTTGATCTTCATGTCGTCATTGGCTACAGGTATAGTGCCAGAAGACTGGAGGATAGCAAATGTTGTCCCCTTGTTCAAGAAGGGGAGTAGAGACCATCCTGGGAATTACAGACCGGTGAGCCTTACTTCTGCTGTGGGCAAAGTTTTCAAATTTATAAGGGATACGATTTATAATCATCTAGAGGGAAATAAATTGATAGTCAACACGGTTTTGTGAAAGGTAGGTCGTGCCTCACAAACCTTAGAGTTTTTTGAAAAGGTGACCAAAGAGGTGGATAAGGGTAAGGCAGTTGACGTGGTGTATATGGATTTTAGCAAAGCGTTTGATAAGGTTCCCCACGGTAGGCTACTGCAGAAAATGCAGATGCAATGGACTGAGGGTGATTTAGGAGTTTGGATCAGGAATTGGCTAGCTGATAGAAGGCAGAGGGTGGTGGTTGATGGGAAATATTCAACCTGGAGTTCAGTTACAAGTGGTGTACCTCAAGGATCTCTTTTGGAGCCACTGCTGTTTGTCATTTTTATAAATGACCTAGATGAGGGTGTAGAAGGATGGATTAGTAAATTTGCTGACGACACCCAAAGTCGGAGGAGTTGTAGACAGTGAGGATGGATGTTACAGTTTGCAGAGGGACATAGGTAAGCTGCAGAACTGGGCCGAGAGGTGGCAAAATGGAGTTTAATACGGAAAAGTGTGAGGTGATTCACTTTGTTAAGAATAACAGGAGTACAGAATATCAGGCTAATGGAAGGACTCTTAGTAGTGTTGACGAGCAGAGATCTCGGGGTACATGTGCATAGCTCCCTGAAAGTTGGCACACAGGTTGATAAGGTTGTTAAGAAGGCTTACGGTGTGTTAGCTTTTATTGGTAGAGGGATTGCATTTCGGGGCTGTGAGGTCATGTTACAACTGTACAAAACTCTGGTGCGGCCACACTTGGAGTATTGCGTACAGTTCTGGTCGCCGCATTATAAGAAAGATGTGGAGGCATTGGAAAGGGTGCAGAGGAGGTTTACCAGGATGTTGCCTGGTATGGTGGGAAGGTCTTATGAGGAAAGGCTGAGGGACTTGAGGTTATTTTCATTAGAAAGAAGAAGGTTACGAGGTGACCTAATTGAGGCATACAAGATGATCAGAGGATTGGATAGGGTGGACAGTGAGAGCCTTTTTCCTCGGATGGCGATGGCTAACACGAGGGGAGTTAGCTTTAAATTAAGGGGTGGTAGTTATAGGACGGATGTCAGAGGTAGGTTCTTTACTCAGAGGGTAGCAAGGGCATGGAATGCCCAGCCTGCAGCAGTTGTGGACTCGCCAACTTTAAGGGCGTTCAAATGGTCAGTGGATTGGCACATGGATAACATTGGAATAGTTTAGGTTAGAGGGTCATTAGATTGGTTCCACTGGTCGGCACATCATCGAGGGCCGAAGGGCCTGTACTGCGCTGTAACGTTCTATGTTATCGGGCCCGGCAAGTTCCAGACCGGGCCCAATAATGACATTTAAAATAGATTAACAATAGATTTAAAACAGATTAAAATCACTTACCTCTCTTCTTGCCTGTTCTCTGGCTCTGGGAGATGCGCATGCATCGGGAACGCATGCGCAAATCCCACGAAATGCCGACACGCACATCTCGAGACCTGATCTACCAGAAGATTTGCAGGTCGTGATGGGAGAACTGCCCCCCCAGGTGGCAGACGAGGGCAGTGCAGTCAACATTGTCTACATGGACTTTAGCAAGGCCTATGACAAGGTACTGCATGGTAGATTGTTGCATAAGGTTAAATCTCACAGGATCCAGGGCGAGGTAGCCAACTGGATACAAAATTGGCTTGATGGCTGACGGAGGGTGGTTGTACAGGGTTCTTTTTCAAACTGGAGGTCTGTGACCAGTGGTATGTCTCAGGAATTGGTGCTGGGTCCACTGTTATTTGTCATTTATATTAATGATTTGGATTTGAATTTAGAAGGAATGTTTAGCAAGTCTGCAGATGACACCAAGATTGGTGACATAGTGGACACTGAAGAAGGTATCTAAGATTGTAAAAGGATCTTGATCAATTGGGCCAGTCAGTGAGCTAATGAAATGAGCAGATGGAGTTTATATTTAAACAAATGGAGCTGATGCATTTTGGTGGATCAAACCAGGGCAGGACTTACTCAGTTAATAGTGGAGCACTGGGGAGAGTTATAGAACAAAGAGATCGAGGGATATAGATTAATAGCTCCTTAAAAGTGGAGTCTCAGGTGGACAGAATGGTGAAGAAGGCATTCAGCTTGATTGGTTTCACTGGTTAGAACACTGAATACAGGAGTTGGGACGTCTTGTTGAAGTTGTACTAGATTGGTAAGGCCACGCTTGGAATAATGTGTACAGTTTTGGCCACTCTATTATAGAAAGGATGTTATTAACGAGAAAGAGTGCAGAAAAGGTTTACTAGGATGCCACTGGGATTTGATGGTTTGAGTTATAAGGAGAGGCTGGATAGACTAGGGCTTTTTAACCTGCAGCATAGGAGACTTATGGGTGATCTTATAGACATCCAGAAAATGAGGGGTATAAATAAGGTAGATAGTCAACATCTTTTCCTGACAGTAGGGGAGTCTAAAACTAGAGGGCATAGGTTTAAGGTGAGAGGAGAGAGATACCAGATCGAGAGGGGCAATTTTTCACACAGAGGGTTGAGTGTGTTTGGAATGAGCTGCCAGAGGTACTAATCAAGATGGGTACAATTTTGTCTTTTAAAAAGCATTTAGATAATTACATGGGTAAGACTGATATAGAGGAACATGGACTAAACGCAAGCAATTGGGACTAAGTTAACTGGGCGGCGTGGACAAATTGGGCAGAAGGGCCTATTTCCATGTTGTAAATCTCAATGACTATTTCAGGCCAGGATTCCAAAGAAAAGCGGTGAAACCGAACCATTAACTGTGTGTCTCTCTCTCTCTCCACAGATGCTGCTGAACATTTTCATAATTTTCTGCTTTATTTCAAATTTCTAGTCTCTTCAGTACTTTGCTTGTACGTTAGGGAAGAAAAATAGTTAGCCTTCTCTCTCACCTCTGCTTGGTCCCAACTGGATAATTTCTTGGGTGTGGCACTAGGAGTTTGATCTGCTGTCTGATCCCATCGACGCTTGCGCTTGGCAGGCTGCTGAGCTGATCCATTGACTGCCTTAAGATCTCCAGCTTTAGCTTTCTCAGCTAGCTGTTGCCTTATTTCCCTCTGAAATAAACAAATACACAGATCAACCAAACTTTAATATAAAACCAGGCTGCTACTAATGAATTTATGAGGTGTTACATGCATACAAAACAAACATTTCAACCTAAAGAATGCATTACCTCTTCCTTTGTTAAATGCTGTTCTCGCATTACATCCATGTAGGTTCTGGCATGGACCTTAGGATCTGGTGTCTTTCCACCTGAGGGACAAAAATAGTGAGAATAGACCAGAAAACAATTAGTGCAAATATAAGAAAAAAGACAACTTTATTTTATCTAGTTACAATATTTTTGCATTAACAGTCTACGTTTATTTTGGTTCAACTTTAAGTTTAAAATTGCTGACTTCTCAATTTTATATTTGTTCAAATCACAGCAACTTACAGAGAAGCAACCCTGATGGTCAATTTAGCCTGCTTGAATACAAACAGTAATAATTACAACAATCTAAAGATAAATGCCTTAAGTGCAGTTACAAGCAAATCATACGCAAGACATCAAAACACATTTAAGTGTCCATTATTGTTGGTTTTCCTTCGGTGATGTTCCGGAATACGTACACTGGCGGGCCTGTGTGTCCATCAGCAGTTCTGACTTCAAGCAGCAGAACAGAAGCCTAGAAAATTATCTCTTTACCATTAGTAACACTTTGGAAAGGGTTTTAAAATTCAAAACATCACACCTTGTGTTAGTTTTTAAAATCTCACTCAATATGTGTACTAACAAACTTCTTAGGAGAAAACAAGTTTTACCTGTTTAATATTAACCATATTAAAAAATAATTGTAAATGCAACTATTTAAGCATAAAAAGTTACTTCAACAGGATACTTTTATTTGGGATTATGCTGTTTGGGTTTGTCTAAAACATGCTACACTGGCAGTGTCATACTGCCATTTTCATTGGACTTCCTTTTGGTTTACTTTTTCAGCATAACCTACACACGATCTGTTGCACTGCACCCTTAAGAATGCAGACAGGACTGTCATAGCAGTACTGCTGTAGGAAAGAAATTAAGGACAGTTAGTATGGGCCCGTGGAATTCCGGCAAACATATTTAGAGCAATTACAGTTACAAAAATGTCAGTTTCTATCCGTGATAAAACATATATACTGTAGGTCTGATATCTCTTTCAATTAAACCTGCATGACTAAACTGAAAATGTACTAAACAGAGCAAAAATTCCTATCTCACTGATAAATGCAAACTCAACCACCTGAGAAAAAAAACAAAACTTCCATCTGGCCCACTATGCCTCCCAGCAACAACCACATACCTAGTAGCTAACTAACTACCATTAGAATTGTTTCTAAAAGGCCACTCCAAATTAATTCAGAGGATGACAAGCTCCAACCTAGATGTGTGATAAAAACAGGAGCTATGGGAATCTGTCTTTATCACAGAACTTGCAACAGCCAAATTCTCCTCTTTCCAAACATTTCCCTCTCCCCCAATTTCTTATGGAAACACAAACTCTTGGAAAAATGGTTCCACAGACATGATTTGTTGTACCACACTTGGGTGGCTATTTATCTGCACATGCGATTGATATGGAGGAAGGATAGGTGGGAGGTTGCTCAAAAGCCCATCCTGTTATCGTCCAATAGTCACATATCTCATTTTTAGTGAGGCTAGTGAATAATGGCAGGAATAATGACCAACTTCGCCATTCTCTCTATTGCAGGAGCATTGAGTTCAATGTTACGAGTCTGACTCTGGCTCTGGCTAACGTGGCAAAGATTGGAAATTTATCTAATGATCTACATATCTTACTTTGTAGATCACTGGGGGAACACAAGTGATCTTTTCATCAAGAGAATATCACTCAGAAGCAATGGATTCACATACTTCAAAAAGTCCCGCAACAATCCATGCTTAGCAACATTTTCTAGAGAAAACACTGCCACTTAAAATAAACAAAAGCCCAATTATTTTAGTTAACTGTAAAGTAGAAATTAAAATTGAATAATTTGTCCACAAGAGCACATTTTGCAACTTTCAATTTAATAGTTTGTATTAAATTGTCATTTTTAAAATTGAAAAGTCATTCAGTCAGAGACTGCAGAGTGAATGTGCAAACCAATTCATAAATGTGCAACTTGTACAGCAGTGCATCAATTGAAAACGTCCTGAAAAATTCAATCTAGTTAACTTAAGATTACTTTTTAAACTGAAAAGTTTTTGAATGTATCTAATTATTTTATGTATGGATTATACAGCTTACTAGCAGTAACTTGTGCTGCATTATTCAACACGTGCAAAATAACTTTTTTGATAGCAATAATCACAAATTTGAGTTTTTAATCTATGTAGTTGGATTTGAGGTAACTGTTCAGAATGATTGGCTAAATATAATCCTCAAATAATTAAACTGAAAATTTAATTAAAAGATGCTACAAGATCATGTCCATCTAAATGCAATATAAGAACCTGCCTGAAATTGGCCCCATCTGTCCGGGTAGACAGAATGAATAGGGCATGGTAAAAGCAATTTAACGTTTTCCACTTGCACGGTGTTCTGTGGGAGATGGTTTGTTTGGTGCGCCAGCAAACCTCTGTATACATTTGGAAAGGCCTTTTGTTTCACTTTTAATCTTTTTGCACATGCGCCAAAGCCTTCCACATAAGACTGGGCTGAAATGACTGTTCTTGTATGGTTTACAAATGCTACATTCTTCCAGAAAAAAAACTATCACTATTCCCCATGAGCAATCTTTCATTCCATAAAAGAACAAAAATTCAGTCAACAATTCTCATTTAAAATAGAAGAATATCTCACTAATTTATTGTGGAAGGCAATGGGCATACACTCCTGAACATATGTAAATACTGACTTTTCAATTATACTGTTTCAACCGCCTGATGTGTACACAACAAAACAGATAAAAGTAACCCTTCACATGTTGCATAACCACATGTATTTGTGCAGACTGATATGCAAGATCTGAAGTGCCTTTAACAAATTAACCTAACTTTTAACAGTTCTCAAAATACAATGCTTTAAATAGTTCAAACTGTGAAATAAGCATAGTAAATAAAGTTCAAGGGCTGAACTGTTATGCACCCTCGTCAAAAAGCAGCACAATCTGAAAAAATTACCATCTGCAAATGGGTCATGGCGTTCAGGGGAAATAATCATCTGTCTCCTACGTGCTTTATACTCATCTTCCCGTTCCACAATCCGCTGCGGTCGATGTTCCGCAAATGGATCATACTGTAAATAAAAACAAAAAGTGTAAATAACAAAAGCATTAAACTTAAAAAATACTACATTTTATCTAATATACTGGTTCAAATTACAATTTCTCACAGCCATTCTATTGAAAAATATATTAAAGGCTGTACAGAAATATTCTACTCAAAGAAATCAAATACCCAAAATGCAAATGATTCCAACAGTTTTTGTGAAGGATATATTTGTAAACGATTTGAGCAATGTTGCCTGGATGGAAACTCTCTCATCAATGTGAGAGCCAGAACTTACAAAAAAAAACATGAAAATAGAACGATATTTATTTATGGGCATCGCTGGTAAAGAACGACATCTACTACCCATTCCACCTGCAGGTTTTTAATAAACAGGTTTATATATCTGCCAATCCTCACAATTTAAATAATGAGAAGAATTTCCACCAAGTGGAAACAACTCAGTCCAGCGCTAAATAAACGATCAAACATAAAAAACTGAAACGAACAGAATTCTACCTGCTCATTTGACTGTGGTATATCATTCAGCAATGCCACTGGTGCGTGATATCCAGGCTTCTTCTGACCAAGCAAACTTGGAGACGAATAGTCATCATCATCCTAAGGAAGCAAACATATATAATGCAGTGAAAAGAAATACTGCTTTTCTGACGATTAATCTATTTTTCTTTTATTTCAGCTTTTTAACAAACAAATATGTTTTTAGCTTTAGTTTGCTCTTATTTCCTCCTTAAAAACACAATCCTTTGCATAATTAGGTGCAAGGAGTTGGTTACGTGTCTCCATAATGTCAATTCATCTGAGAAATATTGCTAATATTCATGATTCTGCCAAGGAATCCAAATACTTGAAAAGTAAATTGCAAAAGATCTGAGAAAGTTTAAATACTCCTAAAAATGTAGTTATAAAAAGTTGTTGGGAAAAGAATAATAAAGTTAGCTTTTGTTTTGGATTGCTCTAGAGAACAGCTATGATAATTATTTGAAATTTCAGTTAAACCATGCACTGAATGACATTACTTTCTTCACCATTTCTTACTGTCAGATCTGAATACACTTACCTAGACATTTGATCACTATCTATAATTAAGCAAACAAATCAAGGTGCCCAAATACCTTCTGTCAAATTCCATTAAATATTAACCCATATGGAGTGTCCCAATTCAGACCCGACAGTAAACCAAAGATGTAAAAAAAATCACTCAAGGATCCAGCAGACCACCACACAGCTTCAGAAAATAATTTTCACAGAATCCCTACATGCAGGAGTCCATTCGGCCCCTCAAGTCTGCATCGACTACAATCCCCCCCAAACCCTATTCCATAATTAATCCCCTAACACTAGGGTCAATTTAGCATGGCCAATCAACCTAACCCACACATCTTTGGACTGTGGGAGGAAAATGGAGCATCCAGAGAAAACCCAAGCAGACAGGGGGAGAACATACAAACTCCACACACAGCAACCCGAGGCCAGGATTGAACCCATATTCCTGGCGCTGTGAGGCAGCAGTGCTAACCAATGTGCTACCATGTTTTGTTTTTTTCTTGAAAAAGTTAAGATTTCACAATATCATTTAAGATGGCACACCTTACATTCCCCAAATTATTTTGGTTAATACAATTTAAAATGTGATACGGAAACAAATTGATTGAATAATAATGCTTATGCAATAGGTTATAACTGATTATTTACCTCTTCTTGCTCATTTGCAGGAATTGATGTCATATATCCTGCAAATCTGCTGTCACTCCCACCATAGATTTCTTGATCATAGTAACCGGTTGAATCAAGACCAACTCCATCAGCATCACCTTCTACAACAAGAGCTGCTTTCTTGTTCTGGATCTCTCTGATCTGCGCCTCAATATCTTTGGAAAGAAAAACAAAATTAAAAGTAGTTGCAATTTTTGTAGAGTTTTTGGCACTTTTGTCTATGGAAACTTTCCTTTGGGCATTGGGAACACTTCTGGGTCCCAACACATGTTTCAGATGTGTATCTGATGGCCTAATTTTACAATTAACAGGATGTCTCTATCTTGCTGTCTAATTAATAATGGTGAATGGGTACCAAAGATACGTGCACAATAATCGCAGCTATTTACAATGAATTAATGTGAGTAGCAGGTAGTTAATGCAGCTGCCATCAATATGTGTGGAATGGCTATCCATTTCATGATTTAAAAATTCAAATGGTGTGGTTGCAATATGGGAAGTCAGCAGCCTTTTCATTTTCTGTTGTTGAAGCTCCAACCTCCCATTATGAAATATCTACAAGATCAAAGGGAGAGGGCTCGTTTGGCTTTTTAAAACCCCTAATTGACTACCTGCCACTGTAAATAGGAGCCAATCTCTGGGAAAAGTGTTCACAAATGAGGCAAGATGACATGGACTTTAACTTTACAAATATCGATTGGAAAAGCTATAGTTCAAGCACATTAGAGGGATCAGTTTTTGTCCAATGTGTGCAGGACGGTTTTATGACACAGTGCGTAGATAGGCCAACAAGAGGTGAGGCTACATTGGATTTGATACTGGGTAATGAACCAGACCAGGTGTTAGACTTGAAGGTAGGTGAGCACTTTGGTGATAGTGACCACAATTTGGTTACGTTTACCTTAGTGATGGAAAGGGATAGGCATATACCGAAGGGCAGAAGTTATAGCTGGGGGAAAGGTAATTATGAGGCTATTAGGAGAGATTTAGGATACGTAGGGTGGAGTAGGAAATTCCAGGGACTGGGAACATCTGAAATGTGGAGCTTATTCAAGGAGCAGCTACTGCAAGTCCTTGATAAATATGTACCTGTCAGGCAGGGAGGAAGTGGTCGAGCGAGGGAACCGTGGTGTACTAAGGAAGTTGAATCTCTGGTGAAGAGGAAGAAGGAGGCTTATGTAAAGATGAGACGTGAAGGCTCAGTTAAGGCACTGGAGAGTTATAAATTAGCCAGGAAGGAGCTAAAGAGAGAGTTAAGAAGAGCTAGAAGAGGACATGAGAAGACTTTGGCAGATAGGATCAAGGAGAATCCTAAAGCTTTCTACAGGTATGTCAAGAATAAAAGATTGGTTAGGGCAAGATTAGGGCCAGTCAGAGACAGCAGTGGGAAGTTGTGCGTGGAGCCTGAAGAGATAGGAGGGGCACTGAATGAGTATTTTTTGTCAGTATTCACGCAGGAAAAAGTCAGTGTAGTCAAGGAGAATACTGCGATATAAGGTTGTAGACTAGAAGGGATTGAGGTACATAAGGAGGAGGTGTTAGCAATTCTTGAGTGTATGAAAATAGATAAGTCCCCTGGACCAGATGGGATTTACCCTAGGATTCTCTGGGAGGTTAGGAAGGAGATTGCAGAGCCTTTGGCTTTGATCTTCATGTCGTCATTGGCTACAGGTATAGTGCCAGAAGACTGGAGGATAGCAAATGTTGTCCCCTTGTTCAAGAAGGGGAGTAGAGACCATCCTGGGAATTACAGACCGGTGAGCCTTACTTCTGTTGTGGGCAAAGTTTTGGAAATTATAAGGGATATGATTTATAATCATCTAGAGGGAAATAAATTGATAGTCAACACAGTTTTATGAAGGGTAAGTCGTGCCTCACAAACCTTATCGAGTTTTTTGAAAAGGTGACCAAAGAGGTGGATAAGGGTAAGGCAGTTGACATGGTGTATACGGATTTTAGCAAAGCATTTGATAAGGTTCCCCATGGTAGGGTATTGCAGAAAATGCAGATGCATGGGATTGAGGGTGATTTAGGAGTTTGGATCAGGCATTGGCTAGCTGATAGAAGACGGAGGGTGGTGGTTGATGGGAAATATTCAACCTGGAGTTCAGTTACAAGTGGTGTACCTCAAGGATCTCTTTTGGAGCCACTGCTGTTTGTCATTTTTATAAATGACCTAGATGAGGGTGTAGAAGGATGGATTAGTAAATTTGCTGAAGACACTCAAAGTCGGAGGAGTTGTAGACAGTGAGGATGGATGTTACGGTTTGCAGAGGGACATAGATAAGCTGCAGAGCTGGGCCGAGAGGTGGCAAATGGAGTTTAATACGGAAAAGTGTGAGGTGATTCACTTTGGTAAGAGTAACAGGAGTACAGAATATCGGGCTAATGGAAGGACTCTTAGTAGTGCTGACGAGCAGAAAGACCTCAGGGTACACGTGCATAGCTCCCTGAAAGTTGGCACCCAGGTTGATAAGGTTGTTAAGAAGGCGTGCGGTGTGTCAGCTTTTATTGGTAAAGGGATTGAATTTCGGGGCTGTGAGGTCATGTTACAACTGTACAAAACTCTGGTGCGGCCGCACTTGGAGTATTACGTACGGTTCTGGTCGCCACATTATAAGAAAGATGTGGAGGCATTGGAAAGGGTGCAGAGGAGGTTTACCAGGATGTTGCCTGGTATGGTGGGAAGGTCTTATGAGGAAAGGCTGAGGGACTTGAGGTTATTTTCATTAGAAAGGAGGTTACGAGGTGACCTAATTGAGGCATACAAGATGATCAGAGGATTGGATAGGGTGGACAGTGAGAGCCTTTTTCCTCGGATGGCGATGGCTAACACGAGGGGACATAGCTTTAAATTAAGGGGTGGTAGTTGTAGGACGGATGTCAGAGGTAGGTTCTTTACTCAGAGGGTAGTAAGGGCGTGGAATGCCCTGCCTGCAGCAGTTGTGGACTCGCCAACTTTAAGGGCGTTCAAATGGTCAGTGGATTGGCACATGGATAACATTGGAATAGTTTAGGTTAGAGGGTCATTAGATTGGTTCCACTGGTCAGCACATCATCGAGGGCCGAAGGGCCTGTACTGCGCTGTAGTGTTCTATGGAGTTCACCTGATGCATGGTACTTCAAAGCTGTCTCCACAGGGTGTTCCAACCTATTTATGAAAATAATTATAACCCAAGTGTGAACTCTGATAGCTCCAGTCAATCAAACTTACCATATAAGGACGGCAGCATTTTTATTTTCTTATTCGAGGAATTGAGTTTAAGAGTCGGGAGATAATGCTGCAGCTGTATAAGACTCTAGTCAGACTCCACTTGGAGTACTGTGCTCAGTTCTGATCGCCATATTACAGAAAGGATGTGGAAGCCATTGAAAGGGTGCAGAGGAGATTTACAAGGATGTTGCCTGGATTGGGTGGCATGCCTTACGGGGATAGGTTGAGTGAGCTTGGTCTTTTCTCCTCGGAGAGACGAAGGATGAGGGGTGACTTGATAGAGGTGTATAAGATAATGAGGGGTATTGATCGAGTGGATTCTCAGAGGTTTTCTCCCCATGGCTGAAACGGTTACCACAAGAGGACACAGGTTTAGGGTGCTCGGGAGTAGGTACAGAGGAGATGTCAGATGTAAGTTTTTCACTCAAAGGGTGGTGGGTGCGTGGAATCGGCTGCCGGCAGTGGTGGTGGAGGCGGATTCTATAGGGTCTTTTAAGAGACTTTTGGATAAGTACATGGAACTTAGTAAGATGGAGAGTTACAGGTATGCCTAGTAGGCAGGGACATATTCAGCGCAACTTGTGGGCCGAAGGGCCTGTTTGTGCTGTAATTTTTCTATGTTTATTCATTGGATGGAGGTGTCACTGTCTGGGCCAGCATTTATTGCCCATCCCTAGCTGCCCTTAAACTGAGTTACTTGATACAGGACATTAAGAGTCAACCACATTGCTATCTGGAATAACATGTAGGCCTGACCAGCGAAGGATAGCAGATTTCCTTCCCTAAAGAGCATTGGTGAACCAGATGAGCTTTTATGACAATTGATAACAATTTCATGGTCATCACTAGATTTTTAATTCCAGATTTTAATTGAATTCAAATTTTATGATTGAATCCTGGTCTTCAGAGCATTACTTTGGATCTTTGAATTACTTCTAATGACAATACCACTATGCCATCACTCCTCCACATTGTTACTAGACTAACAATCTAGAGACCTCAATATGTGATCCAAAAACATGAGCTTAAATCTCATGATGTGGGAAACGTCAATTGTTAATTGAATAAATCTGCAATACAAAGCATCAATGGAGATAATAATAAAATTGCCAGACATTCACTTAAAAAAATTCTAGCTCACTGATGTCCTTGAGGGAAGGTAATTTGCTGTTCTCAAGTAGGCATAGAACCATTGTGTAGAACCATCCAGCACCAAACTAAGCAGTAGATGCAACAAACAGGTGAGAATGGCCAAAGACTTAAAGGTTTGAAAGTTAATCACTGATTGTGTACATGAAGTGAAGCGAAGGACTGCGGTAGTGTTTCGCAAACTATTTTCCAATGTGACCCCATTTTTACTCAGAATCACTTTCTTAAGGATTATTGGTGATAGGCAACAAATAATAAGTTAAGTTTATTTATTAGTGTCACAAGTAGGCTTACTTCAACACTGCAATCACGTGAAAATCCCTTAGTCGCCACACTCCGGCACCTAGTACACTGAGGGACAATTTAGCATGGCCAACACACCTAACAAGCACATCTTTTAGACTGTGGGAGGAAATCGGAATACATGGAGGAAACCCAAACAGCCACGGGAGAACATGCAGACTCCATAGAGACAGTGACCCGAGCCAGGAATCGAACCTGGGTTCCTGGCACAGTAAGGCAGCAGTGCTAACTACTGTACCACATGCTCCCTTGCCAGTAAATCCCAAAGCCCATAAACAAAAATAAAAACTCTTGAAAATTACCATGATCTCAAATGCCAGCAAAAACAATTAAGCAGCAGTGTAACATTCAGTATATAAAGTCTGCAGATTAAAGATTAAAATATAATAAAAAATAAATAAGAAAATCATTCATTTTAAGTATTTCATAAAAACATTATTTGATGCACTCATGTAGGTTTTTATCAAAGCTCCCAATATTCCCTGGTGACAGAATGAAGTTTCCTTGCTCCCATCCAACCCCCAACACATACAATATAGTCAGTCTCTCTTACCCCACCACCAACACACACATGCCTCTCTCGTCAATCACCCTGCCAACCCCAGCCCCTTTCAAATCTCTCCCAACTTACTCAGCAACCACTCATCTGCCTTACACACACAGCAGGACCTCTTCCCAACGCTCTCCCCGTCACCCACTGATTCACTCAGCAGTCTCTTTTTCTACTACTATGCCCTCTATCATTCAGTAATCCTTCTTCCCAACCGTCACCCTGCTCAGCAATTCTTCTTCCCAAACCTGCTTCCCTCCACTCACTCAACAGCCCTTCTTCACCAACCTCACTCACTTGGGAGTCTGGCCTTCCCATTGCTTTATGGCAACACCTTGCTGCCCTGGATGGCTAGGTCACTGTGACTGAAAACCAGCTGCAATTTAATACAATAAGCATAAACTTGGGGTATGCTGTTCCCTCCTCCCTCGTACGCCTGCCTTAACCTCTAGACCCACCAAGCAGCCAGCAAAAGAGTGGGCACTCTCAGTGGGATGACTGATGGTGGCTGGGTCCAGACTGACACAAGTGGCAACAGGTGAGGGTCAGCTCTGGAGGCATCAGCTGTAACAAGGCTCCTTACTCTGGAGTTCACAGATCGCATCCAGGCAGCCCAGATTTCAGGGATCAGTTAAAAGCGCAAGATCAAGGTTGAGCTTACCAACAACTGCTAAAAGATGGAAATCAGAATATCATTTTCAAGGACAAAATTCCATTCTTGAAAAGATGGAAATCCACCTTTTGAAAATGAAAAATCTTATTCCTGTAACAAAATCTCATAGTCGACTGTAAAATCCTCACTGACATCTGGAATCTTTCACCAAAATTAACAGAATTGTCCCAAAAGCTAGTGTAGCCTGACACAGCCATTCACAGAATCATATATTTTAAGACAATGTTCCAGACTTCTCCATCACCATTCCTGGGTACGGCCTGCCTCACCAGCAAGAAAGGCCTGCCAGAGACAGCGGCACAGCAGTACAAAGTCATTAATTAGGCTCTTGGAATCCTAAACACAATCCTACCTCATGGCAATCTGACCACAGGCAAGGAAACCTCCTGCCCTTATTCAGCTGATAAGTCAGTGCTTCCTCCTGAACACCATTTGGAAGGTACATTGGAGACAGCAATGGCACAGAATGCACCCTAAGTGCTTAAATGTCCATCATCAAACATAGCTTACTAACATCACTACTGACTGAGCAGGCCAAATCCTGTAGGACCATAGATGCCAGATTAAGCCTGCAGCAGGAGGTGAGAGAAATAACACAAAAGAAATCCCAATTTGACTTATCCTCACCAATTTACCTATTGCAGATGTACCTGTCCATAATAGTAGTGATAGAAGTGACCACCATTAAATTACTTGTTGTTGACGAACTTCTGTCCTTCACGTCACGTGGAACTACACTGTTCTACATGGTACTGATTATATATCAACTAGCTAAGTGATCCAAAAGCCAACAAGTCAAATCAAAGCACTACAGCTCCACCAAATCAATTCACAAATGGTGGTAGACAATGAAACAAGTAACAGGAACAGAACACTTCATGAGCATCCACATCTTCAGTCATGGCAGACTTCAACATACGAGTGAAAAAGACAAGTGTTTGCAACCACCTTCAGCCGGGGTACCAAGCGGATGATCCATCTTGGCCTCCTCTTGAAGTCTCTTTCAATACAGATATCATTCTTCAGCCAATTTGATTTGTTCCACATTGTATAAAGGAATGACGGAGCAGTGGCTAAAAAAGACTTGCCTTTATATAGCACCAAAGGAGACAGATCAAATGCCTCATCCAAAAGAAGGCACTTCTAATAGTGTAAGCACTCCTTCAGGACAGCATTGTCAAACAACGATTTTTGTGATTAAGTCTTGGTGTAGGACTTGAACCCAGATCTTTGTGATTAAGAGGACTCATTGGTGCATATATGTCACTTGATAGATTGAAGGTCAATGTACCTTCCATCACTTTGGATATGACTGAGTAGATTGATGGGATGGTAATTGGTTAAATTGGACATGTCCTGCTTTTTGCAGACAGGACATACCTGGCAATTTTCCATTTTGGGTGAATGCCACTGTACTGGACTGTAGCTGTACTGAACAGCTAACATAGGGGCCTAGTTCAAGAACACAAGTCCTCAGCACTGTATTCACAATCCTGTCCTGATTCATTGCATTATGGAGTATTTAGGAGCAGCCATAGCTGATTTTTTTTAAGCATATTCATCTGTGAGTCCGAAATTCAAGTCCCACCCCAGGACTAAGCACAAAAACCAAGGGTGACACTCCAGCACAGATCTGAAATAATGCAGAGTTGGGGGAGATGCCATTTTTCAGGTATTGTGTTAAACTGAGGCCCTATCTGCCCACACAGGTTATCATAAAAGTAACCATGGCAATACTTCAGAGGACATCATGGGAGTTATTTCTGGTATCCTGGCAAATATTTATCAACATGATAAAAACAGAATATTGGGTCATTAAATACTTCTGCTTGTGGGTAGTCACAATGGCTGCCAGTATGCTGCTTGTGGGAGGTCATAGAGCACAAATTGGCTACTGCGTTCCTTGTACTATGCTGTTTCTGGGAAGTCATTGTGAACAAATGTACTGCTGCTTTTTCTATAATATGACACTCATTGTGCACAAACTGCCTATTCCATTCATAAGAACATAAGAAATAGGAGCAGGAGTAGGCCATCTAGCCCTTCGAGCCTGCCCCGCCATTCAATAAGATCATGGCTGATCTGTCGTGGCTCAGTTCCACTTTCCCGCCCTCTCCCCATAACCCTTAATCCCCTCTCTTATCAAGAACCCATCAACCCGCTTCTTAAAAATATTTAGCGAGGCAGCCTCCACCACTTCAACGGGCAGAGAATTCCAGAGATTCACCACCCTTTGAGTGAAGAAGTTCCTCCTCAACTCCGTTCTAAACCACCTCCCCTTTATCTTGAGGCTGTGCCCCCTAGTCCTACTGTCTTTTTTGAGCGGGAAGAGTCTCTCCACCCCATTCATCATCTTATACGTCTCAATGAGATCTCCCCTCATTCTTCTAAACTCTAACGAGTACAAGCCTAGTTTATTCAGCCTCTCCTCATAGCTCAATCCCCTCAACTCCGGTATCAGCCTAGTAAACCTCCTCTGCACTCCCTCCAGGGCCAAAATATCCTTGCGCAGGTGCGGCGCCCAAAACTGCACACAGTACTCCAGCTGCGGCCTCACCAATGCCCTATACAGCTGCAGCAAGACCTCCCTACTTTTATATTCAATCCCTGCACTATGCCGCTTGTTCCCAGTACAAAACTGGCTGCTGCATTCCCTGTACTTTGCTATTTGTGAGAGGTTGCAGTGCACAAATTGGCTGCTGCATACCTCACACCGTGCTGCTTGTGGGAGGTTGCGGCGCAAACTGGCTGCTGCATTCCCTATGCTATTATCCTTGTGGGGATCACAGTGCACAAACTGGCTGTGCATTCCCTGCACTATGATGCTTGTGGGAGGTTGCAGTGCACAAATTGGCTGCTGCATACCTCACACCGTGCTGCTTGTGGGAGGTTGCGGTGCAAACTGGCTGCTGCATTCCCTATGCTATTATCCTTGTGGGGATCACAGTGCACAAACTGGCTGTGCATTCCCTGCACTATGATGCTTGTGGGAGGTTGCAGTGCACAAATTGGCTGCTGCATTCCCTGCACCATGCTGCTTGTGGGAGGTCACAAACTGGCTGCTTCATTCCCTGCACTATGCTGTGTGAGGTTGCAGTTAACAAATTGGTTGTTGCATTTCCTGCACCATGCTACTTGTGGGAGGACACTGCACAAATTGGCTGCAGTTTTCCCTATATAAATGATGCTTGTGTCAAGTCACAGTGCACAGATTGTCATGTCCCTGCATTATGTCTCCAGTCATACCCAGCATCAAGAAAATTGAGACCTTGATACTGTGGATACGAAGGATCTGTTTCCATTACCAGAAAGATCCATAACAAGAGGACACACCTTTAAGGTAATTGGCAGAAAGAGTAGATGGGAGTTGAGGAGTAATCTTTTTCAGCCATCAGGTGGTGGAGATCTGGAATTCAATGCCTAACATAGTGGGAGAAGCAGAAACCTAAGTCACATTTAAACAAAGCTTGAGATGCCATCCAAGGTGGGATTCGCTTACATTGTATTTGCAGACAGCTTGGACAAGACAAGACAAGACAAATGGCCTTCTATGTGGTAAATCTCTATGTTTTTTATGTTTGTTGTTAAAAGCCAATGATATCTGTCAACAATACCATTGATGGCCATTTGGCCCATTGAGACCACGCCAACTAGCCAAGAGTATCTTACCCAGGCCCACCACCACCACACCCTATCTCTGTAACCTTGTGCATTTACCTTAGCTAATTCACCTGATCTATACATCATTGGACACTAAAGGGCATTTTAGCATAGCCTAGACACTTTTGGACTGCGGGAGGAAACCACAGCATCCAAAGGAAACCCATGACAACACGGGGAGAACGTGCAAACTCCACACAATCACCCAAGGCTGGAATCGGTGGAGATGCCGGTGTTGGACTGGGGTAAACACAGTAAGAGGTCTGCCAACACCAGGTTTAAGTCCAACCGATTTATTTGATAGTAAACTCACAAGCTTTCGAGGTTTCCCTCTTCATCAGGTGAATGAAAAGTTCTGGCCTCAGACAGAGCATATAACAGCACACAGTTTACAGATTACTGATTAGAATGCGAATATTTACACCTAATCTGCTATTCAAGTCTTAAAAGTGGCTCACAATGTGAGTGGAAGGAGTACTGAGCACAGGTTAAAGAGGTGTGTATTGTCTCCAGAGAGCAACAGAGACCGCAACAGGGATCTTGGGTTCATGTCGCACTATCTGTAACCACCATGACTTGCAAAACCTCACTTACTGTGCTGTGTGGAGACAATACACACCTCTTTAACCTGTGCTCAGTACTCCTTCCACTCACATTGTTAGCCACTTTTAAGACTTGAATAGCAGGTTTGGTGTAAAGATTCACATTCTAATCAGTAATCTGTAAACTGTGCGTGCTGTTATATGCTCTGTCTGAGGCCAGAACTTTTCATTCACCTGACAAAGAGGGAAACCTTGAAAGCTTGTGAGTTTACTATCAAATAAATCGGTTGGACTTAAACCTGGTGTTGGCAGACCTCTTACCAAGGAAGCATGCCAGGAGTTGCTAAGCGCAGTGCTCCAGGTCAAAGCATCTTCAGCCACCTCCCTCCATCACAAGATGGGGATGAGTATTCAGTTCTATCTGCAACACAAAGCAGATCATATTCACATACAGCAAGACTTGGGCAATATTCAGGCTTGAGCTGCTATGATCTGCACCATGCAAATACTGAGTCATGACCATCTCCAACAAGAGATATTCTAACCACTACCAGTGACATCTGAGAATGTTGCTATCTGAATCTATCACCATTCATATCCTGGTTATCACTACTGATCAGAAATTTAACTGGACCAACCACAAGTACTGCAGCTGCATTGGTAGGCAGTCACTTTTCTACGAAGTACAGGGTATAAGTACGAAGTGTGAGTGGATACTCACTTGGATGAATACAACTCCAATAACTGTCAAGAAGTTGGACCCCATTAAGGATATAGCAGCTTATGTTATTAGCATCCATTCACCACCACCTTGAACATTCACGCTCTCTTTGTTGTTGGAGTTAAAATCTTAGAGCTTCTTAATTAATGGCACAGTTGGTGCACCTTCATCACAAAGACTAATGGTTCAAAAAAGGTGGATCACCACCTCTACGTTCTCATGAGCAACAAATCTTGGCTTGGTTAGTGATGCGCTTAGCCGCTGAATGAATAAAGATCCGAAACAGACACTAACTCATATCACAAAAATCAGACTGTTATGAATTATGTAAGAAAAAAATTTTGGCCCATCAGGATTATTTCAATTGAATCTCCTTGTCAGGTGAACCAACATAAAAGCTGAAAAAAGTTCCAAGAGCTCTGTAGGCTAGACCTCCTCTCTGGAAAAAGGAAGGCTGAAGTGTAAGCAAATAGAGCTCTTTAAAATAATCAAACGTTTTGACAGGTTTTAACAAAGTGGATGTGGACAGAATGTTTTCTCTTGTGAAAAAGAGCATAACTAGAGACCATCAATATAAGATGGACACCAAGAAATCCGATATGGAATTCAGAAAAATTTATCCAGAGAGGTGAGCGAGTGGAACTTGATACTATACTATTTGCTTCACAAATGCATTTAAACAAGCATAAAAGGGAGAATGGAAAAGAGGGTTATGATGTTAAATTTAGATGTGGAACGATGGGAAGTCTGAGTGATGCATTGTGATAGTGTGGACTGATTGGGTTGAATGATCTGTTTCTATGCTGTATGCCCTATGTAATCCCATGGTCAAGCACGACTCTGTCAAACAAAAGTACTAGTCCCAAATCAATGAGAGGAAGAAAAGAATGAAAAATTTAAAATTCTTTTTAAAGATCACAGTTGAGGACAAATTTGAGGCAAGTTGTGGATGACAAAATTTGGGGACAGTCAAATACAGCATGTAGGAAAGTTATCAAATGAATTGACTGCAATACATTAAAGCGATAATTGGCAGTATCAAAAGAAATGCAATATCATCTTACTGCACAGCAACTGGAATTAATATTTTTGTATTGAAGTGATTAAGTGAAACCATAGTGTGTGTCACAATTCCAACTGCATCCAAAGTTCCATTAAAATACTACAGAATTCATACAGTGTAGAAGGCCATTCAGCCCACTGAGTCTGCAATAACTCTCCAACAAAACATCCTACCCAGTCCCACCTCATTAACCCTGCTAATCCTTCTAACTAAGATCTTTGGATACTAAGGGACAATTTAGCACGTTCTATCCACCTAACCTACGTGACAGCATAAAAAAGGAGAAAAGATAGAAAAGGTTGAAACAGTTTGCAATAGAGTGCTCTGTATAATAGTGATGTCTGGAATATGTTGTTTGCTCCTTGACGTGCCACTGAATCCAATCCATCCTAATATGGAATTTCCTCTCTCCAGCTATAGAGTTATGAGTCTCACATCAAACTTAATTATCCAGCAGCAATTAGCATTCTCAGACTGGAAAGTAGTACAGTAGCTAATGTAGAAATGGAAAAGATAAAATCTAGTGTCAGTGCAACTGATTTAGATTTGAAAGAAAAAGGATCAGAATAATATGTATTTATATGTTAATCCAGAATGAGAAGAAATTCATATATAACTACCACATAAACCATTAAAGTATTTCCAGCACTGGGAAACATTATTACTCTGGTATTATTTGTTAGTCAAGAATTGCAAACTGAAAGTCTTTTAAAAATGAACTCTCAGAAACTGTCATACCCACAGACAGGACAGCAATTGAGCATTAAAACTATGGTGGTATTATGGCATAATTGAAAGTAAAATTGCTAAAAACAAATTAGGTGCAAATTATCCTGCAATGAAATGCATGATGACAATACCTCAAACAGGTATGATTCTCATGAATGCAGACAGAATTACTGACATGAACATAAAACAAAAATGTTTGACATAAATTGTAGGTTTCAATCAAAGCAATCAGCTTTGCTCAAAATCTAGAAAGTTCAATTCTCAAACAATTTATCTGCGATCATTTATACAACCTTTACTCCAAACACAGACATACTGTGACATTTCAAATTAGATTCTGAAAATAACTGATATACATAAAAGTTGTATAAAAATTAGAGAACCCCATTGCTGTCTCTATCTTACATTAATGCCCATTATTTAAATAACTGAATAAACTGCAAATTTTATGGATCAGAGAATATTTATCCAATTCTAAAGAAATCATATTTATTTCAAACCATTAAGTCTGTTTCTCCTGCCACATATACTGCCAGACCTGCTGAGTATTTCCAGCACTTTGTCCTTTTTGATAAAAAGCAACAATAAAACATAACACAATTTTGCAGTCAAGTGCTGAAGGGATCAGGCGTCACTACAAGCAAAGTTTTATTTCATTTTGAGTGTGTTCACACCATCACTTACGCGTTAAAACTAATAATTTATTAAATAGCTTTGAGTACAAAGTCTCTCATTGCAACAGGGGTGGCACTGCTGCCTCACAGCACCAGGGATCCAGGTCCAACACCTGGCTTGGGTCCCTGTCAGTGCGAAGTTTGCACATTCTACTCGTGTCTGTGTGGATTTCCTTTGAGTGCTCCAATTTCCTCCCACAGTCCAAAAGACGTGCTGGTTAGGTGCATTATCCATCTAAATTCACCCTCAGTGTACCCAAACTGGCACCGAAACATGGCAACTAGGGGATTTTCACAGTAACTTCATCGCTGTGTTAATATAAGCCTACTTGTGACACTATGTCAAAATTGGCTGCCTCGTTATTTAACTCTAAAGTTTTGATGTTATAATTGTTAGTTTAATGGCACTCAAATCCAGTAGTCAGACACGAGTAGCGATTTCAACAATTTGCTCCAAAATCGGGAAGATTGTTGGAAAATCAGGTCAGATTTCAACCCCAAGCTCAACATTGAATGCAGCAGCTCTGCAGAAGTGCAAAGCTGTAGAGATGCCAGCGTTGGACTGGGGCTTCAGTGTGACTTACGTGAGGCTTCTTACGAAGTGCAAACAGCCATTCACTTTTGATGTCTACGGCAGCGGTGGATAATTGTTATTGACAAGGCCGCAGGCCAACTACACACCTCACGCACCTTAATCAAACCTTCACAAGACTCAGCCATCGACAGCTCTTTAACTTCACAAACGGTGAGGGTTCTTAAACTTAAATGCACGCATCTTGAGAACTGGTGAGTGTGCGGGAGGATTTAGGATGCAGGCCTCGATCGGCCCCATTTGCGCTCTCAGAGCGACGCCATTTCCTGATCCATTGCACGCACCCACACAGCGAACTGCAGCGGCCACGTTCCTCCACCTAAAGCCCCTACTCACTACAAGAGGAACCACCGACACGCTTGCAGAATCATTATTATAATTTCCGCTCGCCTAAAAGATGTACGATTGAATAGACCGACTAAACAATCTCCTCTTACCTTCGTGTGTCTTGGCGATCTTCGCCATTTTGTAAAACGGTAGCGAGCGGAACCGCGATGCTGTGGGTGGGCCCAAGATTGATTGACAGCAGCTCCTCTGCAGCAGTATAAATGCTGCAAGTCGGAGCTCGCAGTTGGTAGCGCTGTTTGTCTCTGGAAATGGTTGTACTACAGTGTCATATCATTGTTGTGACCAAAATATATTGCAAATACGTTATGAAAATTGCCTTCTTTTGGTGGGTATCTCACCTCTACGGCGTTGTCATATTCTTTGGTTGTTTTAGAAATGTCCAAAAACAAAGACAGGAGTCCCTTTTTGCCACAACTGTGGAATAAGTTATTCAAATATGGCCAGCAAGATAATGACACTCGTATTGTCAGTGATTTGGTGACACAAGCTTGAAGTGTGCTGATTTTCCTGTACACGAGTTGGGCGTTGAATGTTTTGATTTATTGTTACCGTATTACTCTATTATTACGTGCATTACTACACAGTGAAAAGTATTGTTTCTCGCACGCTAAACAGACAAAGCATACCATACAGTGAGAAGGGGAGGATGCAGAGTGTAGTATTGCAGTCATAGCTAGGATGTAAAGAAAGATCAGCTTAATACCTGGTAGGTCCATTCAAAAGGCTGATGGGAGGAGGGAAGAAGCTGTTTTTCAGTCAGTTGGTCTATGACCTCAGGCTTTTGTATTTTTTTCTGGATGGAAGAAGGTGGGAGAGAGTATGTCTGAGGTGTGTGGAGTCCTTGATTAGGCTGGCTGCTTTTCCAAGGCAGCAGGATGTGTAGACAGTCAACAAATGGAACATTCGTTGGAATATGTGGGTTCCGGGGAAAGGGCCTTGGTAAGATGCTGTTAGAAAGTGCAGACTCAATGGGCCAAATGGCCTACTTTTGCACTGTAGGGATTCTATGATTCTAATATACTAGACAGAAAAATATGTGATTCACTCAATGCTAAACATGGGCAACCAGAGTTTCATAAGAACATAAGAAATAGGAGCAGGAGTAGGCCATCTAGCCCTTCGAGCCTGCCCCGCCATTCAATAAGATCATGGCTGATCTGTCGTGGCTCAGTTCCACATTCCCGCCCTCTCCCCATAACCCTTCTTCAGCCAAAGAGCGCCCTCCTTTGTGGTTGACTTGTCCAAGCTATCAACCAATTTCACCACATTTCCTGCAGTTCTGCCTTTCCATTCCCTTTCAAAAACCATGACAGGGTTTCTCTTGTCCTCATTTTCCACCCTTCCAATCTCCACATTCAAATTGCCATTTCTGCAACTTGCATCACAATACCAATACATTGTCTCCTCTTTCAGCATTCTGAAAGGATTGTTTCCTCTGCAACACCTATGACAATTCTCCAATACTCCCTTCCATTGCACATCACTTTCCAATGGAAGCACAGGAGATGCCATGCAGGGCTCCAGACACTGCTTGTCACACTGCCTACCTTTGTTTTGCTATTAGCACATTCTGATCTCTAGATAAAGCCTCAAGATAAAGGGGTTTAGAACGGAGTTGAGGAGGAACTTCTTCACTCAAAGGGTGGTGAATCTCTGGAATTCTCTGCCCGTTGAAGTGGTGGAGTCTGCCTCACTAAATATATTTAAGACGCGGGTTGATAGGTTTTTGATAGGCAAGGGGATTAAGGGTTATGGGGAGAGGGCGGGAATGTGGATCTGAGACACGACAGATCAGCCATGATCTTATTGAATGGCGGGGCAGGCTCGAGGGGCTAGATGGCCTACTCCTGCTCCTATTTCTTATGTTCTTATGTTCTTATTAATGTGCCACTATCAGCAGCTTTCTTAGTCATTTATATTCCGGAAAAGCAGGCATGTAAGATTAACGTTTTTGTCTTTTTATTCCGCAGGTGGAGGTCCACCTCGTGTCAAATGAGGGGCATGCACACGGTGGGTCGTGTGTGGGCTGCTCTTGGAAGTTCCGGGAGTGGCCTAGCACTTCGTGTCGGTGTGTGTGCTTGATCCTGGACTGGTAGACGGGCGCCGCAACAGCTCGGTGACTAGCACTGCTAGCTGTGCAGATACATGGATTTGGGTCTGTGTCTGTGGGAGTTTGCACATTCTCCCTGTGGTTGCATGGGTTTCCTCCGGGCGCTCCGGTTTCCTCCCACACCCCAAAGATGTGCTCTTAGGCTGATTGGTTTTACCAAATTGACACTATTCTCCCCTGAATCTGGCTAAGTTAGGCGTTCCATTCGTAGATATGCAGGGTAGAATAGGTGTAGGGTGATGCGGCGGCGCGGGCTTGTTGGGCTGAAGGGCCTGTTTCCCATGCTGGGTTGTTCTTTGTTCTTTCTTTGTTATTCCCTTTGTCTTTTGTCCATGACACCTTTGTTTCCCTCTCTCCAGCTTTCATTTATCGCTGGCCATCTATCCAGCCTCTACTGCTGCACAGCCCCATCTCCCTGACAACAATATAAATCACATCCTATTTCCAGTTCTCCTTAGCTCTGATGAAGAGTCATCCAGACTTGAAATATTAGCTCTGTTCTCTCTCTACAGATGCTGTCAGACCTAGTGAGGTTTTCCAGCATTTTCTGTTTTGGTTTCAGATTCCAGCATCTGCAGTAATTTGCTTATACTCAAGACACTCTTGTCCAGTGAAACAGATTTACTTATACTTCTTTCAAATTCACACCTCATACTCAATGCTCATACTATGGCCTCCTCAACAGCAGACCAAACAGATTGGGTGATCATCACATTGCTGAAAAGACAGACTTGCATTTATATAATGCCTTTCACAACTTCACTTTCCAATGAACACCTCAGTCAGGCCACAAGTGTGACCCTCAGCTTCAGGTCACTTACCACTTGAATTCTCCATCCCTCTATGACTCTGACCGATAGAATCACAGAACCATAGAATCAAACAGTGCAGAAGAGGTCCTTTGGCCCATGCACCAACATGCGAGAAACACCTGATCTCCCATCTAATCCCATTTACCAGCACTTGCCTGTAGCCATGAATGTTATGACGTGCCAAGTGCTCTTCCAGGTACTTTTTAAAGGTGAGCAACTCACCTCTACCATCCTTCCAGACAGCACATTCAAGACCATCACCACCTTCTCGGTGAAAAGGTTTTTCTGCACATCCCCTCTAAACCTCCTGTTCTTCATCTTGAACCTATGTCCCCTCGTGATTGACCCTTCAATTAAGGGGAACAGATGCACCCTATTCCACCCTGTCCATGCACCTCAAAATCATGTACACTTCGATCAGATCCAAAGAAAACAACCAAAGCCTGTCCAACCACTCTTCAAAACTTAAATGTTGCATCCCTGGCACCATCCTTGTAAACCTCCTCTTCACCCCTTCCAGTGCAATCATATCCTTCCGATAATATGACAACCAGAACTGCACACAGTATTCTAGCTGTTGCGGCACCAAAGTTCTATACAATTCCAAGATGACTTCCCTGCATTTGTAGTCATGATTGATTAAGGCAAGTGTCTCATATGCCTTTTTCACCACACTATTAACATGCCCATCCACCTTCACAGATCAATGAACACTCTCAACATCCCTTTGTGCTACAGGAATTCCTAGTGTCATGATATTCATTGAACACTTCCTTGTCAAATTACTCCTTCCAAAATGCATCACCTCACACTTTTCATGGTTAAATTTTATCTGCCCATTTGAACATCCCATCCAGATTTTCCTGCAGCCCAAGACACTCGGCCTCAATGTTAACCACCTGACCAATCTTTGTGCCATAAGCAGACTTAGTAATCTTACACCCCGTACAGTCATCTGTGTCATTTATATAAATGATGAATAATAGGGGACCAGCATAGATCCCCATGATACACCACTGGACACTGGCTTCCACTAATCACTAATGTAGCTTTCTGTCATCATCCTCTGACTCCCAGAATTGAGCAAATGTTGAATCCATTTTTTCAAATTACCTTGTATCCCATCTGCATTTTTCTTTATAAGTCTCCCATGTGGGGCCATGTCAAAGGATTTGTTGAAATCCATATAAACTACATCAACTGCACTACCTTCATCTACACACCTGGTCACCTTCTCAAAAAATTCAGTCAAATTTGTTAGGCATGACCTTCGTCTGACAAAGCCATGCTTTGCTTCTACAAGTAGAGATAGTTGCTCTTTCTCTACCACTGATGTGAGACTTTGTGGTTCCCTGGCTTATCTCTACAACCCTTCTTAAATAGCAAATTCACACTGGCTGTTCTTCAATGCATTGACACCTCCCCCGTGGCCATACAGGAATTTAAAATTTGGGTCCGAGCCCCTGCAATCTTCTCCCTTGCCTTCCACAGAGGCCTGGGACATAATTCATCCAGACCTGGAGATTTGCTCAATTTTAAGCCTGCCAACACCCCCCATGTTCTTCCCTATGTTAATTTGCTCAAGAACCTTGTAGTTTCTCTGCCTGAATTCCATACCTCCACCCTCATTTCCTTGGGTGAAGATGGATGTGAAGTATTCATTCAGCACTCTTCTAATGTTCTCTTGCTCCACCCACAGATTGCCATCTTGGTTCCTGTTGGGCCATTGATTTACTTACAGAATATGTTGGTATTTTCTATAGTTTTACCAGACAGAGCTTTCTCATATCCTTTTTTGCTTTCCAAATTGCTTTCTTAAGCACTTCATAGAATACCTACAGTGCAGAAGGAAGCCATTTGGCCTATCAAGCCTGCACCAACAGTAATCCCACCCAGGCCCCATCCCTGTAACCCCACATATTTACCCTGCTAATCTGCCTGACAATAAGGGGCAATATACCATGGCCAATCAGCCTAACCCGCATATCTTTAGCCTGTGGGAGGAAACCGAAGCACCCGGAGGAAACCCACACAAGCACAGGGAGAACGTGCAAACTCCACACAGACAGTTATCCAAAGCTGGAATTGAATCTGGGTCCCTGGTGCTGTGAGGCAGCAGTGCTAACTACTGTGCCACCACGACCTGATTTACTATTGTCACATGTATTAGTATTGTTTCATGCATGCTATACAGACAAAGCATATCCTTCATAGAGAAGGAAATGAGAGGGTGCAGAATGTTGTGTTACAGTCATAGTTAGGGTGTAGAGAAAGATCATCTTAATTGGAGGTAGATCCATTCAAAAATCTGATGGCAGCAGGGAAGAGTTGGTTGGTACGTGACTTCAGACTTTTGTAACTTTTTCCTGACAAAAGAAGGCGGAAGAGAGTGTGTCCAGGGTGTGTGGGGCCCTTGATTATGCTGGCTGCTTTTCCAAGGCAGTGGAAAGTATAGACAGAGTTAATGGATGGTAGGCTAATTATGGCAATGGACTGGGCTTCATTCATGACCCTTTGTAGTTTCTTGTGGTCTTGGACAGAGCAGGGGCCATACCAAGCTGTAATACAAACAGAAAGTTTTCTGTGGTGCATCTATAAAGAGTCGTAGTGGACATGCCGAATTTCCCCAGTCTCCTGAAGAAGCAAAGGCGTTGTTGGACTTTCTTAACTATATCGTCGGCGTGAAGGGACCAAGAAAGGTTATTGCTGATCTGGACACCTAGAAACTTGAAGGTCTCAACCATTTTCGCTTCATCCCTGTTGCTGCAGACAGAAGTATGTCCTCCACTACACTTCTGAAGTTGATGACTTATTGTTGTGAAGTTGCATATATAAGGTTAAAAATGTGATGTTTAGCAAGTGTAAATAGTGAAAAGAAATGTTGAAGCAAAAAGAAGAAATCATATAGCATTGTCTCTTTAAAAGCAGATGTCTTATGCGTGGGTTTTAAATTGCAGAGAATTTTGAATTGGACCAATGAATTTAAAGCAAAGAGACGCAGAGCCAATGGAATTCAAATGTGAGGGTTGTTGACACCTCAAGCCACTCAGATTGCAAGAACACTGTGAGGTAATTACAGGTATATAAACCCAGACAAAGGGGATAACTTAGAGTATGTTTGCCACCTCTTAAGTCAGAAGGAGGGTAGGTGAGGCTCTCATGTAAATCCTGCATCAAGCTGTGTGTAGATCTGGTTGAGGGAGGGACAGAATTGGTGCAAAAAAGCAGAATATTATTTGAATGGGTATAAATTGAGACAGGTGGATAATCAGTGAGATCTTGGTATCCTTGTGCATCAGTTGCTAAACGCACAGGTACAACAGGCAATTTTGTATCCATTCAGATACCTCACCCTGGATCCTGTGAAGTTTAACTTTATGCAACAACCTACCATGTGGTATCTTGTCAAAGGCCTTGCTAAAGTCCATGTAGACAACATCAACTGCACTGCCCTCTTCTAACTTCTTGGTTACCTCTTCAAAAAACTCAATTACATTTGTGAGACATGATTTTCCACTCAGAAAGCCATGCTGATTGTCCCTGATCAGCCCTTGCATCTCTAAATGCCTGTACATCCTGTCTCTCAAAATACCTCAGTCAACTATAACCTGCTATCATGTGATCTCCCACTCCAACACTAGTATCTTCACATCATAATTTCTTCTTGAAATCACACAACATTTTGGCCTCAACTACTTTCTGTGATAGTGAATGCCACACGTTCTCCTCTCTCAGAGTGAAGAAATTTCTCCTCACCTCAATCCTATCCTCAAAGTATGACTCCTAGTTCTGGATTCCCCCACTATCGGGAACATTTTTTCTGAATCTAATCTGTCTAATCTGTTAGAATTTTCTAAGTTTCTGTGTAATCCCCTCTCGTAAACTCCAATGAATATAATCCTAGCCAATTTACTGTCTCCTTATATGACAGACCTGCCATCCCAGAAATCTGCCTGGTAAACCTTTGCTGTACTCCCTCTATAGCAAGGACATCCTTCCTCAGATAAGGACAACAAAACTATGGAAAATACTCCAGGTGTAGCCTCATCAATGCACTATACTATTGCAGTAAAACATTTCTATTCCCACACTCAAATCCTCTTGCTGGGAAGGCCAACATATCATTTTCCTCCTTTATTGCCTGTTGTACCTGTGCGTTTAGCAACTGATGCACAAGGATACTGGAGTTCTATGAGGATGTGTCTAGGGCGGTGGATAGAGGAGAGCCGGTGGATGTGGTCTTTCTGGATTTTCAGAAGGCGTTTGATAAGGTACCTCACAAGAGGTTACTGCAGAAGGTCAGAGGACATGGAGTTGGGGGTAGGGTGTTAGCGTGGATAGAGGATTGGTTGTCAAATAGGAGGCAGAGAGTGGGGGTCAATGGGTGCTATTCAGATTGGCGGTTGGTGACTAGTGGGGTGCCCCAGGGGTCGGTGCTGGGGCCTCAGCTATTTACCATTTATATAGATGATCTGGAGGAGGGAACCGAGTGTAGGGTGTCGAAATTTGCTGATGACACCAAGATTGGGGGAAAGGCAAATTGTGCGGAGGGTGTGGAGAGTCTGCAGAAGGATCTAGATAGGCTGGGCGAATGGGCCAGGAAATGGCAAATGGAATTTAATGTTGGCAAGTGTGAGGTGGTCCACTTTGGTAGGAAGAATGGTAGGAAGGACTATTACTTACGTGGCGAAAAACTGCAGCAGGCGACGGTGCAGAGGGACCTCGGGGTCCTTGTGCATGAGTCGCAAAAACCCAGCCTGCAGGTGCAGCAGGTGGTCAGGAAGGCGAATGGGATGCTGGCCTTCATAGCGAGGGGGATTGAATATAAAAGTAGGGAGGTCTTGCTGCAGCTGTATAGGGCACTGGTGAGGCCGCAGCTGGAGTACTGTGTGCAGTTTTGGGCGCCGCACCTGCGCAAGGATATTTTGGCCTTGGAGGGAGTGCAGAGGAGGTTTACTAGGCTGATACCGGAGTTGAGGGGGTTGAGCTATGAGGAGAGGCTGAATAAACTAGGCTTGTACTCGTTAGAGTTTAGAAGAATGAGGGGAGATCTCATTGAGACGTATAAGATGATGAATGGGATGGATAGGATAGAGGTGGAAAGACTCTTCCCGCTCAAAAAAGACAGTAGGACTAGGGGGCACAGCCTCAAGATAAAGGGGGGGCGGTTCAGAACGGAGTTGAGGAGGAACTTCTTCACTCAAAGGGTGGTGAATCTCTGGAATTCTCTGCCCGTTGAAGTGGTGGAGGCTGCCTCGCTAAATATTTTTAAGAAGCGGGTTGATGGGTTTTTGATAAGAGAGGGGATTAAGGGTTATGGGGAGAGGGCGGGAAAGTGGAACTGAGCCACGACAGATCAGCCATGATCTTATTGAATGGCGGGGCAGGCTCGAAGGGCCAGATGGCCTACTCCTGCTCCTATTTCTTATGTTCTTATGTTCTTATGATACCAAAATCTCACTGATTATCCACCTGTCTCAATTTATACCCATTCAAATAATATTCTGCTTTTTTGCACCAATTCTGTCCCTCCCTCAACCAGATCTCTTTGATGGCTACTATATCACAATTCCACGTGTCAAATCATTGCCCTGGCATTAAAGTGGAAGCCATCTAGTCTTGCCTTACTCTCTTGAAACTTAATACAGCCACACTCTCTCTAACTTGATAGTTTTACTGTATGATGCTGTGCCCTTATTCTGCCAACAGTCTGTGTCCCTCCCCATACTAAATTAGTTTAATCCCACCCCCCCTCCCCAACAACAGAAAGATGTTAGTTCTGTTTTGGTTCAGATGTAGATCATCCCACTGGTACAGGTCCCACTTTCCCCAGAAGTAATCCCAGTCATCCAGGAATCTAAACCCTCCCTTCTGTACAACACTTAAGCCATGCATTCACCTGCACTATTCTCTTATTTCTGTGCTTGTTAGCACACAGCACTGGGAGTAATCCAGATTACAACCCGAGAGATCTTGCTTTTTAGTCTGCTGCCTAGCTCCCTGAATTCTTGATGCAAGATCTCATTCCCCTTTCTACCTAAGTCATTGGTACCAACACATGCAATGACTCTGCCTTATCACCCTCCCCCTTCAGAGTGCCCTGCTGCCTTTCAGTGACATCCCGGACCCTAACACCAGGGAGGCAGTACACCATCGCCCTCATCAGCTTCAAAAATGGAATACCAATTTGCTGGCATGACCCGAAGGGATTTCTAAATTACCTGCCTACTTCTCTTGGACTACCTGGTGGTCACCCATTGCTTTCCTTGGCTCCTTTCAGGTATGACCACCTTTCTAAACATACTAACCACAATTTCTTCAGACTCGTGGAGGCTCCACAGTCCCCCTAGCCTCATTCTCGAAAGTCGAGTTTCCAGGCACTACTGCTAGACACACTTCCTGCACACATGCTTGTCTCAGTTACTGGAACTGAGTCCAGCCTCCCACATGAGCAAGAAGAACAAACCATGTCTTCGCGTTCTCTGCTTCATGGTGTCTGTGAGGACACTCTTCACAGACTGTTTCAAGGTGATAGATTCTACAAGGACACTCTTCCCAGACTGTTTCTCAATGATGGTGCCTGCAAGGACACTCAGACTGCTTCAGGACAATGCTGTCTGCAAAGACCCTCTTCCCGTTATTTTTTCTTTGTCTTCCCATTGTTTGTTCTAGTCCTCTACACTGTTCCACTGATCTTCAGCACAAATATAAGGAACAATACCTTCATTTTTCAATAACTCAATTTTTGATCTACATGGGAGTTGGGTGATATTGGGTTGAGGGTGAGGGGTTGTGAGGGATGCAGAAGGAAAATGGAGTTATGACCACAGCCGATCAGCACTGACCTTATTGAACAGTGGAGCAGGCCTAAGGGACCAAAAGGCTTACTTCTGTTTCTATTGCCACTTGAAAGCCTTTTGCGCTTAACATAAACTTTAACAATTTTACATCTTAAACACTATGCTGGTAATGCACCAGGGTCTCTGGGATTGGGGGGGTGGTGGTTGGGGGAGTTGGTACTTGGGATGAGGATCTCCTTGTCAGTCTATGGTTGGTGGAGTGGTCTCCACTCCTGTAGTCTATCCACTGTTCATTACTGGAGCATGAGAATGTTCTTTTCTTTGCCAGGCTTTTTATTCTTCCCTCCCCACTCCGCTATTCTGCTGCAACCATTTATTCCTCTTTTAGATCTATATGTTATTTCTTTACTTGTCTTGGTACCTTTGCAAATTAATCACTAAGTACAAAAATGACTGGATGCTGGAAATCTGAAATTAAAGTAGAAAATGCAAGAATAGTCAGCAGATCTAATAGCATCTGCAGAGACAGAAAAATTGTTAAATTTTCAAGTTGATGAGTTCCGAAAAGGTTCACTGACCTTAAATGTTAGAATGTTGATTTAGCCAAGTAGTTTGGCTAAAGTAGCCAAGTTTGAGATAAAGATCATTGGCTCCTGATGTCAAGGGGTACTTGAATGAAAGAGAATTAAAGGGATATTGCAACAGGCTGGTGTAAGGGATTCGGCCTCTTTTCAAATTAGGGCAGAACAGCAAAAGCCCATTGAGCTGAATGATCTGTTTCCATGTTGTATTTCTATGCGATGTTGTTCATAGGAAGTATGCAAGTGGTAATCTTATAGAGGTATATAAACAAACAAATATAAGAAAAATTGGAACTATTACTTCAAATTAAATTATGGGGTAAAACAAAGAGACAGAAAAGGTTAAATCTCACAATTGGCAACTTTGGGAATGATATTAGGAAGTTCTTACACAAGGAATGATCAACATTTGAAATCAGGAACTGATGCATCAATTGCCCAGGAGCTCCAGTCAAACATGAGGCTATTTCAAATGCTCACCATAATCCAGATTAACAGCACAAAATTTCTGGATCAAAATAATTCAACATTAAAAATTACCGTGTTAATGGATCAGGAGTCAAGAATGTACTGCAGAAGATGCAGAGGCCCAGAATATCCTTTTGTGCCCACGGCTCCTAGAATTCTTCATCCAGCTCTTGTTGGGAATGAACTTCTCAATAGTATCAACGAAAATCATGGATGCATTTAAGAAACAATTGGATGCTGCAGTGGAGTGATTCCAGGATTTTTCTGGATGGATCAATTAATATTGGTCGCATGATCCTCTTCATCCATAATCATCCTGCGCTTACATCACTTAGAGACAAGTCAGGAGTTCGAATGAAGCCTGGTTTTGGTGACAGAGGAAAATAATTAATTGTAGAGAATTTATTTTTTCCATTACATTTATGTGGAGCCTTTAACATAGTAAAACATCTTAAAAGACACTTTACAAAATCAGACAAAATTTGACACGTAGGCATGATAGATGACCAAAGAGATAGATTTTATAAAGTGTCTTAAATTCTTGTAGCTACATATATAATAGAAACTGCCCATATAAACTTCACATGGTACAAATATTCTAACAGTGGTTGCACTGTAACAATTCAGTTTTGCAATTCCCAATACCTCAGGCTACGCAGCAATCTTGTGTTCAAAGAAAAACTCTGAAACACTGTTCCTTAAGTTGTCATAAATTTTGTTATAGTATATGTATCAAAACAAAGTAATATTTAAAAATGATACAAAATATGACTTTAAATCATTTACATTTGTGAGCCTGGTCCAATTATTCCCCATGTTTTAAACCTAGTTCTCCTGAATGTACAACTTCATGGGAGATGGGGGATGCAGTGACAAAAAGATACAAAGTTGTATGTACAATCTTTGAGGTTAACCCAGATAAGTTAAAAAACATACAGGACCTTGACTTTATAAATGCAGATCTAAAGTGCAAGAACAAGGAATTTATGCAAAACCTTGATAGGCATCAGCTAAGGTATTGTGTCCAATTGTGGGCATCATTTAACAGGATGTCAAAGTCTTAATGAAGGTGTAGAATGGAAATTGACTAGAATAGTACAGAAAATGTGAACTTCAGTTAGATGCATAGAATAGTAAATATGGGGTTGTTCTCTGTTGTAGGTAAAAGGTCAGTTGTAGGTCAGTCTCCTCTGAGACTGTTAGTGAGTCAAAATACAGTGGTTTTTATTTCAAAGCCCTGGCTTTTACTCCAGAGCTTTGGGAGAAACTGGTTCCAAACAATGACTGCCAGACTTCTTATGGAACACAAATACAAGTGGGTATTTGTACATCATGAGCCTTAGTAACAAACAAGACACAAACTTCCAATTCTGGTCAAATCTTTGATTTTCCTTCTTCAATTACAACGCCTGTGACTGCTTCGGCATCTCTGTCTTTGAAGTTACTTGTGGGATTAACATAAACAGGCAAGGCTTGCAATGTCAGCAAAATAAAATTCACACCTGATCATCTGTCTTTATATTCACATCTGACCATTTGTCTTTAGGAGAGTTAAAGAATGAAAGACATGAACAAGTAATTTGCATTAACACCAAGAGCTATATAAGTCTGGGAAGATCAGCCATAATGAAGGGATATGTTTGTGATATATTCTAGGTACAAAATTCATTAACCCTTTCCCTACTTCAGTCCCCCCTTTTGATCCAGGGCCAGGCCCAAGATGGCCCCAAGACCAATTCAAAGCCAAATGTTATCAGCATATGGGCCTACCCCAGTTAAAAAACAAAGGACAACTTGGGGTTCTTTGTGCCCACATAATCAATAAGCACCCACGCAACCAACAATGTTATGTTACAGGAAAATACCAAAGTTCAAATCCAATATGAGACCTTGACTTAACCTTGCATGATCGGCAAGCACCCAAGCAAACACTGGCCTTTACCTGTGCATCAGTCTCGGTCGTCCTCTGCGTAGTCTAGTTCTTTGGTCTGGCCTGGCACTCTGGCTTTAGTTTTCCTTCAGCCCTTCTCGGGTGTGCTGGCTCTCCTTGTGCTGGTCATCACTGGCGATGGTCACCATTGTTGTAACATGTTTCTGGTTAGGTTTCACTCCCCTATTGGTCATTGCCAATCAGTCAGGACTTGATCCCCCTGATCAATAAAAGTCCAGTCAGGTGCTGCCATACCGAGTTACATATCTCCCTTTCATCCTGAACACGAAGCATGGCGGATCACAAACATAAGAACATAAGAACATAAGAAATAGGAGCAGGAGTAGGCCATCTAGCCCTTCGAGCCTGCCCCGCCATTCAATAAGATCATGGCTGATCTGTCGCTGCTCAGTTCCACTTTCCCGCCCTCTCCCCATAACCCTTAATCCCCTCTCTTATCAAAAACCCATCAACCCGCGTCTTAAAAATATTTAGCGAGGCAGCCTCCACCACTTCAATGGGCAGAGAATTCCAGAGATTCACCACCCTTTGAGTGAAGAAGTTCCTCCTCAACTCCGTTCTAAACCGCCCCCCTTTTATCTTGAGGCTGTGCCCCCTAGTCCTACTGTCTTTTTTGAGCGGGAAGAGTCTCTCCACCTCTATCCTATCCATCCCATTCATCATCTTATACGTCTCAATGAGATCTCCCCTCATTCTTCTAAACTCTAACGAGTACAAGCCTAGTTTATTCAGCCTCTCCTCATAGCTCAACCCCCTCAACTCCGGTATCAGCCTAGTAAACCTCCTCTGCACTCCCTCCAAGGCCAAAATATCTTTGCGCAGGTGCGGCGCCCAAAACTGCACACAGTACTCCAGCTGCGGCCTCACCAATGCCCTATACAGCTGCAGCAAGACCTCCCTACTTTTATATTCAATCCCCCTCGCTATGAAGGCCAGCATCCCATTCGCCTTCCTGACCACCTGCTGCACCTGCAAGCTGGGTTTTTGCGACTCATGCACAAGGACCCCGAGGTCCCTCTGCACCGCCGCCTGCTGCAGTTTTTCGCCCCGTAAGTAATAGTCCTTCCTACCATTCTTCCTACCAAAGTGGACCACCTCACACTTGCCAACATTAAATTCCATTTGCCATTTCCTGGCCCATTCGCCCAGCCTATCTAGATCCTTCTGCAGACTCTCCACACCCTCCGCACAATTTGCCGTTCCCCCAATCTTGGTGTCATCAGCAAATTTCGACACCCTACACTCGGTTCCCTCCTCCAGATCATCTATATAAATGGTAAAAAGCTGAGGCCCCAGCACCGACCCCTGGGGCACTCCACTAGTCACCATCCGCCAATCCGAATAGCACCGAATAAACTCAGGGCCAGTGTCTGTCAGGATTTCCCCAGTCACTCAACAGTCAAGCGCAGTAATAATACATCCCCACAACATATTGATATTCCAGAAGCTACAGACAACATGCTACAAATACAAATAATCACATATTCTAAATACCATTTTAGATTCAGAATTATGCACAGGACAATAAATCATTGATACAAATGCAAAGGAAATAACATTCAAATTTGGATCTTGAAGGGTCATGCACCCAAAAAGTGCGGAAGAGGTAGGTTTAACTCTCCAAAATATTCGTTATTTTAAAATGATCCAAATTTGCATAATAACCATTCTTTTGTCACAGTTACCAATTAGATTTAAACTTCTACAGTCACGGCTCAAAATCTATCACCTTCTGGCATACACATACTATGTTCTTTTATGACCCAATTAACACAATGTAGCCAAACTACAAAGCAAAAGTAATTCAAATGTTTTCCATTGTTGAAGTTTAACAAATTATAGAAGAAACACCTCCATCATTTTGTCCACTTCACCAATTTATGAATAACATAACTTGCACAAATGGTTTATTTGTTCCCATTTAAGCATTTTAACCCCTGTAACCCCAAGTAACTAAGCACTAGGAAAAATCCTGTCATCTGTTATAAAGTCATTGACACTCCACAGAGCCCTTAGCTTTTCAGAAAATTTAACTCCCAACATATTAGCATTTACATGCATTGAATCAACAAACTTTACATGTGAAAGTGAGGATTACCACAGATAACATTTATTTAGTATAGGAAAGTCACAAAACAAACAGATATTACTTAGTAATATTACCTCACATTCAAATGGTTACATCATAAACTGAGAACATATTTCAATGCATCCCTCTTTGAAACACAAAACCCATACAGAGTCTCTTTCCATTACCCTTTATTTGTCAAAATTAAACTTGTTTACTTCTTTAGAATTCAGACAACTTCCCATTTATAAGCTGGTTATTTTGCACTCAATTTAAATGTCAGAAACTGTAACACTTAAGAGTAACTAATCACTTTAATTTGGAAGTTAACAATAGAAAATCTGAATGAACCAAACTCTTCAAGTCTCAGTTATCACTAGGTTGTGATAAACAATCTTGCAACTAGACTTGTCATTCACAAGCCAGCTGATTTAGTCTCAAATGACTTCTTCAAGACAAAGGAAAGAGCACATAGTTCCTTCCAAGGTTTAAATCCTTTCTTAACAAAATTTGAACCCAGGATTATTCAAAATTCAAAGTGGTTATCTCAAACTTCAATTTATATACTTTAATTTTGAAATATCAATTTACTTTCTAGTTTTCATTTAAGTTCTGTATCAAACACACTGTTGTAAAATCACAATTAGGGAAAATACTAAAAACAACAAAAACAAAAACATCCCATCCACTTTATTAAACACACACAGACATACATGGAAGCTTCCAACATTCATTCCACATTATCCTTTATTCAAATCCAACATTCTAAACTGGGATGAAAATAGAACATTGTTTTAATCTATTTTCTTTGTTTTCTTTTAGTTGTCTTCATACTTCTTTCTTCCAAACTGTAATTAAACTCAAAAAAGTAAATTCAAGAAATCTTGTACTTAAAATTTAACAGTTTTAACAGCCCGCCCCTTTGAAGGTGAAACAAAGTATAAAGCATTGCATTTATTGTCCACAATAAATACTCTACAAGAGCACACAGGCTTTAACAACTCTTGCTTTCAATCTAGTACAACAACAACCACCTACGGTCAACAAGCAACAGATCCCACAAACACACTGAAACACAAAACCTAAGGTTTCTCCTTATGGTCTCTCATCTGGTCTATGCCCATCCTACTAATTCATCATAGTTCTGCGTACTAAGAATTCCCATTTTAAGGAATTTTTTTGGTGAGCTGATGACAGCCCATCTTTAAACACTTGTCTGTTCGGGCAGGTTTGGCCACTCCCGAACATTCTTGATATACTCTAAAGAGTCGCTCCCCAAATTTGGAAGCTTCTTCACCCCTTTGTTGTTTAGTATTGGTAATTCGGAAGCTTCTTCACTCCTTTGTTGTTTAGTATTGGTAATTCTGGACCATTTGGTTGGTGCATTGTCCAAGAATCATTGGACTTCTGCCTTAAACTGATTAAATTGTTCCACCATTGCAGCGATCTCGGTAGTTGTCTGTATCACATACGGCCACCTTCTGCCTCGGTAATCCAACCGAGCTCAGTCGGTGGCTGGCCTGCTCCATCACCCATTAGTCTCCACTTGTCCTGTGGGCAAGCAGCCCATACCAACCGCTGTATGTCCTGCAAGCGTAACTGGTGTCCAACCCAAATGGTGTCTTGGGCAAACCCAAAATTTGCTGTTGTTACTCTGGGGCTGGAGCCTTCCCAGGGAAGCCAAAACTTGTTGTCTTTCTCCTGGGGTAAAGGGTTTATATACGTTTCTGTAATGTCCCACCCCGAATTATGGGAGTGAGATCATAGACCTCTTCCTCATTGGGGTCGAAGTCTCCTCCGGGTGCTGTGGGTTTTATGGCCGACCTATAGGGAGGCAAGGATCCCCAACTGGGGTCATTTAAAATTTGGTTTCTCTTTTCTAGTTCTCTATTGCGTAATTCCAATATTTTGATTTTTGCTTTGTCGTCAGCCCATTTCTTACCCGAGACACTGAGACTTGTTCAATTAATCCGGCCAATTGGTGAACTAAGAGAACTCCAATTTTCTTAGGTCTGTCTTTCCTTTCCTTTCCCAACCATTTTCATTGTTGGTCTAATGGGTGAGATGAGACCCACCTCCCTTTTCTCATCTGTTCAATGAATTTGTCCCTCTCAGTCAAATATTCCTCTATGAGGGATCCCAGGGGTCCCCACTGTCCTTGTGATCCTGCCATAACAGATAAGTTTATACCCACCACCTGGAGTCCTCTATTCTCCCATCTTGCTCTCCCACTCGTTGGCTGCTCTTATCAGAGTCCAGTGATCAGTGCGCTCCGTACCACCGCTTACACTAGTAAGCCTACACTTTTAAACTTAAGCCGGCTTTTCCTTCAACTCCAGTGACCACTTCGGACAGTCTCTTTCCCACTCACATCTGAACATCATACTCCAGGCACCTTGCTCCAGTCTTTTACACCCACTTCAAATTCCTGACCATTGTGTGGGGGATTTTCCCTCTTAACAACCGGTCTAAGGCTGGGTGTTTTAAAAACAAATGCCTCCTTATCCGTATATGTTCAGTTCAGAACTCTGTCACACTCTCCCATGATGTGGGTATGCCGGCGTTGGACTGGCGTAAACACAGTAAAAAGTCTGACAACACCAGGTTTTAGTCCAACCGATTTATTTGATAATAGACTCACAAGCTTTCGAGGTTTCTCTCTTCGTCAGGTGAATGGAGAGTTCTGGCCTCAGACAGAGCATATAAAGCACAGACAGTTTAGAGATTACTGATTAGAATTAGAATCAGTAATCTCTAAACTGTCTGTGCTTTATGTGCTCTGTCTGAGGCCAGAACTCTCCATTCACCTGACAAAGAGGGAAACCTCAAAAGCTTGTGAGTCTATTATCAAATAAATCGGTTGGACTAAAACCTGGTGTTGTCAGACTTTTTACTGTGTTTACACTCTACCATCACAGACTCTCAGCACAGATGATTTCCCACTGTAGTTTGACTGACCCTAATTTTTTTTTGTTTTTATTCCAATTCAATCCAATCACGTCCAATTCAGAGTCTCAACAAATTGAGACATTCTCGATCCAAGCTGATAAGACAGGGCTCTCACCTCCTGTCTTGGGCTTGATCTACATGATCCAAGCTGATTGGAGTAAGTGTGGCTCCTCCTCCAAGGCTTGATCTCATTTGCATCTTAGCCGAAAGACCGAGATGCCACTTTTAAAAGTTGCTTCAAATGAAGCCGAAATGTAACCTAATGACTTCAACCAAGCACAGCATGTCGATACTACACTTGATCTTAGCCAAAAGGCTGCGAAGCGTCTCACCCTATTGAGTTCGGTGATCTATTCCAGTACCCAGATTGTGGCCATTCAACCTAAGCCCACAAACAGATCCTGCGTTTCGGCACCAAATTGTTGTAGGTAAAATAACACCTCTGAGACTGTTAGTGAGTCAAAATTTTTATTTCAAAGCCCTGGCTTTTATTCCAGAGCTTTGGGAGAAACTGGTTCCAAACAAGGACAGGTAGACTTCTCATGGAACACAAACACAAGCAGGTATTTATACATCATAAGTCTTAGTAACAAACATGACACAAACTTGCAATTCCGTCAAAATCTTTGATCTTCCTTCTTCAATTACAATGCCTATGACTGCTTTGGCATCTCTGTCTTTGAAGTTACTTGTGTGATTAACATAAACAGGCAAGGCTTGCAATGTCTGCAAAATAACATTCACATCTGACCATTTGTCTTTACATTCACATCTGATCATTTGTCTTTATGAGTGTTAAAGAATGAAAGAAATGAACAAGTCATTTACATTAATGCCAGGAGCAATATAAGCCTGGGAAGATCAGCCATGATGAAGGGTTATGTTTATGATATATTCTAGATACAAAATTCATTAACCCTTTCGCTACTTCATTCTCCTTAAAACTCAGAAAGTTAAGTGGGGGTTTGATAGAGCTGTTCAAAATCAGGAAGCATTTTGTTAAAATAAATGATGAGAAATAGTTTCCAGTGACAGAGGAATTGGTAATGGTAATTAAAGCTAACTAACAAAAGAACTGGAGGCTATATTGGAAGAATCATTTTTTACGTATTGATCTGGAATGCTCTGCCTGAAACTTCCAAAAAGGAACTGGATAAATAATTGAAGGATAAAAATTTACAGGGCTATGGGGAAAGGACAGATAATCTGAACAAATTGCATAGCTCTTGCAAAGTGCCATTACAGGCATAATGGGTCGAATGTCATTTTTCATGCTATCCTCTTTGTTTGGAGGTGTCCTGCCCATTATTCCACATGTGCCTTGTTCAACTGGCCCAAAGCCAGTAGACTCTTCTTTGCTCCGTTGAGTGATCTGCTTCTAAAGTGTCCAAATACAAACATTGGTCAATTTTGTAACCCAAATTAAGATTAGTAAAAAAAGGAGTGTTGTTATTATAACGGTGGCTAGAAGTCCCAACATTATAACAATAATTGCATTTCAAACATGTTTCATCAGCTTAGCAAGCTTTTGGATATTCAGAGATCTTGAAATATGCTATCTAAATGCAAGTCTTTTTCTCCTTACACGTACACAATTATTTAAATATAACTTTATACATTTTATTTTGCTTTATAATATTTAAAATATATAGGTCATCATTTACAAAATACAATGGACCAATAATATAATGCACTATTCTTTCACCTTGGCTGGCAATTAACATTTGATCAGATAGCTTTTCTTTCCATGTGCTTTGATTCTGATTGTCCAAGCAGCAAGTAAGAGAATGATTCATGCATGAGACGGTAAGAGGAATAAACCATTAGAAATTGTGTACAGCTAAAGTAAATTATCTTTGGTTATCATAATACCACAAAAAACCATAAGAAATTGGAGGAGGAGTAGGCCCTTGAGCCTGCTCCACCATTCAATAGGATCACTTTCTTGCTTTTTCCTCGTAATCCTTGATTCCTTGATTTTGTTTTTGTTTCTGTCTTCACGGAGGAGGGCGTGAATAATTTGCCGGGTGTTAGAGATGGAAAGGTGGTAGGACTGGAGGGTCTCAATGACATTACTGTTACTAGAGAGGCGGTGCTCGACAGACTGGAGGGGCTGATTATGGACAAGTCGCCACGACCGGATGGAATGCATCTGAGGGTTCTGAAAGAAATGGCGGAGGTGATAGTGGATGCTTTGGTGGTTATTTTCCAGACATCGCTGGATTCCGTGGAAGTGCCGGAAGATTGGAAAACAGCTAATGTTACGCCGTTGTTTAAGAAGGGTGCCAGGCAAAAGGCGGGGAATTATAGGCCGGTTAGTTTAACGTCTGTTGTAGGTAAAATGTTAGAATCCGTCATCAAGGAGGAAATAGCGAGGCATCTTGAGGGGAATTGCTTGATAGAGCAGACGCAGCACGGTTTCATTAAAGGGAAGTCGTGTCTGACAAATTTACTGGAGTTCTATGAGGATGTGTCTAGGGCGGTGGATAGAGGAGAGCCGGTGGATGTGGTCTTTCTTGACTTTCAGAAGGCGTTTGACAAGGTACCTCACAAGAGGTTATTGCAGAAGGTCAGGGGACATGGAATTGGGGGTAGGGTGTTAGCGTGGATAGAGGATTGGTTGTCAAATAGGAGGCAGAGAGTGGGGGTCAATGGGTGCTATTCGGATTGGCGGATGGTGACTAGTGGAGTGCCCCAGGGGTCGGTGCTGGGGCCTCAGCTTTTTACCATTTATATAGATGATCTGGAGGAGGGAACCGAGTGTAGGGTGTCGAAATTTGCTGATGACACCAAGATTGGTGGAACGGCAAATTGTGCGGAGGGTGTGGAGAGTCTGCAGAAGGATCTAGATAGGCTGGGCGAATGGGCCAGGAAATGGCAAATGGAATTTAATGTTGGCAAGTGTGAGGTGGTCCACTTTGGTAGGAATAATAGTAGGAAGGATTATTACTTATGTGGCGAAAAACTGCAGCAGGCGACGGTGCAGAGGGACCTCGGGGTCCTTGTGCATGAGTCGCAAAAACCCAGCTTGCAGGTGCAGCAGGTGGTCAGGAAGGTGAATGGGATGCTGGCCTTCATAGCGAGGGGGATTGAATATAAAAGTAGGGAGGTCTTGCTGCGGCTGTATAGGGCATTGGTGAGGCCGCAGCTGGAGTACTGTGTGCAGTTTTGGGCGCCATACTTACGCAAGGATATTTTGGCCTTGGAGGGAGTGCAGAGGAGGTTTACTAGGCTGATGCCAGAGTTGAGGGGGTTGAGCTATGAGGAGAGGCTGAATAAATTAGGCTTGTACACGTTAGAGTTCAGAAGAATGAGGGGAGATCTCATTGAGACGTATAAGATGATGAATGGGATGGATAGGATAGAGGTGGAGATACTCTTCCCGCTCAGAATGGATAGTAGGACTAGGGGGCACAGCCTCAAGATAAAGGGGGGGGCGGTTTAGAACGGAGTTGAGGAGGAACTTCTTCACTCAAAGGGTGGTGAATCTCTGGAATTCTCTGCCCGTTGAAGTGGTGGAGACTACCTCGCTAAATATTTTTAAGACACGGGTTGATGGGTTTTTGATAAGAGAGGGGATTAAGGGTTATGGGGAGAGGGCGGGAATGTGGAACTGAGCCACAACAAATCAGCCGTGATCTTATTGAATGGCGGGGCAGGCTTGAAGGGCTAGATGGCCTACTCCTGCTCCTATTTCTTATGTTCTTATGTTATTCCATTACTACTCTAACTATCTCAGCCCTAAATAAATCTGGTGAACAGGTATGACAACAATAATCTCTCCCTCAATGTCAACAAAATGAAGGAGATTGTCATCCACTTCAGGAAGCGTTAAAGAAAACATGCCCCTGTCTACATCAATGGGGACAAAGTAGAAAGAGTCAAGAACTTCAAGTTTTTAGGTGTCCAGATCACCAGCAACCTGTCCTGGTCCCCCCATGCCAACACAATAGTTAAGTCCACCACCCACTCTACTTTCTCAGAAGACTAAGGAAACTTGGCAGGTCAACAATGACTCTCACCAACTTTTACTGATGCACCATAGAAAGCATTCTTTCTGATTGTATCAAAGCTTGGTACAGCTCCTGCTCTGCTCAAGACCACAAGAAACTACAAAAGATCGTGAATGTAGCCCAATCCATTACACAAACCAGCCTCCCATCCATTGACTCTGTCTGCACTTCCTGTTGCCTCGGCAAAGCAGTCAGCATAATTAAGGACCCTACACATCTCAGGCATTCTCTCTTCCACCTTCTTCCTTTGGGAAAAAGATACAAAAGTCTGAGGGTCACGTACCAACCAACTTATGAACAGCTTTTTCCCTGCTGCTGTCAGACTTTTGAATGGACTTATCTTGCATTAAGTTGATCTTTTGCTACACCCTAGCTATGACTGTAACACTACATTCTGCACTCTCTCGTTTCCTTCTCTATGAATGGTATGTTTTGTCTGTATAGCACGCAAGAAACAATACTTTTCACTGTATGTTAATACATGTGACAATAAGAAATCAAATCAAATCAAAATACATAAGGACTCTGCCCTGACAGCTCTCTGTGGCAAGAAGTTTCAAAGATTCGCAACCCTTTGACAGAAGAAATTCCTCCTTAGCCCAGTCATAAATTGATGTGGAGTTGCCGGCATTGGACTGGGGTAGGCACAGTAAGTAATCTCACAACACCAGGTTAAAGTCCAACAGGTTTATTTGGTAGTGCGAGCTTTTGGAGCATCACTCCTTCATCAGGTGAGTGCAGGATTTGTTTCACAAACAGGTCATATACAGACACAAACTCAATTACAAGATCATTGTTGGAATGTGAGTCTTAATAAGTTAATCAAGTCTTTAAAAGTGCAGATAGTGTGAGTGGAGGGAGGGTTAATTACAGATGAAAGAGATGTGAATTGTCTGCAGCCAGGACAGTTAGTGAGATTTTGCAAGCCCAGGCAAGTTGTGGGGGTTACAGGTAGTGTGATATGAACCCAAGATCCTGGTTGAGGCCATCCTCATGTGTGCGGAACTTGGCTATCAGTTTCTGCTCAGCAATTCTGCGCTGTCATGTGTATGAAGATCACCTTGGAGAACGCTTAACTGAAGGTCAGAGGCTGAATGTCCTTGACTGCTGAAGTGTTCCCCGAAAGGAAGGGAACACTCCTGCCTGATGATTGTTGAGCGGTGTCCATTCATCCATTGTTGTAGCATCTGCATAGTCTTGTCAATGTAGCTTGGGATGTCCTGTCCTGCAGCGTATCAGGTAGACAATGTTGGCTGAGCCACAAGAATATGTACTGTGTACCTGGTGGATGGTGTTCTCACGTGAGAGGATGGCATCTATGTCGATGATCTGGCACATCTTGCACAGGTGGTGTCATGGTTACTGTTCCCCTGAAAGCTGGGTAGTTTGCTGCGTACAACGGTCTGTTTGAGATTGTGCAGTTGTTTGAAAGCAAATAGTGGGGGCGTGGGGATGACCTTGGTGAGATGTTCGTCTTCATTGACGACATGTTGAAGGCTCCGGGGAAGATGTCATAGCTTCTCCGCTCCAGGAAAGTACCAGATGACAAAGGGTACTCTGTCTGCCGTGTCCCATGTTTGTCTTCTGAGGAGGTCTGTGCAGTTTTTCACTGTGGCACATCAGAACTGTCGATCGATGAGTCGAGTGCCAGATCCTCTTCTTACGAGGGTGTCTTTCAGCATCTGTAGGTGTCTCGATCCTCCTCATCTGAGCAGATCCTGCATATGTGGAAAGCTTGTCCGTAGGGGATGGCTTGATTACCTGTTAAGACTTGCATTCCAATCTCAATCTTGTAATTGAATTTATGTCTATATATATACCTTGTTTGTGAAACAAATCCTGCACTCACCTGATGAAGGAGCGGCTCCGAAAGCTCATGCTACCAAATAATTGTTGGACTTTAACCTGGTGTTGTGAGACTACTTACTTTACCCAGTAATAAATTGGCACCTCTTTATTCTTTGCCCCCTGGTCCTAGACTGTCCCACGAGGGGAAGATCTCCCAGCATCTACCCTATCAAGCTCTTTAAGGATCCTATATGTTTTAATGAGACCACTGCGCAATCTTCTAAATTCCAAAGAGTAGAGGCCCAAGCTGTTTAACCTTTCCTCATAAGATATCTATACTGGGGAACATCCTAGTGAACTTTTTCTGAACTATTTTCGATGAAATAATTCATTAAAAAAGGGAACCAAACTGCTCACAGTACTCCAGATGAGGTCTTACCAGTACCATGTGCAATTGCAGCAAGACTTTCCTACCCTAATACTCCAACCACCTTGAAATACAATCATTTTTTCCTCAATATCAATAAAGCGAAGGAGATAGTCATTGACTTCAGGAAACATAGTTGTTCTACATCAATAGTGGTGAAGTGGAGATGGTCAAGAGCGTCAATTTTCGAGATGTTCAGATCATCAACAATTTGTCAACATGTCTACTACAACTCTCACCAATTTTTACAAATGCAACATAGAAAGTATCATTTCTGGATATATCACATCTTGGTATGGCTCCTGCTGTAACCAAGGCTGCAAGAAACTGCAATGGATTGTGAATGTAGCCCAGTCCATTACACAAACTAGCCCCTCATCCATTGACTCTGTCTATACTTCCTGCTACCTCAGGAAAGCAGCCAGCATAATCAAGTACCCCACACATTCTGGACATATTCTCTTCCACCTTCTTTCGTCAAGAAAAAGATACAAAGTCTGAAAACACATACCAACTGTCTCAAGAACAGCTTTCTCCGTGTTGCCAGATTTTTGAATGGTCCTAACATATATTAAGCTAATTTTTCTCGTCACCCAATCTGTAACTGGATCACTATATCTGACCTTATTCCTTCTCACCTATGTACTTTGTGAATGATATGTTTTGCCTGTACAGAACAATATTTTTCATTGTATAACAATTCATCTGACATTAATAAATCAAATCAAATAACGGCTAACATTCCTTCCTGATTATCTGCTGCACCTGTGTGCCAGCTTTCTGTATTTCATGCAGAAGTGCCCCAAAGTCCATTTGTGTTGCAGCTTTCTGCAGTAAAGACAAGTAAACTTCATGAATTGTTGAAATGGAGGATGCAATTTAAAGGTAAAAGTTACTTGTTTGAAATCTCAACTTTGCCAATCCTTTTGAATTTATAAACCTGAAAGGATAGAAATTCGTAATTTCAACTTGATTTTTAAAAAAAAAACCTGACTTATGTCTCAAAAAAGTCAATATAAGGATTGTGAAATCTGGCGTGAATGTAATTGGCTGAGAATGCATCATATTTGTTCTTCAGGCCATTATTTAATATAAATTATTATGTGTCATGTACATCTCTGACAAACTACTGATTTGACTAATCTGTAAAGATCACCAACAAAACTGGGGAATTCCAAAGTCAAGAAAGAGTCTGTACTAAATCAGGGTTGCATGCAAGTCTCTCTGATCAGATGAGACATTATATTCGGGTAGCTGTGAGAAATCCCGTGGTGTTATTTTGAAGACAAGCAGGAGAGTTTTTGCCAATATTGATCCATCAACTAACATAAAATTAACCACTCATTCTCAGGTTGCTGTTTGTGGGAATTTGCCTTGCACACCAGTGACTAAATATTTCATAGATTATGAAGCACATAGATTATGTGTAAATCGCTATATCAATAGAAGCCTTTTTTCTGATAGTCAGCCAAGACTTATGAGGAAGTATGAACAATCCAACAGCTTTGCCCTTTTGAGCACAGGGAATATGCATTTGAGGTCTAAAACGGGAAGAAATATAAGGAGCAAGAACAGGAAATGCTCAACAGGTCCAGGCAGCGGGCGATCGACGGGGCCGTCCGTCCCGACTGCCTGCCCCTCTACCGCGGTTACGTTCGCGGCCAGGTGTCCCTGGAGAGGGAGCACGCGGTGTCCGCGGGCACAGTGGAGGCCTTCCGTGCCTGTTGGGCACCGCAGGGGCTGAGGTGCCTTATAGACCCCGACAATCACATTTTGATTTGACTTGTCTTAAGTTTCCTTTGTACTTTTTGTTTCCGTTCGGACCATTCCCCCTCTTTTGGGGAGCCGCCCCCTTTTTCTTTGTCCGAACGTAATTTAAGATTGTTTACTTGGTTCAACCCGCAAGAACAAGAACAGGAAATGCTGGAAAATCTCAGCAGGTCTGACAGCATTTATAGAGAGTAATGCCAACGTTTTGACTCAAGATGACTCTTCGTCCAAGCTGATATATAAGGAAATTGTAGTTACAGGCGGTATTGAAAGGCCCTCATTCTCTGTCTCCAAAGCAATATTTTAAACTTTCATGAGGAGAAGACCATGGTACATAGTCATGTGGTTTTAAAGTGCACAGAATGTTATTTTTAAACCAGTCACATGGCATGAAAGTATATATAATAAAACTCTAATTATGATGACAGTGGTAAGAATAAATGGTAGGGAGCAATCTAAACCATTGAGGTTGAAGCAGAACTTCGGGGGTGGGGGGGGGGGGGGGTGCTAACTTTGAGCCTAACTCCAATCCCAACATTTTGGATCGTGTTATACTCTCTATTCAGTTGTTCTGTTATCGCGGATTTAGGGTACATATAATGCTGTGTCCTTTCATAGAATTGAAGTTTCAGGGAAATAGAAAGCATTTCCAAAAGCAGTATATCTTTTCCCAACTTGCGAGTTTTACCTTCTGTATTTCTTTCGAGAAGAATTCTGCCTTTTACGTGTTAGCTGATTATTTAATTAATTTGATTTTTGAAAAGTTTATTTTTCCTTTTCGAAATTGCAAAAAGGTAGTGTAACCGCCAGGCTTGTGATCGGTAAAGTAATAATTTAAGTCCGTTTGTACCTGACCCTTAATGTTGGTCACATTTGCAGGGTATTTTTAAAAGCAGTTACCATATATGTCTAAGACATGTTTGTCTCGAGGTAAATCCGCCCGCTGGCAACGCCGCCGAATCCCGTGACAAACCTTTACATAACCTGCCAGTGGAAATATTGTGACATCACAGGACTGACGTTCTGGGTCGCTCGGCAACCCACCCCCGCCCACTCCGGTATGGTGGCGCAGCCAGTCAGAAGGCAGAATGTGGACGCGAGGGGCGGGGCTAGGGAGCCACGCGTCAGACGGGGCGGGGCTACTTGCTGACGTCACAGGAGGGCGGTTGGCCGGTCTTCACAAAGGGTGAAATGGCGAGAAGCGGTAGGCCTTTACGGAAGGTTCTTCGTGATGTCTTCGAATTTCCCGTCTACCTCGTCCGGGAGAGACAGGCTAAATACGCCGTGAGGTAGCTTTTCAGACAGCTTTAATCTGCTTTCCGGCGTGGTTCACGTGCCACCGAGCCGCCCCACCCTCTGTCTCCAAACTGCCGACCTTGGAAAGTTTGGGTTGGGGATCGCTTTTGGTTTTCAGTGCTAAAGGCCCGGTCTCTCGTTTCGTTGCGAGCGGACGTGGTTCAGCGCAGCAGGGTAGTGAGGCAGTTCTGAGCCTGTATGGGTTGGAATCTGGGTCGCAATTTTAACATTTGCGGGAGGGGGAGATGTTCAGAGCGCGACTTTTAAACTGTAACAAGTGGGCAGATTCTCATCGTTGTGATACCCTTGGCACATCAGGCCATTTATTATATCAGGATCCTGTCACATCTGTTTAAAATTGCAGTGGTCATTATTGCATTAGTACAACGGTATCTCTGCGGTTACGTGTACTAAAATAATAAGATGAAAACAACAATCAAACTTATCGCAACAGCGGCTGATTTTGGGTGTTGGATATTTTAAAGACTTGATTAGATAAAATATATCAACGCTTCATCTGACTTTGTGCCACCGTCTTGCCTGTGCTTGCCTCACCTGGAGTGGTCGGTGCCTCAAAATGAGTAATGTTCCATATTGCAATACTAACATGCATCACCTTGAACAGCAAACAATAACAAGGAAAATAAACTCTGGATTAAGTTTCATGCCCGTTTTCCAGCATGAAAGCTTGCCTTTTGATATCCATTATGTTACCAGTATGTAGAATTATAATTAAATCACCTTTGTGTTACACCTATTTGTGCCCTGTTCTGATACTAGGATGATGTGGGTATGCTGGCGTTGGACTGGCGTAAACACAGTAAAAAGTCTGACAACACCAGGTTTTAGTCCAACCTATTTATTTGATAATATACTCACAAGCTTTCGGGGTTAGCCCCTTCGTCAGGTGAATGGAGAGTTCTGGCCTCAGACAGAGCATATAAAGCACAAACAGTTTAGAGATTACTGATTAGAATGCGAATCCTTACACCTAACCTGCTGTTCAAGACCTGAAGTGGCTGATAATGTGAGTGGAAGGAGCACTGATCACAGTTTAAAGAGATGTGTATTGTCTCCAGACAGTACAGTAAGTGAGGTTTTGCAAACCCAGGCAAGTCACAGGGGTTACAGATAGTGCGACATGAATGGGTTTGCAAAAACCTCACTTACTGTACTGTCTGGAGACAATACACATCTCTTTAAACTGTGATCAGTGCTCCTTCCACGCACATTATCAGCCACTTCAGGTCTTGAACAGCAGGTTAGGTGTAAGGATTCGCATTCTAATCAGTAATCTCTAAACTGTCTGTGCTTTATATGCTCTGTCTGAGGCCAGAATTCTCCATTCACCTGACGAAGGGGCTAACCCCGAAAGCTTGTGAGTATATTATCAAATAAATAGGTTGGACTAAAACCTGGTGTTGTCAGACTTTTTTACTGATACTAGGAAACAGGTTGGCAACCAGATTGCTGTCTTCATGAGCTGGCTGCATTTATTGCTAGATAACAGCAAGCAGTGACTTCCTTTTAAGTTTCTATGCGTGATGCCATATGGCTTGTGTGAGAAATTTACTGCATTTGAACTCAGCTTCATACCTTCACAAAACATTTCATGTATTGGAGTGGTAGCTTGAAATTGTATTTGTAAAATCTTTCTTCATTGGATTTAACTTTATTTGGTCAGCACTTCACATTGCAAACTTTGAATCTGGTTGTGTGAATAGGGAAATATAATACTTTTGACAAGAACCTGCAAAAAAAATTGTGGGAATATCATTCAAAATGACTAACAAGTGGTGTTAAGTGAAATTCTGCTTACACTGATCCTCCATAAATGTGTAAGCAAACGTTATTCATGAGCTTCAAAAGAAACAGTTTATAGAATAGTGTGCTTTACAGGAGCATAATCAAACAAAAATTGACAGAGTGGGACATAATCAGGACAAGTGATCAAAAATTTGGTCAATGAGGTTAGTTTTCAGGAATATTTTAAAGAAGGAGAGGGAGACAAGTTTAAGGCTCAGAATGCTATTGGCCTGGGGGTGGCTTTGGGGATAAGGATGGGCAAAGTCTATGGATAGATTTGAATGTGAGAAAGTAAGTGTTTTGGTTAACTGGGAGTCCATGCAGTTTTGGAGGTGCGGGATAAGTAAGCTTTGGTGTGAGTTAGGCTACAGACAGTACAGTCTTTGAGCATAAGTTCATGGGTGAAAAATGGAATGCTGGCCGGAAAAGCATCAGGATAGTTAGTTCTGAATGTGAAAAGAATGTGGGTTTGACATCAGATGGGCTGATGGTTGGTACTTCAACACCACATGCAACAGATTCCTAGCCTGAGAAGTGACTAGGAAGAGGGATGAATCATTCGCTAGGGAACAAAGTTTATAGCAGTCGGAAGGCAGTGGCTTTAGTTTCCAGGTGTTTTAGGATTGGAAAGCCTAGAACTGGATGTCAGCCAATTGACAACAGGTTAAGAAAAGTGATAGTGAAGCAAAATTGAGTGTCATTAGAGTACATGTGGAACCTGATGTGACTAAAATAAACTTAAACTTTTTAAACAAACACAAGTAGGCTTACATTCACACTGGAATTAAATTACTGTGAAACTCCCCTAGATATGATTGTTCTGTGATCCTGTAGCAGTGAATATTTTCCCCAAAACTTAGTCTTTAAATGTTATTCACATTGAGATGCTACTATGTTACTGCTGATGAGCTGTGGTCACTCTTAACTAGAGAAGGAAGATTATATTCTGTTGTACGTGTCTTGAATTATCTCCCACCTTTTTTTGAAAAACCTTCATGACTCCTTTTTAGAACTTCAGACTAATTTTAAGTGTACAGCAGTCACATAATTTCCATTGCTTTACCAGTGATAACATCTTTTTGTTCTATTAAAGAATTGACTTTTTGTTTGTCCTGGATTCCATTATTGCATTACGAAGTAATACAATCCTCGCTGGACGATTGGAAAACAGCTAATGTTACGCTGTTGTTTAAAAAGGGTAGTAGGCAAAAGGCAGGGAATTATAGGCCGGTTAGTTTAACGTCTGTTGTAGGTAAAATGCTTGAATCCGTAATTAAGGAGAAAATAGCGAGGCATCTTAAGGAGAATTGTTTGGTAGAGCAGATGCAGCACGGTTTCGTTAAGGGGAAGTCGTGTCTGACGAATTTATTGGAATTCTATGAGGATGTGTCTAGTGTGTTGGATAGAGGGGAACCGGTGGATGTGGTGTTTCTTGATTTTCAGAAGGCGTTTGATAAGGTGCCACACAAGAGGTTGTTACAGAAGGTTAGGGGATGTGGAGTTGGGGGTAGGGTGTTAGTGTGGATAGGGGATTGGCTGTCAAATAGGAGGCAGAGAGTGGGTGTCAATGGGTGCTATTCGGATTGGCGGTTGGTGACTAGTGGAGTGCCCCAGGGGTCGGTGCTGGGGCCTCAGCTATTTACCATTTATATAGATGATCTGGAGGAGGGAACCGAGTGTAAGGTGTCGAAGTTTGCTGATGACACCAAGATTGGTGGAACGGCAAATTGTGCGGAGGGTGTGGAAAGTCTGCAGAGGGATCTAGATAGGCTGAGCGAATGGGTGAGGAACTGGCAAATGGAATTTAATGTTGGCAAGTGTGAGGTTGTCCACTTTGGTAGGAATAATGGTAGGAAGGACTACTACTTACATGGCAAAAAGCTGCAGCATGCTACAGTGCAGAGGGACCTGGGGGTCCTTGTGCATGAGTTGCAAAAACCCAGCCTGCAGGTGCAGCAGGTGGTCAGGAAGGTGAATGGGATGCTGGCCTTCATAGCGAGGGGGATTGAATATAAAAGTAGAGAGGTCTTGCTGCAATTGTACAGGGCATTGGTGAGGCCGCAGCTGGAGTACTGTGTGCAGTTTTGGTCGCCGCACTTACGCAAGGATATTTTGGCCTTGGAGGGAGTGCAGAGGAGGTTCACTAGGCTGATACTGGAGTTGAGGGGGTTGAGCTATGAGGAGAGGCTGAATAAACTAGGCTTGTACTCGTTAGAGTTTAGAAGGGTGAGGGGAGATCTCATTGAGACGTACAAGATGATGAATGGGATGGATAGGGTAGAGGTGGAGAGGTTCTTCCCACTCAAAGGACAATAGGACTAGAGGGCACAGCCTCAAGATAAGGGGGGACAGTTTAGAAAGGAGTTCAGGAGGAACTTCACTCAAAGGGTGGTGAATCTCTGGAATTCTCTGCCCGTTGAAGTGGTGGAGGCTGCCTCACTAAATATATTTAAGACGCGGGTAGATAGGTTTTTGGTAGGCAAGGGGATTAAAGGTTATGGGGAGAAGGCGGGAAAGTGGAACTGAGCCACTTCAGATCAGCCATGATCTTATTGAATGGTGGGGCAGGCTCAAGGGGCTAGATGGCCTACTCCTGCTATTTCTTATGTTCTTATGTAAGTAAAACTGACGTCAGAGAAAGCAAAGGGAAACGTATTTGATTTTCTGTAGTGGGAATGTTGTGCAAGGTGACCAGTTGGTGACTCAATAGCGACACATTGTTTTAACCTTGATGCATGTTTTATTTGGCAAACAAATATAAAACTTAAATAAAAGTAAAATGCTGAAGTACTCACAGGACAAAGATGTGCAGGTCATGTGGATTGGCCATGATAAATTGCCCCTTCGATGGATTAGCAGTGGTAAATGTATGGGGTTACAGGGCCTAGGTTGAGGAGCAGGCCTGGATAAGATACAGTTGGCATGATGTGGAGTTGCCAGCGTTGGACTGGGGTAAACACAGTAAGAAGTCTGACAACACCAGGTTTAATTCCAACCGATTTATTTGATAGTAAACTTACAAGCTTTCGAGGTTTGCCTCTTCGTCAGGTGAATGGAGAGTACTGGCCTCAGACAGAGCATATAACAGCACAGGCAGTTTACAGATTACTGATTAGAATGTGAATCTTTACACCCAACCTGCTATTCAAGTCTTAAAGTGGCCAACAATGTGAGTGGAAGGAGCATTGAGCACAGGTTAAAGAGATGTGTATTGTCTCCAGAGAGTACAGTGTGAGGTTTTACAAACCCAGGCAAGTTATGGGGGTTACAGATAGTGCAACATGAACCCAGGATCCCTGTTGAGACTGTCCTCGTGTGCAGAACTTGGCTATCAGCCTCTGCTCAGCCGCTGAGCAGAGACTGATAGCCAAGTTCCGCGCACATGAGTGAAGAAACAGGGTTCTTTCAGGGGGTTGATCTTATTTCAAAATTAAAAAGAGCTACTTCTGCAAAAACAGACAGGGAAAGGAGGTGTGGGAGGAAAGAACAAACCTGGAGGTCTCTGATTAGATGAAAGGTAGATTTAAATGACAAAAAAGCTGTTTTAATTCAAGATTCAAACAATAGATCCCGAATTGGCGAAAGTGTCAGTAACAGCTATTTTCTGGGAGAGAATGGGGAGAGGTTATAAATCTGAAATTATGGAACTCAGAGATTGGAAGGTTGTAATTAAAAGACGAAGTACTGCTTCTTGAGCTCATTGAGCTTTTTTGGAAAAGTGTGGGAGACTGAGGGCAAAGGTCAAAGTGGGACTGGGCTAGAATATTGAAATAGCAGTGACTGGAAGTTTGGGATCACACTTTCAGATTGGAAGGTGCTCTGCAGGATTGTCACCCAATGTGTGTTTGGTTTCTGTACTATTGGCAAGTCTGCTTCATAAGCAGAGAATACAGAATACCACATTTGAAAGTACAAGACATTTGCTGCTTGGAATGCTTGGTGCCTGGCATTTTTGGAAGGGTGGATGTAAAAAGGTAGGTATTGCATCTCATCCATAGGACAGTGCTGTGGGAACGGACATGTAATGAAGATTGAAGAGTGCACCAGGGTGTTGTAGAGGGAATGATGCCTTCAGAATTTTGGGAGAGGAGGAGAAGGAAATATATGTTTGGAAGTGATGAAAGTGATCCTTTTCCAAACGTAGAAGTTAGGAGTAAGAGGAGGCCAGTCAGCCCTTCAGACTTGCTTCATTCATTATGATCATGGCTGATCATCCAACTCAATAACCTGATCCTGCCTGCCCATCCCTGCCTTTGAACCTCTTTGCCTTGTGCTATGTCTAACTGCTTCTTGAAAACCTACAATGTTTTGGCCTCAACAATTTTCTCTGGTAGTGAATTCCATAGGCTGAAGGTCGACTCCTCTCTGGGCAAAGAAATTTCTCCCTCATCTGTCCTAAACCGTCTACCTTGTATCCTCAGACTCTGATTCCTGGTTTTGCACAACCCTGCCATCAGGATTAACCTTCTTGCATCTACCCTGTCTAGTCATGTTATCCATGACGTGGAGATGCTGGCATTGGACTGGAGAAAACACAGTGAGAAGTTTTTCAACACCAGTTTAAAGTCCAGCAGGGTTAATTTGGTAGCAAAAGCCACTAGCTTTCAGAGCGCTTGCTTCTCCTACATCAGATGAGTGGGATTTCATTCACAAACAAGGCATATAAAGACACAGATTCAATTTACAAAATAGTGGTTGGAATGCGAGTCTTTACAGGTAATCGAGTCTCAAAAGGTATAGAGAATGTGAGTGGAGAGTGGGTTAAGCACAGATTAAAGAAATGTCTCCAGTCAGGACAATTAGTAAGATTTTGCAAGCCCAGGCAAGTTGTGGGGGCTACAGATAGTGTGACGTGAACCCAAGATCCTGGTTGAGGCCGTTCTCATGTGTGGAACTTGGCTATCAGTCTCTGCTCAGCAACTCTGCACTGTCATGTGTTGTGAAGGCCACCCTAGAGAACGCTTTCTCAAAGATCAGAGGCCGAATGCCCATGACCACTGAAGTGTTCCCCAACAGGAAGAGTACACTCTTGCCTGGTGATTGTCGAGCAGTGTTCGTTCGTTTGTTGTTGTAGTGTCTGCATGGTCTTCCCAATGTATCATGCCTCGGGACATCCTTTCCTGCAGTGTATCAGCTACAGGCTTGATGAACAGAATGTTGGCTGGGTTGCAAGTGTTTGTACTGTGTACCTGGTGGATGGTGTTCTCACGTGAGATGATGGCATGGTGAACAGAGTACCCTTCATCTAATACTTTCCTGGAGTGGCGAAGCTACATCATTGTCTCTGGCATCTTCAACATGTAATTTATGAAGACAAACATCTCGCCAAGGCTATCCCCACACCTCCAATTCTTGCCTTCAAACAACCGCACAACCTCAAACAGACCATTGTCCACAGCAAACTACCCAGCCTTCAGGAGAACAGTGACCATGACATCACAGAACCCTGCCACAGCAACCTCTGAGACAAGCTGGATCATCGACACGGATTCCATCATCTCATGTGAGAACACCATCCACCAGGTACACGGTATGTACACTTGCAACTCGGCCAACATTGTCTACCTGATATGCTGCAGGAAAGGATGTTCTGAGGCATGGTACATTGGGGAGACTATGCTGACACTAAGACAACAGATGAATGAACATCACTCGACAATCACCTGACAAGACCGTTCTCTTCCTGTTGGGAAACACTTCAGTGGTCGTGGGCATTTGTCCTCTGACCTTTGGGTAAGGTGGCCTTCATGACACATGACAGCACAAAGTTGCTGAGCTGAGACTGGTAACCAAGTTCCGCATACAGCGGATGGCCTCAACTGGGACCTTGGGTTCATGTCACATTATCTGAAACCCCCATGACTTGCCTGGGCTTGCATAATCTCACTAACTAACCTGGCTGGAGACAATACTTGTCTCTTTAACTTGTGCTTAACGTGCTCTCCACTCACATTGTCTGTACCTTTTAAGACTTGATTCCCTGTAAAGACTCTCATTCCAGCCATTATTTTGTAAATTGGGCTTGTGTCTTTATATGCCGTGTTTATGAACTGAAATCCCACTTAGCTGACAAAGGTGCAGCAAGTGCTCTGAAAGCTAGTGGCTTTTGTGATCAAATCAACCTGTTGGACTGTAACCTGATGTTGCTAGTCACGTTAGAACTTAATAGATTTCTGTGAGATTGGCCCTCATTCGTTTGAACTCCAGTGAATACAATCCAAACAGACTTGATCTCTCATATGTCAATTCCATCATCCCAGGAATCAGCCTGGTAAAACTCCTCTGCATTCCCTCCAGAGCAAAAACATCCTTCCTCAGATAAGGAGGCCAAAACTGCACACAATATTTCAAGTGTGGCATCACGAAAGCCCTATATAATTGTATCAGGGTCAATGGCAGGGTTCTGAGGAATGTGGAGGAAAAAAGATCTTGGAGTTCATAACCACAGATCTCTGAAGGTTGCTATTCAAGTGGATAAAGCCGTGAAGAAGGCCTATAATGTGTCAATGTTTATTAACAGGGGGTTTGAGTCATGGGGTTATGGTGCAACTATACAGGACCACGTTTGGAATATTGTGTGCAGTTCTGGTCACCTCACTATAAGAAGGATGTGGAAGCATTGGAGAGAGTGCAGAGGAGATTTACCAGGATGCTGCCTGGTTTGGAGAGTAGGTCTTATGAGGAAGGGTTCAGGGAGCTGGGGCTTTTTTTTTCTTTAGAATGGAGGAGGATAAGAGGCTACTTAATAGAGATTTATAAGATGAGGGGGATAGATAGTCTCTGCATGTCTACTCTATTTCCTTGGGTGGATGTAGCTGTTTCTAGGGGGCATAACTATAAGGTTCATGGTGGGACATATGAGGGTTGTTCAAGGTAGGTTCTTTAATCAGAGAGTGGTTGGCACGTGGAATGCACTACCTGCCATGATAGTGGAGTCGGACACTTTAGGAATTTTCAAGCTGTTATTGGATAAGCACATGGAGCACATCAGAATGATGGGGAGTGGGATAGCTTGATCTTGGGTTTGGACATAGCTCGACACAACATCGAGGGCCGAAGGGCCTGTACTGTTCTATCCTACTCCGGTACACACCCTTTTGCTACGAAGGCCAATGTACCATTTGTCTTTTCTTTGCTACCTGCTGCACTTGCATGCTTAGTTTCAGTGACTGGTGTACAGGACATCAGGTCTCAATACACATTCCCTTCTCTCAATTTATGGCCATTCAGATAGTAATAAAAACATGAAGGCAGATTACTGAACCTCACATTTATCCAAACGATAGTGCATCTGCCATTCATTTGCCCACTTGTTCAACTTGTCCAAATCACACTGAAGCATCTCTGCATCCTCCTCGCAGTTGACCCTCCCACCCAGCTTTGTGTCATCTGCAAATTTGGAGGTATTACATTAGTTCTCTCAAATCATTAATAATGAATTGTTGGGGTCCCAGCATTGATCCCTGTGGTACTCCACTAGTCACTGCCTCATGTTTTTTGAAAAAAAGACCAGTTTATTTCAACTATTTCCTGAATGCCAACCAGTTTTCTATCCATCTCAATGTACTACCCCCAATCCCATATGCTGTAGTTTTACATGCTAATCTCTTATGTGGGACTTTGAAAGCCATTTGAAAATCCAAGTAATCTGCATCCACAGGCTACCCTTCAACTTACTAATTACTTCAAAGAATTCCAGTTGAATTGTCAGGCATGATATCCTTTCATAACTTGTGACACATCATGAAGTCCAGTATCTCAATAGTGTACCAACTCTGTGTGACAGTAGAAATTAGCAGGAGGAAGCATTTGGGCCTCTCACATTCATTGATTTTAAGGCTGATCATCCAACTTGATTTCTGCACCCCCCCACCCGCCCCAAAGAAAAAACAAAGCCTTTGATGCCTTTCACTCAGGTACTATATCTATATAATGTCAGACTTGGTCATAATTTCCTACTTGCTCTCAACCTCCCTTTTTAAATGGTGGGTTACATTAGCTACTCTCCAATCTGTAGGAACTGTTCTGGGGTCTATAGAGTCTTGGAAGATGACCACAAATGCATCCACTTTCTCAGTCCACTTCCTTAAGTACTCAGATGTAAATCAGGCCCTGGGGATTTATCAGCCTTCAATCCCATCAGTTTCCCCAACAGTATTTTTCTACTAATACTGATCTCTGCCCCTCCCTCCCTCCCTCAAACCTGTGTTCTCCAACATTTGTAACTTTTTGTGTCCTCTTGTGAAGACTGAACGAAAGTATGTATTCAGTTGGATTTGAATGTGGAGATTGGTAGTGCCGAAGATGTAAACAAGGCGTACCCCTGCCATTATTTTAGGAGGGTGGGTAAAAAGTGAACAATTTAGAAGGAGGAATGGACTTGGTCAAGTTGTGAGAATTTTTCACCCCGTAAAGGGTGAAAAATCCGTCACCTGAAATAGTTTCTGGCAAGAAACTTTTGGTAGTAAAAGGGCTTGAAAATTGCTGTAAAGAGAGATGTTGCTGATGTTTTTTAATCTTGCACTCTACGATCAAGCACAAAAATGCAAAATTTAAAGGATCTCAAAAAATTATACACTGGAGAAAAGAGTACTGATTGTTTGGCAAGTCAATTCTGATAGACCAAGTTATTGCTATAGAGAAAGTATCAGGAACTATTGGCTCCTCATGGAATTATAGAATCCATATAGTGCTGGAGGCCATTTGGCCCATTGAGTCTGCACTGATGACAATTCCACCCAGGCTCTATCCCTGTGACCCCATATATTGACCCTGCTAATCCCCTGACACTAAAGTTCAATGTAGCAGGCCAATCAATCTAACTCGCACATCATGCTTCTGAATAATTCAAAAAAATGATTCTTTTGTTTGTGGAGAACTGGTCTTTTCCTGTAAATGTTTTGGCTTCTAACATGTCTGAGTGAACATCTTAAACTGGTTGTTAGCAGAATTATTAGCCCATTTAGGATTGTGTATATTATTTACATGCTCCTCTGACTGAGGAACAGAGTGCAGCTCATACTTGTAACACCAAAATAGAAATGAAGAATTTTAACACAGCAGAATGAGATTATTCAGCTCATCCCCATCCTGTCTGCACCAGCTTGCTGAATAAACAATTTAAGTGCCGTTCTCCTGTCACCTCCCCATAACCTTGCACACTTTTCCTTGCAGAATATCCCTGATTTTTTTTTAATTGGTCATCCCATAAGAGATGGGAGCAGAATTAGGCCATTTGGCTCATCAAGTCTGCTCTGCCATTCAATCATGGCTAAGTTTCTCCACCCAATTCTCCTGCAGTTTCCCTGTAACCTTTGATCCCCTTACCAATCAAGAACCTATCTATCTCTGACTAAATACACTCTACAACTTCCTGTGCAATGAATTCCATAGATTCATCACCCTCTAACTGAAGAAATTCCTCCTTTTCTCGGTCCCAAAGGGATGAGTCTTTATTCTGAAGCTGTGCCTTTGCTGAACAATCCTGTGTGCTAATGGCACCTATAGCAGTTTAAAACAATCGGTTGACCTCAACGTTTGCTCGAGGCCACATATACTTATCTGCAAGAATCTCTGTTCTGTAAACAGAAGGGTAATACTCAAGCTTTGTACTTTTTGAATTATTTGAAGCATGGGGAACATTGCTTTTACCATGGCAACATCTTGACCAATCAGAGCTGATTTCCCAACTAATTAACATTCTTTTTTCCTTTGGTATATTTTTTGTGATCCTTTGTAATTTGACATTCTTGGTTTTTTTTCTGGTGAGTGCAAAATGAAAAGCTTCAGCAACATGTCTGTTTTCAGTAAATTGAAGCTAACATCTTCGCAGGTGCTGCCAGGCCTGAATATTTCCATAATTTTCTGTTTTATTTAGGGTGGGGGGAATCTTGACTGACGGAAAAAGGAAACCCATCTGAGAGAAACTGATATGGAAGGCTGTATCTATAGAACAGATGAGACAGAGAAACTGGGAGAAGAGTCCTTACAGAAAGCATTGTGTAAGGCAATGTAATCACAAAATCAGTGGGCTTTTAGTGGATATTCATTTGACAGTCTATCCCCAGAGAAGCCAAGAAAGGAAAGAATAGGACCGTATGAGGATGAGGAAAGAGTTGAAATTGGAAGCAAAGTTGGGGCAAAAGCAGGGAACGGCACTGATTCCAGTGTAATTGAATAAGCTGTGCAGGAGACTGGAGTCAAGAATATTCCACAGATGCCAGAAAAGACAAGAATAACTTGGACCCATATGAATTCCCATTGCATTTGGAAGAAGTGAGTAAAGTCAAAGCAGACCTGTTTAGTTTGAGAATGTGGTGAATGGGCTCTGGGCATTTCCTCAAATAAGCTGAGAACCTGCCCACTTGGCTGTGCTGGTGAGAAAGATAGAGATGTAGAGGGATTGGATGTTCTTGAGCCTTGGACTTTGGGAAGAGAGGAGATTAAAGAGCAGAAAATGTATAATCTGCCCTTTTTAACCTCCTCTCACCCACTTCCAGATGAAAAACAATTTGCATGATTTTAATTCAGCACATTGTATTCGGTACTGATGATGCAGTCACCTATGTTGGGAAGCCCAAACAGAATTGGTCACTGCTTTGTTGAACAGCTCCGTTCAGTCTGCAAATGTGACCTTGAGCTTCCAGTCACTTATTAATGTTATGCCTAATCCAACTTTGTCACCTCTGTCCTTAGCCTCCAATAGCGTTTTGATGGAAACTCGAGCAGCATATAATCTTTTGATTAGACGTTTTTACAATTTTCTGGAGTAGCATTAAGTCTTAACAGTGGGACACAGTGGTTAGCACGGCTGCCTCTCAGCACCTGGGAACCATGTTCATTTCTAACCTCAGGTGATTGTCTGTCTGTCTGTATGGAGTTTGTCTGTTCCCTGTGCCTCTGTGGGTTTTCTCTAGGTGTTCTGGTTTCCTCCATCATGGAGTGGCCATGATGAACTGCCACTTAGTGTCGGGGGTTAGCAGGGTAAATATGTAGGGTTCTGGGGATAGGGCCTGGGCGGGATTGTTGTTGGTGCTGGTTCAGTGGGCTAAATAGGCTCCTTCTGCACTGTAGGAATTTGACTTTCAGCTTGTAACCTGTGACCCTTTTTTTTGGACGACAGATGTTTGTGATGATTCTGCCAATTCTAATTACGCCTCTTGACCTTTTTTTGCTTCTTATCCTGTTACTATCTGCTTTTACTTTTGGACCATCATTCCTTTTATTATTTAATTTCTCTTCCACATAACCTTCCCTCTTTTGCCACCCCCACCACTTCTCTATTCTATACTTGCATAAAACCTGTTGTCTGTCTCAACTTTTCTAGCTCTGGTGAAAGACCATTGACCTGAAATGTTATCTTGCTTCTCTTTCCACAGTCCTTGAATGACTGATCTCCTGAATATTTCCAGCATTTTCTGTAGGGGGCTGAGTCCTGACAGATCAGCTTATCCATATGGGCAGCAGGGTATCACATGGTTAGCACTGCTCCTTCACAGCTCCAGGGACCTGGGTTTGATTCCTGGCTTGGGTCACTGTCTGTGTGGAGTTTGCACATTCTCCTCGTGTCTGCATTCTCCTCGTCCCACTGTCCAAAGATGTACAGGTTAGGTTGATTGGCCATAGTAAATTGCCCCTTAGTGTCCTGAGATGCGTAGGTTAGGGAAATTAATGGGTAAAATATTTAGGGGTAGGGCCTGGGTGGGATTGTAGTTGGTGTAGACTTGATGGGCCAAATGGCCCCTCTCTGTACTGTAGGGTTTCTATGATATCCTTTAAATTGTAAGATCTGCCAGGAAAGTTAAAGGAATAATTGCATTTCAAATTATTCTTCATTCTTCCTCTAGGCAATGAATGATGCCTTGTAGAGTTCAGATACTTGTACCATATGAGTGTATTAACCTAGACATTGCAAAATTGCTTGCCAAGTTATACTGGAAATGGATAGTGTTTTTTTTGCAGGGATCGTTCAGGAATGAAAATGTTGGTTGATTTTTGTTTTCCTTCTGCATAATCCAGAGAAATTGATCAGCAACAGCACCCCAATGGTAGGCCAGCAGATTAAAACTTGAACTTTTGACTTTCCTGGTGTATATAGCTTGGTCCCACAATTTAGCGCAATGTTTGACATTATATCTTCTCCTTGGTACATTATTACTTTCCTCTCTACCCTTCAGTAAATTTTGTGCATGTCACCTCAGCCAATGGAAGAGATCCATTTAGTTATACTTAGTTATCCAAGTTTTATATTGAAGACGTTTGGCACCCTAATCATGTCTCGGTACTGTTAGCATGGCACTGTCAGCTGAAATCGTGTCAGATACATTCAAATGGAGGTTAACTGGAGTCCGCAATTTGCCTAGCTAAGAAGTCTATTTATGAAATGACCGAAGTTGATAAAGTTGTGCTTCTGTTTGTATAAGGGGAAATGATGAAGGTTTAAAAATTTATTTTGAGAATTTGTTCAATTTTAAAGTAAGTTTCAGTGGACCCAGAAGGAAGTGGCTAAAATGGTTAACAATGGGGGGGGGAGAAACTTGAACCAAGTCAGATTATCATTTTTTGTCTTTTATATTGTACAACAAACTGTATGCCAAACTCAACTTTATTTTCTACAATAGACTCCGTCTTTATTGTAATATTTAACTATAATGTTCCCGATAACAGGTATCTGTCATCTTGTGGCATTCTAATGAACAGAACTCCAGTACTCAAGACACACAAACATTGCCTTACACAACAAAGAAGTTTTTTCAACCTTGCTGGGCCACTAATAAACAAGAAGAAAGAGTATTCTGAGAGACGAGTAATGGGGTTTGTAGTTTTGGTGTTGTCTGAATTTATTTTGCCACTTGCGTATCAGCCTTTATGATAAATTTGAATTTTCTTTTTTGTTTTAGGTTTTCTATGCTTGAAATGTACAATGTAGTGTCTGGGGTTGCTGACTACAAGCATTTTGTACCATGGTGCAAGAAATCAGACATCATATCTAAACGCTCAGGGTATGCTAAAGCTCAACTAGAAATAGGATTTCCCCCTGTAGTCGAACGGTACACTTCTGTTGTGACTCTGGTACGACCACATTTAGTTAAGGTAATGTACTGATTTTGGAATATTCTCTTTTTATATATTTTTAAATTGAGACTTATGATTAGGATATTTTATTTAAATTTTTTTTCTTTCTGAATTTCTCCTCTTGCTACCAAAGTTGTTGATTCCTCATTGAAACAGAGTGGCACAGGAATGACAGACCAAATGGCCTCTTACGATGTTTTAACTATCCTTTGATTGTAGGCACTAGTAAACCTGGCCCAAATGGACTTTATTGCCATGATCCTTGACAGTGCAAAAATCCTTTATTGCCATGATCCTTGACCGTTACAACCAATGGCAACTCTTTTCAACTACCCACTTCATGAGGGATGGCTGATTATAGAATGGGATAGAAACTGTGATCAGTTTATTCCCCTTGCCCCTTACTGACACTGGGGAGTTAAGGTCAGTTGTTGCGCTTTTGTCACTGTCGCTGCTCAATCAGCGTAGACAGGTGATCAAATCCAGAACATTCCTGGTTTACATCATTTAGCTACCCACTAGCTAACACCCCTGAACCATCAAGGAAGTTTGTAATTGCCATATTATTACTCAAAATGTATTATACCAATGTTTTCAACCAAGAAAATCCCAAGGTGACCAATGATCTAATGTTCATTTCTTGCTCATAGTTTCAGTAAATTCACCCAATTCTGTTTTATTAAATGAGATGATGTAATGCTGAAGCTTTGGATGGTTGAAATGCATTGCCACAGTTGCAAAATTGTAACTGTCCAACACCACTTCCCCACCCCATGCCTGCCCACACACTTCATTCCCACCCAGATCACAACATAGTACAATTTAAGTTTGTTATAGACAAGTTGCAAAAATATTTTTGATTGGAGAGCAGGATCTCTAGTCAAGGTAGACTGGGAACAGCTAGTTGTGGGGAAATATACAGGAGAAGAGTGGGAATTTTTCAAAAAGGAAATGGAGGATATCAGCCCAACATCTTCCCTTTAGGATGATAGGAGGATCTAACAAGCCCAGAGAACTAGAGATGTTCAGGATATGGAGAAAGAGGTGGATATGAGAACACTCTGGCTGCTTAAAAAAAGATCCCAGCATATATTATAAGTATATTAATTGGAAGAGGATTATCAGAGTAGAGCTGATTAGGGACACGGGACAATCTCTGGATGGAGCCAGAGGACATTGATATAGTGTTGAAGAAACACTTTGCATCAGTCTTCACCCAAGAGAGCGAACACAAAGATTGGCTGGGTGGTTAACAGTGAGGTTGAGTGTCTTGAGTTACAAGAAGAAATAGACAGGATGGGCAACTAAGTTTAAGAAGGAATTTAACTCTGAAAAGCCTGGGAAGGAGTAATTTGACAATGAAGTATGCAATGACTGGCATGACACTAAGAAATTCTGTAGAATAAAGGGACCTTGGATATGTTTGTCCATAGATTTCTGAAGTTGGATGGACATGTTAGAAGCATGGTGAAAAAGGTATATGGGATATTTGCCTTAATCAATCGAGGCATTGATTGTAGAAGCAGAGATGTCATGTTGGGAGTTGTGTAGAAGTTTGAGGCCACAGTGTATTGTGTGCGATACTGGTCACCACGTAATAGGAAGGATATGATTGCACTGGAAGGATGCAGAGAAGATTCACCAGGATGGTGCCTGGGAACACTCATTTATGAAGAGAGGTAGGACAGGCTTGGTTTGTTCTTTCTTGAAGCAGAGAAGGCTGAGAGGCAACCTGATTGAGGGAGCATGGACAGAGTGGATAAGAAGCAACTGTTTCCCTTTAATTGAAGACTCAGTCACGAGGGGACATAGATTCAAGATGAGGGACAGGGGGTTTAGGGGGAATTTGAGGAATAGTTTCTTTACCCAACTGGTGGTCTGGAATGCACTGGCTGGGAGGATGGTAGAGGCAGGTTGCCTCACATTTTTTAAGAAGTACCTGGATCACCACTTGGTTTACATAGAACATAGAACTTCGGCCCACAAGTTGCACCAATCACGTCCATAACTACCAGGCCATAGAACTATCTGTAACTCCCAATCCCGTTTAAATCCCATATACTCATCCAGAAGTCTTCATAGCATTCAAGACTATGGACAAAGTGTTGGTGAATGGGATTAGGTGGAAGGTCATGTGTTTCTTGCGTGTCAGCGCAGACTTGCTGGCTCTTCTGCACTGTACAATTCTTTTCTTTCTGTACTTCAAAGCCCCCCCCCCCCCCAACTCCGCGTGTGCGTGTACCAACCTTTGATGCTTTTCACCCCAAGTGCTATATTCATCTGATGTCGGACTTGGTGGTCTATAATTCCCTATTTTCTCTCTACCTCCTTTTGTTTTAAATAGTGGGATTACATTAGCTACCCTCCAATAAGTACTGGCTATTCAAGAACACAGTACATTACATCAGTACAAATTAAACAGGAAACTGTTCACACCATAAATTGTTGGGTAATCATCAGGAATAGGAAACCTACATGATTTTCTCTTCTTTGTTTGACCGAAGAACACCCAGGTCTGATAAGTAAATGTCTTACTCTTGATCCTAGCTAAAATCAGCGGAATCAGAAGTCTAACTTGAAACCAACTTGTTTATATGACTTAGCTACTCAGTACTTTACCAACTGAGTCACTGGCAAGTTTTTTTTTTGTGCTGGGTTCTTTTTCTTCTGTCTGTCTCAAATTTGTGAATTTAATCGTAAGCTCTGGTTTAATTGTTGCATTTTGTGACAAGTATCAGAAAGAAGAAATTAAATTTTCACTTTTATTTTGTTATTCCCTTCCTTCCTTTCTCATGTCTACCACTAATATCAATGTTGGCTTGGAAACTGTTCCCATATTTCTGCAAACCTTTAAAGGAGCACTAAAGATGTACGTACTGCTTTGTCTGCTGTGATTTTCCTCCTTTGCATATGAGGAAAAACCTTAATCAAATCTGTTTCACCTTTTGTGGCACAGTTCAACTTCCTTTATGGGAAAATCACAGCTATAAACTATATTCTACTATACTGGTGTGTGGCATTTTAAAGCACTGCAAATTTTCTTTTCTCACATCTCCCTGTAGCTCTTATACCCCAACTTCATCTCATATGTCTATGAAGTTTAATCATTAGACAATAATCAATGTTGGTACTTTACAGGATATTCTGTACCCCACATAATGTAACTGGCTGAAAAACCAAAATGCTTCGGATCTCTGAATGAGGAAGGCCACTGGTATCACCTACCAACGTGACCAGAATGAGTGGGAAGAGAAGGGAAAATGACTACAAACACAGGCTACAGTAGTGTAGTGGTTACAGGACTGAACCAGCAGTCTCAAATTCGTATTGACACTGACAAATTGTGAAACTGCATTCTGGTTATTTTGTAGCCTGTCATATTTACTTGGTTTATATCTGACTCTAATCTGCAATACTTGGATGATTTATTCCCCTGCACACCCACCATCACACATAGTCAACCCTCCTTAATGTGTACTAAGAAGCAGCTTCTTGAAGCAACAAAGGCTATTAAATGCAGCCTTACCAGCATTGTCCACACCTGGAGAGCAATTTTTTTTAACTGGTGCAATGTTCAATCTTTTTTTTTGAAGGAATTGTTTTGAAAAATCTACTGAATTATGGCACATTTTTAATGCAGCTAACATTATCACCATTCATTGCAGGCTTCTTGTACTGATGGGAGACTATTTAATCATTTGGAGACAAATTGGCGATTTAGCCCTGGAGTTCCTGGATATCCTAGGACCTGCACTGTAGATTTTTCGGTATGCTATATGAAATTTGCTTCAAACTGTTCTAATTTTAAATTGACACTAAGCTTTCCTGAGTGGAAAAACTATCAGTTCTTGAAGTTCAGATGTAACTGATTCAATTCAACCCTTACAGTGCTTTCTAATGTGTGCTGTGCTGTTATAATAAGGGAAATATTTTTCTTCGTTTTGTATTCTTTACGTTGTTTGAGCAAATCAAAAGGATAGAATCATAGAACCCCACAGTGCACAGAGGCCTTCCGGCCCATTGTGTCTGCACCGAACACATCCCACCTAGGCCCTACCCCCATATACCTACATATTTTGCCCACTAATCCCTCTAACCCACGCATCCCTGGACACGAAGGGGCAATTTCTTAGTATGGCCAATCAACCTAACCGGCACATCTTTGGACTGTGGGAGGAAACCGGAGCACCTGGAGGAAACCCACGCAGACACGAGGAGAATGTGCAAACTCCACACAGGCAGTGACCTAAGCAGGGAATCGAACCCAAGACCCAGGAGCTGTGAAGCAGCAGTGCTAACCACTGTGCTACCGTGCCACCCTGATGTTGAACTTGAGGAAAAATGAGAAGGTCATCAAATCTATCAAGCCATTAACTCCTAACCATGTTCTCATTTTAAAGAGGCAAAACTCTCTTTAAAAGTTTTGAGAGGAAAAACATTGGGAATTCCTGACTTTTAAAACCATAAATCAAATTCCAGCTTGTGACTCATCACAGAAATCAACTTTTAAAAACAAAACTATCACTTTCCCATGCACACAACTGGAATCGTATCTTTTCCTATGAACACAGCTAGACCCCTTAAGGCAGATGTGATCCTGTAAAGACTGACGTAACTCCATACTTGATGCATACCTTGACAGTCTGTTCCGAGGACACTGACTTGGAAACGAAATAATTCATGACATTACAATCCTGGGCTATGGATTTTGTATGTATGGGGATGGAAGGCAAAGAGGAGCAGGAGGAGGTGGTGGCGGTGGAGAGATTTGGTGGGGGTGGTAGGGGAGGAGGTGGTGGTGGAGAGGTTAGGGAGGGGTAAGGGTAGGAGATAATAATGGAGAGGTGAGGGAGGAAGTTGAGGAGGATGTGAGGTGGGGGGGAGGAAAGGTCACTGTCAATCTGGTACTCTGGGTGGATTAATACCCATTTCCTCTTGAAGCGGGTGGGAAGAAAATGGCCTACCTCCAAATTTGATTCATTATTGTCACATGTATTAGCATATAGTGAAGTGTATTGTTTCTTGCATGTTATACAGACAAAGCATACTGTTTATAAAGAAGGAAACAAAACTCTGCAGAATGTAGTGTTAAAGTCTTAGCTAGGGTGTAGAGAAAGATCAGTTATTGCAAGGTAGGTCCAGTCAAAAGTCTGATGGCAGCAGGGAAGAAGCTGTTCTTGAGTTGGTTGGTATGTAACCTCAGACTTCTCTATCTTCCTGATGGAAGAAGGTGGAAGAGAGAACGTCTGGGGTGTGTGGGGTTCTTAATTATGCTGACTGCTTCGCCGAGGCAGCATCGATGGGAGGTTGGTTTGCGTAATGGATGGGCTACATTCATGACCTTTTGTAGTTTCTTGCAGTCTTGGATGGAGCAGGAGCCCCACACCAAGCTGTGATACAACCAGAAAGAATGCTTCTGCTCTGTAAAAGTTGGTGAGAGTCGTGGCTGACATGCCAAATTTCCTTCTGAGAATGTAGCGGTGTTGGTGGGCTAAACTATAGTGTGGGCATGGTGGACCAGGACAAGTTGAAGCTCTCAACCTTTCTACTTTGCTCCTGTTGATGTAGACAGGGGCATGTTCTCTTGTCCACTTCCTGAAGTCGATGATAATCTTCATTTTGTTGACATTTGAGGGAGAGATTAATGTTGCTGCACCAATTCACCAGATTCTTTATCTCGTTCTGTACTTTGTCTCACCGTTGTTTGAGATCTGACCCACTACGGTGGTGTCATCAGCAAACTCGAAAAAGGATGTTGCAGAAGAGTCCCAGCCGTCTCTGGTGGTTGTAACTCATTTGGGGAATTTTCTGTTACAAGTATCTTTCAGTATCATGTTGGTGCCAGTCATTTTCCAGAGGGTAATGGATCAAATTCTAAATAGGTTACCGAGGATCCATTGTTACCTGGGTGATACTTTGACGACGGGCTCTAATGAAGAGGAGCATTTGAAGAACCTTGAAGAGAACCACAGGAGCCTGCTGGAGTGTGGTCTGCAAATAAAAGAAAGATGCAAATTTTTTTTTACAGATTTTAGGGTGGCACAGTGGTTAGCACTGCTGTCCCATAGCGCCAGGGACCTGGGTTTGATTCCCAGCTTGGGTCACTGTCTGTGCAGAGCTTGCACATTCTCTCCATGCCTAATAGGTTTCTTCCACCGTCCAAAGATGTGTGGGTTAGGTGGATTGGTGATGCTAAATTGCCCTTTAGTGTCAGGGAGACTAGCTAAGCTAAATACATGGGGAAAAGGCCTGGTTGGATTATGGTTGATGCAGACGCGACAGGCTGAATGGCCTCCTTCTGCATTGTAGGATTCTGTGATTCAATCAAATACCTGGGCCATGTCATTGTCAGTGAAGATCTACACAAGGCACCCAAAAAATGGATGCCATTATGAAGATTCCTAGACCAGAGAATATATCTAAATTTTCATTGTTCCTGGGGTTGATAAATTACTATGAAAAGTTTGTGCCATATCTGGCGACTGTGCTAAAACCTTAATGACTGCTTGGTAAAGGCTGACCATGGAGCTGGACCCAGGGTATGAGGAGCCTTACCTGGAGTAAAACAGGTCTCATGGTTGTGAGTGCTAACCCATTTTGACCTGAATTTGCTACTGCAATTGGCCTGCAGTGCCTCGCCTTATGGGATTGGTGCTGTATTGTCACATATTGTCTAATGGAGCAGACATAGCCATTGCCTTTGCATCAAGATCTTTTAAAATGGAGGAAAACTATACCCAGGTCATAAAGAAAGGATTGAATAGTGTTTGGGATGAAGAAATTCTCATGTCAGTATTTCATGATTGATCACAGGCCCCCTCATGACCATTTTTGGGTCCTTTATCAGAATACCATCCATGGAGGTAGCTTGCTTACAAAGATGGGCCCTACTTCTCTCAGCATACTCCTATGACATACGATATCAACAGTCAGAGAAGCATGGCAACGTAGATGCTGTTTGAAGGCTGCTTCTTTCTGGAGGAACAATTGCTCCTGATTAGAATTTAACATCTTGACAAAATATATAATTTTAAGCACCAGTGGCTGCAGCCCAATTGCGGAACATTACATAGAATGACCCAGTTTTAGTCAAGTTATGGATCTAGTCGTGCAAAGGAAAGTAAAAATCGGCCTGATTTCCCTACCTGTCCAGGAGATGGGAATTATCCAAATTGGATGGGTGTCTATTGTGGGGGCAAGAGTGGTCATTCCTCCCACATTGAGGGAAGATGGTGCAAATGAAGGAGATTTCTAGAAGGTGTTTTTGGCAGCCAAATGTTGACTGCCAGTTATGAATCCTGTGTTCTAGTGCAGAGGGTGGCTCTGTTGGTGTCCCTGCACCCATGGGAATGGCTGAAGCTCCTTGGCAAAGACTCACACAGACTTTGCTTGTCTGGAAGGAAGGATTGGTAGTGGTCGAAAGTGGCCAGAAGTAGCAATTGTGAAGTCCTGTATCCGCATGCAGAAGTCATAATAGATTGCCTTGATTCATTGTTTGAGAGATTTGGAAATCCTGAACATGTGAGCAAAAATAGACTACACTTTGTAATGAAGGAGTTTGGGGAGTACCTCGACCACCAAGGAGTCTGCTAGGTGAGGTCTGCTCCATACCCCCTGTGTCAAATGGCTAGGCAGAAAAGTTAGTCCAGACTGTGAAACAGGTGCAGGAGGTATCCCTTGAAAGGTTTGTAAATCGATTTCTAGGTATGTGTCATATGAGAAGTGATGGCAGAGAATCAGGAAGATCAGATGGCCCACAGGGAGGGGAATTCCAAGTGCAGGAGCTTCTGGAAGAGAGAAACCATGTTGGCAAGTAACTACACTGAGAAATGGGGCCAGCAACAGTGGCCCATGCTGTAGAGACCCAGGATGAGCTGGTCTGGAGGAGGCTCGCTGGTCTAAAGGAGGGAAGCCTTCCCAGACCTTGAATTATTGCAGACAGAGCTAGAGGAATCGATGAAACATAGTGTCTCTGAGATGGGGATATTTGTCCCCAGAGAGGAGACATTGGCAGTGTCTATAGAAGACGGTCCTCGGTATCAAGAGGAAGCTATAGATGTGCAATGAGAGCTCCTGGTCATTCAGACTAATGGCCAAGAAGGCTGCTGAGTCAGTGAAACATCTGTACAGAAACTATTGTCTCCCCCCACCCCAAAAAAGGCTGGTCAATGTAGACATTACTGTGAACTATAAAATTAGACATTAAACTTGTTCATGTTTCATGTATATCTGTGAATATAACGTTGGGGTTAATATCCATTTTAACCAAATTAAATGGTTATGTTCTATGCAGTTGGGCATATGCCCCTTTAAGAGAATGGATCAAGTGACCCAGCACACAATTGTTAGGGCAGTCTTGTACTGAATAGCACGATGTTGAATAACACACCCTAGGGGGAACAAGCTGAGCTTGTTCCCCCTAGGGTGATAGGAAGCAATAGTAAACCCAGAGAACCATTTATGGATATTCAGGATATGATGAGAAAGAAAAGGTTTTTAGAAGGTGTAAGAGGATCAGTGGCAGCATTCGTCAAGTAGAGAGTGCAGGGTGGAGCTTGAGAAAGCTGTCTTGTAAAAGTAGGGAAAATCCCAAGATATTCTCTAAGTATATTAATGGGAAGAGGATAATGAAGGAAACAGTATGATCCATCAGGGACCAAGGGGACAATCTGTGGGACATCATTCTTGAATGAATACTTCAAATCTGTTTTCATCCAAGAAAGGATGAAGTGTGGAATTCAGGGAGAGACTGAGGTTCTTGAGCAGATTGGCACACAGAAGAACAAAGTATTGGAGGCGTTTTCAGGCTTGAACACGGACAAATTGTGTCCCAGGTGCTGTGGGAGGCAAAGGAGGAGATTGCCGGGGCTCTGACCCAAAATGTTAATTTCTCTTTGGTTGCGATTGAGGTGCCAGAGAACTGGAGAACATCAACGTCATTCCACGATTTAAGAAGGGCTGTAGAGATAAGCCAGGATACTACAGACAAGTAAGCCTTGCATCAGTGGTACAGAAACTGAGAGAAAATTCTGAACAGAGCATCTGTCTCCACTTGGAGAGGCAAGGCTTGATTAGGGATAGTCAGCATGGTTTCACCAGAGGGAGGTCATGCTTAACAAATGTAACTGAATTATGAGAAAGTGACCAGAGGTATAGATGAAGGTAGTGTATTGATGTAGTTTATCTGATTTCAGCAAAGCTTTTGATATGGCCCTACTTGGGAGATGTACAAAGAAGAATGCACATGGGATACAGGGTAATTTGACTCAATTTGCTCAGTAGGAGACAGAGTGATGTCAGAAGGCAGCTTTAGTGACTGGAAGCCAATGTCCGGTAGCATACACAGGGATTGTGCTGGGTATTTGTCGATAGATCTCTGAAGATGGAAGAGCATGTTAGTAGTAGGTGAAAGACATGTGGGAATTGCCTTTATCAATCGAGACATAGATTACAAAAGCAGGGAAGTCATGGAGTTGTATAGAACTTTGGGTTGACAAACTGGGTTCTGGTCTGGGAAGGATGTGTTTATATTGGAGTTGCCAGGATGCTGCCAGGGATGGAACATTTTAAGTTATGGAGAATGGTTGGATAGGTTTGGGTTGTTTTTGTTGGTGCAGAGAAGATTGAGGGGCAACCTGATCGAGGTGTACTAGATTGAGGGGGCATGGACAAAGTGGATAGGGAGCAACTGTTCTGTTTAGTTAAAGGATTTGTCACAAGGAGATGAGTTTGAGGTTTAGGGGAGAGATGTGAGGAAAAGCTTTATTACCCAGAAAGTAGTGACAGTGTAGAATGCTCTGCCTGAGAGGGTGGTAAAGGTGAATTTCCTCACATCCTTTGAAAAGTACCTGGATAAGCATTTGGTACATAACATTTTAAGGCTATGTGCCAAGTGTTGGTAAATGGGAGTAGATGGGAGATCAGGTGTCTCTCACATTGGTGCAGTCTCGGGCTGAAGATCCATCTTCACTATGATTCTATGACCCTTGTACAGTCCTGGCCAATAGAAGTGTTTTTGTATTTTTGCTTTGAGATTTCCTTGCTCCTAAATCACCATCTGCTGGAACCTCATGTGCTACCTGAAACAACTTTCTTTAACTCCCCAGTCATACAATTTGATGAACTTCTGCCCAAATATGTAAAGCTCTCCTTCATCAAGACATTATTTCTATAGTAATACATTCAGGCTGTCTTCCATGTATGCTTTCTGATATAATTGCTTCATCTCCATCTTTCTGTGGTTCTGGCAACTTTATTGAAGTGAAGATATCTGCTTCATCGTCCACTTATTGATGTTCTTTATCAACCATCTGGTATTATTTGATAACTGAACCTCAGCCTCCTAATCTTACTCCTTTGATTTTCTTTTTCCTCCTCCTGTCTCAACCTGTGGCTTTGTGAACCCAATACCACACAATCGGGAAACATCCCAGGATATGCTTCTTGCAAAACAGTTGTTTGATTTTTTTTCAACCTCGGGCATCACTCCCCCCTGTTATCCAGGATAAACTGTACCCCTGAAAAGATCATTTCTCTATTACTCCTACCATTACTATCCACCGGACTTCAGTCTTCCACAAGGGAACACTACTCCCTTCTAATTCCGCATATTACACCTTTTCTGGCAATGCTCTTTCTGAACCATCTCTCGCCATCAAAGATTGACCCGTTCCTCTACCCCTTAAGATTTTAATCTCTTTACCTGCACCCTATGCACAAGTTAATCTTACCCACACAAATAAAATCTTTAAAAATCAATCTGACATTTGCCTGTCAACCAACTTCTGAATAGGCTGCACAGTCTTTTGCACCTCTTCAGCTTTATCCAGTCTCCTTTGCCAATTTAACTAATCCTACTGGTTTATCCTGTTTCAACATGTCTGACTTCCCAGTACTTAAGCCACCAACACTACAACTTGGTGTGTCCAACCTTTATTACAATGAAAAACATTTAAGGTTTTTTGTCTCTTCCACCTTCGTATGTTTCCTTTTAACTTGCAGAAACTGTCCATGCTATCTCCAACAAGACCTCCTTTGCCTTGATCACCTATGGATCTTTCCCCAGTTTCTATCCTTCATAAATTGAAATTAATTTTACAAATCAAACCTTGATTTATGAACAAATTCAAAATCATCTGCCATTTTTGCTGCCTGTCTTGCAGTTTTAACCCTTAGCTCTTCCACAAGGGTTCTTTGCGAAGTGCATTTTAAAATTCCTCCAAAATAACTGTTTCCCTAAAAGTCATACATTTGGTCTATTCTAAATGCTGTTATCCACCTTTCAAGTTATTTCATTTGATTCTTTCAGATTCTCTATGTCTGACCTGATTTCTTAGATTTCTAAACTTTTGTCTGAAGGATGACTTTTTTCTGTTTGTCCCTTGATGATACTCTAATAGTGATGCAAGCACTTCATTAACTCTACTTAACAACTTCCTTTGAACCAACAACACCCACAAGGCCTTTTTAATAATTTAGCTGCTTTCTCAAATGAAATCAAGGCTTGTACATTCTTATTGTCACACCCTGGCAGCGCTTGAATATATTTAAATATATCCCCACTAGGCCTTTGAATAAGAGGGATTGATTTTCCCCCTCCCTTTCCTCATCTGTCTTCTCAATCTTTGCCTCCACCATTTTAAGTCTATGTTCTCTTTTCATAGAACAGTACAGGCCCTTCAGCCCTCGATGGTGCGCTGACCTGTGAAACCAATCTAAAGCCCATTTAACCTACACTATTCCAATATTATCCATATGCTTATCCAGTGATCATTTAAATGCCCTTAATGTTGGCAAATCCACTAGTGGATTTGCATTCCACGCCCTTACAACTCTGAGTAAAGAACCTACCTCTGTCATCCGTCCTGTATCTATCACCCCTCAATTTAAAGCTATGTCCTCTTGTGCTAGCTATCTCCATCTGAGGAAAAAGGTTCACACTAATCCTCTGACCATCTTATATGCCTCTATTAAGTCACCTCTTAACCTTCTCTCTAACGAAAACAGCCTCGAGTCCCTCAACCTTTCCTTATAAGACCTTCCCACTGTACCAGGCAACATCCTGGTAGATCTCCTCTGCACCCTTTCCAATGCATCCATATCCTTCCTGTAATGCAGTGACCAGAACTGTACGCAATACTCCAAGTGTGGCTGCACCAGTTTTATATAGCTGCAACATGACCTCATGGCTCCAAAACTCAAAAGAACAAAGAACATAAACAGCCCGGGAAACAGGCCCTTCGGCCCAACGAGCCCACGCCACCATCCCAACACCAACCGTCCCCCTCTCCACCCATGACCTTTGTCTAATGTTTTATGGCCATCCACATTGAGGGAAACTAATTTAAGGACAATTTATTACTGCCAATCAGCCTAACAGCACATCTTTGGGGTGTGGGAGGAAACCAGAGCACTCGGAGAAAACCCACGCAAGCACAGGGAGAATGTGCAAACTCCCACAGACACTGGCCCAAATCCATGTGTCTGCACAGCAATCAGTGATAGTCACTGAGCTGTCGTCTTGCCCTGTATCTGGTCCAGTTTAGGCACACACTAACGACATGAAGCACTAGGCCAATCTCGAACAACCAAGAGCAGTCCAAGTGCGACCCATCGTGTGTATGCCCCTCGTTGGACACAACTCAATCCCTTTTACCAATAAAATCATACCGTATGCTACCTTAACAACCCTGTCAACTTGGGTGCCAATTTTCAGGGATCTATGTATGTGGACACCGAGATCTCTCTGTTCATCCACACTACCAAATAACTTACCATTAGCCCATTACTCTGTATTCCCATTACTCCTTCCAAAGTGAATCACTTCACACTTTTCCGCATTAAACTCCATTGCCATCTCAGCCCAGCTCTGCAACTTATCAATGTCCCTGTGTTACCTGCAACTTCCTTCCGCACTGTCCACAACTCCAGCCACTTTAGTATCATCTGTAAATTTACTAACCCATCCTCCTATGCCCTCATCCAGATCATTTATAAAAATGACAAACAGCAGTGGCCCCAAAACAGATCCTTGTAGTACACCAGTAGTAACTGAACTCCAGGATGAACATTTCCCATCAACAAGCAGCAACTGGTGCACAAGGACATCCAGTCCTGCTGCACTCTCCCCTCTCCAATTTACAGGCATTCAGGTAGTAATCTGCCACCTTGTCTTTGCTTCCAAAGTGAATAACTTCACATTTACTCAAATTATACTGCATCTGCTGTTGATTTGCCTACTCACCCAACCTGTCCAAATCATTGTGAAGGGTCTCTGCATCCTTGTTACAGTTCACCCTCCCACCTAACTTGGTATCATATGCAAACTTTGAGATGTTACATTTTGTCCTCCCATCCGAATCATTTATATTGTTTCAGTTCCAGTTTCTGAAAGTTCAAAAGCACTCTCTCTTTGCTTCGAATTCGAACTCTCATTTGGATTTGAATTCTAGCCAACTCCAAAGCTTCAGATTATTTTAGTGGCAAATTTAATGTTGAACTGTCACTGAAATTATCTCCTGCCTTCCGCACCCCTTCAAGTACAAATCCAAAAGTTTTGCTTTAACCACCTTTCTGTAAACCACTGTGTCTCTTCCACACCCAAAAAATCTTTAGCCATGGAAAGAGCTGTTTTCACAAGGCACCCCCACTTAAATACAACAGCTGAAAGAAAGCACCAGTTCCTCAACATCCACTATCTTTGAATTCAATAATCCCAAGCCAAATGAGAAATTATACTTTTTAATTCTGGCAACAGCCCCTAATTTTTAAGTCCTGGACCCAAACCCCCCAAGGTATATTGTGAAGCCGAGTAGACTCCAATAATTCTGCTATTTTAGCATAAATGTGAGGATTGGGTGCATTACTCCAGGAGTAATTCTATTGAATTGTGGTTTTTTAAAATCAAAACAAGCTTTATTCGTAAGTTTGAGTATGACTCTAACAAAATGAAGCATTTTCTAGCAGTTGAAAGTTTTTTTTAAAAAAAGGAACACTTCAGTTCCATATAACTAACCGTTCTCTTGTACTCAAATGCCCCTTTAGATAGTTAGCAAACCCAGCATACTTGCTATAAATTGAGAATAGCCATGAAGCTTTCAGAGATTTTGACTTTAAGTAGCATGCAGAATCCTGCCTGTGAACCACCCTAGCCAGGAGCTGAACAGAGCTGTTTCTTGTTAGAAACCTAGTTCTTCCCATTAACCACATTATCTCATGACTCTGCATACCTAAACCCATTTTCCATTCCTTCAATCAATAAAGGGGATCTTTTTTGTAAACAAGAGTCCATTAATTCTCTCCTATAAAAAATTTTATGGTGAAAAATGAGCAACTATCCTGCTTTCCCAGCATCTGAGCTGTATTCCATCCAGACAGACGACCTATAAAAAAAAACTTGAAAGTAATCCCATTAAATATAAAACATATCAATAGCGCAGTATCATCACACTTTGACCCCAGAAGATGAATACCAGATTTGTCACTTTTTTAAACATCTTTCAGATGTTTCACCTAATAAAATTACACTTGCATGAATCTATTTTGTCAATCTTATGCAATAGGTTGCAACGTGTGTCAAGAAAGTTCCTTTAACTTTGGGTTGGTCCCCTCCTTTCTGGAAAAAGATGAAGGGCAAACTTGCACAGGCAATGGCAATATCTAGCTATGGCTCAGTAATGGCACCTTTTTTTAGTTAGAATGTGCACTCAGATCCTAATCTAGAGACTTGAATATAAAATTGAGGCTGCTACTGGCAGTAGTGTTGGGAGGTGCTCTCTTTCAGCTGAGACATAAACCAAGATATTCTCAACGTATGCTTTCTTTTTAAAAAAAAGCCCGATGTGCTTTTTTGAAGATGAGCTGGAGAAGCTTTCTTGCTATCCTGACCAATATTTATCCTTACTCAACATCTCGAATTGCTATCTGTGAAACAATAATTACTTGTTTCTTTAGTACCTTTTACGGTTGTTGAAACATTGCGTGTTTCTCTCCCCAGATACTGGATAGTTTGTTAAACCTTTTCTAGTTTTTGTTTCAGATTTGTAGCACTTTTCTCTTGTTGAGGTATTTGGGACAGGTAACCAAAGGTTATCTTAAAGGAAGAGTAGGGAGTGAATTCAAGAGCCTAGGGCCCACCCATCTGGAGTCACAACAGTCAAACAAGGATTGGTAGAATCTGAATGCACAAGCCAGAATTGTAGTAATGAACTTGGGAGCACAGATCTTGCACTACTTTAAGGCTGTGAGAAGTAATGAGGCCCAGGGGTATTTGAAAATAGGATGAAAATTTTTAAAATTCAGACATTGGTAAACCGGGAACTAGTGTAGGGCAGCGATTTTGGGTGATGGATGAATGGGATTAGGTGTAAATCAAAATGCAGCAGCTTGTTTTCAGAGGGTGTAAGGTCAGAGATTTGCTGGGTGATTGAAATAGTCATGTGTATGATGTTGTACATGGATTTATTTTTCCCCAACATCTCATTAGTCTGTGTAGGATATACAGAATCCTCCTGTGTTCACATCTTTAACTTACTAATAGTCTTTTCATTGATTGTCCATGTTTTTAAACATATAACGTGGGTGATGAGATTTAATACCTTTTGCATTCTTTTCCTGGGATTCAATTTCTTTAACACATCCTTCTTCTTGACAAAGCTGGTCCTGACTTATCCTGTACACTGAAGTCATCTTCATAGACATGGAAGATCTACCAGGTTGCAGCATTGGTGGGTTGAGCATCAACTTGTGATGCAGATTGCAATGACAGAAGAGGCACTACACAAAACTGTACATGAAGTGAAACAAGGAGTGAAGAATGTAAATTAGGAATTGAAGGGCAAGAATGTAGGATAAGCAGACCTAAACTAAGCGATGAAACTGAGTAAATAAATAGACAAATACTGAAAAAAGTTAAATGTTTCTCACAAGCAGATTATCATTGATCTAAAGGGGAATTGAGGTAACCCAGAGCTGATCTTAGAATGAAGGACATGCTACATCAGAGGCTGTTTTGCAATTTATTTCAAGCTGCTATGATTGTCTGGCAACAATCACACTTTGTTTATATTAAGTGAAATATTTTATTCTGTACTGTTCTCCAAGATGTAAAAGCCTTTCTTTTTAAACCTACAGATTTCTTTTGAATTCCGTTCTTTGCTGCACTCGCAGCTTGCTACTGTTTTCTTTGATGAAGTCGTTAAGCAGATGGTCGCAGCATTTGAAAGAAGAGCGAAGAAACTGTATGGTCCAGAAACTAACATCCCACGAGAACTTATGCTCCACGAGGTGCATCACACGTAAATAAAGGTCGGAAGGAACCGTTGTAGGTCCTCTTTAAAAGTTGTATAATTTATTTATTAGTGTGGTGACTTCCTTTACCTACGTGTATCACTTGATTTTATAATACAACACAGTAACCTTTTTGGAAAGGCATCCTAGCAAAGTGTTACATAAGATGCATTATATAGATGTAAGTATACATGTATATAAAGTATAATTTCAGCTGTAACTAATTGTATTCCCACATGTTGTGGTGCATTAAGCTTAACTGGCTGCAATAACTTGTTTTAAGCCTGTGCCGATGGAGAAGGCAGCCAAGTTTCTATTTATATAGATATATTTTGGGCTGTTCAGGTAACGTGAGCAGTGAGATTTTAGTGTCAAACACTAATTCCATTGTCAAATTATACATTTTAGTAGCTGACATTTTCATGCAACTTTGTTAGCTGTATGCCTTAAACTTTTACTCTAATCCCAGCCAGCTGAGGTCCAGCTGTAAATTCAATCATAAGCTTGTGTTAATTGACAAATCATTTTGGTTCCAAATTATTAAGCACCAGGGTAACCTGGTAACAATTACATAAATATCCATAACACTTTTTCAGCCTTTAATCACTTGTCTCAAAAAAATGGCAGCTTGATATGTTCTCCCTAGTAACTAAACAGCTGGAAATTCCCTCTTGCAAATTGGTCCAGTGTGGTACTAAACTACTTTTTTGAATGAACTGCTGTACTGCATGGAGATCTTGAGCACATTGTCCTACAGACTACTGTATATGATGCATAACTAATGCACAAGTTAACATGCTGGTGTAACCAGTAGTTATGTCAACAGGGAACACAATCATGGATGAAAAGTTCAAGAACAACTGTGAAGTTGAAATATTTAGTAATCCTCAGGCAGCCATAAGTAAAAATTGAACTGCCTCATAGGCCAGAGACTGACTCACTTGTGCAGCTACACAAAAAAAATGCTCTGTGATTTAATGTATATCTTTGTGCCTCTGATTTTTTTCAAACTTTGAATTGAGAAAAGAAGAACTATTGTGAATAAATATACGTTAATAATATCCATCCTAAATTGAGAAATACTTTTAAGTACTTCAAAAAAATCAGGAGTCTGACAAATTTGTATTTGAGTGTTTGAAATACCAGGTAAAGGTTTATAAATAAAGAGCACAATTTAATGTGCTACTCTTGCACAAGGTTTCAGTCTAAGATCTTTGTAAAGTGTGTATATAGTGTTTTGGGATTTGTGTAGTTCAATCTTGCCACTGCTCAATAAACAGAATTCCACTGATTGTCTTATTCATTGCTCTAGTGGCTAGGAAAACTGGTAACAATGCAGCACTTCACTAAGTTTTCCAAACCATAAAACCACTCCAAGTCACAAAACAGAATGATAACCATCTTTTATTTATGGCATTGTTACATGATATAATCTTGTACTGCACTGGAAAGGGTACAGATCTGAGTCTTGTTTTTCACAGAAAACCTGCCTTGATCATTTAACTTGTTACCTATACTTTTTAAAAGTCAGTCCAGTACCATTACAATAAAACCAATGAATTTAAGTATGTGGTTCACACTTCCAGGAATGTACAAATGTTGATTTTATTCAGAATACAAAATAAATTACAATTCTTAGCACTGACAGACAGCAGTAAACAAGTTAGTTATGAGATCCAGCACAGTGCAGGAAAACTCAGCTCCACTAACTTAATTACAAATATTTTGAGCCATTTTCCACAAAGCCTGGTTCATACTCATTCATCTTGTAGTCTTCACGTTTGGAAGCAGCCATTCACTTGGGACCATAAACATGTCAGTCACCTCTTTTCATAAGAAAAGATCTGCAGTAAGGGAATTAAAACATATCACCACCCATACCTGCACCACCCATTCCCCCCATACCACCCATTCCTTGCACCTTATCATCCTTTGGGAGTTCTGTAACTACAGTTTCTGCTGTTGCTAGAAGAGAGGCAACACCCGCTGCATCCAACAAAGCAGTCCTCACTACCTATAAGTGAAAATATACAAGAAAGTTACCAGTTAGTACTCCAGGTTCCATTTAAAACAAGAAAATTGAAAATTTGAGATTCATTCACTTTTTGACTTCTGAACTTCAAGTTGGCCTTCCCAGTTGTAATACTCCATAACACAGCTCAAAGGTGACTTTACTCAAATAGTACCCAAAAGGATACAGGCATTTGAAGTTTAAATAGGAGTCTAATGTAGTGTCTGAAAATAGTAAATGATCATGGCTTGATAGACATCCAGAAATTATAAACAAGTTATAGATCAAATGGTATACCTTTGTAGGATCAATAATCCCTTTTTCAACCATCTTCACAAACTCCCCAGCCATTGCATCATAGCCAATCTCTGGTGGACTCTGCAAGATCTTCTCAACAATTAGACTTCCTTCAACTCCAGCATTTTTGACAATTGTGATAGCTGGTATTTTCAGAGCTTTAGCAACAATTTCAATTCCTGTTGAAATTGGAAAGAAGGTCAGCACATAAAAACATTTACATCATTTAACCACAACTCCTCCACAAATATCCTCAAATCATATGCCAATTACTCAGCTTGGAGATAAAAATACTAAAAACTCCTGCATAGCTACAGATCAATCTTAAAAAGGGACTGCACAGTACAACAAACTAGTTGGGTAGAGCAGAAACAAGTTAGATAACATTGATTGCGAATATTCTTGAATATCAGCCATGGAGCCTAGAAGCAAAATGCTTTTATACAAGTAAAAGCTCATCATGGAAATGTCCTTTGTGACAGTTATTTCAATATCTCCATTTACTGACAAAGCCTTCAACCTTGTCATTTTCAAATATCTTTATGTAACTTGCCTGCTATAGTCAAAGTAATGTTTTTAGTAGCTGAAAATGAATGAGCAAATAGAAAAGCAATTACAGTACTACTGGATCACTTACCAACTTTTTGGTCTTCATTGATTGGTCGGAGAGCATCCAATGCTGGGATGCACCGCAGTAGAGCACATCCACCACCAAGAACAATACCCTCCTCCACAGCGGCTCGAGTAGCATTAAGTGCATCAGTTACTCTGTCTTTCTTCTCATTAACCTCTACGTCACTAGTACCACCAATCTATTCACAATTAAAATCAATGTAGCAGGAAGTATAAATATTAATTGTCATGCTTGTAGGCAAATCACACAACACAAAGCTAAATGCTGACTCTGCAGGTCCACAAATGCCATTGGTAAAGACAGTTTCAACTTGGAAAGTATCAAAGACAAAATTTGGCAATTAACTAAAAGTGGAGGTGGAGGTGTTCAGCTAGTTTCCTTTCTACAGGAAGCTTCAATGTAGACAGGGTCAAGAAAAACAATACTCAGTTAACACCTGCTAAAGTGTATTTGAATTCAGGAAGTCAAAACAATCTTATTGTTGTGGGATCTTGCAATTATTAGCAGATCCAAATGCACAGCTTTCAGGATTAGGCACATTCCTGCCACATTTTGTAGCCATGCTGCACGTTGTATTCCCAATAATGGTTTTTAAGGACACAGCTGAAATTCCCAACTCTTTTGGCATCAGCTCCACTACGATGAATACAAATCCAACTTTCCAACTATAGTTACAGTATCAATATGTACATGGAATTGCATTGTTTGTGCTCACAAATCATGCAAGTCTACAAATTCTTTACCTTGAGCACTGCAACACCATCTGATAATTTAGCCAGCCTTTCATTTAACTTTTCTTTCTCATATTCACTTGTTGTAACATCCAACATTTCCACAATTTCTTGAACACGCTTTTCAATTGCAGTCTTGTCACCTTTCCCTTTCAACAGCATGGTGTCATCTTTGGTGACAACAACTTCACCAACTTTGCCAAAGTCATGCGCCTGGATATCATCAACATTCAGTCCGAGTGCTTCATCTCCAAATACCTACAAACGTTTGCACAGTTAGATGTTTGAGCTCAAGCAGAAATCAAATCATGATGCACTTGTTACGCTCTTCTGCAGAAAAACACAATTCAAGGTTAATCTCTTATTCAACTCTTACAGATGGCATGATGGCTCAGTGCGGGTGGCACAGTGGTTAGCACTGCTATCTCAGAGCACTGGGGACATGGTTCACTTTGGTCAAGGGTGACTGTGGAGTTTGCATGTTGTAGGTGCTCAGTTGAAGTGAATACATCGAACAGACACCATGCACAATTATATTAAAAAATGGATTTAAATGTTTAATAATAACTTGTACATGGAGACATTTAATAACATAATAAAGTCAATATATTCCTATGATTTTAACCCTGTCTCTTCTAAAAAAGTACAGAGTATTGATGCTCAAGAAGTTTACCAAGCTCTATCAATAGGCTTCCTCCTAATGGTTATTGTTTGTATTAGAACTATTCACCAACACAAACAGTAAATCTTCACCCTCATGCTCATATTTCAATAAGAGCCAAGAATAATGATCATAAGCAGGAATCCTGGATATTAGTTCACTTAGTACAATCAGGGATCAAGCCAGACAATGCATTTGCCCACGATTCAGTGTGTGCCATAGTTTAAAAAGTGTTATTTAGGTAAAAATACACTATATTTACAATAGTTATACAGTGAATGCATTATATCTGAAGAGGTTATCATTAGTGTTGAGGAAAGGGAAAACATTCTTGACCACAAATCATCCCCCACCATGACCACCCCACTTTAAATCCTAAAATATATCCTGATCTTTTTTTCCTTCAAATTTTTACAATTCCATCTCTGGTAGAAAAGTGTTAAACAAGCCTGATTTCTTTAGCACACAGTTGATTTAAAGTTTTATTTGACATTTAAATTATGAATGGATGGATCTTAGCAGATAGAAATAGACTTGCTAGTGAAGATTAAAGTAAATAATTTAGGACAAGGAGGAAAAACACAGCACTGAGGCATTGTAGTGTGCATTATTGTAATTAGTGATTACTGTAGAGACCATGTAAACATTTAAGAAAAGGTAACTGGTTAAGGAAACGAAGGCTGGCTGCACATAGGATTAGGATTTACTGCTTGTAAAGAGATGGATTAGGTCAATAATCCACTTGTCGTAGTTCCATCAATACTGAACAGTATCAAACCTCAAAATGAGGTTTGATGCCAATCTGTATCACGTTTACTCAAATTTCAGGCTTTAGTCTGCAGAGGCCTCAAAATCATAATCTCTCAAAAACAAGGTTCAGAAAATAAATTCAAATTTATACGCCGAATATTAAAGATAGAAGGATGGTAGGAGATGAGGTCCTTAATGCAATTACTGTCACTAGAGAGGTAGTGCTCGATAGACTAATGGGACTGAAGGTAGACAAGTCCCCGGGACCGGATGGAATGCACCCTAGGGTTCTGAAAGAAATGGTAGAGGTGATAGCGGATGCCTTAGTAATTATTTATCAAAATTTGCTGGACTCTGGGGAAGTGCCGGAAGATTGGAAAATGGCTAATGTCACGCCGCTGTTTAAAAAAGGTAGCAGACAAAAGGCAGGGAATTATAGGCCGGTTAGCTTAACGTCCGTAGTTGGAAAAATGCTAGAATCCGTCAAAGAAGAAATAGCGAGACACCTAGAAAGAATGGTTTGATCAAGCAGATGCAGCACAGAATTGTGAAGGGAAGTCGTGTTTAACGAACTTATTGGATTTCTGAGGATGTGACTAGTGCGGTAGACAGAGGGGAACCGATGGATGTGGTGTTTCTAGATTTTCAAAAGGCGTTTGATAAGATGCCTCACAAAAGGGTGCTGCAAAAGGTTAGGGTGCATGGAGTTGGGGGTAAGGTGTTAGCGTGGATTGAGGATTGGTTATCTAACAGGAAGCAGAGAGTTGGAATCAATGGGTGCTATTCTGGTTGGCAGTTGGTGACTAGTGGAGTGCCGCAGGGATCAGTGCTGGGGCCTCAACTGTTTACCATTTACATAGACAATCTGGAGGAGGGGGCGGAGTGTAGGGTAACAAAATTTGCCGACGACACAAAGATGAGTGGAAAAGCAAATTGTGTGGAAGGCGCAGAAAGTCTGCAGAGAGATCTGGATAGGCTGAGTGAGTGGGCGAGGACCTGGCAGATGGAGTATAACGTTAGCAAATGTGAGGTTATCCACTTTGGAAGAAATAATAGTAGGAGGGATTATTTAAAGGGTGAAAAGCTGCAGCATGCTACAGTGCAGAGGAACTTAGGGGTCCTTGTGCACGAATCGCAAAAACTCAGTCTGCAGGTACAGCAGGTGATCAAGAAGGCGAATGGAATGTTGGCCTTTACAGCGAGGGGGATAGAATATAAAAGCAGGGAGGTCTTGCTGCAACTGTACAGGGCACTGGTGAGGCCGCAACTGGAGTACTGTGCGCGGTTTTGGTCACCGCATTTGTGAAAGGATATATTTGCCTTGGAGGGAGTACAGAGAAGGTTCACTAGGCTGATACCAGAGATGAGGGGATTAGCCTATGAAGAGAGATCGAATAGACTGGGTCTGTACTCGTTAGAGTTTAGAGGCTGAGGGGGGATCTTAGAGACAAATAAGATAATGAGGGGGCTAGATAGGGTAGAGGTAGAGAGATTCTTCCCACTTAGAAAGGATAGCAGAACTAGAGGGCACAGCCTCAAAATAAGGGGGGGGGGGGGGAGAACAGTTTAGATCCAAGTTGAGGACGAACTTCTTCACTCAAAAAGGATGGTGAATCTCCAGAATTCTTTGACCATTGAAATGGTGGAGGCTACCTTGCTGAATATATTTAAGTCACAGGTAGATAGGTTTCTGATAGACAAGGGAATTAAGGGTTATGGGGAGAAAGCAGAAGTGGAACTGATCCACTTCAGCCATGATCTTATTGAATGACGGGGCAGGCTCGAAGGGCTAGGTGGCCTACTCCTGCTCCTATTTCTTATGTTCTAAATTCAGATTACTTTAACTGATTTTGAAACAAACTCCCTTTTGAACCAACCTCAAACATTTATAATTTCCTTTAGGCAACTATTTCTCAATTGAGAAAAGCAGTGAAGCCCAAACCACATCAAATCTACAGAGACAGTCAAATATTCAAGGTCAAATACTTTAATTGCTGTCTTGATGTGTATTGTGTTTTGGCTACTGTATTTTAATTTTCCACCAGCAAAATTTATCCAAGTTTTACATTTGTACGTCATTAAGACAATCTTCCTCAATTCTGAACTGACCAATCCTCAAGTCCTTTCTCACACTGTATATATGGGAGTATTTCAGTTTGTACATTTGAACTTCAATTTCACTACCAATAACTTAAATACTCAAGTTCAATTGTGCAAGTTAACCCAAAATCAGTGGCTACTCAAGTAATGTATTAACCTGGATAATGTGGTAATAATGGTGAAATGGTCAGCGTTCACTTTGACAGACAGCAACTTCTGGAACCTACATATTGTGTGAATTACAGGAATCCACAACTTGCTGGCAGTGATTTTACGCTTCTCCACAGGGTACATTTACAAAGCAATTAGAAATTACTGAACTGATGAAAACGTGTACTTTTCAAAGTATTAGTTTCATTGTTAAAAAAAAGAGCCTGGGAAAGTTAGACCTGTTGAATGAAATAGCTGTTTTCAAACAGTCCCAAGTTTATAACTAATGCTGAACATTTTTTGGATACATACATGGAATGTCAAATTTCTCCATGATGTTTTGAAAAGCTTTTGCCTTAACCCCCATGTCTCAATTTCTTATTTTTGCTCCAAGCATTATTTGACTACTCACCGTACCACCAGTAGCGATGGCCATGTCCTTCAGTTGGTTCTTTCTGTTGTCACCAAATCCAGGTGCTTTAACAGCCACAACTTGCAAGCCAACCTTCAGCCTGAATGGAGGAAAAATGTACAGAATATAAATCAGTTTTAAAACATTTTAATTGAAAGAAAAAACTAAGGTGATAGAATTTAACAAATCCAAGTTATTTCAGGAACTAAAATACCTAATGGTTTTGCAATCATTTAGCAAACTACTAATGGTGTTCAGGATGAAAGCAGATTGTTGTTTTTTGGGGGTTGGGCAGGGGGGGTGAATTCTCATGACGATACTACATATCAATTCATCCCAATTATTGTATACAAAACACATTAATTTTGATCTATTACCCAAAACATAATAAGCATATATTTATAAAGTATATTTTTCTAGGTCTCCCAAGTTGAAGGAAAGCAGGAAAACTAACCTATTCAAAACCAATGTGCTGAGTGCTTCTCCATCAATATCTTCAGCAACAATAACTAGAGGTTTACGGTGTGCATTGGCAATCTCCAAGGCAGGCACGATGGACTGTACATTTGAGATTTTCTTTTCACTAAGCAGAAGGTATGCATCTTGGAATTCACATTTTTGCCCTGTTAAAAGTTAGGAGTATGTTAATTTTTTTATTGTAAATACATCACCATTCTCAATAACTGACCAAATCAGCAACTGGGAATACTCAAGTACTCAAAATCCAACCCAAAGTGTTGAGTTCAAGTACCAGCTAAAACTCATTTGATCTATCTCTCAATGGGGAATAGCAAGAGGAAAAATGGCAGCCAAGAATAATCTATCAAACCTTTAAATGGACTATTTTTTCTTACATTTCGACTAAATCACATATTGCCAAGATGTAGGCAAGTTACCTAGTTAGTTTAAAGCAGAGATGACAATCACTCAAAGATAAAGGCTAAGTACCTTTGATGGCAAAATAGTTCAGCAAAACTCACTAAGTTTGCACAAAGAAAGGATACTCGGCAAAATACCAGATGACCTTTTAAAAAATAAATTCCACCTTAACATATGGATATCACTGCCAAGGGCATCATTTAATTTCTACCCCTTAGAAAAGAAGATGCTGAGATTTGTGTCTCTGCAGCCCACATAGCTGGTATTCTCAAAGCTGTGAGGTAGGCAGTTCCTGGACATTGACCCAGCAATGTTCAAGGAATCTTTATAAGAAAGGGAAAGCAGAAAGGATGCTGTGGTTCTGACCTGGGAATGTTTGTTTTAAGTTGTAATAGAGGCAGTTTGGAAGAATTACATACCTTTAGCAGTGTTGATGAAGTATGGCGAGATGTAACCTCTATCAAATTTCATTCCTTCGATGAGTTCAAGCTCATCATGGAGTGTTTTACCATCCTGTTCACACAAAAGGCAAAGAGACCTTCAGAACAATACTTTTTTTAAAAAAGCGTTGAAGTATAGGAATAGAGATTGAACTCTCCTATCTATTGTACTCACCTTGACAGTGATGACACCCTTTCGCCCAACTTTCTTCATTGCATCAGAGATAAGTTCACCAATTTCCTTGTCTCCATTGGCTGAAATAGTTGCTACCTATAACAAAAGGCAAGAAAGTCATTTTTTCTCCCAAGAACACTGGTTACAAGTTACAGAATAGTTAAGGAGACAGTTAGGCTATATTGCAGCCATCAATAACTGCAATCATATACAATAATGTTGATACTGGTTTGTGAGGTTAAAAAAGTTGCTAGACAATCAACCTTACAACAAATGACATCAACAACTACCAATTTAAAGGTGAAACATTATCTACACAATCATTTGTTATGAGGGATGAAAGCTAGGGTCTACGTTTCATTAAGTTATTGACCCAGAATTCTGCTATAAATTTGCCATCAGCCCTGCTAATAGAAAGATGTTCAGTCACAGCAGGGAAACAGGAGCAGCTCCAGGATCAATTTTCAGATCAATAAAAGAAATATATTCCCGAAGCTTGCATTGAGCTCAGACAGAACAATACAGAAGGCCAAAGATGGAGAGCTGAGTAGGGCAGCAGTAACTAGAATTTGTCTACTTATATGAAAAAAAAATCAATCCTACACATTTTACAGAAACCTACAAAACAAGTCTTAATTTTGCCATTTCAAGTAAAAGCCTGAGCCAGTGTGTTATATTTTGAATAACCTTAAATTTTCAAGTGTGCAGTTATATATGGCTAAGTTATGGAAAAACCAAAAACAGCAGCACAGACTCTTGCAGATAGCCCTCTCAGTTATGTGTTACTTAGAAATTAGAAACAAGAGTATGCCATTTGGCCCTCCAAACCTGCGGAGCCATTCATTTTGATCATGGCTGATCATCAAATTCAATATCCTACTTTCCCCCATATCTCTTGATCCCTTTAGCCCCAAGAGCTATATCCAACAGAAAATGAAAACAGAAAATACCTGAGCAATTTCTTCTGGGGTTGTAACTGGTTTGGACATTTTTTTCAGCTCACCAATTACAGTATCTACAGCCAGCATTACACCTATAAAAAAGTTAAAATTAATGGGTACATTAAAATTGTTTATAGTTTTGCAATTTGTTAAAATTGCCAGCGGACTTTTTTAAAAACCAGTCTGCAGAAATTCCATTGCATACCAAATGTTTCAAATTTGTAGTCTTACCTATGACTGGACATTACTAGGCAACCTTCCCATTTGTAGCAGTCTTTTAGAATTATAGGTAACATCAGACAATAAAGTTGATCCAATGTCATTTTGACATAGTTTCCTTGCTTATGTAGATTGTTGACCCATTATTTTAAAATAAAAAAAACTCAGTATTTGATCTTTTTGGCATTTCAGTATTTCCTGAAAGTCTCACATTTGCCACAATGACTTTCTGGGTATGTGCATTTGTTTATCTGGTTCCTGACCGTCTTCACTAATTTCCCAAATACAGCAACACATCACTTTGAGCAGCAGGTTACTTGATGATAAACAACCAGTGTTGATTATTCTTAACACCAGCATTTTGGAAAGGCTCCTGGAAAAATAATAGGCAATTTCACCAGAGATTTGTTTATTTTAAAAATTTTATTTTGATCAATCTTGGTCAATTTTCATTTATTCCAATTTTTACGTGCAGTGTATTTTTAAACGTGTGTGATAAATATTCAAGCTCAAAATTCACTGCTGTCTTTTTATGGCATTTAATTCAAAGATTGCTTTTTAATACAAGTTAACATACAGACCAGGAATGAAGTCACAGGGAAAGGTGATTTTCAGCTTACTTTCAAGTAAAATACAAAGTTGGTTCTTCCCTACAAGTTACTATAAAAGGTTCCATGGCTACTCCAACAGCAAGTGAGGAGGGCCTTACAGTACTGTATTCTGATCACTTGATGGTGCTGCATAGTAAAACAGCAGCACTTAGTGGTCAGAATTGTTGTTCCAATCAATATTAATTGCTTAACATGTACAAAGCAGCAGCTTGTAAGAGATATTACAGAAAAATGTTGCATGTACTATGCCAATTATACAGCTCAGTTGCAAGAAAATTTTATTAATTTGGAGAATGCAATTTAACAACTGAATACCATAAATTCAAATGTGACAAATGCAAATAATGTTCCAAAGGAGAAGGATTGGATCAGGGCCAACAAGTGCTGCAAGGGAACAGACAGTGTAGAAATTTAAATTAAAAAACTGCTCTTAAAACAGTTCATATTTTACATTAAAAACTAATACAAGTCATTTGCCCACATCCCCTTTTAGGGCAAGTCTGTTGGGCATCAGCATTCCTCAAAAAAAAATCAAGAAACCTAAAAAAGCTGAAGGCTGTCTGAATTTATGGTAAAATCTGGGCAGGGATAAGGAATTGGAAGGAGAAAAGAAAGCAAGTGGCAGGTATGTGTTGGTGAGTGAGTGAGCCAGGGTGGGTCCAGAGAGATTAATACCAAATACAGTCATCTAAAATCTGGCACTGTGACCCCATTAGTATCCAAATCTATTCAATACATTGGATTTGGAAAGCTAACACAAAGTAGTCAAGATCACAGATGGTATTCAACAAGGGAGCTGCTGAGATGAACAAAACAGCCAGCAACTGACAAAAGGAATTTGATAAACCGATTGTTGGATGACTCAACAGCAGGTGAAATTCCAAACTTTTAAATTCAAGATGCTGACAAGATATTGTAAACATTCGATGAATGACATAGGTCTGTTCAGAAGAGAGATATCTAGCAAAGTAATAACTTCAACACAAACACCAAATCACTCAAAAGCAGCAATTTAAAAACACTGATAAGAAAACCAATTATTATTGCAGGCCCAAATATGTCAGCTGTCATGCTGAAACCGTCCCAAATGGGCCGAGTGAATCCAGAATACCCATTCAACGTTGATCACCCGAAGCATAAACAAAAAGCCATTGAGACAGCACAGAAGAGCCAAAGCCCAATTACTGGTGTCAAAGGAAAGAGGTGCAAGGAAAAAAAACTTGAAGAATCTGGGCTCTTAATCTAAACAACTACTTATCAACAATCTTCTGTATTAGCAGCTACATGGTTGCAGTGTGCTAGTGAAGGAGAAAAATACAGGAATGCAGATATGTTATCCTAAATGAAAGAGTGAAAATCACTGCAGTGATATCAACCTTGAAGAGCCTTTCACGTGCGAATTCAGTTAAACAGTGCCATAGCCAAACACACCTTGTGCTCACCCATTGCCACAAACATTCCCACAGAAGTCATACTGGTTCGTTTCCACCCCCCACCACAACCCCAACATTAAAAACGGAGTGTGTTAGCCAAACAGAAGTCAACTGTAACATCCTTATCTTCACCCTAGAGATCCAACAGCCTCAGAGACCAAGCATTGTAATGCTCAGAACCTCCATCTCAAAATATAGGTGAATGAATAACTTCAAGAGATGAACACCAGTACAGTATTAATTCAAATTAAACACCAACTCTCAGAGAATACAACAGTGAATGTAATACTGGACCACACCAAACTGTCTCCAATAACATTACAATAGTGAGTTATTTAGCAATGGATAACTTAACCATTTGAGAGATTTGATATTTTACTTTTAGTTCCAAATGGTACATTTTTCAGAGAATAGTTTTTTTTATTAAACCATAAGACTTTTGGCTACATCAGTGTAAGTTTACTGGAGATTTTGTCCTCGTGTTTTAAACTAAAAAAAAAGGGCGGCATGGACAAGTTAGGCCGAAGGGCCTGTTTCCATGCTGTAAATCTCTATGATGTCAAGATTAAATGCATTTTTCAGGATAAAAAGGCTGGAAGAGAGCATATACATGGAGGACAACTCAGGCAGCGAGCAAAAGGTGTCATCCAAATGTTTCCTGTGGGGTTTTTGTTATGTGGCTTTTCTTCCCCTCGTGCATAGCAAGTTCCAGATGCTTCAAGGCCATGCACCCATTCAGTTTAAAGGAACATTGATATTAAAAACATCCTATGGTACTATTCAGAGAACAGTGATTTATCTTAAGCGCTCTTACCAACATCACCTTCCCTCCTCTTACCTTTTCCCACGTTGCATGGGATAGCCACAATGTTGGTCTGATTTGGTGGATGGTTTTACAGCTGGATGCTCTTCCTGCCATCAACCCACTCTATTTATCCAGATTGGGATCAACAAAACACACTGGTTTGCCCACACCAGGTGGACTTAACTAACACCACCAAAACAACAAATTAGTTCTTCATGTCACTACAGTATGGAGCACACTGCTGTTTATTTCAATTATTTAGAAAACCACAAATGCTCAATATACATCAGGAGGATGAGGTGTTCAGGTTGGAAAATGCATACTTTGTTAAATATCACAAATATTATAAGAATTAGGTAATCACTGAGAAAAAGCATCAAAAACTAACCTCGTCTTATCTCCACCGGATTAGCTCCTTTACTGATTTTCTCAAACCCTTCTTTAGCGATGGCTCTTGCAAGAACTGTTGCTGTGGTGGTTCCATCACCTGCCTCTTCATTTGTGTTGTTGGCAACATCTTGTACTAGCTTAGCACCGATGTTTTGGTACTTATCTTTTAAGTCGATTGCTTTAGCTACCGTTACTCCATCTTTTGTCACTTTAGGACTTCCCCAACTCTGTTCTAGAATAACTGTTCGACCCTAGATGAAAATAGTAAACACGTTGGGCTACTATTAATTATACGTGTACTACATTCAGTTTTTTAATTTCCTCAATACTAAGTACTGCTGTACAGCTGTATGGTTCCAGACTCCTTCAGCCTTTGAGCACCTTGCAGAAATGGTAAATCTTTAATGCACAAGTCTTGACTAAAGTTACTTAGACACTCACGCAGGACCAGTCGGTCAAAGTGAGATTTCAGCCGGAGTAAAGGAATCAGGAATTTGGAATGGAGTGGGAATTCAGTGCTGAGGAGAAAGAGGTGCTTATTTTTGGAAAGAGCAGAGAGGCTGACCTGCGAGGGAGTCTTGAGGGCAAGTGAGAGGTAGAAATAAATGGAACCGTGACATCACAGATGTCAGCAGTTAAGTGATTGGCTGGTGACTTGGCATTGTAGTTGTTGTTGGAAGTTAACTTAAGAGTTAAGTAATGACAGGAGATTTCAAACCCGTGTCACACTCCTCTTGTGCTATGTGGGAATTCAGTGACCCTTCCAGTATCCTTGGTCCATCATGTCAAGTACTATGTCCAACTGCAGCGCCCATTAGATCACTTGATGGCTCTGGAGCTGATGAATTCACTTTGAACGTGCTAGCCATGACTACCTCAGCATTGTGGATGCTCCAGTGAGTTGGTCACACTACAGATTAAAATTACTGAAGGAGATAGGAAATGGTGACATCAGACAGAAGAGTAGGAAGGTAGTGGGTCCCGTGCAGTCATCTCTCTAGAACAGACGTACCATTTTGGATACTGTTGGGCTTGCCAGGAGAAGGTGGCAACAGCCAGATTCATGGCACCGTAGCTGGCTCTGCTGTACAGGAGGCCAGGAAATAAGAGTGGCAGAGTTATGGTGATAGGGGACTCAATTGTAAGGGAAATGTGGAGATGCCGGCATTGGATTGGGGTGGGCACAGTAAGAAGTCTCACAACATCACATTAAAATTTGACAAGATTATTTGGTAGCATGAGCTCGTGGAGCACTGCTCGAGGTCTGAAAGCTCGTGCTACCAAATAAACCTGTTGAACTTTAACCTGGTGTTGAGAGACTTCTTACTGTAAGGGAAATGGACAGGTATTTCTGAGGACGCAAACAAGACTTCACGATGATATGTTGCCTCTCTGGTGCAAGGGTCAAGAATGACTGAGCAGCTGCAGGACATGCTGGAGAGGGAGGGTGAACAGCCACCTGTTGTGGTTCATATACACACCATGATATAGGTTAAAAAAAAGATGAGTCCTACAAGCTGAATTGAGAGTTAGGACTTAAAATTGGACCTCAAAATTAGTAATCTCAGGATTGCTATCAGTGCCACATGCTAGTCACAGTAGGAAAGTCAGGATAGCCAAGATGACCATGTGGCTTGAGAAATGGTGCAAAAAGGAGAGCTTCAAATTCCTGGGACATTGGAAACGGTTCCAATGGCTAAGTGGGACCAGCACAAAATCGGTCTGCAACAGTGGATGCTCTGCACCCGGACAGGACTGGAACCAATGTCCTAAGGGGAGCTGGCGATGTTGGGGAGGGCTTAAACTAGCACGCAGGGAGCCGGGAACCAAAGGGGTAAGTCAGAGGGAAGTGGAGACAGAAACAAAAGACAGTAAGGGGAAAAGCAGAGAAACCAAAGTCAAAAATAAAAAAGAGCCAGTCAGAGGGTGAAGAACTCAGTGAATGGGTACAGTAAAAGAGAAATAAAATAAAATGACAGTGCACAAAATGTGACCAGACAGATGGTCTGAGAAAGCAGAGTAAAGAGTCTCACAACACCAGGTTAAAGTCCAACCGTTCATTCGATAGTAAACCCACAAACTTTTGGAAATGCTGTTCCTTCATCAGGTGTGTGCCTCCATATGCCCTTCTCTGATCAGAACCTTCCACACACCTGACGAAGGAACAGTGGGTTGTGGGTTTACTATCAAATAAACTGGTTGGACTTTAACCCAGTATTGAGACTTTTTACTGTGTTTACCCCAGTCCATTGCCAGCACCTCCACATTCTGAGAAAGCAGGGCAGAGAGCAAGGAAAGTCTAGATTAAACTCCATTTATTTCAATGCAAGAGCTCTGACAGGCAAGGCAGATGAACTCAGCATGGATAGGTATGTTGGACTGGGATATTATAGCTCTACTGATACATGGCTAAGGGAGTGGCAGGACTGGCAACTCAATATTCTAGCATCCCGAAAGCTACAGCAGAGGGGAAGGGGTGTGTTTTTGATTAGGGAAAATATCACAACAATACTGAGAGGGGATGCATCCAAGGATTCGCACATTAAGCCAAATGGGTAGAACTGAAAAATAAAGAGAGATCGCTTTGGTAGGACTATGCTACAGGCCAGCAAATAATCAGCAGGAAATTAAGGAGCAAATATGTAAGGACATTACAGACAACTGCAAGAAAAGTAGGATGGTAATAATGGACTTGAACTTTCCCAACATTGACTGGGGCAGCCATAGCTTTAAGGTCTTGGATGGACAGAAATTTGTTGTGTGTTCAAGAGGAATTTCTCATTTACTGTGTGGAGATATGGATGATCCGACTAGGGAAATAAGAAAGGGCAGGTGACAGAAGTGTTAGTGAGTGATTGCGTTGGGACCAATGACCATAATTCCATTAGTTTTAAACTAACTATGGAGAATGATATGTCTGGCCTAAAAGTTGAAATTCTAAATTGGGTCAAGGCCAATTTTGATGGTATTAGACAGGAACTTTCAAAAGTTGATTAGGGAAACCTGTTGGCAGGTGAAGGGATGTCTAGTAAGTGGACGGCTTTCAAGTGTGTCAACCAGGATTCAGAGTAAGCATATTCCTTTCAGAGTGAAGGGCAAGGCTTATAGAAGTATGGAACCCAGATCAAAAAGGAGGAGGCATATGACATGGATAGGCAGCTGGGATCAAGTGGATCCCTTGAAGAGTAAGGAGAGTGTAGGAGTAGAGTTAAGAGAAATCAGGGGAAAAAGATGGAATTCTCTTTTGGTTCATTCAAAGCAAAGAGCTTCTACAAATACATAAAGGGCAAAAGAGTAACTACAGAGAGAGTAAGGCCTCTTAAGCATCAACAAGATCATTTATGTGCAGATCCACAAGAGATGGGTGAAATCCTAAGTGAACATTTCTCACTGGTTCTTACTGTTGAGAAAGGCATGGATGTTGGGGAAAATAAAGAGTGATGTCTTCAGGAGTGTACATTTACAGAGGTGGTGGTGCTGGAAGTCTTAAAGCGCATCAAGGTAGATAAATCCCCAGGACCTGATGAAAATGTATCCCAAGACATTCTGGGAGGCTAGGGAAGAAATTGCAGGTCCTCTAGCAGAGATATTTGAATCTTCAGGGGAGGTGCCTGAAGATTGGAGGATACCCATCTGTAGTGGGCAAGAAGGTATTCTGAGAGACATGATCTCCAGCTATTTAGAGAGGAAAGGACAGATTAGGGACAGTCAGCATGGTTTTAAGTGTGAAAAAAAATCTCAAAATGATGTGAATGAGAATTTAGGAGCCTGGTTAGTAAGTTTGCAGATGACACCAAGATTGGTGCATAGTGGACAGTGAAGAAAGTTATCTCCAATTGCAACAGGATCTTGATTAATTGGGTCAGTGGGCTGACGAATGGCAGATAGAGCATTGAGGTGATGCATTTTGGTAGACTGAATCAGGGCAGGACCTACCCAGTTAATGGTAGGACGTTGGGGAGAGTCATTGAACAAAGATCTAGAAATACAGGCTCATAGCTCCTTGAAAATGGAGTCTCAGGTAGACAAGGTGGTGAAGAAGTCATTTGGCATGCTTGGTTTCACTGGTCAGAACACTGAATACAGGAGTTGGAATGTCTTGAAATTGTACAAGACATTAGTATGGCCATACTTGGAATACGGTGTACAGTTCTGGTCACCCCATTATAAAAACGATATTAAACTAGAAAGGTTTACTAGAATGCTACTTGGACTTGACAGTTTGAGTTGTAAGGAGACTAGGTCTTTTTTCCCTGGAGCATAGGAGGATTAAGAATTATCTTTTAGAGGTCCATAAAATAACGAGGGACATAGATCAGCTAGATAGTCGACGCCTTTCCCCAAAGATAAGAGAGTCTAAAACAAGAGCATAGGTTTAAGGTGGGAGGGGGGAGATACAAAAGGGTCCAGAGGGGCATTTTCTTCCCCCAGAGGGTGGCGATCATCTTGAACAAGCTGCCAGAGGGAGTAGTAGAGGCAGGTATAATTTTGTCTTTTAATAATAATTTAGATAATTACATGGGTATAGAAGGATATGGGCAAAGTGCAGGCAACTGGGACTAGCTTAGAGGTAAAAATTGGGCAGCATGGACAAGTTGGGCCAAAGGGCCTGTTTCCATGTTGTAAAGTTCTGATTCTAAATGGTTACTGTTTGACGAACAGGCCACAAACTGGTCGAAAGCAATATCTGACAAATTCACTTTGGAAATCATAGGCTTAACTGACTACAAAGCTGTCAGTTAACATCTCAGTTTGCAAGTAATGGAATATTTTCTGGTAAGCATGGTGCTAAAACCCCAAATCACAATATGGAATACTTTGGCCATTTTTCAACAATGTGGTTTGACTGACCGCTTGTTTAAAAAGAGAGTCAACTGCTCAAGCATGGATTCTGGTCATTTGAAAAATTATCAAATTGAAAACTGGCCCAAAATACTAAGCAATTTAATGGTATGCCTGGTTTTTCAAACACATTCTTACTCCTTAGTATTCGAAGTCTTTCTGATCTGTTCAGGTACCAAGAAAGGCTACAAAATCCAGAACGCAGACTTGAACCAAAGCACAGAAGAGATCTATTCTGCATAGTAGGCCAAGTACAGAAAGATTACTTATTTAAGTTGACTAAGATAACCCACTGGGGTTGACTAGCCTTAATGTGCTTTGCTACAGAATATACCAAAAATTGTACAAATTATACCACACAATTCGCAAAACCATGATTTGTCTTCTGTGGAATAAGCAACTTATGTTTAACTAGCATCTTGAACATAATGAAACATCTCAATGTGCTTCACAGCAGCATTATGAAAGAAAATGACAGTTAGCCACACGAGGAGATATTATAACAGATAACAAAAAAATTGATCAAAGAGTTAAATTGTCCCTTAGGTGTCTCAAGATTACAGGTAAGGGGAATTTGTGGGGTAAATATGTGGAATTACAGGGATAAGGCCTGGGTAATATGCTCTGCAGGAGAGTTCATTAAGTTCCCTGTGAAGTTGACTATGAATGAGGGGAGCCATTAGGCAAAAGCAGAGTGCTTTCATGTGTCCTTGATGCTTCTTTAGAGCAAGTGAATTTTTGCAAAGGTGATTATGATGCATCGTATTCAGAATGTTTTAATTCCAAGGCATCACGATTACATAAATATGATCTTAAATCATTTTTCCACTGCCTAAGTTCATGCTTAAAGAATTCCTGTTGGCTTCTGCCAACGAATGACTGTTTTTCTGCTCTTTTGTAAACCCATGAGGACATTCTTAAAACCTGGAGTGAATTTTATAATGCGACTGTACCCAAACTAATCGGCACAGTAGAACCCATTCTAATGGGTTGCAAAGCCCAAGGAGTAGAAAGCCCAACTCAGTAACTCATTTGGACAATGTTTACCATGCTTTGTATAATTAATAGTATAACAGTAAATTAGTGATAAAATAGCAAGAACAAGCTATGTTCCTGCTGAATTCCTGAGCCGAAAGGAGGATTGGAGAAGAGATATCAATGGTCTATGAAATCAGCAACATGTAATACACAACCCCAAACTCAGCTGTTCTTCAGAAGCTGAGGAATTGTGTTTTAAAATGCAATTCCAATTCCTATTCAAAAGAGAACCAGTGAAATTGAGGTGTTGTGGGACATTAGTGGCTTTTCCAAACAGGACAACACGGCAGGTAAAGTAAATGTACTTAGACCACCATCGTGTAAATAAAAACAATTTACTCGAGACTGGAGGTAAATAGTGGCTTTAGTCAAGACTGAATATTAACACTTAAAATCACAGGAGAAACCTTTGCATTGCTTTCATTGAATTTCTGTTAAAGCTTTCAACCTAACATCTTGTGAACAAACTGCCAGCTATTGGTGTATACACCAATTCTTTGATTTTATCTAAGATGAAAATTTGCTACAAGAATCAGTGATAGATGAGAGCTTCTTTTTCTAAAAGGTGGAGATAAGTATATCCATTGTCATGCATTTAATGTGGCACGGAGGCACAATGGTTAGCACTGCTAATTCTCAAGGCCAGGAACCTTTGATTTGATACATGTATAAATGTATTATTTCTTGCCTGCTACACAGACAAAACATTACCATTTATAGAAAATGAAATGAGTGTAAACTGTAGTGTTACAGTCATAGCTAGGCTATAGAGAAAGATCAATTTAATGCAAGGCAAGTCCTTTCAAAAAGGAGCAGGGAAGAAGCTGTTGTTGAGTGGGTTGGTACATGACCTCAGACTTTTATATCTTTTAAGTCTGCATGTTCTCCCATGCCTGTATGGGTTTCCTCCCATAGTCCAAAGATGTGCAGGTTAGGTTGATTGGTCATGGTAATTTGTCTCCTAGATTAGGCAAGGGGAATTTGTGTGGTAAATATGTGGGATTATAGGGATAAGGCTTGGGTAATATGCTCTGTAGGAGAGTTGATGCAGACTTGATGGGCCGAATGGCCTCCCTCTGCACCGTAGGGATTGTATGAATGCCTTTGTTAAGTGTAAGATTTTCCAACATTTTCTTTGTTGTTGATAGTGTTGGATTCGCACGTGAACTTCTGTGGTTTGGTTTTGAGTAGACAATCCGAAAACATGAGTTTCCATGCAAGCCCGACCGCAGACCTCCACATCCTCCAACCCCGGCAAAAAAAACACAAAACCTCACGTGCATAAAGTGTGTCTACTGAGTGAAACCCTCTGGTCAGTTAGTATAAATCACTACCCACTTGTTTTGAAGGGAAGTTCATGATATGATATATTGAAGAAAATAACAATGTTGCGACTGTAAACTGCAGCACAACAAACATTTCTGAAAATTCTCAAATAACTGGGTATTCCACCAATTATCCATTACCAAACGGATTAATCGAATACCAAAAAAAAACTAAAACTTATGTCCAAAAATAATAATCCTCCAACAGCAGATGTTATGCATTAACGCCGGCATTATGCATTACACAACCTAGGCTGATCAACATAAGTATAATAAGAATATTTCTAGAACACCAAACTATTTAGCTCCAGCCCGTTAAGGACATGGCAGAATCCTGACCTTTGGTCCCATCGTAACTGCTACAGCATCAGCGAGAAGATCGACTCCTTTCAACATCAGAGCCCGGGCTTCAGATCCAAATTTCACATCCTTGGCATAGGCTCTGGTGAGATGTGGTGCAAGTAGACGAGACAGGGGTCTTGCCTGGCGCAAAACGGTTGGCAAACGGAGCATTGTCTACAACAGAAAAAAAAATCAACTTTTCAGCCACACACTAAAATTTAGAAGAGGCTGAGAGATGGGAGGCTGCAACATGGGCCTCTCCACATGTCACCAGCGGACACACGTCACAAGGTCAAATTAAAGTAGCGCATGATTCCGCAAAATCATGGAAATGCACGAAAAGATAACGACTCAACTTCTACAGCATCTAGATCCGTAAAAACGTGCAGTTGTCGGTCAGTCTGTAATAAGATATCCAGCAATGGAGCCTGGTTCCTGCACTTCATTCATTGACCGATTTTATTTGCAACAAAAAAAAAGACGGATGCAGTTTGCAAAATGTATTTTACCGAACTGATTTTCCAATAATCCATACTTACTGATTTGGTTTATTTAAAAAAAAACAAAAAAAAAGTAGTTATTCAGACAGTTCCAGCCCTGCCTTCAGACCGGTTCTGCAACTACGCACAAACTGCACGATTCGCGGGACTGGCTCTGTCTATGGGAGCACGTGGGCCCGCCCGGGGGAGGGGGGGAAGAAAGGGGCCAGCCGGCCACCCCGCAGTCTGAATATCCTACAGTCAGCAACCTCGTTCAAACACAGCGACAGACAGTCCCTAACCAGCAAATACCCGCCTCTTCACTGCTCTCGGCCGGTAGCTCAGAGCCAGCTGCAATGCAAATGTAGTCTGTTCGCTGATAAGCAGGAGCCCGGGACCAGGCTCTTATACAGCTTCTGGGGCTCGAGTTCCAGAAACTTCCAGACGTTCGACGTGGGCGGGTTCAAAGTGCACGCTGACCTTGCGCAATAATTTTATTTTTTCGCATTTCCTCCCTAAAATTGCATTTTAAACTTCCCCCGAAGCGCTGTGGCTATAAAATGCAGCTGGAGCTGTTGTAGGAGTTTGTAAAGTTGCAGAATTGAGACATTTCCCAATGTAACATTCTCCTGACGTTCGAGGTCACGTCTCCGGGTTCGAAGGTATTTGTTCACGTGGAGAGGCTGCTGCAAGAGGCTCGCCTTGTTTCTAGCACTTTCTACAGACGGTAGCAGGCATGGTGAGCTACTCTTTCTGCGTTTTAGATTTTATGGGCTGAAGGAGAAGAATTAATCAGTTTATCGTGGTATTCTTGGTGAACAAAATGATTTATTTTGTAATTATTTGACACGATAAGTGGGGCAATTTTAAGTGCGTGTAATTATTGGATGCGGCATGTATTTGTATTAAAATACAAAAAAATTCAGTTACAACTCAATTTTCCCATCGCTAAAGTGCAAAAAAAATCTAGCTACAAATCTAAAACCCTTGTCATCTTGAAAGGGAAGTGCTTAATCACGGCACTAGTTACAATGGCAATGAATGAGCAACGTGCTCCTGATGCAGCTTTTGCTCGTCGGTATCAGCAATCCGTTTGTAACAAAAGTATTGTTGATTGAAGAACTTGATACAAATATCTGCTACTTTGTAACACGAACTGCTAGTCGGATGGAAACGAATAACCCATATGCGTGCATTTCGTGCGCGACCTTTTTGGGGGGGGTTTACAAGGTCAAATGAGCCTTTTAGATTTTGGGAGAAAACGTCCTTTTTGAGAACGGAGAACGTCCTCGACGTTTATTTTGTGTAAAATTACTTTCACGTTGATGTCTCTAAGCGAATTCTTTTCGCAACGTGGGTATCTAAAAATATAAACATTTCAATCACGCTTCATTATTTCAAATTGTGACAACTTTCATTCCTTGTATTATTTACTACGTTTAGACACCAATATCCACCTGTGAAAATTTTATCTAGTTCTTTATAACTCCAAATTTCCCAACATTAAATCATATTTACGATTATTTGTAAACTCCAGAATCGCTTTTTAAAAAGTATATTAATGAACAAATATGGTTTGTAACTTGTCGGTTAACGTTTTTTTAAATAGGCAGGTCAGGCGTTCAAAAAATTTCTACCCCTCTTTGATCGCGTTTTGGTGGAAAGGGTTGCAGCAGAAAAAGTAACAAAAGGCGGCATCATGCTTCCAGAAAAATCCCAGGGAAAAGTGCTTCAAGCAACAGTTGTAGCGGTTGGACCTGGTAACCGAGTAAAGGTCAGTTTCTTTAAGTGGCCATATTTACCTAAATTCTTGTGATTCATGGTGGATTATACTTCCATAAAGTGACCTGTACTGCGTACTTAAGAAGTGAAGTCCGGTCCCCTGGTGGATGGCATTGATACTATCTTTTTTCCTACACTTTTTAATTAAAAGTTTTGGCACACATGAACTATCAGTTTTCCTTCTTGGGGATATTCATGGGGGTTCTAAGATACCTGATGAAAGTCTCTCAATCATGTTACAATAGGTGAATTTTCTGAGAATCAGAAACAACACAGTCTACACTGACCACAATCCCACCCAAGCCCTCTAAACCTTACACATTTACCTTGCTAATCCTCCTGCTACTTAGCTTGGCCAATCAACCTAACCCACGCAGCTTTGGACTGTGGGAGGATACCCACACAACGTGCAAACTCTACACGGACAGTGACCCGAGACCAGAATTGAACCTGGATCCTTGGCATTATGAGGCAGTAGTGTTAACCACAGTGCCACTGTGCTGCCTTATCCAGGATTGCAGTGGGATCTTGCTCAATTGGGTCAGTGCTAACCACTGCCTCCATGCTGCTTTTGATTTTTTTTCCCATGGAGCAACAGTTGTAAGGAAATCACTTGTCCCTTTATCTCAATTTATTGAGTTACCTGTAAATTCTTTCAGCAAGTAAATTTCTGTAAAATGGTAGATTAAGTTTTTAACAATTTGAGTGATGTTACAAAAGAGCATTGATTGCAAGCATTAAAGAACATTTTCATATTTGGTTCATTTGCATTTTTGTTTCAGAATGGTGAAATCCAACCAGTTAATGTAAAAGTTGGTGAAACAGTTCTACTTCCAGAATATGGAGGGACTAAAGTTGTCTTGGAAGATAAGGTTATTATCTAGAGGCTATTTATTATCTATCTAGTAATTTTCAATATAGTTGGGTGTTTTTTGTTTTCCCCTAATAATTTTATTCTCTCTTTCAGGATTACTACTTGTTTAGAGATGGAGATATTCTTGGAAAATATACAGCATAAATTCTGGATGTTGCTCTCAGTTTTAAGAAACTGACCATTCCATGAAGTACTTGTCTTTTTGTTTCAGAATGTAAATACCATTTTTTTGAACTTTGGTACAATAAATTCCATGTTAAACCCATATGTTCTGTGAACTGCAACTGCTTACAACATTATACCTGATTAAATATATATTTGGTTCACTTGAACCTTTGAAATTAGGTGCAAAACTTGTGAATCTAAATTGATGGACTCATCGCTTTTTAAAATTAAAGTTTTTATTTGGAAAGTGGTGTAGGACAATGATACCAAAATGGTTAGTGTGACGAATACAAATAAGAGAGACACTTTTTTTTTATTAATTCATGGAACATGGGTGTGGTTGGTTGGCCAGCATTAATTGTCCATCCCTACTTGCCAGGCCATTTCAAACTGCCCTTGACATTATCACCTCATTTATACTATTTTTCTCTTTGAATTGAGGACAAGAGCAGCTGATTGCTTGCTTGTCGAAAGACCGCCCCTCACTACTACCAGCCCCCTTCCATCTTCATTTCCTTCCAATGGCTGCCCTGGAAAAAAACTGTTCAAATTTGCTTAAGATGCTATTTTCAACTGTCTTGGCCCTCCATTTGTCAGAATTCATTTGTTGGTCTATATAATCACTCCCTTAACTGTCTCTTGTTGTACTTGTGCCTGTTGTCCTTGTTGTATTGCCTCCATCTTTTGTTTCCTTAAGTTCAAGAAGTGCAGATTTGTGTATGTGGTGGGCAACTGCTTTAGCTATTCATTGCTAGGGTTGACAATCATATCAAGCATTCTTGGGAATTGCACTATATGCCAGGATCATTCAGAAATCAAAGAACTACCCAATTGCTTCTTGTCAGTCATCTTCTTAAAACTTCACCTCCACTTTCCACCCAGGCCTCAAACAACAACAAATACTTGTACATCACCTTTTAACTTAATGAAACATTCTAAGGTGCTTTGCAGGAGGATTATAAAACAAAGTAAACTGAGCCACGTAAGAGGATATTAGGTCAGATGCTTGATCGAAGAGTAAGTGGAGAGTTGTTGGAATTCAAGAGCATTGGATCATGGCAACTGAAAACACAGCCATCAATTGTAGAACAAAATAATTGAGAATACAGAAAAGGCCAGAATTAGAGGAGTGTAAATGTCTTGGTTGTGTGGCTGGAGGGAGTTAGAGATAGAGGTGAAAGGCCAAGAAGGCATTTAAAAATAAGGATGAATATTTTGATGTCAAGACATTGTTTGACTAGGAGCAGATGTGAGTAAGAGGGATAGACTTGCTGCATGTTAAGACATGGTGGGCAGAGATTTTGGGTGCCAAGTTTATTGGGGGGGGTGGGGTAGATTGTGAAAGACCAGCCAGGATAGTCAAATTGAGAACTAAAAAGGGGTTATTGATGAATTTCACCAACAGATGAACTGAGAAGGGCAGTTTCAAGCAATGTTACAGAGGTGAAGAAGCCTTAATGTTGGCACAGATGAGGTTGGAAGTTCACCTGGGGATCAAGATTGCAATGTAATCACAAAACTTTAGCCAGGGGAAAGGGTTGGAATTCTTGGGGCATGACACTGGGTATCAAACAGAATGCTGTTAGTCTTAAATATTTGGAATAAATGTACAATCATCCAGTATCTTATAAGAACATAACATAAGAAATAGGAGCAGGAGTAGGCCATCTAGCCCTTTTGAGCCTGCCCCGCCATTCAATAAGATCATGGCTGATCTGTCGCTGCTCAGTTCCACTTTCCCGCTTTCTCCCCATAACCCTTAATCCCCTCTCTTATCAAAAACCCATCAACCCGCGTCTTAAAAATATTTAGCGAGGCAGCCTCCACCACTTCAACGGGCAGAGAATTCCAGAGATTCACCACCCTTTGAGTGAAGAAGTTCCTCCTCAACTCCGTTCTAAACCGCCCCCCTTTTATCTTGAGGCTGTGCCCCCTAGTCCTACTGTCTTTTTTAAGCGGGAAGAGTCCACCTCTATCCTATCCATCCCATTCATCATCTTATACGTCTCAATGAGATCTCCCCTCATTCTTCTAAACTCTAACGAGTACAAGCCTAGTTTATTCAGCCTCTCCTCATAGCTCAACCCCCTCAACTCCGGTATCAGCCTAGTAAACCTCCTCTGCACTCCCTCCAAGGCCAAAATATCTTTGCGCAGGTGCGGTGCCCAAAACTGCACACAGTACTCCAGCTGTGGCCTCACCAATGCCCTATACAGCTGCAGCAAGACCTCCCTACTTTTATATTCAATAGCAGAAGGGTTAAGAGTGATAATGGTGAGGTAGAATTGCATGTCATCACTGAGTTATTAAAATCTAGAATTGAAAATTAATAATAGTAATGATGATCATGGAACTTATCAATTGTTTAAACAAAAACCTAGTTCATTAATTTCCTTTAGAGAAGAAAATCTACCATAAACGTGACTCAGCAATATCCACAGTGATGTAGTTGAATCTTAAATAGTTGGGATTTTGAAATTACTGTTTACTTGGGGAATAGTTTTTCAAGGGATGGGGTGTGGATAGAAATATAAAATAGTACAGCACAGTGCAGGCTGTTTGGCCCTCGATGTTGTGCCAAGCTATGTCTAAACCCAAGATCAAACTATCCCACTCCCTATCAGTCTGGTGTGCTCCATGTGTCTACTTGTAACTGCTTGAAAGTTCTTAAAGTGTCCCAACTCCACAATCACAGCAGGCAGTGCATTCCACACCCCAACCGCTCTGAATAATAATCTACCTTGGATCCATCCTATATCTCCCACCATGAACCTTTATAGTTATGCCCCCTAGTAACAGCTACATCCACCTGAGGAAATAGTCTCTGAACACTCACTCTATCTATCCCCCTCATCATCTTATAAACATCTATTAAGACGCCTCTCATCCTCCTCTGCTCTAAAGAGTAAAGATCCAGCTCCCTCAACCTTTCCTCATAAGATCTACCCTTCAAACAAGGCAGCATCCTGGTAAATGTCTGCACTCTCTCCAGAGCTTCCACATCCTTCTTATAGTGAGGTGACCAGAACTGCACACAATATTCCAAATGTAGAGTTGCAGCATAACCCCACGACTCTCAAACTCAAACCCTCTTAGTGAATGCTAACACTCTATAAGCCTTCACAGCTCTAGCCACTTGAGTGGCAACCTTCAGAGATTTGTGGATATGAACCCCAAGATCTCTCTCTTCCCCCACATTCCTCAGAACCCTGCTGTTGACCCTATAATCCACATTCAAGTTTGTCCTACCAAAATGAATCACCTCACACTTATCAGGGTTAAATTCCATCTGCCACTTCTCAGCCCAGCTCTGCATCCTACAAGAGCACTCCACTTCATCCACTACTTCACCAATCTTGGTATCATCAGCAAATTTACTAACTCACCCTTCAGCCCCCCTCTTCCAAATCATTGATAAAAATCACAAATAGCAGAGGACCGCACACTGATCCCTGTGGTACACCACTGGTAATGCCTCCAGTCTGAAAATTTTCCCTCCATCACCATCCTCTGTCTTCAATGAGATAGTCAGTTACTTATCCAATCTGCCAAATTTCCTTCTATCCCACACCTCCTCACCTTCTGCCTGAGCCTACCATTGGGAACCTTATCAAACACCTTACTAAAATTCATGTATACAATGTTAACTGCTCTACCTTCATCTACACACTTAGTTACTTCCTCAAAGAATTCAATCAAATTTGTGAAGCAAGACTTACCCTTCATGAATCCGTGCTGCCTATCCTGGATTAAGCTGCATCTTTCCAAATAGTCATAAATCCTATCCCTCAGGACCGTTTCCATTAACTTACCGACCACCAAAGTAAGACTAACTGGCCTATAATTTACCAGGGTCATTCCTGTTTCCTTTCTTGAACAGAGGAACAACATTTGCCACTCTCCATTCCTCTGGCACTATCCCTGTGGACAGTGAGGACCCAAGGATCAAAGCCAAAGGCTCTGCAATCTCATCCCTTGCCTCCCAAAGAACCCTAGGATGTATTCCATCTGGCCCAGGGACTTATCGACCCTTAGGTTTTTCAAAATTGTTAATACATTTTCCCTCAGAACATCTGCCTCCTCCATCCTATCAGCCTGTATCTCACACTCATCCTCAAAAACCCTTCTCTTTAGTGAACACTGAAGAAAAATATTCATTCAATGCCTCACCTATCTCTTCTGACTGCATGCACAAGTTCCCACTACTATTCTTGACCTCACTCTGGTCATTCTTTTATTTCTCACATAAGAGTAAAAAGCCTTGGGGTTTTCCTTGATCTGACCTGCCGAGAACTTCTCATGCCCCCTCCTAGCTCTCCTAAGCCTTTTTTTAAACTCATTCCTAGCTACCTTGTAACTCTCAAGCGACCCAACTGAGCCTTGTTTTATCATCCTTACATACGCTTCCTTTTTCCTTTTGACAAGACATTCAACCTCTTTTGTGAACCGTGGTTCCCTCACTTGGCCACTTGGCATTGCTCTGCGTCACTAACCAGCTATCCAGCCAACTGAGCTCTACATTGGCTTCGAAAAAGCCTTGTATATAAATTCATCTTTTAAAAGAGAATGTGGAAAACTTCGCAGTAATCGTGTGGAAAAACGTGAATTAAAAATATCAATTTGTGTCAAAAATTTTCAAATATGATAACATTACAGAAATCTTTCTATTTGCCACTTCTGAAAAAATCAAACTTAAGAAAATCACAAAGAATTAAAAATCTTTTTACTCGTAATTTAAAAATAAATTACTGTAATTTAAAAATAAATTACTGTAATTTAAAAATAAAATACTGCACGCCTCTGGCAATTTGCCAGAGGCGTGCAGTATTCTTATTCCCAATATTTTGAGATTGATATTCTTCGCTTGTGAGGAATTTTAGTTTGGCCAGTGATGAGGAAGGTGTGAAGGGCGTGGGAGTTGTGAGAGTGAAGGAAGGTGAACTCCTGTTCTCATCAAGATGAAGACTGTTAATTCTGGACAAAGGAATATTTTTATCACCAGTGTTGTAATCAAGTCCCTCCATTTTGGGATTACTCAATTGCATGTTTATTTATTTAAATGGCATTGGCCTTATAAGATAGTAACTGAATTGTGCTCAGAATGATATGTAAAATAGCACTGATAAATCAAATAGAGATTTCTTCCTGGCCTTGGTGATCAGATAACACTTAAATCCTTGAGCTGACTGTATCTGGATTACTATTGCAGATTTGTTATAATTCCAGATTTGAGGAGCGTTTGTCAGGCATTTGTACTGACGAATGTAGGTGGATCTTTATTCAATTTCTAATCTGGTATTGGATAGCTTTGATTTGATCATTTAAAAGTCAGGAAAGATTTTGACTATAGCTAGATTGTTTATCCCTTGGATCCTTCCAGCCATTTCAGAGCTCAGTAGTACGATTACTCAAATTTTTGATGTGCATCACTGACTTGGATTTGAGGGTACAGGGCACAGTTTCAAAATTGGCAGATAAGCAATACTTGAAAATGTTGTCAACAGTGAAAAGAGTGGCCAGGATTTTCCGCACCTGTGGTTGTGTTTGGTGACTGGAGTGGAAAAATCTCACATAAAGGCCCAAATCAAGTTTTAAGTCAGTGGGAAGTCCTCCCGTGGTTGCCCCTGCGCAGCCTTCCCCCCCATTAATTCCACCCATTAATATACTTAAAGAGAAAAGCTGCTGAAAGGTGGACATGTATCAGATAGAATTCAATGCAAGAAAGTATTTTGCTATGAAGAATGAGGATTGTTAAAAGGCACATATGTTAAAATGCATAATTTTAAAGAAATTGGATGAAGAGAGACCTTGAGTGTTCACGCACAGCATCAACAATGCAGTTGGTAAAGCTTATGAATTTATAATTTGAGGCATAGAATACAAAAATTAGGAAGTTACACCAAATTTATATAAAGCAATAATTTGGAATATTGTGCTTAAATCTGGACACCACACTTTAAGCAACACAACGACTTTGAAAAGGTTACGAAAGAGATTTACTAGAATGGTTTCAAGGATTTTAATCACTTGAATGCACTGAAGAAGCATTATTCTCTTTAAAGCAGACAAGCTTTAAGAACCAGTACAGACTCAGTTAACTGAGATGAGTGACGTCCTTTGTAATCTGGAGTTCAGGGTCTAGATAAGGGCGGCATGATAGCACAGTGGTTAGCACTGCTGCTTCACAGCTCCAGGGTCCTGCGTTTGATTCCCGGCTGGGGTCACTGTCTTTGTGGAGCTTGCACATTCTCCTCATGTCTGTGTGGGTTTCCTCCGGGTACTCCGGTTTCCTCCCACAGTCCAAAGATGTGCGGGTTAGGTTGATTGGCCATGCTAAGAAATTGCCCCTTGGTGTCCAAGGATGCGTAGGTTAGAGGGATTAGTGGGTATAATATGTAGGATATGGGGGTAGGGCCTGGGTGGGATTGTGTTTGGTGCAGACTTGATTGGCCAAAGGGCCTCTTTCTGCACTGTAGGATTCTATGAAGCTAAAGAGATTTTATAGAAGTGCCTAAAATTATGAAGGCTTTAGTTAGAATAAATAAAGTGAAATTTTTGCTGAAAAGAAGGCGGCTAAGAGGGGATCTTATTGAAACATATAAGATGATTAGAGGTTTAGATAGGGTGGACAGTGATAGCCTTTTTCCTCGGATGGAGAATGCTAGCACGAGGGGGCATGGCTTTAAATTAAGGGGGGGTAGTTATAGGACGGATGTCAGGGGTAGGTTCTTTACCCAGAGGGTGGTGAGGGATTGGAATGCCCTGCCTGCTGCGGTTGTAAATGCGCCTAGTTTGGGGGCGTTTAAGAGATCCGTGGATAGGTTTATGGACGAAAAGGGATTGGTTTAGGTTAGTGGGTCATTGTTTTTTAACTGGTCGGCGCAACATCGTGGGCCGAAGGGCCTGTTCTGCGCTGTAATGTTCTATGTTCTATTGTTTCCAACAGCTGAAAGGCCAAGAATCAGGAAACACAGATTTAAAAATGATTGGTGAAAGAAACAGGCCAAATTTGAAAAAAAACATTTTGTTAGGATTTGGAATGCGCTGCCTGATGAGGTGGGGGTATAGATTCAGCTTCAGGTTTCAATAGGAATTGGATCAATACTGTGAGAAAAAAAATCTTGCAGGGGTACGGGTAAAGAGTGGGTGAGTGGCATTAAGAACATAAGAACATAAGAAATAGGAGCAGGAGTAGGCCATCCAGCCCTTCGAGCCTGCCCCGCCATTCAATAAGATCATGGCTGATCTGTCGTGGCTCAGTTCCACTTTCCCGCCCTCTCCCCATAACCCTTAATCCCATCTCTTATCAAAAACCCATCAACCCGCTTCTTAAAAATATTTAGCGAGGCAGCCTCCACCACTTCAACGGGCAGAGAATTCCAGAGATTCACCACCCTTTGAGTGAAGAAGTTCCTCCTCAACTCCGTTCTAAACCGCCCCCCCTTTATCTTGAGGCTGTGCCCCCTAGTCCTACTGTCTTTTTTGAGCGGGAAGAGTCTCTCCACCTCTATCCTATCCATCCCATTCATCATCTTATACATCTCAATGAGATCTCCCCTCATTCTTCTAAACTCTAACGAGTACAAGCCTAGTTTATTCAGCCTCTCCTCATAGCTCAACCCCCTCAACTCCGGTATCAGCCTAGTAAACCTCCTCTGCACTCCCTCCAAGGCCAAAATATCCTTGCGCAAGTGCGGCGCCCAAAACTGCACACAGTACTCCAGCTGCGGCCTCACCAATGCCCTATACAGCTGCAGCAAGACCTCCCTACTTTTATATTCAATCCCCCTCGCTATGAAGGCCAGCATCCCATTCGCCTTCCTGACCACCTGCTGCACCTGCAGGCTGGGTTTTTGCGACTCATGCACAAGGACCCCGAGGTCCCTCTGCACCGTCGCCTGCTGCAGTTTTTCGCCACGTAAGTAATAGTCCTTCCTACCATTCTTCCTACCAAAGTGGACCACCTCACACTTGCCAACATTAAATTCCATTTGCCATTTCCTGGCCCATTCGCCCAGCCTATCTAGATCCTTCTGCAGACTCTCCACACCCTCCGCACAATTTGCCGTTCCCCCAATCTTGGTGTCATCAGCAAATTTCGACACCCTACACTCGGTTCCCTCCTCCAGATCATCTATATAAATGGTAAATAGCTGAGGCCCCAGCACCGAATTAGCTGAATTGCTTTTCAAAAGAGCCAGTACAGACTCAGTTAACTGAGATGAGTGACCTCCTTTGTAATCTGGAGTTCAGGGTCTAGTTGGGTTTCTTTAGGGTTTGCCTGTTCCAGTAAGTATATTAGAATGTCATTTGTTAAAAACATGCTTGTTTATTTACAGATCAATCTCCATCTCAATGCTCCACACAAGCTTGTAATTCTGCTTCCCACCACATCTCAGTACTTAACTACATGACCTTGCACAATAAATGGTTAGTCTCTGTGGTTAGTTACCCTGCTCTGGCCCTGATTTCATTTTGTGGTTGAGGATGAACTGCACTTGTGTCATTCAAATTTGTGTTCAATCTGGCTGATTGTAGAGTTTCTACTTGTTTCTGATTCCTTATCTCCGTCTGGGTCTAAATAATATGTCCAAGGTTCCATTGGTTTTCTTCCCAATTATGTCAGGGCTCTTTGGTCTGTCTCAATTCTATAAGATCTTTGTTGTGGGCCTTCTTCTTTCTGCTGAACTTGTATCCAAACTCTCTCCCTGGACTGTAGCCTGAATTTGAAATTATAAGCTTGACTATCTCTTCATTGCTCCTCACATTTTCCTAAATCTGAGGTAATGTTATGGTGTAGTTTTTTTTTGCAGAGCTGGAAGCTGTGTTCACAGCCATCTTCCCGTCAATAGTTTCAATGGTGAGAACCTGTGTTTTAGCTGTGAGCTTCTGTAATTAAGGTGGGTTCTGCTTCTTTGTTAGACTGAGGATATGCACTAAATCATATTCCTGGACAATGCAATGGGGCAGTTCATCAAACTGAGGGTCATTTTCTGGCACCACAACAATTGGGATGTCTTATATCACAAAGATTCTTCTTTGTGACTGCCTCCACCATAATGCTGTGCAGTCGATTCTCTTCAAACCACCTGGCATTGTGCTCAATGATGATGAATGAGCGTGTCGATGTGTTTTTGTTTTTTTTTACACTCTGTAGTGAATTGCATATAAATATAGCATTTAATTTCTTCATGGTGAGAAGCGCCATAAATATTTTACTCGCAGAAAATGGTTTTTCTTCAAGGCCTAAGAGTATTTTGGAAGAATTTGTGTTTTTTAAAAGAGAGAGTTAGCTCAAAGACTCTGGTTGTTGCTATTCCTGAAAAAAGACAGCACTTTACAAGAAAAGATAATTAAACAGGTTCAAAGAAGCTGAAAATCTCTGAACCTTGGTGGATTGTTTACAAAAGAGTCAACTGGTGCTTTTATGGCTTTGAAGGAAAAATGATGCCTGGAAAACTGCATTTAAAAACTGTTTTTTTGTTTGGAGACCAGAAGGATCAACTTTTTCATCACAGCTCCTTATAGTCCAGCACCAGTCCAAAGTCAGGTGTGAATTGAAGCTGCTCTTAAGTTGTTCTCTGTTTGAAAATTGAGTGTCCACAATTTTCCTCGAGTCCACCTAAAAAGTAATGCAAGAGTCGTTGACTGTTTCACAGGCCAGTGCTGAGAAACTAACCGTATAACCTGAACACAATTTCAAAGACTCCACTATCTATCGCTCTCCCTTAAACCATTAAATTTAATCTTCCAGAATTCCACAATTTTTATTACTTTTTGGTGTGCGTGTGAGAGATAGAGGATTTAGAGAAAGTAACTGCTATGTTTTCGTATTTCGTGATGTGGAGATGCCAATGTTGGACTGGGGTAAACACAGTAAGAAGTCTCACAACACCAGGTTAAAGTCCAACAGGTTTATTTGGTAGTACTAGCCACCAGGCTTCAGAGCGCTGCTCCTTCATCAGGTAAGTGGGAGTTCTGTTCACAAACAGGGCCTGTAAAGATACAAACTCAATCTACAAAATCATGGTTGGATTGCAAGTCTTTACAGGTAATCAACTCTTAAAGGTATAGACAATGTGAGGGTTAAGCACACGTTAAAGGGATGTGTATTGTCTCCAGCCAGGAGAGTTAGTGCGATTTTGCAAGCCCAGGCAAGTCGTGGGGGTTACAGCTAGTGGTTTGCAAACTACCCAGCCTTCAGGAGAACAGTGACCACAAAACTACACAATCCTGCCACAGCAACCTCTGCAAGACATGCCGGATCATCGACACGGATGCCATCATTTCACGTGAGAACACCATCCACCAGGTACACGGTACATTCACTTACAACTCGGCCAACGTTGTCTACCTAATATGCTGCAGGAAAAGATGTCCCGAGGCTTGGTACACTGGGGACACCATGCAGACGTTACGACAACAGATGAATGAACACTGCTTGACAATCACCAGGCAAGACTGTTCTTTTCCTGTTGGGGAACACTTCAACGGTCACGGGCATTCAGCCTCTGATCTTCGGGTAAGCATTCTCCAAGGCGGCCTTCACGACACCTGACAATGCAGAGTCGCTGAGCAGAAACTGATAGCCAAGTTCCGCACACATGAGGACAGCCTCAACCAGGATCTTGGGTTCATATCATACTATCTAACTCCCACGACTTGTCTGGGCTTGCAAATTCTCTCCAGGCTGGAGACTGTGCACATCTCTTTAACCTGTGCTTAATGCTCTCTCCACTCGCATTGTCTGTACCTTTAAGACTTGATTAGCTGTAAAGACTCGCATTCCAACCATTATTTCGTAAATTGAGTTTGTGTCTTTAAATGCTCTGTTTGTGAACAGAACTTACCTGATGAAAGAGCAGCGCTCCGAAAGCTAGCAGTGGCTTGTTCCACCAAATAAACCTGTTGGATTTTAACCTAGTGTTGTGAGACTTCTTACTGTGTTTAAATTTCATATCATATGTTAATAAGCTTCGTTTCTTTACTTGAAAAGCTTAGTTTTTTAACAAACTAATTATTTTATTGTTTGTCAAAGAAACCAGGGCATTTAAGTGGTCTTCTGAGATTTGTGGGTAAAGCATTTGTTTGGTCATATAGTTAGCTGGAAAAATAATTTAATTGCATGTTGAAACCTATGGATTAAAGGAACTAGAGACAGACAGTGCACTCCTCCCAAATTGGTTGTCGCAATCTGAAGTTCTTTGGTGGAACCTATTGCAAGCCTTCAATGCTTTGGAAAGGTGCTGTGAGTAGCAATATTGACTCCATGCTTGCCCTAAATGTTGGATCTTTTGCTGCTTCAGTAGTTTGGCTGTTTGACTGTGATCTGGATCATTGCTTTCTGGACTTTGTTGCATGTATCCTCCAAGCCTCGTTTCCAGAGAAGTCCAGAATTTTCTTCCTGTCCTTTTGCAAAGGTTCAGGGGTCGTTTAAGATTTTCTTGGGTCTTTTACACACTGCCAACTGCCACATTGTTTCGTCATGTGTTCAGGGTTTAGATGGGGTTTCTTTAGAGTTTTGGCTGTTACCTTAAGAATAACTGTAATATAAACAAAATATTTTTGTTTATATTACAGTTATATGTACATCTCAGTACTTCACATGAGATTGCATTTCTGCTTCCCACCAGGCCTCAGTTACTTAAGCATTTGACATTGCTTCATGTTACTTAAGTTTTAGGTTAACTCTTTATCTCTTTCTGTGTTGTACTATTCTATGATTCTATGCTGCCATATGCAGTTTGTCTGACATCAAAATTGTATGACTCTTAGCTTGCTCCATTTCAGTATCATCAAGATCAAATCCATTTCTTCCGGGCTGCCACAAGCTCTGTTCCCTTGTTCGTGCCTCCACCCCTAACCCCCGTCACTTCCTCGGGCTAAAGCAAACTATTTGTGAACTTGGCATCTTGTTCAACTCCAAAATGAGTTTTAAATTCTGATCATTTTCCACTTCTCAACATTGGTTCAGGTGCAGGTTCAGTGCATGTGGATTTTATAGGCTTAAAATATGCCAGCAGGTTAGACCCAGGTGTGATCATGCCCTTTTCTGGATTTAACTGGAGTGCATTTTCTTAAAAGTGCGAGATTTTATAAGGTTGTTATGCTTTGGGACTTGGTCTTTTTGGTAAGATAAAGGAATGAAGGTGTCGTGAGACCTGCTCTGAATTTCACTGACCATAAGCTTGCATAGCTTGGCTTTTCAAGCTTGGGGTTGGATGTGGGTGTTGTTTCATTGGGAAGAAGGCGCAAGACATTCACATCTCCATTATGACCTGAGTGGCTGTGCTGACTGACAGGTGCAAGTCCCAGGAAGTGTTAGGAATATCAAGTTTTGTAAATGTTTATACTTTTATCAGTCTGTCCAATGCCAAGATAGAATGAAATTAATCGTCCAGAGCAGTAGTTTCCAAATAGTCAGCTGTGATCGAAAGGTTGATCCTGGAGTCCCAAAAAGTTGATTGTCATTGGCTGCCAAATCGCTGCTGAAAATGCCAGGACTTGGATTTCTTATGATGGTGAATGAATTAGCTCATTGACTGCTGAATCATAGTACCAAAGCATGCAGTAAACTGGGTCTTGACGAAATAGTGAGTGAGGAGCAAGGGACCTCCAAGAGGGCAAAAATCTACCATTCCCACCAGAAATGGGAAAGTGAATTTATTTTAACGAATGTCAAAGGCAAATCCATCTGTCAGCAGAATGTAGCCTTGCTTAAAAGAAATAATTTGGAACGGCATCAAAAGACAATGCGTGCAAAATTTCAAGAACATTTCCCTTCAAACAGTGCCATTTGGACTAAGAAAGTTGGGGAGTTAAAGGGACTGTTGCAAGCTCAACAGTCACTCTTTTCAAAACCTGTGGCTAAAGACAAGGTTTTAAAAAAGGTGTCCTTTGGAATTAGCCATCTGCTGGGGAAACATAAGGAACTGTTCACCGATGGTGAAGTTACCATGAGGCTATAGTGGTGGCTGCTGACATCTTGTTTAAGGACTTCAAAAGCAAAGATGAAATTATGACAGTCATCAGGAGCATGCCACTTGGTGCTTTAACAGTGGTCAGAAGGTTCAAATTGTTGTCTGAGAATGTGCTTCAGCAAATATCCCAACATTATCAGGCTATGAATGTTTCTCATTGCAGTTTGATGAGTCAGTAGACATGACTGATATGCCCAGCTGATTGTTTTTGTTCGCATGGCATTTAAAGATACAACAATAAGGAAGGTTTCCTCATTCTTTTGTCACCAAAAGAAAGGACAAGAGACAAGGACGTCTATAGCTAATTTAAAAGGAAAAGGCAAGTGACTGAGAAAAATATTCCAATCAATAAACTGGTTGCAATCACAACTGATGGTGCACAATCGATGCTGGGTGTCAATGCAGGCTTTGTTGCACCTTACAACAATTATCCTGAATTCCCTTCCTTTGTTAATTGCCACTGTGTTATCCACCTACAAAGTGCTAGTGAACAAGATTATTGATTTTTCTCATGTAATGAAAATGTCGTTACGATCATTAATTCAATTCGTGCCAAAGCTCTGCAACATCGCTTGTTCAAATTGTTACTCGATGAGCTTGATGCCGCCTATGGTGAGCTAATCCTTCATGCAGATGTGAGGTGGTTAAGTCGAGGAAAAGTTCTCCAGAGATTTTTAGATCTGTTCCCTGAAATTGTTACCTTTCTTAAATCAGTAAATGAGGTGTATAATAGAATCATAGAATTCCTACAGTGCAGAAGGAGGCCATATGACCTATCAAATCTGCACCGACTCTCTGACAGAGTATCTTATCCAGGTCCTCTCTCTGCTCTATCTCTGTACCTCCCCCCCCCCCCCCCCCCCCCCATATATTTGTACCTTACTAATTCCTCCAATTTAAACATCTTGGGACACTAAGGAGCAATTTATGATGGCCAATCCACTTAAAATGAATATCTTCAGATAGGTGGAACCAGAGCACCTGAAGGAAACCTATGCAGACATGGGTAGAATGTGCAAACTCCACACAGACAGCAAGCTGTCAGATTATATGTAGGTGTTAGACTTGGTGCTTCTTATGCACATAAATGCAAAATTGAATGAGCTGAACTGTAAATTGCAGGGGAGGGACAAAGACCAATCACACATCTAAAAATGTATTTTGTTGCCTGTCCTGGAATCAAATTTGTCAATTTATTCTGTTGATTTTTTTTTGGGCTAAAGCTAATGGCATATTTAAGATGTATATGTTAGGAATTGCATTGGATGCCCAGGTTATTGGAACTTCAATGCTTGATCCATGGGTTTGGTGAGGTGAAAGTTATGGTAGCAGATTATCATTGTTGACTTGTAAGTCACAGTTGCATTGCTTTGAAGAAACACCAAGTGGAAGACAGGCACCTCCCTGTGGGTATATGATGGTGAAGGGAGGAAGAGAGTATCAATGGACCATCCTCTTGTATTGTTTGGTGGCCTATTTAAACATTATATTGGTGAAACCTGGAAAGTTATTTACATTTGTATGGAATTTGAAGACCTACACAAGGGATTCAATAACTTGCAAAGAAATGTTATTTGAATTGGATAAACTGTCAATTTTAAATGTTAAACTGACTATATTTTCACACACATTGGGCAGAATTTTAATCCTGAAATGAAAGTGAGTTTGGAAGCAGGCAGGTAGCTTTTCATTATTGGTTGGTGGGTCACAGTCTGTTTACATGTTCCCACTGCTGGGCTATTTTGAGGAAAACACAGTAAAAAGGTCTCACAACACTAGGTTGAAGTCCAACAGGTTTATTTGATAGCAAAAGCCACTAGCTTTTGGAGTGCTGCTTCATCGTCAGGTGAGTGGGAGTTCTGATTACAAACAGGGCATATAAAGACACAAACACAATTTACAAAATAATGGTTGGAATGCGAGCCTTTACAGGTAATCAAGTCTTAAAGGTACAGACAATGTGAGTGGAAAGAGGGTTAAGCACAGGTTAAAGAGATGTATATTGTCACCAGCCAGGACAGTTAGTGAGATTTTGCAAGTCTAGGCAAGTCATGGGGGGGTTACAGTGCCATGGACCCAAGATCCTGGTTGAGGCCATCCTCATGGGTGCGGAACTTGGTTATCAGGCTCTGCTTAGTGACTCTGTGTTATTGTGTGTCGTGAAGGCTGCCTTGGAGAACGCTTACTTGAAGATCAGAGGCCGAATGCCTGTGACTGCTGAAGTGTTCCCCAACAGGAAGAGAACACTCTTGCCTGGTGATTATTGAGCGATGTTCGGAGTGAATACTCCAATTAGGAATGGAGAGGGGAGGGGACCCCCTGAGGCCCAAGGAGATTGGTGGGAGGAGATTTATTGGAGCTCTGATCAGGGTGCCCTGATTTCTAAGCAGCCAGGTTTGCAGGTTTAATCCCCATCCACCCCTATGACACCATGAATTGTGTCTATTGGTTTTTTTTTGGCCAAGTGTGGTAGAATCTGGAGAGAAAACTGACATTCTCGCCAGAAACCAGTTCAAAGCAGCTGCGCAGGTTGAGGCCGTGGTTAAGAAGGCGTATGGTGTACTGGCCTTCATCAATCGAGGAATTGAGTTTAGGAGTCGAGAGATAATGTTGCAGCTATATAGGACCCTGGTCAGACCCCACTTTGTCTGACCCCAGTACTGTGCTCAGTTCTGGTTGCCTCATTACAGGAAGGATTTGGAAACCATAGAAAAGGTGCAGAGGAAATTGATGTTGCCTGGACTGGGGAGCATATCTTATGAGGATAGGTTGAGGGAGCTCAGCCTTTTTTCCTTGGAGAGACGAAGGATGAGGGGTGACCTGATAGAGGTGTATAAGATGGTGAGAGGTATTGATCAAGTCAGAGGCTTTTTCCCAGGGCTGAAATGGGTGCCATAAGTAGGCACAGGTTTAAGGTGCTGGGGAGTAGGTACAGAGGAGATACCAGGGGTAAGTTTTTCATTCAGAGGGTGATAGGTGCATGGAATGGGCTGCCAGCAATGGTGGTGGAGGCAGATGCGATAGGGTCTTTTAAGAGACTTTTACATAAGTACATGGAACTTAGTAAGATAGAGGATTATAAGTAAGCCTAGTAATCTCTAAGGTAGGGACATGTTCAGCACAACTTTGTGGGCTGAGGGGCCTGTGTTGTGCGGTTTTTTTTTCGATGTTTCTATGTTTCTAAACAACACTGCCATTTTTTAGTACAAAATTGCCCCTTAACTCTGTTTCCCTCCTGCATATTTCCAACATATTCTGTTTTTATTTCAGATTTTCAATGTTTGCATTTTTTTTCTACGTTTGCAATGTTAATGGAAATATAAATTCTTGATTTTAAAACTATTCAGCAAAGTAAATACATGCACAGTACTATTTTATGGGTTTCTATTTTTGATGTAGAAATTGTAAGAAGTATTGTACTTGATCAATATGAAGTTTGGCATACATGTCTTGAACTTTTGTACTTTAATATTTCAATTTAAGAAGCCAAAATTAAAAAAAAAGTCAGAATATTTATTTGGATTTGTTGCATACAATCTTTTCCCGCTTTGAATATGTAACTAGAAGACATGGTGTAAAAATAACAGAAAAACAATGAGTTGATATTGAAAAAAGGTTAAGAGAACTTAAAAACAGGAAGTAAGGGATACATAATTTAAAAATCTTAAGATAATGCTTAGAATACATATTCCTAATAGCTACAGTCACAATAACATTATCATTGCAAAGTGAATCTTTCATTGAATACTCTGTCAATCATTTGCTGGAGTTTGTCATTCTGCAGTGATGCTATCAGAATAATTATTGAGTCTTCTATGTCCTGTGGTATATTATTGTCATTCAACTGAAACCATTATATATGTTAAAAGTGTAAGCCTGTGATTTAATTGCAGCACTTTTGATCATATCTTCTGTACTCTCTCCCAACTACCCGTAATCTATATTATTCAACATGATATTAATACATTGTTTCCTTTTGTGACAACAAACAAACTTAAAGACATTTCAGATTCATTTACTCACTTCCATTACAGTCTTTCATAGAAACAAACATTCATAAGATCCATTTAATTTAGTTCTAAAGAATGACAGTTAAAAACTGTCAAGCATTCAACAGTGCTAATTAACATTTTTCTGCACAAGTAAGTATGTACTTAGTACTATTAAGATGATTTTCTGTAATGATTGTAATCAGTTTTTTAAACATTACAAAGATTTTGTAAAATAATATGTCAGAGCATTTTGGTAAACGTTTACTTTGTGTTTTTCCTGATATCCACCAGGCCAATGGAAAGTTGCCATCTACTTATTGCCAGTGCTGCCGCCGGCCAACCAGCAGTTATTCTCCAGCTATGCTAGATCCTCAATCTTTCCCTTTGACTATTTAAGAAAAAGGTTATTAATCAGAAATCTGTAGGCCCATAGAAGTCAACATGTTTGCAGGAGCACAAAGAAAGATCACCGCTAATTAGAAATATATTAAACCAAGTGCGAGCCATTTTCAGCTGGAATAATGTCCAAATCTTGTCTTCTGGCTGTGTTGATTGGCCAGTTTCTGGCCTTTGAGAAGCTTCGGGGTAAATCAGTTGACCAGAGTGTCTGATATTCAGAGTGACAAAGGTAGGTTGTCTTGAGGAACTGCTGGGAAAGAGGATTTACCACAGCTTCTTGTCACTCCGAGTGACGGAAGCAAGTTTCTGTTAAGATGCTTCTAAGGAATCACATTGCTCATTTCACATAGGGTGGATGTATTTTGAAGTTCCAGTGATAGGGTGGACAGCAAGTCTGGAACATGCACTTGTTGGCAGTGAGACCAGCTTGGGCAAGTTTAACACAGACAGCCTCCTAATTGGCTGCCTGTGGGTCTACCATCCAATTAAGGATGGCAGAGAGGCTCCTGATGCTGCCAGCCTAGTTAGAAATCTAGCAACTTCGAAACTTCAGCAGCATGGCTAGGAGAAGTAACTACTGCTGAAGCAAGCAGGACACCTTGAGCCTCGAGCATGCAAATGAATAAAAATTGTAGAAATTCAAGGGTCTGAAAATTGGAGGGCAAAATCCTTCAGGGAGATAGTTGGAACTCTAGCATCTTTCTTGCCCTTTCTGCCTTCCTGCCCGCAATCCCTTCTTTGAACCATCGAGCCTCTGATGCATCCCCTGGCCCCCAAGGCTACTGCAGGGGATCCGCCTCCATTAAACTGGTGGACTCACCTGTGGCAAAATGTCGCCGTTTCCAGCAACAGAACTGTGTTCAGGAGCTGACTCGATACGACTTCCTGCAGTTTAGCAACATAATCCTCATCTGAACACCATCACTCCCCTCTCATGCCAAAGACTGGTAAAATGCGGCCCCTAGACTCACCGAGATAAATCAGTGTTTCATCAGTGATCTCAGGGGAACAAGAGGGGAAGGTTTTAAAAACCTTGGAATTACCCAAGATAGTTGGAATTCTAATATGGAACCAGCTTCAAAGTTGCAGAAACAGATGGAGCAAAAACCTGGGCTGGAATTTCTTAAGGTGAAGGTTTTCAAAGCAGTTAATTCAGTGAAACTTCACAGTTACAGAATCAAAGAATCCCTACAGTGCAGAAGGAGGCCATTTGGCATCAACCACAATCTCACACAGACCCTATCCCCATTACGCATTTAATCTACCTAGTCCCCCTGACACCAAGGGGCAATTTAGCATGGCAATCCACCTAACCCGCACAGCTTTGGCCTGTGGGAGGAACTCAAAGCACCCAGGAAGATACCTACACAGACAGGAGGAAAATGTGCAAACTGCACACAGACAGTGACCAAGCCGTGAATTGAACCTGGGTCCCTAGTGTTGTGAGGCAGCAGTGCTAACCACTGTGCCATCGTGCCATCCCACAAAACAACAAAAAATATCTAACTAATAATTCATAACTAATTTATACCCATTGTTTTGTCCATTGTGGGGCAGTTCTGTTATTATAATCTAATGAATCTTTTCCCATTCTATGGGGTAGAGGCATTGGAGAGTGAGAAAACAGACTACGTTGAAAGCAAAATAATTATATGCATAAATTGTAACTAATTTTTAATACAGAAAAAAACACCTGTATTAAAGGGAGTTCATGGAAATTTTTATAACACTGGAAGCGACCTCATAAACAAAAGGTTTAATCTGAGACTCTTCAAAGAACACTTTTCATTTAATCAATAAAAAAAGTTAATTTACTGGTGGATATGCAACAAAAGGATGGCTCCCATTTCTGTATTAGATTTGAGGTATGACTAAACTATCAGAAGTTATACCTGAAGTCAGAATCTTTTACAGTACTGAAGGGTTGGCTATTTGGCACACGATATGGAGATGCCGGTGTTGGATTGGGGTAAACACAGTCAGAAGTCTCACAACACCAGGTTAAAATCCAACAGGTTTATTTGGTAGAAAAATCCACTAGCTCCTTCGTCAGGTGAGTGGGGTTCTGTTTACAAACAGGGCATATGAAGACACAAACTCAATTTACAAAATAACGGTTGGAATACAAATCATTATAGGTAATCAAGTCTTAAAGTACAGACAATGTGAGTGGAGAGAGAGCATTAAGCACAGGTTAAAGAGATTGTCTCCAGAGTGAGATTTTGCAAGCCTAGTCAAGTCGCGGGGGTTATAGATAATGTGACATGAACCCAAGATCCCAGTTGAGGCCATCCTCATGTGTGCAGAAGTTGGCTATCAGTCTCTACTCAGCGATTCTACATTGTCGTGTGTCGTGAAGGCTGCTTTGGAGAACGCTTCCCCAAAGATCAGAGGCCAAATGCCTGTGACTGCTGAAGTGTTCCCCAACAGGAAGAGGACGCTGGTGCCTGATGATTGTTACTCGTTCTCCAAAATTGCCTAATGATTGTCACTCATTCTTCAAAGCAGCCTTCGTGACACATAAACCTGTTGGACTTTAACCTGGTGTTGTGAGACTTCTTACTGTATCTGGCACATGGCATTGCAATTATTGCCCTGGCTGATACAAGGAATCCTATTATTTCTTCAGTATTAGGATATGAAGACTGAACATTGTGCAGAACCATGAGTGAAAAGATCCACTATGATCCAAAATGAGTACATGATTCAGTTAAGTACCTCAACTAAAATTGTACTTCAAGCACAAATTGAAAAACTGGTTCTTCATACCTTTCAATCATAGGAGTTTAAGTTTTTTTTTTGATGTGCTGAAGAAATAAATATTTTAAGTGAGAGAATTGTGCATTGACACCAGTACCAATCAGATTCTTATTAAATAGTTATTATTTAAAGCTACTAATCCCAACAGTATGTTTAACTTCAGTATTCAGTTGCATTTGTTACTTCTCAGATAATGAAACTGTCGGTGCCCACATGCAGGGAAACTTGGACAATGTGCAGGTTTGGGCTTAAGAGTGAAAAGTAACATTCATGGCTCACCAAGTGCCAGGCGATGATCATCTCCAACAGGAGGATTCTTAACCACCTCCCCTTAACAAAATCTTTGACAAGCTCCCCAGTTCCAACATCTTGGGAGTCATAACTGACCAGGAACTTAACTGGACCAGTAACAACAATACTGTGGCTGTAAGACCAGGCGACTCTCCTTGTGACTCTTAAGCCTTTCCATCAAGCACAAGTCAGGAATGTGGTGGAATACTCTTTACTTGCTACGATGAATACAGCTCCAACAATATTCAAGAAGCTCAGCACCATCCAAGATAAAGCAGTCACTTAATTGGCACCCCATCAACAACAATAAACATTCACCTCCTTCATCACTCATGTACCATGCTTGCAAATTGCACTGTATCAACCCACCAAGGTTACTTTAACAGTTCCTAAATCTGTGACTTCTACCACTTAGAAACACAAGGGCAATAAGTGCATGTTGACAGTACCATCTGCAATTTCACCTTCCTGTCACACATCATCATGATTTTTAAATACATTTATTCATCATCACTGAGTCAAAAATCCTAGAACTCCTTATCCAAAAGGTACTGTGGGAAGACATTCACCACACAGTCTTCAAGAAGTCAGCTCATCATCACCTTCTTAAGAGCAATAATTGCTGACATTGCTAGTGATGCCCAAATCTCATGAAGAATAAAAGTAGCTGACTCCAAAGGAACAGAGGTAAAGGTTATTTTATCTATAATTCATTGCTATTTATACATTATTTGACAGGACAACTACCATCATCTTGACTGAACAGTGCTTTAATTGATCCTTTGGAGAATGCAGAGATAACACTGTTTTATGTGAGCATATTCTATAACTATATGAATACAAAGTACAATCCCAGAACTGTAGGAAGAAGAAAAGGTAAACTATAATTTTAAGAAATTAGCACGCACATAATACAAATAGAAAAAAAATGGAAAAATATGACTTGAGAATTTAAAACTAAATATAAATACCTGCAGGTATCTAAATCTCCCATGTGAAGTTTAACAAAATAAGTTGAGTTATTTTGAATCATCAGGTGAAGTTCTTTCTACGAACAATTTGTAATCGACCATTAGGATTTGTTAAAGAAATCCCTGTGTGCATAATCCTGAGAGGTCAAATATTTGTTAATACATGTTGGAAGATTATAGAAAAGTGAAGAAAGGCATATTTTCAAACATAGCTTTCCGTTTGGAAAGAAAAATATTCACATCTCACAAAGCTATTAGTGTCTGTCAATCAAAGTACATTTGAAAAAGTCTGATTGCCTTTTGTATCTTATGGAATTGTGCAGTGTTATATGCAGGTAACTTGAGGTATTTCTTCCTCTTGATCCAACTGCCCATCATCCAAGTCTCTGAAAATATCATCAGTGAGAGACACTCCAGAAATGTCTCCGTATTGATAGGATGGCTCTTGGATCCGGAAATTTCTTTCTGAAGTAGGACAAAAATCCTCAGGACACTCAGTTTCTGAAGGCTTGGTTTTATAGGTGCTCACACCCACATTTCTGTTCCAGTTTTTGCTTTTTTCATTGGCTTTTGCTTGCTGCGTAGACTTTTTCTGTAAATAAGAATCAATAAAGTGGCTTGCAGAATTGAAAAGAATACTGAAAAAAATGATCTATTGTGGATAATTAAACCAAATGAGATTGAATTCTCACACAAACTTTGGGGAAATCACAGAACTGACCTTTAATGATGACTTTTCAACCTAAACATATTAAGCAGTTTATCTCCTCATCCACTGCTAATATTTCTTTTCCATGCCTCCTAATATGCAGTTTCCCATTCAGAAGGGTGGACAGGCTATCTGTTCCCAAGCTTCTGCCATTAAACTTACTCTGATTATCTGTAAGTGCACATGGGTGGAATCTATATTACCATTTAAAGGGAGTTGAAACAGCAGAATAACAAAGAAAAAAGAACAACACAGCACGGGAAACAGGCCCTTCAGCCCAATGAGCCCGCACTGCCATTTTAACATTGTGAGTTCCCTCTTCCACCCATGACCTTTGTCTACACTTATGGCATTCCATATTGGAAACCAGATTGAGGGAAGACTAATTTAGGGACAATTTGTTACACCAATCAGTCACCTTTGGGGTGTGGGAGGAAACCAGAGCACCCGGAGAAAACCCACGCAAGTACAGGGAGAATGTGCAAACTCCCGCAGACACCGGCCCAAATCCATGTATCTGCACAGCAAACAATGATAGTCACTGAGCTGTCGTGTTGCCCATCAGCTGGTCCAGTTTAAGCATACACTCACGACGTGAAGCACTAGGCAACTCTCGAAACAACCAAGAGCAGCCCTCGCACGACCCGCCGCGTGTATGCCCCTTGTTGGACAACAAGGTGGACCGAAGCACCTGTGGATTAAAAGAGAAAAAATTACAGGCTATAAGAGAAGGGATTTAGAATAGGATTACATAATGAGAGAAGATCAGTATCTGACCTATAGGCTTTTGGGAGTTCTGTGTCTACTTTGAGAAATGGTGTAAAATGTCAGATTGACCAAATCTTGCTTTAAAATAGCTTTAAAAGCTATTTAAAGGTAATTAAGATGAATCAGGAATGACTCCCAGCCTACAAAGGATATACTGCAGAAAAACAGCTCTGTTTGGGAGAAAGAAAGTGCATTTGCTGGGAGTCATTCCTGTTCTTATTTTGTTCATCTTTGCACTTAAAGACACTACTACCTTAGGTGAATACACTTTACTTGTTTAAAACACTCAGCTTTAATCTATTTGTCTACTTGTCTACTGGGTCCTAGGATCCTAGGTGATAGAGCTGCTGCTTAACTGGCCTTGCAAAATTTCACATGATGATAGGTGTGTACACCTTCTAGGCCCTCAACGATCAGCAAAGTGAGAAAAGTGCCTAAAAGGACAATGGGCAGGGATTATGGTGCTTTGTTTTGTTGGAGTTGCCCAAAGGGCAAACTTTGACTGAAAACCATGCATGCAATTGATTATCAGACATTAATGGAGGAAATCCTGACCTCAACTGCAGTGGCTCCCACAGTTATAGTTGTAAGTTTTAAGCTTGGGTTTATGAGGTGGGGAAACATCTGAGACTACAGATTTAGGACTTTATACACCTGGTCTGGCCTGGCAATGATTACAGCCCAAGACAATTAAGTAAGTGTAGATTGTGGGGCTGGACTAATTCATCTGAGCTCTACCCTAAACATCAGGAGGTGGTTCAGACAAGGAAAGCTGATGGACTTTCAGGAGTTGGTGGCTGTAGCAGAATAACATCTAGCAGAGGAGGAACTGGCTCATAATTCAATAAGATCAAGGTTGATATGATTGTGATCTCCATCTTCTGTCTGTCTCCCCGCATCCCCCCCCCCAAATAACCTCCTGAACTGTAGGGATTCTATATGCGGTACCGTAGACATAGACAGAGAAGCAGAATTACGCCACTTGGCCCATCGAGTCTGCTCCACCAATCAAACATGACTGATATTTTTCCCATCCTCATTCTCCTGCCTTTTCACCATAACCCCTGATCCCCTTATTAATCAATAAACTATCTCTGTCGTAAAGACACAATGGCCTGGCCTCTACAGCCTTCTGCAGCACAGCTCCACAGATCTACCACCCTCAGGCTGAAAAAATTCCTTCTCATCTCTGTTTTAAAGGATCATCCCTTTAGTCTGAGGTTGTGCCCTCTGGTTCTAGTTTTTCCTAATGATGGAAACATCCTCTCCACATCCACGCTATCCAGGCATAGCGGTATCCTTAAGTTTCAATAAGATCCCTCCTCATCCTTCTAAACCCCTTGAGTACAGACCCAGAGTTCTCAACCATTCCTCATATGACAAGCTCTTCATTCCAGGGATCATTCTTGTGAACATCCTCTGGACCCTTTCCAAGGCCAGCACATCCGTCCTTAGATACGGGGCCCAAAACTGCTCACAATACTGCAAATGGGGTCTGACCAGAGCCTTACACAGCTTCAGAAGTTAAATCCTGATCTTGTATTCTAGCCCTCTCGACATGAATGCTAACATTGCATTTGCCGACTGAACCTGCACATTAATCTTAAGAGAATCTTGAACAAGGACTTTCAAGTCTCTTTGTGCTTCTGATTTTTTAAGCATTTTCCATTTAGAACATAGTCTATGACTCCATACCTCCTTCCAAAGTGCACAACCTCACATTTTTCCACATTGTATTCCATCTGCCACTTCTTTGCCCACTCTTCTAATCTGTCCAAGTCCTTCTGCATCTTCCCTGCTTCTTCGATACTACCTGTACCTCTACATATCTTGTACCATCTGCAAACTTAGCAACAGTGCCTTCAGTTCCTTCTTCCAAATCATTAATGTATAATTGTGAAAAGTTGTGGTCTTAGAACTGACCCCTGAGACACTCCACTAGTCATCGGCTGCCAACCTGAAAAACCCCCCTTTTCCCCCCCACTCTCTGCCTTCTGCCAGTCAGCCAATTCTCTATTCATGCCAGGATCTTACCCTTAACACCATGGGCTCTTAACTTATTATGTGGCACCTTGTCAAAGGCCTTCTGGAAATCTAAATAAATCATGTCCACTGGTTCTCTTCATCTAACCTCCTTGTTACCTCCTCAAAGAACTCCAACAGATTTGTCAGACACGACCTCCCCTTGATAAAGCCTTGCTGACTCAGTCCTATTTTATCATGCACTTCCAAATATTCTGCAATCTCATCATTAATAATGGATTCTAAAATCTTGCCAATAGCCAAAGTCAGGCTAACATAAGAAATAGGAGCAGTAGGCCATCCAGCCCCTCGAGCCTGCCCCGCCATTCAATAAGATCATGGCTGATCTGTCGTGGCTCAATTCCACTTTCCCGCCCTCTCCCCATAACCCTTAATCCCCTCTCTTATCAAAAACCCATCAACCCGCGTCTTAAAAATATTTAGCGAGGCAGCCTCCACCACTTCAACGGGCAGAGAATTCTAGAGATTCACCACCCTTTGAGTGAAGAAGTTCCTCCTCAACTCCGTTCTAAACTGCCCCCCCTTTATCTTGAGGCTGTGCCCCCTAGTCCTACTATCCTTTCTGAGCGGGAAGAGTCTCTCCACCTCTATCCTATCCATCCCATTCATCATCTTATACGTCTCAATGAGATCTCCCCTCATTCTTCTAAACTCTAACGAGTACAAGCCTAGTTTATTCAGCCTCTCCTCATAGCTCAACCCCCTCAACTCCGGTATCAGCCTAGTAAACCTCCTCTGCACTCCCTCCAAGGCCAAAATATCTTTGCGCAGGTGCGGCGCCCAAAACTGCACACAGTAATCCAGCTGCGGCCTCGGCCTATGATTTCCCACCTGCTGCTTCCCTCCTTCTTAAACAGCGGCGTTACAAGTCCTCTGGGACCTCCTTGCCTCCAGTGATTCCTGAAAGATCACCAGTAATGCCTCCACAATTTCCTCAGCTATCTCTTTTAGAAGCCTGGGGTGTAATCCATCTGGTCCAGGTGATTTATCCACCTTCAGACATTTCAGTTTCCCCAGAACCTTCTCCTCAGTGATGGCCACTGCACTCACCTGTGCCCCCCGATTCTCCTGGAGCTCTGGTGACTTCCACCGTGAAAACCAATGCAAAGTAACTATTTGGTTCCTCTGCCATTTCTTTGTTTCCTATTATTACTTCTCCAGCCTCATTATCCAGTGGTCCAATGTCTAATTTTGCCTCTTTCTCATCTTTTATATATTGAAAAAAAACTCTTTTTATCTTCTTTTATATTACTAGCTTTCTCATCTCCCCCCTTATTGTTTTTTCAGTTGTCCTCTGCTCACTTTTAAAGGCTTCCCAATCCTCTGGCTTCCTACTAATCCTTGCCACTTTGTATGCTTTTTCTTTTCCTTTTATGCAGTCCTTGATTTCCCTCGTCAGCCATGGATACCTCATCTTCCCCTTAGCATGTTTCCACAGTGGGACAGTGGTTAGCACTGCTGCCTCACAGTTCCACGGACCTGGGTTAAGTTGCCCCTTAGTGTCCTGGGATATGTAGGTTAGAGGGATTAGCGGGGTAAATATGTAAGGTGATGGAGATAAGCTCTTGGTAGGATTGTTGTTAGTACAGACTTGATGGGCTGAATGGCTTCCTTCTACACCTTAGAGTTTCTATGAACCTCGACTCCCTTATCAAAAATCTATCTAACTCAGCCATGAATGGATTCAATGACACAGCCTCCACTGCTGTCAGGGAAATAAAATTTCACAGACTAACAATCGTCAGAGAATTTTTTTCCCTCTTCCCTTGTAAAATGGAGACCTCTTAGTTTTAAACAGTGTCTCCTCATGCTAGAATAGCCTCTACTCTATAAGTGCCCCACCAAAGTAGAATTCCAACATGACTGGCACAGTGTGGGGGATGGGTGGTGAACAGGCTAAAACAATGTCTATACTTTCTCTAGAGTATACATCAATGCCAGACTGAAATATTCCATGGAATTGCACTCAATATCCCATTTACTGTTCCGATTTCAAGCCTCCATCGTCTACCCTCAATTAATTCTAATATGATGCATCCCACTAGTTACTGTCCTATTCTAGTCACGAGTCCTGGAGAAATCTTGTAGTCCAATAAAGTATTCTCATATCATATCTTTAAAACAGAAATCATACATTTCTATTTGATTCCAAGCATTAACATGTTTTGATTGCTTGTTCTTTATGTTAGATTACATCATTTTTTAAAAACCACACTTCTCACATCTCAGAACTGTCCCAATTCAACCATCAGTGTTGTTGGGCTGGGAGATTTCTATTAATTCTTCTCTTCTTCAAACTAAATTTTGGGGACAATCTTACCTTCTCGTCCCACTTGTCAATGGGTGGGGTGAGCCAGTAAGGACATGAGAGAAGCATAAATTGGGTTTGCGCCAGATTTCTCGCCCCTTGTAATCTTACAAGTGGATATTAAATCCCACTTAAATGTGGATTTAATATGCTGATCCCGCCTGTTCAATATCTTGATTCCATCTCAATGTTCCCTCAAAGTTCATGTATCCCGCTGGATTATTACTCTTCATCTCTACCTGTAGTAATCTGCCCGTTTGTTGGGAACAGCAGGCTTTCCCATTGGGTCCTCCTAGTATCCGAAACCATTTTCAATCTTCCCATGTTCAGAGTCTGTACTGCTGTGTGTGGGATCACTTCCCCCAATGGTTTGTCACTTTAACTGCCCATGTTGCAGTTAATCCAAAGATTGAATACATCTGGTTAATCCCACAGCCCTGTTGATTGTTTGTTAAAGTAATAAGCTCCAGGTCACTTATGATCGCCATGTTATTGGGTCCCTGCGGCAGTGTAGTAATCCCCATTATTTTGGGAGTATACGTGAAATGCAAGTCAAATCTGGAATTCCCAATGCTAGTACTATTGCTAGGAGTTTTTTAAAGACAGGTGAATTTAATCTCACCCCTCCATTCATTCTGCCTGTTGTAACTCCTCACGAGGTTTCCCCTCTCAATTTCACTAGATTTCAATTTGGGTTGACTATTGGCTATAGAGTCTATAAATCTATAAATAAATTCTCCTTGTTGAAGCTACTGCAAATCTTGTTCCACTTGTAGTCACCTGCAAAGCAAACCATAAAAGATCCATTCTGCATGGCCCACAATGGGTTAATTCATCTGGACGTATCTTGCAATTCAAAAATTTCAAGTCTGTAACTCCCAATTCTCACAAAACTCTAAATAAATCTTCAGCTGTGATCCGATAACATCAACTAGTTTGAAAGGGATGGAGTAAAAATTCTCAGATGGACATCCTTGCCACCTTTCTTTTGTTTTAATTGAACCAGAACATAGTCATTTTCAATTCAACAATCTCTCCATTCAAACATTTTCCCCAGTATCCAATCTCATTCCAAATTATGTCTCTTCAAACCTGATGATGTTTTCACCCATGATTGGTCATAATAATTTAAAATATTCCAAATTAAAACTATCTCATTCTCATATGTATGAATTTGCAAATGGATTAAAATTCCCAAATGTTTATCAAAATATTAGTCTCCCCTCAATCTGGTTTCCACTGTGGAATGCCATTAGCATAGACAAGGGTCATGGCTGGAGATGGGACTCAATGTTGACATGGTGGCGTGGGCTCGTTGGTTTCCGTCCTTTATATCCTGGAATCATGATTCTGGCCAGTAAACATGATTCCAGATTCATAACTTGAAAAGAAGACTTTATTAATGAGACTTCCTTTTTTTTTAGCTGTTTGACTTAAATCACAATATCAGAAAAAAGGCATTAAAATTTGAAGCATACAATACACATGTATCATCCATCACAAACAGAGAAACATAGCAAGGGCCTTAAAACAACAACCACCAAAATGAATTTTGTTGGTGTTCTAGTAGTTCTGTTTTTAAACTTACAATGCCTATAATTAAAGTTAGGATAAATAAACATCACCCATAACGATTCTCACAACTTGTAAATTTCAAGTAATTAATTTTCAGCACTCTCTTGCAGCTATAATGTCTTAAACGCACGACAAGCTCACATTCCCTTACTTAAAAGACACAAGATCTTCCATCATTATAACTGAACTTTTTAATTCCATTTAAAGCAATTTCTAGGGGCTGATTTAATAATCCCAAACACATGATCACCTACTAAATATCTGTTCTTTATCTGGGGATGATGTGATAACACAATAAATTGTTGTGTTTCATTAAATCAACAATTAAACCTTATTTAAAAGAACATGGATGCACATATTATCATAGGCACTCAAATCTCCAGGGAATAGAAAAGCTAATGGTCTGTGGACATGACTAACTTTGCTGGAGAATCTAAAGGGTTTGGGAGTGAGTGGAGAGAACGTGACATACAATTGCAACATTTCACGTAATTTAAAAAACATCTCCAACGACAAAACTCAATTTTAAATTTTGAAAAGTTCACCTTGGGTCATTGCCAAACTGCCTCTGACCCTGACAATGTGACAGAAACTTACAGCTGCTTGCATCAGATGAATTATAATTCGCCTTCCAAAGGAATTCTACAAATTCTGATCCTATGACTAACAGACCAGAGAACTGATGCAAGAACTGTTTAACACAAAGCTGTGTTTCATTTACAACCTAAGTTTTTTAAAATTAGTTTTGTTAGGGCTGAGTACCTCCTGAAAGAACATTTGTCTCTTTGTGATATTAAAAGGCACTATTACGATGCTCCTTATCTGGCTGTCGTTGTGCTGTGCTTCCACCACTTGGATAAAGGGCTATGGTTGCCACAAGATTAAGGCTTGTTGCTGTTGCAAATAAATTATGAAGTGGCTGCATCTGTCCTGTCACTTGCTTGAGCCTCCCAAAAGTTTTTCCTGTGCAGCAGAGGGTTGGAAGGAATCCATCCTTGTTTTTGTATTTTCTCAATTAGCTTATAATATTTTCAGGCTATGTGGAGGAACATTCCGCCTTTTGACGCCATGGCTTGCGATTTCTCTAACTGCTTTCATGCTACGATACTCTGACTGCTCTCGGCTCATGGGACAACTCTACAATTTAGAATCATAGAATCCTACAGTGTACAAGAAGGCCATTCGGCCCATCGAGTCTGCATCGACCACAATCCCACCCAGGCCCTAGACCTCTGACACTAAGGGGCAATTTAGGAACTTCATTTCCCCCTTCTCCCTCACAGTATGCTGACTGCTCTCAGCTTGCCTACGGTTCACTGACCACTTTCAGGGAAACTTGACAACTCAGGTGCTTTGTTTGCCACTTACCCCCTTGGTCTGGTCCACTTGTGGTTTGGATCAGTTCTTTGAAATGGGCCGCTGATATACTACAGCACTCAGTCAAGTGTATAATTAAAGATAATGGCTGGAATTCTCCCAAAAGTGTCTAATTTGCTTGAAAACCGGAGTAAACCAAGCTGGCTTTTTCAGTCGGAGTTTCAAAAGGAACATCCCAAAGTCTCTGCACTGCAAAGTGCACCAGCTTGATACACTCCAGAATTCGGGGGCAGAGCCTATCCCCAGCAGGCAACATGGCGCTGAGCAGGCCACTGAGCATATGCCAATCTGTCAGTGCTGAGATCAGTGCATGCACAGTGGCCCCATACTGCCAGTCCTTCACTCCCCACAGCAGCCTGACCATGTTCCAGCCTAGTCTCCACCCCCCCATGAAGCCCTGTACAATGGAAGCATTATTTCCTTACTTTATTATTATTCCTTACTTGCATTATTTCCTTACTTTCGTATTCATTTCCCTTGCAACAAACAATAACATTCAATTAGCTTTCCTAATTACTTGCTTTATCTACATAACCTTTTGTGATTCACTAGGACACTCAGATCCCTCTGTACTTTAGAGCTCTACAATCTCTCACCTTTTGGATAAGGTGTTTTTTTTATTCATCCTGGACAATTTCACATTTTCCCACATTATACTCCATTTGCCAGATCTTTGCACACTCACTGAATGTATCTGTTCTCTTCAAAGTTAGGGGGCAATTCTCCTAATTTTTAGTGCGGCAGGCCGGGAGAATTGCTGTCAGCTGATTCATGGGATTCGCGCATGTGTTCCTGTCGCATGAGCATCTCCCAGCAAGGGATATCCGGTGTCATCTGATTCATGCTGCCCAGCGGGAATACCAGGTAAGTCATTTTAATCTAATGTAATTTGTATGTGATTAGTGGACCTGGCACTGAATTACCAGGCCCGCTAGCATCTCCCACCCCACCAGGAGCATTTCACTCCTGTGGGTTCAGACTAGCTCCCACTTTTGGGGAACTAGCAGGATGACCCCACTGGAGTGAAGGAGGGGGCAATCGGGACCCTCCAGGGGGCAGGCAGCGGGAGGGTGGTGCCCCCAGCACCACCCAAGGGACAAAGTGCCCATGCTCAGGCATGGAGCAGGTCCTGTCCCCTTGTTGGGACAGGACCTGTGGGAACTGGGCGTCCCACTGCTAATCTGCCATTGCAACCAATGGAGGCCGGAGAGAGGCCAGCGATTGTGCAGAGGGATGGTTGGGAGAGGAAGTTTGGGACTGACCGTGAATGGATGTGAGGGCTGTGATTGGTCCACGGGGGCGGGGGGTGTTGGGGGGCAGCACTCTGGGGGTCCCAGGCTGGCCAGCAATCTAGCTGGCCAGCAATTAGGAGGATAATTCGGGGCCACTGTGCATGCGCAGAGACCCTGAACTGTCAGTCTTTTGGGCAGGAATCGGCCTCGCCCCCTGAAATCTAACAATTAACACAGTGGTGGCCTCTGCATTGCACAGGCTGTGGGAGATTCTAGTGAGAACTCCCACAGAAAAAAACCAGTGTGATTTACTCCAATTTTCTCATGAATTTGACACTTAGGAACGTTTTTTGTCATCAGCAAATTTGGCAACCATCCCTAAAATTCCCTTATCCAAGTATTTATGTAAATTGAGGTCCTAGCACTGATCCTTCTGGCACACCACTTACTACATCTTGCCAAGCTGAAAAAGACCCATTCCTACGAGCTGTCTGCCTCTTGTTAGTCAGCCAATCTTCTATCCTGCCAATATGTCACCCTTAATAACATTTTATTTTCCACAATAACCTTTGTGGTGTCTTGTCAAATGCCTTCTGGAAATCTAAGTATAGTACATCCATCAGCTTCCCTTTATCCACAGCACAGATTATTTCCTCAGAGAACGCCAGTAAGTTGGTTAAGCATGCTTCCCCTTTCACAAAACTATGTAGCCTCTGCCTGACAGTCTTGAGCTTATCAAGTGCCCTGCTATAACTTTTTAATAATAGCTTCTAACATTTTCCCTACAGCAGATGTTAAGCTAATTGGCCCTGTAGTTTCCTACTTTCTGTTCTTTTTTTCTGAATAATTGTTATCTTCCAATTGAATGGGATCATTAGATTGGCAGCTGGTCATTCAGCCCACTGTGTATGCACCAGTCCTCCAAATGAGCAATTCCTTTAGTGCCATTCTCTTGCCTTCTCCCCATAACCCATAACAATCTTAATCTCTTCAATTGAACCTGCACCCATCAAACTCAGCGCATTCCAGACCTTCGTTACTTACTGCGTGAAAATGTTTTCTCTCATTTGTTACCCTCAGAGATGCCGCCTTGCAGATTAGACATTAATGCCTCCTCTGTTCTCTCCTTTAGATTAAAAGATCCCAGGCACTATTCATAGGGAACTCTCAGATATCATAGCTAATATTTACTGCTTTTTTGTCAATTAAGTTTTTAAATTCATGCCCTCTTGTCCTTGAGCCCTGTACAAGTGGAAACAGTTTCTCTCTATCTTCTCCCTTCAGACCCTCATAATTTTGAAATCCTCTATCAAATTTCCACTGACTTCTCCAAAGGAGACCGTCTTAATTTCTCCAGTCTAATAACTGAAGTTTCTCATCTCTGGAAACATTCTCACTCTCCAGTACCTTCACATGCTTCTGAAAATATGGCCTCAGAGTGGATGTGATACTCCAGTTGAGGGAAAATAATCCCTTTGCCTTTACACATTTAACATAACCTCCCTGCTCTTGTACTCAAAACTCCTTTGAATAAAGGTTAGAATGCTTTACTCTTTATTTGCCACTCTCTCAATTTGTCCTCCCATGCTTATTGACTTAGAGTCATAGAGGTTTACAGCATGGAAACAGGCCCTTTGGTCCAACTTGTCCATGCCGCCCAGTTTTTACTACTAAGCTATTTGCAAATGACCGCATTTGGCCCATATCCGTCTATACCAATTTTATCCATGCAACTGTCTAAATGCTTTTTGAAAGACAAAATTGTACCTGTCTCTACTACTACTTCTGGCAGCTCATTCCAATGTCTCTGCTACTACCTCTGGCAGCTCATTCACCATGCTCTGTGTGAAAAAACTGCCCCTCTGGACCCTTTTCTATCTCTCCCCTCTCACCTTAAAATTATGCCCTCTAGTTTTAGACACTGCTACCTTTGGGTAAGGATGTTGACAATCTACCTGATCTATGCCCCTCATTATTTTATAGACCTCTATAAGATCACCCCTAAGCCTCCTACGCTCTAGAGAAAAAAGTCCCAGTCTATCCAGTCTTTCCTTATAATCAAACTATCAAGTCTCGGTAGCAAAAGAGAAAATGCTGGAAAATCTCAGCACGTCTGGCAGCATTTGTAAGGAGAAAAGAGTCCAGACGCCCCTTTGTCAAAACTTTTAGCTTTTCTCTTTTGGTTTCAAATTCCAGCATCAGCAGTAATTTGCTTTTATTTAGTCCCAGTAGCATCCTAGTAATCTTTTCTGCACTCTTTCTAGTTTAATAATATGCTTTCTACAACTGTACACAGTATTCCAAGTGTGGCCTTAACAATGTCTTGTACAACTTCACAAAGACGTCCCAGCTCCTGCATTCAATGTTCTGACCAATGAAACCAAGCATGCCGAATGCCTTCTTCACCATCCGTCCACTTGTGACTCCACTTTCAAGGAGCTATGAATCTGTCCCCCTAGATTTCTTTGTTCTATAACTCTTCCCAACACCCTACTATTAACTGAGTAAGTCCTGTCCTGGTTCGATCTACCAAAATACATTACCTTGCATTTATTTAAATTAAATCTATTTTGTCTTTTAAAAAGCATTTAGAAAGTTACTTGGAAAAGATAGATATAGAGGGATATGGGCCAAACACAAGCTATTGGGACTATCTTAGTAGTAAAAAAAAGGTGGCATGACAAGTTGGGCTGAAGAGTCTGTTTCCATGCTGTAAACCTCTATGATTCCAAAATCCATCTGCCATTCATCAGTCCACTGGCCCAATTAATCAAGATCCTGTTGCAATCCTGTGGCACAATGGTTAACACTACTGCCTCTCAGAGTCAAGGATCCAGGTTCAATTCTGAGCTTGGGTCACTGTCTGTGTGGAGTTAGCACATTCTCCACGTGTCTACATGGGTTTCCTTCAGGTGCTCCAGTTTCTTCCCACTGTCCAAAGACATATGGGTTAGGTAGATTAACCATGCTAAATTGCCTATTAGTGTTGGGGGACTAGCTAGGGTAAATGTATGGGTTTAAGGGGACAGGGCCTGGGTGGGATTGTGATTGGTGCAGACCTGATGGGCCGAATAAGCTCCTTCTGCATTGTAGGATTCTAATGATTATCTTCATCACTGTCCACTGCTGGTCACAGGCCTCCAGCTTGAAGGATAAACCTCTACAACCACTATCTGTTGTCAAATCAACTTTGTATCCAATTGGCTACCTCACTCTGGGTCCCATGAGATTTAACATAGAACATAGAACATAGAACACTACAGCACAAACAGGCCCTTCGGCCCACAAGTTGCGCCGATCACATCATCACCTACCAACCTACAGACCTATCTATAACCCTCAATCTCATTAAACCCCATATACTCATCCAGAAGTCTTTTAAAAGACCCCAGCGAGTTCGCCTCCACCACCACTGACGGCAGCCGATTCCATTCACTCACCACCCTCTGAGTGAAAAACTTACCCCTAACATCACTTCTGAACCTCCCTCCCCGCACCTTAAATCTGTGTCCTCTCGTAGCGACCATTTCAACCCGGGGAAATAGCCTCTGAGAGTCCAGCCTATCTATTCCTCTCAACATTTTGTAAACTTCTATCAGGTCGCCTCTCAACCTTCGTCTCTCCAGGGAAAAGAGTCCCAGCTCCCTCAACCTAACTTCGTAAGGCATGCCTCCCAGTCCAGGCAACATCCTTGTAAATCTCCTCTGTACCCTTTCAATAGCTTCTACATCTTTCCTATAGTGAGGCGACCAGAACTGCACACAATACTCTAAATGAGGCCTGACAAGGGTCTTATAAAGTTCCAGCATTACCTCCCGACTCCTAAACTCAATCCCTCGATTAATGAAGGCCAGTACACCATACGCCTTCTTGACCACCTCCTCCACCTGCGAGGCCGATTTAAGAGTCCTGTGGACCCGGACCCCAAGATCCTTCTGCTCCTCAACACTACTCAGACTTCTGCCCTTGATAGTGTACTCGTTCATCCCGTTGGTTCTGCCAAAATGGACGACTACACATTTATCCGCGTTGAAGTCCATCTGCCACTTCTCCGCCCAGTCCTGCATCCTATCTATGTCCTGCTGCAACTTTTGCCATCCTTCCAGATCATCCACAACACCACCGACCTTCGTGTCATCAGTGAACTTACTTACCCATCCCTCCACTTCCTCATCCAGGTCATTTATGAAAATGACAAACAACAAGGGTCCCAGAACAGATCCTTGAGGCACTCCGCTGGTGACTGACCTCCATTCAGAAAAAGCCCCATCCACAACCACTCTCTGCCTTCTGCAGGCAAGCCAGTTCTGGATCCACAAGGCCAAAGGCCCTTATAAACTACGCAACCTTATAACCTTACGCAACAACCTACCATGCGGTACTTGTCAAAGGTACCTTGCTAAAGTCCATGAAGACACTAACTACACTGCCTCATCTATCTTCTTGGTTATCCCTTCAAAAAAACTCAATGAAATTCATGAGACATGATTTTCCACTCACAAAGCCACGCTGATGGTTCCTAATCAGTCACTGCCTCATCTAAATGCCTGTAGATGCTGTCTCTCAGAATACCTTCTAACAACTTACCCTATGCAAATATATACCCAGGTCCTTCTGTACCTGCAACCCCCTTCATTTTATCTTCCCTTTCTTGTTCTTCCTACCAAAATGAATCACTTCGTATTTTTCTGCAGGGAGATCATGCCGAACAAATTTGATTGAATTTTTTGAGGAGGTGACCAGGTGTGTAGACGAGGGTAATACAGTCAATGTAGTTTATATGGATTTCTGCAAAGCCTTTGACAAGATCCCAAATGGGAGACTTGTAAAGAAGGTAAATTCACATAGGATACAGGGTAATTTGATAAAGTGGATTCAAAATTGGTTCAGTTGTAGGAGACAGAGGGTGATGACAGAAGGCTGCTTTAGTTGACTGGAAGCCAGTGTCCCATGGTGTACCACAGGGATCTGTGTTGGGGCCCCTATTATTCATCACTTATATAAATGACATTGATGATTATGCGGGGTAGTAGGATTAGTAAGTTTACATAAAGATTGGACAGGTGGTTAACAGTGAGGTGGATTGCCTTGGACTACAAGAAGATACAGATGTAATGGTCAAATGGGCAGAAAAGTAGTAGATGGAATTTAACCCTGAAAAGTGTGAGGTCATATACTTTGGAAGGAGTAATTTGACAAGAAAGTACTCAATGAATGGACCTTGGCGTTTTTGTCCACAGATCTCTGAAAACAGAAGAGCATATTAGTCAGGGGTGAAAAAGGCATATGGGACACTTGCCTGGGATGGAACATTTAAGTAAAGAGAGGTTGCGTAGGCTTGAGCTATTTTTGTTGAAGCAGAGAAAACCGAGGAGTGACCTGATCAAGGTGTAGAAGATTATGAGAGACATGGACAGAGTGGATAAGGTTCAATTAAGGTTCCCTTAGTTGAAGGATCAGTCATGAGGGGACATGGGTTCAAGGTGAGGGGGATATGAGAAAAAGCTTTTGTTTTTACCCAGAAGGTGGTGATAGTCTGGAATGCGCTGCCTGGGATGGTGGTAGAGGCAGGTTGCTTCACATTCTTTACAAAGTGCCTGAATGAGCATTTGGTACGTCATAACATTCAGGGCTACGGGCCAAGTACTGGCAGATAGGATTAAGTGAGAGTTCAGATGTTTCTAATGTGTCAGTGCAGGCTCAATGCGCTGTATGCTTCTAAGAACCTTTCTTTAATGGCGTAGCTCTAATTTTAAGGTGATGTCCTCTTTGTCTTAGTTTCTTTATCTTTGTTTCTCTTTCTAGTTTATGTAAATACTCCCCAGAATGTACCCCTTGATGCCATGGTAACATCCTGGTGAAAGCAGAACAATTGTAAAGAATTACAATTGTAAAGAATTACAATGGGCGGCAAGGTAGCACAGTGGTTAGCACTGCAGCTTCACAGCTCCAGGGTCCTGGGTTCGATTCCTGGCTCGGGCCACTGTCTATGTGGAGTTTGCCCATTCTCCTCATGTCTGTGTTGGTTTCCTCCAGGTGCTCTGGTTTCCTCCCACAGTCCAAAGATGTGTGGGTTAGGTTGATTGGTGCAGTAGTGAATGGGTTAATGAACTTTGTGATACTTGGGAGAATGAAAAAAAATTGTGCAACTTTCATGCAGCTTGTTTTCATATATCTCAGATAGATACAAACTTTGTTTTCGTGTGCCCAGACAGAGAGGCTGCAGATGCCCTTGCTGTTGTACACAAGCTTATGATAGTTCAGAAATGTAGCTGACCCAGCTTGTATTTATGTTTGTGTCCTTAATTTCGTGGACTTTCGCCTAACATTGTGAAGCTTGCATGTCCTAAATATATATTCATATGTTTGTAGAACATAGAACATAGAACACTACAGCACAAACAGGCCCTTCGGCCCATGAGTTGCGCCGATCACATCAACACCTACCAATCTATAGACCTATCTATAACCCCCAATCCCATTAAACCCCATATACTCATCCAGAAGTCTTTTAAAAGACCCCAACGAGTTCGCCTCCACCACCACTGACGGCAGCCGATTCCATTCACTCACCATCCTCTGAGTGAAAAACTTACCCCTAACATCACTTCTGTACTTTCCTCCCCGCACCTTAAATCTGTGTCCTCTTGTAGCGACCATTTCAATCTGGGGAAATAGCCTCTGAGAATCCACCCTATCTATTCCTCTCAACATTTTATAAACTTCTATCAGGTCGCCTCTCAACCTTCGTCTCTCCAGGGAAAAGAGTCCCAGCTCCCTCAACCTAACTTCATAAGGCATGCCTCCCAGTCCAGGCAACATCCTTGTAAATCTCCTCTGTACCCTTTCAATAGCTTCTACGTCTTTCCTATAGTGAAGCGACCAGAACTGCGCACAGTACTCCAAATGAGGCCTGACAAGGGTCTTATAAAGTTGCAGCATTACCTCCCGATTCCTAAACTCAATCCCTCAATTATGTGTCATGTTCCAACATATTATATGCCATACAACTTATGAACATAGATTGTTACACCAGTCCCGTTAATTTTAACTTGTCTCGTCAGCCTGTATGTTAGCTAAGGGCTAATCACACATGTCAATTGCAGCTTTGAGATAACCATGAAGAAATGCCAAAGCAGCCATGTTCCCACGATGGAGGACAACCCACAGCCTGGGAAACTGCTGCGACCAAGAAGATGCACACGTAACTGAGGGGTATAAATGTATGCTCTTAAGTTGTGTTCGGGGAGAAGCCTGGGGAATCACTGTTAGGTACTAGGTGTATCTCCCAAAAGCTTTTGAATAAACTTGCTGTACTTTGACTCACAATTAGTCTCAGGGGTATCTTTACCTACAACAATTGGTGCCGAAGCCCGGGATCTGTTTATGGGTCCGGTTGAATGGCCACAACCAGAGCTCTGGAATAAATCACCGAATTAAAGGTCAAAGTACAGTGGGTGCAGTAGGTGCTTATCTGTGATGAAAGAGTGTGAGAGTGTGTGAGAGGTCTGAACTGAACATGTACGGACAAGGAGGCATCTGTCTTTATACTCATCCTTAGACCGGTTGTTAAGAGGGGTAGCCCCCCGACGCGAAGGTCAGAGTTTGAAATGGGTATGAAGGCTGGAGAAAGATGCCTGGGGTGTGATGTTCAGATGTGAGTAAGAAAGAATCTGTCTGAGTGATCACCGGAGTAGAAGGAAAATCATGGAACCCTACAGTGCAGAAAGAGGCCCTTTGGCCCATTGAGTCTGTATCGAACACAATCCCACCCAGGCCCCACCCCCATACCCCTACATATTAAACCCACTAATCCCTCTAACCTATGCATCCCTGGACTCTAAGGGGCAATTTCTTAGCACGGCCAATCAACCTAACCCACACATCTTTGGACTGTGGGAGGAAACCGGAGTAAACCCACGCAGACACGAGGAGAATGTGCAAACTCCACACAGACAATGAACTGAGCTGGGAATCGAACCCAGGACCCTGCAGCTATGAAGCAGCAGTGCTAAGCACTGTGCTACCGTGCCACCCTTAAAAGCTGGCTTAATAGTGTGAGCTTAAGGGTGTAAGCCCACGAGTGTAAGCGGTGGTACGGAGGGCACTGATCACCCCTGACAGGTATCACCGGACTCTGATAAGAGTGACCTAGGAGCGGGAGAGCGAGAAAGGAGAATAGAGGACTCCAGCTGGTGAGTATAAACTTATCGGTGCTATGGCGGGACAAGGACAGTGGGGACACGGGATCCCTGATAATCGAGTATATGATGGAGAGGGACAAATTCATTAAACAGATAAGGAAAGGGGATGGGATCCATCTCACCCGCTAGACCAACAATGGAAATGGTTGAAAAGGAAAGAAGGACAGAACTAAGAAAATTGGAGTTCTCTTAGTTTACCAATTGACTGGATTAATTGAACAGGTCTCAGTCTCGGGTAAAAAATGGACTGACGACACGGAGAGAATTAAAACGGAATCACAGATTAGAGCGTTAGAAAAGAGAAACCAGACAAAGAAGATAGCAGTATTGTTAATATATCAGTTAGCTGGACTAATCGAACAAGTAATCACTTCCACTAAGAAGTGGAGTGAGGATAAAAAAGATTAGGGCATTAGAATTCAGAGTAAGGGAACTGGAGAAACAAAACCTAGTGTTAGAAGATCACTGCAGGGGGACATTACCTCCCTACCCTGGCAGTATGACTGTGAAACTCACAGCGCCTGGGGGCGACTTTGATACTGAGGAGGAGGTCTGCGACTTTGCTCTGGTAACGAGGGGAGGAACAGTAAATAATCTCACTGACCAATTTAAATCCTTCACACCAGGGAAAAGACATCAAATCCTAGTGTCACTGGGAAAACTCCAGCCCTGGAGTGCAAATGCCAAATTTTGGTATTATAATCGTCTCACAAGATATTTATGGTATTAGATATAGTTAATGAGTTCTGGTCCATCCCCTCGAACTTTAACTCACGGGATAAATTTGTCTTCACAATAGGCGATAAGCAGTATACATGGACTGGACTCCCACAGGGATTCCGTAATAACTTGGTTGTATTGGAATGCCCTGCCTGCTGCGGTTGTAAATGCGCCTAGTTTGGGGGCGTTTAAGAGATCCGTGGATAGGTTTATGGACGAAAAGGGATTGGTTTAGGTTAGTGGGTCATTGTTTTTTAACTGGTCGGCGCAACATCGTGGGCCGAAGGGCCTGTTCTGCGCTGTAATGTTCTATGTTCTATGTATTTCACCAAGCAATGAGCAATTTCTAGAACAACTGGAACTCCCTAAAGGGAGCACAATCTTACAGTATGTAGATGATATTTTGATAGCCTTTGAAACTAAAGTGGAACTTCGATCTTGAAGCACTTAGAAGATCAAGGGCTAAAGGCAAATCTGGAAAAGGTCCAATTAGGAAAGGTGTTATATCTGGGACATTTAATATCCCAACGGATCAAGGAGTTGCCCGTGGACAGGAAAGCCACCATATAGTAAGTGCCTAGGCTGGTGACCATCTGAGGGGTAAGAAAGATTTTGGATTTATTTAATTATAGCTGCAACTTTATGCCAGAATTTGCTAAATTGGCTAAGCCAATGAGAAGGGCGAAGTGGGAGGCAGTGCTCCCCCCCCCCCCTTTCATTGTATGAGACATGAGAGAAAACCCCGCTGAAGGAAGGTTAGATGAAGGAAGACCACATACATGTGGGAATGTAGATGAGGGAGCAGAGGAAAGTAGAATAAGGGAGGTGTCCCTGGAGGCACCAGAGAAGACCCTGTTTGTGGATGGGTCACGGAAGTATATAGATGGGTCACCATGAATGGGATGGACCTACAAGTGGTCTGAATGGGAAGAGTAGAGGGAGATATGTCAGCACAAGTGGCAGAACTGGTAGCCCTGACATAGGCTTTTACTGAGTTGCTGGGAGAACATTTATACCAATAGTGGATATGTATTTGGAATTGTGCATGACTATATGACTGTTTGAGGGAGAAGGGGATTTGTCACAACATGACGCACCTAAATCAAACATGGCCAGATTTATTAGAGGCCAGTGAGCTCCCATCAGTAAAGGGTTAAAAAGGATCACGCAGGCTGACTCTGTATGGTAGAGAGAGAGAGAGAGAGAGAGAGAGGGCATAATTGTGCAATCGAGAGCCTCATGTGGTGTAGTAGGGTATAGCCAATCAAAGTGAATTGCTTCAAGTTTAATAAATTACATAGGGATCGGACAGAGATTTGAGCTCTGCCACGTGGGAAAGGTGGCATTACATTACATCACATCTGAAAAGTTATAAGGAGAGTTAACCATTTAGGCACACAATACATTTGATTTTGTATTTGTCTGTGTTGATTACAAAGGCAGAGCGGTAAAATAATTAACCATGTAGATTGCTGCACATTGGAATGCTTTCAGTATTTCATTGTGAATGTGCGAGGGTCTTAATTTAATAGGGATATTTAAAGGTGATAAAATAAATTTTATTTTGGATCTTCTGAATCAGGCTTTTGTTAAATTTAAAAATGTGTTCTTGGTAGAACTGACAATGAAAGAATTATTCCTAAGCGTTTAAAGAGTCCATCTGAGTGAACTTACTCCCTCCGCCCTTCTGCTGAAACAAACAGAGAATTAATCCATTCTGTCCCAGACAGGATGGATCTTCATGTTATAAGACTTGCAGTAATTTTAGGACATAAAGTTAAAAAAAACTAACAGAAAAGGGAGTTACATAAGGTAGAATAGGAGTGCGTGTTTAAACGTGTGCAAGTAGTGAATCAACTACAAACCTGGAGCAGAGCTGATCACAAAGCACACCCTGTTATAATCTTAGTTTTTGTATTTCAGTATGTTTGTGTAGTCTGGTCACTTATCTTTTTGTGGAGTATTTATTGCGGGCAATAAAGCAATGCTTTACATTTCAGTTTAACTTCAAAGGGGCTGAGAAATTGTTAAAACTGTTGAAGTATAAGATTTCTTAAATTTACTTCTGTAAATTTACAACTCTGGTGCAGCCGCACTTGGAGTACTGTGTGCAGTTCTGGTCCCCACACTACAGGAAGGACGTGGAGGCTTTGGAGAGGGTGCAGAGGAGGTTTACCAGGATGTTGCCTGGTATGGAGGAGAGGTCGGTTCCACTGGTCGGTGCAACATCGAGGGCCGAAGGGCCTGTACTGCGCTGTAATGTTCTATGTTCTATGTTTTGAGTTTAATTACAGTTTGGAAGAAAGACAAATGAAAGCGACTTTATCCGTTTTGGAATGCATGTTGGAAGCTTCCATGTGTGTCTGTGTGTGTTTAATAAATTGGTTGCATGGATATTTCCTTATTATTTAGAACATAGAACATTACAGCGCAGTACAGGGCCTTCGGCCCTCGATGTTGCACCGACCAGTGGAACCAATCTAATGGCCCTCTAACCTAAACTGTTCCAATGTTATCCATATGCCTATCCACTGACCATTTGAACGCCCTTAAAGTTGGCAAGTCCACAACTGCTGCAGGCAGGGCATTCCACGCCCTTGCTACCCTCTGAGTAAAGAACCTACCTCTGACATCTGTCCTATAACTACCACCCCTTAATTTAAAGCACTGTCCACCCTATCCAATCCTCTGATCATCTTGTATGCCTCAATTAGGTCACCTCGTAACCTTCTTCTCTCTAATGAAAATAACCTCAAGTCCCTCAGCCTTTCCTCGTAAGACCTTCCCACCATACCAGGCAACATCCTGGTAAACCTCCTCTGCACCCTTTCCAATGCCTCCACATCTTTCTTATAATGCAGCGACCAGAACTGTACGCAATACTCCAAGTGCGGCCACACCAGAGTTTTGTACATTTGTAACATGACCTCACGGCTCCGAAATGCAATCCCTCTACCAATAAAAGCTAACACACCGTACACCATCTTAACAACCTTATCAACCTGTGTGCCAACCTTCAGGGAGCTACGCACGTGTATCCTGAGATCTCTCTGCTCGTCAACACTACTAAGAGTCCTTCCATTAGCCCTATATTCTGTGCTCCTGTTACTCTTACCAAAGTGAATCACCTCACACTTTTCCGTATTAAACTCCATTTGCCACCTCTCGGCCCAGCTCTGCAGCTTATCTATGTCCCTCTGCAAACTGTAACATCCATCCTCACTGTCTACAACTCCTCCGACTTTGGTGTCGTCAGCAAATTTACTAATCCACCCTTCTACACCTTCATCTAGGTCATTTATAAAAGTGACAAACTGCAGTGGCACCAAAATAGATCCTTGAGGTACACCACTTGTAACTGAACTCCAGGTTGAATATTTCCCATCAACTACCACCCTCTGTCTTCTATCAGCTAGCCAATTCCTGATCCAAACTGCTAAATCACCCTCAATCCCATGCATCTGCATTTTCTGCAGTAGCCTACCATGGGGAACCTTATTAAAATCATTTGCTTTAATGTGATTGTGATTATACAACAGTGGGTTTGATACAGAGTTTAAATAAAAATTGGAAAGTAAATTGAAGTTTAAGAAAGGATATAAACCTTGGAGGGAACCATGCGCTCTTTCCTTTGTCTTGAAATAGAAATTACGCGAGAGTTGAGAAGACGATAAGTAACTTTGTGGAAAGGTAGAAAAGTAGGAACAAAAGAATGATTTTGTAATAATAATGAAATAATAAATATACTGTCTATGAGTCAGTTTAAAATATATCAAGTCAGTGAAGTACGCAGCATATCTCGATTTACGAATGTCTGACAATTACATACTGCCATTAGAATTTCATGTGCCATCTATTGTTCTAGGTTTGCCTTGAATTGCAAACTTAACTCAGTTTAAAAATAGAAACAACTTAACTTAAAAAGGTTTGAATATAACGGTTTTGATATGTAAAGTGGTATAATACAACTGTCGCGTGATTATTTTGATTATACAGTATCGCACTGCCATATAGACCCGAGAATAAAATCAAATCCTGAAAAGCCTTAACCAATTTCATTAACATGACAGGAAGTGAAATCAGATTACTTACGAGAGAGAGATAGAGAAAGAGTTGGAGACTGACTATGCAGCCAGTTCAAAAATCTTGCAGCATTCGGCTGAACACAACACATAGCTCATTACAACTTTTCGGTTATCTGTGTTTTTAAAGAGCTGGGTACACACTGTGTCTGGCTGCATAAACAATTGGCATCTGTGACCACGAAACACTGCTACTTACCTCATGAGAAAATCTTCTATAGAAGGATCATTTCTGCTTAAACATCGCACTTTCAAATGTGGTCAAACAAACTATCAAATTAGATAAGAACATAAGAACATAAGAAATAGGAGCAGGAGTAGGCCATCCAGCCCTTCGAGCCTGCCCCGCCATTCAATAAGATCATGGCTGATCTGTCGCTGCTCAGTTCCACTTTCCCGCCCTCTCCCCATAACCCTTAATCCCCTCTCCTATCAAAAACCCATCAACCCGTGTCTTAAAAATATTTAGCGAGGCAGCCTCCACCACTTCAACGGGCAGAGAATTCCAGAGATTCACCACCCTTTGAGTGAAGAAGTTCCTCCTCAACTCTGTTCTAAACCGCCCCCCTTTTATCTTGAGGCTGTGCCCCCTAGTCCTATTGTCTTTTTTGAGCGGGAAGAGTCTTTCCACCTCTATCCTATCCATCCCATTCATCATCTTATATGTCTCAATGAGATCTCCTCTCATTCTTCTAAACTCTAACGAGTACAAGCCCAGTTTATTCAGCCTCTCCTCATAGCTCAACCCCCTCAACTCCGGTATCAGCCTAGTAAACCTCCTCTGCACTCCCTCCAAGGCCAAAATATCTTTGCGCAGGTGCGGCGCCCAAAAATGCACACAGTACTCCAGTTGCGGCCTCACCAATGCCCTATACAGCTGCAGCAAGACCTCCCTACTTTTATATTCAATCCCCTTCGCTATGAAGGCCAGCATCCCATTCGCCTTCCTGACCACCTGCTGCACCTGCAAGCTGGGTTTTTGCGACTCATGCACAAGGACCCCGAGGTCCCTCTGCACCGTCGCCTGCTGCAGTTTTTCGCCTCGTAAGTAATAGTCCTTCCTACCATTTTTCCTACCAAAGTGGACCACCTCACACTTGCCAACATTAAATTCCATTTGCCATTTCCTGGCCCATTCGCCCAGCCTATCTAGATCCTTCTGCAGACTCTCCACACCCTCCGCACAATTTGCCGTTCCCCCAATCTTGGTGTCATCAGCAAATTTCGACACTCTACACTCGGTTCCCTCCTCCAGATCATCTATATAAATGGTAAAAAGCTGAGGCCCCAGCACCGACCCCTGGGGCACTCCACTAGTCACCATCCGCCAATCCGAATAGCACCCGTTGACCCCCACTCTCTGCCTCCTATTTGACAACCAATCTTCTATCCACGCTAACACCTTACCCCCAACTCCATGTCCCTCGACCTTCTGCAATAACCTCTTGTGAGGCACTTTGTCAAACGCTTTCTGAAAATCTAGAAAGACCACATCCACCGGCTCTCCTCTATCCACTGCCCTAGACACATCCTCATAGAACTCCAGTAAATTTGTCAGACACGACTTCCCTTTAATGAAACCGTGCTGCGTCTGCAGATATAATGTAGATATAATATAGATATAATGTAAGAGTATATCATATAAAGATTGGAGCTGTATGGCATGTGATTTTAATGGGGAAAGTGATGTCTTTTTATGGGATTACATACAAATGAATGAATGTCCTGCTACAGCCAAAAGCCAGTGCAAAGTGTTTGATTCACACTAAGCTTTCTATGGAAGGGGGGTATGTAATCAAATGTATAATGCATTGGCTAAAGCCATACAGACATGTGAACTGAGATATTGCCCACTATACTAGTAAGGGTAAGAGCTATCACAAACCGGAGTAACCCTTATGAGTTAATGACCAGAAGGGCTATGCAATTGCATGAATCCATAGTTACCGGGGGAACAGATATAGGCCCTCTACAAGATAGAATTAGACAATATGTTTTAGAGTTAAGGGTATGCAAAAGACAGTAAGGGAAAACCAATTAACCAGTGATGAACAAATTGAACTACAACAGACCCCTGAGGTACCCCTGATGGGCAGCAAGGTTATGGTAAAGACATTACCTGGAAAACCTGGGTTTGCCCCCAAATGGGATGGCCTATACAAGGTTGTCATCAGTGGTGACACCTGTGCCTGCACAGACATGCAAGGGAGAGGTGTCTGGAAACACTGGGCTCAATTGAAAAAGTATGCCAGCACCAATTCACAGAGATGGCTGACCTCCAAGCAAGTTGATTGGACTCGTGGGAAGTTGCGTGCAAATGATCGGGTTCATGCAAAGTTGCGCGTCAGCACGGGTGACCAGGTTCGCAGAAGGTTGCGCGCGGACCTTTGGACCATTGTATAACGGTCACATGAGTTATAATTAAGTGATACGATGATTCTCCTGCTGTTTCTCATGACCTTGGCCCTGTTACCAGCCTTACTATAATAGATCAGACTCTCCACCCCACTTTGTTGTGAAAAATCAACAGAGAGGTTATATCTGCCTGGTAAGAAATGGTTCCATACCTGTTGGCTGCAGCTACTGTATTCAGCAGATTAACGTTACCAGTGGTGCCTGGACTCAGGTACACCAGGTCACAATCACTGCCCCACAACCAATGTCTCCGTTAGTTTCTCCTCTGCCTATCTGAGCAGCATGACTGCCTATAATGGCACCTATTTTGTCTGTGAAAACAATGCCTACCCTTGGCTTCTGAGAGACTGGTTGGGGTCATGTTATCTAGCATACGTAGTACCCTATATTCACCATTACACCGACTTACGGAACCAACCCAAGATACACCTGCTCAAGACCAAGCGAGCCATTATTGGAACAGAGCAATTCCTCATGCTAGCATACCCATTCTACGGGACAGCAAAGGCAGCGCAGGAACTTATACTTAGGGCCTCGACCCTAGAGAGAATTGCAAATGAGACTAAAGAAGGGTTCGGAGGGGTAAGCATAACCATCTCTGAGATATCAGCAGAGGTGTAGCTCTCCGGACCGTTGCCTTACAGAACCAATAGGCTCTCGATTATGTGCTAGCCTCCCAAGGAGGAACATGTGCTATAGTTGGCTCTGAATGTTGTACGTATATTCCCAATGCCTCGGAGAATATAACTCCGTTGGCAGATCATATCAAACAAATAGCCAAGACAATACAAGATGAAGGGAACAAATATCATGACTATAATCCTCCAGGCTGGCTGGGGCAGTGGTTTGGGTCGTGGGGTTCCTACCTGATGCATGGATTAATTGTATTAATTGTAATTGTTATTGCTTGCTGTATTTGTAGGACATTATTGAACATCTATCGTAAAACAGTAACAGCCCGAGTCATACCAGGCGCAAGTGTACAGGGACCTCCTGACAAAGGCCAGTAACAATTGGTTCTAAATTGGTCATGGGGCCATGTCTGAATGGCCCGTGACCAACAGAGGGGAGGGCAGTAGCGAATGGGTTAATGAACTTTGTAATACTTGGGAGAATGAAAAAAATATTGCGCAACTTACATGCAGCTTGTTTTCATATATCTCAGATAGATACAAACTTTGTTTTCCTGTGCCCAGACAGGGAGGCTGCAGCTGCCCTTGCTGTTGTACACAAGCTTATGATAGTCCAGAAATGTAGCTGACCCAGCTTGTATTTATGTTTGTGTCTTTAATTTTGTGGACTTTCGCCTAACATAGTGAAGCTTGCATGTCCTAAATATATATTTATTATTACTCATTATGTACTGCTTATGTGTCATGTACCAACATATTATATGCTATACAACTTATGAACATAGATTGTTACACCAGTCCCGTTAATTTTAACTTGTCTTGTCAGCCTGTATGTTAGCTAAGGGCTAATCACACATGTCAATTGCAGCCTTGAGATAACCATGAAGAAATGCCGAGGCAGCCATGTTCCCACGATGGAGGACAACCCACAGCCTGGGAAACTGCTGAGACCAAGAAGATGCACACGTAACTGGGGGGTATAAATATATACTCTTAAGTTGTGTTCGGGGAGAAGCCTGAGGAACCACTGTTAGGTACCAGGTGTATCTCCTAAAAGCTTTTGAATAAACTTACTGTACTTTGACTCACAATTAGTCTCAGAGGTATCTTTACCTACAACAATTGGCCATGCTAAAAAAAATTGCCCCTTAGTGTCCTGGGATGATAGGTTAGAGGGATTAGTGGGTAAAAAAAAACGTAGGGATATGGGGGTAGAGTCTGGGTGGGATTGTGTTTGGTCCAGTCTCGATGGGCCGAAGTGCCTCTTTCTGCACTGTAGGGTTCTATGATTCTATGAATTCCCCATGCGAAAGTACAGAACTAGGGGTCAAGTCTAAGAATAAGAGGTAAACCATTCAGGACTGAGATAAGGAAGAATTTCTTCACTCTGAATTGTGAACTTGTGGAATTCTCTACCACAGAAAGCTGTTGGGGCCAGTTCATAGAATCAAAAAATCCTACAGTGCCGAAACTGGCCATTCGATCCATCAAGTCTGCACCGACCACAATCCCACCCAGGGACTATCCCCATACATTTACCCAGCTAGCCTCCCTGATGCTAAGTGGCAATTTAGTATGGCTAATCCACTTAACCTACACATCTTATTTGGACTGTGGGAGGAAACCAGAGCACCCAGAAGAAATCCACACAGACAGAATGTACAAACTCCACACAAACCGTGACCCAAGCCAGGATCTGGATCTGAACCCTGACACAGTGCTAACCACTGTGTCGCTGTGTTGTTAGTCCGATAGTTCATTAAATACGTTCAAAAGGGAGCTGGGCGTGGTCCTTGTAGCTAAAGGGATCAAGGGGTATGGAGAGAAAGTGGGAATGGGATATTAAAAGTGCATGAGCAACTATGATCATATTGAATGGTGGTGCAGGCTTGAAGGGCCAAATGGCCTACTCCTACACCTATTTTCTATTTTGCTATGACTGGTATAGCTACATTACCTAACACCACCCTCAATTTTAGCAACCCCCTCCCCCCCATGTACTTCATTATCTAAGTAGAACATACAAACTCAGGTTGTTTATTTGCGATTAGAGCAGTGCAGAATTAACATAGAGATTATCTACACTGTCACTGGGAATGTTCAGTACACATGATCAAATATTTTGAAATACTAAGAAAATGATAATCACAAAAAAAAAACGAAATGCTGTAATCCTGGAGTTAACATTAATTTATCTTACCTCTAATGTTTCCAAATGCAGATCAGGGCTGGGTGCAGCAGGTCTCTGTAAGAATATCACTTGTTTTGTTGCTAAATTTCCTTCACTGGAAACATGAAAATGCATGTGAAATTGGATTAAGATCTGAATTACTGTAAAAAAAAAACCAATAGGCATGTCAACAGCAATTATTTTCATACATTTTGTTCTTTTGAGGGTGGGAAGCTCAGAAGTTAACAGATAAGATACACGATCATTTTCCCATTCCCCATCAAATTTAAAAGAAGGTTTCTGTGATTGACTATGATATCTCCAACAAGTTTTATCTAATTCAGTTCACTTAGGATTTCCCAAAGCACTGCTTCAGCAGAGATCGGGGAGCAGTTTGTTGAAAAGAAAAATCACCTACCTTCTTTGGATTTTGCAGAATTGCTGCTAGCAATGGTTGAGCATAGTATCAAAGGCCAATCACCCTCTTGGCTAAATGTTGGGTATCTTTCGTGAGATTCTTTGATTCATCCAAAGACAATGCACATCTCTGGGGATTTGCCAGATTTAGCTCATCTAAGAGCATCAGATTCTGAAATGTTACTTTAGGTATAAATGAATGCAGAATACTGAAGTAAAACAAAATAGAAACTGTATTTTTTTTTTGGAACAGTGTAGTGATGATAGTGCAGGTACCCCTATGGGTAGTAATTCATGTATATTGATTGATATTAGCACCTCTATCCTTAAACTTTCCCATTCTCCCCAAGAAAACCTGACCCTTGATAATAACCACCTTGCAAAATGTGGGAAGATGATGGGGGTTAAATGCAATAAAAAGTGAAATTGTTTTAATCTGAGGCATACAAGCTTATCGCCATTTTTACAGCAACAGGTTTCCTGGTAGACCAGTGTGCCATCTCGAGGGAGTAGGAAAGGCTTCCAGAGCGCAATTGGGAGTTTGGTTTAAATTTGTCAGCTGCATTTCCCAGTGCTCAGGAAATATGGCAGCAAAATGGAGGACGGAGTGGTGATTCCAGAAGATAGTGGCAGGCTTGCATCTTGTAAGATGATGGTTTGTGCCATGGTGGCCAGCTCTGTTATGTATTGCCTGATGTGACTCAAGAACCACACTCTGGCATGGCAGCCCCTGGTGCAGAGAAAGATAGTGACTGAAAAGGTGCACCATTTGTTGACCTCTTTCCTCTGGGCTCTGTTCTCAGCATGCTGAGCTTTTTGTTTCTACTTGCCTCTTCCAAAGCCCTTCCAAACAGACAACTTTCAGATGTCACTAGCAACAACTGTTTCCCACTTGTCAGTGTCACCATCTACAAATTTTGCTTGCACATATCCTTTCATCAGAGGTATGGACACTCGGGAGGTCATGACCCCTTGTGGCTAGTTCTTCATATAGAACGGGGTATATGACTCTCATCCATCCAATGAACATGGGCAAACCAGCCCAGACCTTGTTGATTGAGTATACTGATGGAATTATCATACTGCAGGGCCTCTGAGTTGGTGACCTTGTTCTGCCAAAAGATGCCATGCTACTTATGAGATAGTAAAAGTGGAAACTTTTCAGTCTTTTCTCTGCCAACAAATGTTTTCCAGGTCTGTCCATTGTAGAGAAGTGTGCTGAAGACACAGCTTGGTGGATTCACAGTTTGGTTTTTGCAGTCAGGTGGCTTTTATTCCACACTCTTAGTCAGATTGGACATCACAGCTGCAGCTTGATTCCAACATCAAGTGATAGATTGCTGGTGATTGTGGAGCTTAACATGAATAGGATATTTAAGAAGGTATATGGGACATCAGCTTTCATCAGTCAGGGTGTAGAGTATAAGAGCAAGGAGGCAATGTTGGAGTTGTATAGAGCATTGGTTAGATCACAGCTGGAATACTGTGTGCAGTTCTGGTCACCCCACCATAGGAAGGATGTGATAGCACTAGAGGGGGTACAGAGAAAGTTCACCAGGATGTTGCCTGGGATGGAGCATTTGAGCTATAAGGAGAGACTGGATAGGCTTCGATTGTTTTCTCTCGAGCAGAGAAGGTTGGGGGGGGGTCATGATTGAGGAGTATAAGGTTATGAGTGGTATGGACAGGTGAGTAGGGAGCAGCTGCTCCCCTTGGTTGAGGGGTCAATCATGAGGGGTATAGTTTTAGAGTAAGGAGCAGGAGATTCAGAGGGGATTTCAGAAAAAATCTTTTCACCCAGAAGATGGTGGGAAGCTGGAAAGCACTGCCTGGGAAGGTAGTGAAGGCCGGAAACCTTGCAACCTTTAAAGATATTTGGATGAGCACTTGAAATATCACAACATTCAAGGATGTGGGTCACATGCAGGAAAATGGGATGAGACACTTTTAGTGGTAATTATTGTCGGTGTAGACTTGATAGGCTGAAGGGCCTTTTCTGCACTGTATGATTGTAGATATGTGAACCTATCAACAACCTCTAGGTTCATGTCAATGCTGATACATGGCAACATCCTGAAACATTAATCTTTCTTTCTGATGCTGATTAAACTATCTGTCACTGAAGATGTTCCTCAAGATGCTTGTGCAGCATTGTCAGCATAGTGCAACTCTCTGATAAGATCCTGGCACATAGGCGAGCAAATCTGAACACCTTTCCATTCGCTCTGGCAAGTAAGTAGACATACTCTATAGATGACCTAAAGGCACATGACAACAGCATTGAGAAGACTGTGTCAAAGACAGTCAGTGCCAGGACACATCCCTGTTTGACCCCGCTGCAGATCTCAAGTATTCCAATGCTGCCCCTTGATACCTGACCTTACCCATCTTGTTGTCATGGAAAGAGGAGATCACATTGAGTATCTTCTGTGGGCAGCCAATTTTCTCCAGGAGCTTAAATAGGCTGTCTCAGTTCACAAGGTCACATATCTTAGAGAGATTCAGTTAGGCAATATATAGTTATCTCCTTTGATCATAGCATTTCCCCTGTTGCTGCTGGACAGAGATGATCATGTCAGTTGCAAATCCTCCAGTTTTGAAGCCACAATGGGATTTGGGATAGATACGTTCAGCCTGGTGAACTTGTAATCAGTTGTTGTTGGCACCATTTTGTCATGAATGTCCCTGCAGGTAGGAAGTCACCACCATTTCACAGGATGTGAATTCCAATAACAAAACGAATAGTTGTAGACAGCCCAAAACAAATACATCATCCTGCTAATAGGAAATACTTCAGGGCGGCACTGTGGCGCTGCCAGAATTGACCCTTGGATTCCTGGCGCTGCCTCACAGCGCCAGGAATCCAAGGGTCAATTCTGGCAGAGTTTGCACATTCTCCCTGAGCCCAGCTAACAGCCTGGTGGGTTTCCTCCAGGTGTTCCGTTTTCTTCCCACAGTCCAACGATGTGCGGTTTGGGTGGATTGGCCATACTAAATCGCCCCTTAGTGTCAGGAGGATTAGCGGCATAAATACATGGGGTTAAGGGATTAGGGCCTGGATGGGATTATTGTTGATGCAGACTTGGTGATCTGAGTGACCCCTTTCTGCACTATAGGGATTCTATGATTCTAAGTGATGGTACCATTCAGGGAAGCCATATATATCTTAATGTTAGAACTAACAGAGTTAGGCCGCACTTGGAATATAGTGTTCAGTTCTGGTCACCAGACTACCAGAAGGATCTGGAAGTTTTGGCGAGGGAGCAGAAAAGATTTACCAGGATGTTGCCTGGTACGGAGGGCATTAGCTATGAGGAGAGGTTGGGGGAACTTGGTTTGTTCTCACTGGAACAACGAAGGTTGAGGGGTGACCTGATAGAAGTGGCATGGACAGAGTGGATAGTCAGAAGCTTTTTCCCAGGGTGGAAGAGTCAATTATTAGGGGGACCGGTTTAAGACGCAAGGGACAAGGTTTAAAGGAGATATATGAGACAGATTTTTTACACAGAGGGTGGTGGGTGCCTGGAACTTGCTGCCAGGGAAGGTAGTGGAAACGGATACGATAGTGACTTTTAAGGGGTGTCTTGACAAATACATAGAGGATGGGAATGGTCTTCGGAAGGGTAGGTGGTTTTAGTTAAGATGAGGTCAGTACAGGCTTGGAAGGCCGAAGGGCCTGTTCCTGTGCTGTAATTTTCTTTTTTCTAGAAGCTGAGGGAACAAACAGCCAAATATACAGAGAGAATTTTCAAAGTGGAACAATGATATAATTGGCAATCTTTCTGTGGAAGCAGAAAGCAGTACCCACCTATTATCCTGAGGCACAGAGTGCAGCTAACAGCCTGTACTTTTGTGGGGGCAGTTAAAACCCAAATCTTCATCGAACCAAGAAGTGATGTTCTCCAAAATACCTACTCAGTCATATACACAGTGTGTTAACTACAAGCTGGCCTTTACTTATAGATCGATTGGATTAGGTGCTGTTTGGGAAGAGGGAAATCCTGAAAGAGTTCAGATCTTGCACACATACTTTGGATCAGAAGGGTAATTCCTACTTAAACTGTGTGTATGTTTAGTAGTCTTATATGCAACTGTCTTAGATTATTATAGTCTGTTTGTGAATATGTGCCTTTTCATTATTGTAATAAATAATCTTTTCATAAGTGTTATACTATGTCTGGGGTGGTTACATCTCATAGAACATAAACATAGAACAGTATAGCACTATACAGGCCCTTCGGTCCTTAATGTTGTGCCGAGCTATGTCCAAACCCAAGATCAAACTATCCCACTCCCTACCATTCTGGTGTGTTCCATGTGCCTATCCAATAACCACTTGAAAGTTCCTAAAGTGTCCCACTCCACTATCACAGCAGGCAGTGCATTCCACACCCCAACTACTCTCTGAGTAAAGAATCTACCTCGGACATTCCTCCTATATCTCCCACTGTGAATCTTATAGTTATGCCCCCATATCCCCTTTAAACCTTACCCCTTGCGCCTTAAAGCTGGGTATCTGCAGTAGGGCTCCCTTGGGAAGCTTGGGCTTCAGCAAGATTGGAAAGAATGGGAAGGGTTAAACAGGCAGCCTGACTGTAGATAGACACATGACAAATTACAAATTACCACCTCTCAGACAGCACTAGACAGTCACACCCCAGGTGATACTCTTCAGAAATTACAGCAACAATAAAGTATCAATACCACTTATCATGACTTCACAATATCTAGGGAAGATACACAAGATCCATTGTGCCTGTAGAAAACTAAACAATTATCGGGAGATGGTGACAATTGACATACACAGTTAAAACTTGCAAGCTCGAAGGTAACTGTAGGGCTTTGGTATTACAACAAGGTAAACAGGATATGTGCAATGAACAATTGAAGATAAAAGCACACAGGACAATGGAGTAGCACAATGTGATAAAAATAGAACTTTAGAAAGTTTAAAGGTAACAAGATGATGACCTAATTAAAATCTCGCATGTAACATATTGTAACACAAAATGTATAAGAATGTGTAAGAACTATGATTAGCAGAGTAGCTCAGAAGCAAGCTGAATTACAGCTCCGAGTGCTGCTCTCCCTCATGCATGTTGAATAAAGCTGTTTTTGTTGAAGCTCTATACAGTCTCGTGGACCATTCATTCAATTCCTGTAACAGTATCACACATGGCCCCTTATACCGTTCCTGAAAGCAAAACTATACTCCCCCATAGACAGGCTTTTTTAATTTAGGATACCCTCACAGTTAACATCAGCCAGGTTTGTGACAGAAAATTGGGGGCTCGTCTTGGATTCTAAGAACGCTTAAATGTAAGGAATGTAGGGGATTTTTGTCTTTGAGCCTAACAAGTGTAAGGGCCATTTGCAACCAAGTGAGAATACGTTATTTAAAATTGGAAAGCAGCACAATGACTCTGGAGGTAATACACTCTTACCTAGAAGTAGACAATAAAACTGCAGTGCATTTAAAAAGTGTGCCAAAAACTAAATTGACGGAATTGGATGTGGCTTTATCTAAAGTGTTCAGAAAGCTGAGATAATTAAAAGTAGTAATGCATTTAAACCTACAAGAGGGGTTAGCCAGATCCCTTCCGAGAAGGGAAGATATCGAACTAGCTAAGCTTCAAGTAGAAAGAGACATAGCAATTAAGAAGCTAGAGATGTGGAAAAGAGAGAAAGAACACGAAGAAAGGGAAAGAGCCAAAGAGAGAGTTCCAAAGGGAATTTGAAACACAGCTGTTAGCTATGGAAGAAAGGGAGCGAGAGAGAAAGAGAAAGAGGGAGAGCTTGAAATTAAAGTGCAACAAATGTCTGCAGGTACAGAGCTGAATGAGGAAGAAAGTGGGAAATGTTCAAATATATACAAGTTATCCCAAAATCTGATGAAAAGGAAACTGAGACTTGCTTTTGGTGTTTTTGAAAAACTAGACAGATACGATGGCCACAGAACATTTGGGCCGGAGTTCTCTCAAGTGTCGAATTTGCATGAAAACTAGAGTAAATCATGCTGCTTTTTTCATAGATTCATTGAATGCAGAAGTAGGTCATTCAGTCCATTAAGTCTGCACCAACCACAATCACATCTGGCCCTATCCCCATAACCCCAGACATTTACCCTAGTTAGTCCCCCTGACACTAAGGGACAATTTAGCATGGCCAATCCACATAATACACACATCTTTGGACAGTGGGAAGAAACCAGAGCACCCGGAGGAAACCCACACAGACAGACATGGGGAGAATGTGCAAACTCCATACAATGTCCAAGCTGGAAATCGAACCCAGGTCCCTGGCACTGTGAGGCAGCAATGTTTACCACTGGGATTTCAGTGGGAGTTTCAAAATGATTTTCCCACACCCCCCCCTGTGAACTACAGAACGAAGTAGTGTAATTCACTCCAGCATTCGGGGGTGGGGCTTATCCCCACCTGGGAGGCCGGCAGCATAGCACTGAGTGAGCCACTGCGCATGTGCTGATTTGTCAGCGCCAAGATCAGTGCATGTGCAGTGGCCCCACACTGCCAGCTTCCTGATTTGGCCAGCCCCGCACTCCCACAAAGCCGGCCCTCCACACCCCCCACCCCCAACAGTCTGATCTCCTGCCACCCACCCCCTCCCAAATCTTCCCTGCCCCACTTGCAGTCATGACACCCTCCAACCCTGATCACTGGCTTCCTTCATGATAAGAACATAAGAAATAGGAGCAGGAGTAGGCCATCTAGCCCTTCGAGCCTGCCCCGCCATTCAATAAGATCATGGCTGATTTGAAGTGGATCAGTTCCACTTTCCCGCTTTCTCCCCATAACCCTTAATTCCTCTGTCTATCAGAAACCTATCTACCCGTGACTTAAATATATTTAGTGAGGTAGCCTTCAACGGGCAGAGAATTCCAGAGATTCACCACCCTTTGAGTAAAGAAGTTCCTCCTCAACTCCGATCTAAACTGCACCCCCCCTTATCTTGAGGCTATGTCCTCTAGTCCTGCTGTCCTTTCTAAGCGGGAAGAATCTCTCTACCTCTACCCTATCCATCCCCTTCATTATCTTATACATCTCTATAAGACCCCCCTCATCCTTCTAAACTGCAACGAGTACAGACCCAGTCTATTCAGTCTCTCTTCATAGGCTAACCCCCTCATCTCTGGTATCAGCCTAGTGAACCTCCTCTGCACTCCCTCCAAGGCCAATATATCCTTCCGCAAGTGCAACGACCAAAACTGCACACAATACTCCAGATGCGGCCTCACCAGTACCCTGTACGGTTGCAGCAAGACCTCCCTACTTTCATATTTTATCCCCCTCGCTAAAAAGGCCAGCATTCCATTCGCCTTCTTGATCACCTGCTGCACCTGCAGACTGGGTTTTTGCGACTCGTGTACAAGGACCCTCAGGTCCCTCTGCACTGTAGCATGCTGCAGCTTTTCACCTTTTAAATAATAATCCCTACTACTATTATTTCTGCCAAAGTGGATAACCTCACACTTGCTAACATTATACTCCATCTGCCAGGTTCTTGCCCACTCGCTCAGCCTATCCAGATCCCTCTGCAGACTTTCCACACCCTCCATGCAATTTGCTTTCCCACTCATCTTCGTGTCATCAGCAAATTTCGACACCCGACACTCAGCCCCCTCCTCCAGATCATCTATATAAATGGTAAACAGTTGAGGCCCCAGCACCGATCCCTGCAGCACTCGATTAGTCACCAACTGTCAACCAGAATAGCACCCATTGATACCAACTCTCTGCCTCCTATTAGACAGCCAATCCTCTATCCACACTAACACCTTACCCCCAACTCCGTGCACCCTAACCTTCTGTAGCAACCTTTTGAGGCACCTTATCAAATGCCTTTTGGAAATCTAAAAACACCACATCCACCGGTTCCCTCCGTCTACCGCACTAGTCACATCCTCATAGAAATCCAATAAATTTGTTAAACATGACTTCCCCTTAACAAATCTGTGCTGCGTCTGCTCGATCAAACCATTCTTTTCTAGGTGCCTCGCTATTTCTTCTTTGATGACGGATTCTAGCATTTTTCCAACTACAGACGTTAAACTAACCGGCCTATAATTCCCTGCCTTTTGTCTCCCCCTCCCCCCAGTCTCAATGAAGAATGGCAGTGGGATCCCCATCGATTACCCCAGCTGGTCTCACCCTGTAGGCCCCACCCCTTGGCTCTGCCTAATGGTCACTGCCAATGTGCCCCCTGGATGCACAGGCTGGCACTGCCAAGGTGCCAATGCCCAGGGGCACCACTCCCCACCGTCCGACCCTCTGTGGGGCTCCCTTCACTTCAGTGAGGCCAAGTCGTTAGCTCCCCAAAAGTGGGGAGCTATAGTAATCGCTGCTAGAGTGAACCACTCTGACTGGGGAGAGGTCAGGGGGAATGCTAATCACATTTAAAATATATGGTAGTGGGTATTACCATAATTCATGTACCTCCCAGCTGATTTCCAGCATGGATGTGACGCTGCTGGAAATCCAGTGCTGGGAGGCACTAGCCCAGGCCAATGGAATCTCCTCTACATTTGTAGGTAGAATTTGTGCATTTCTGTCCGAGGAAATGTCTGGAGAATATGAGGCAGTAAAGAAAGCTTTCCTGAATGCTTATGGGTTGGCTGCAGAGGTTCCCAGACAACAGTTTTGAGCTATAAGAAAACAGTTTCAGCAGATGTACCTTGAATTTGAAAGGGTCAACCAAAGTCAGTTTGACAAATGGATAAGGTCACTGGAAATAGCTGAAAGCTATGAAGCAATTTTGCTGGAGGAATTTAAAGACCTACCATGATTAGAACGCATGTCAAGGAAGAAAAAGTTGGAAGAGTCAGAGCTTGTGAACAATTTTGAGTTGCTTCACAGAAGAAAGCTTTTCTTTAGACCCACCTTCAAATCACAGAAAGCTAGAAACTGGGAAGGTGCGAGACCAGACAGACCAGGAAGAAAGGAAGCGGTAGGAAGCTCCAAATAAACCCGAGTCTACTGGTGGAGTGAGAGATTGAAAAGAGTCAGATGTTGGCATTGCAATAAACTGGGCCATACCAGGGAGTATGCTGAAGTTTAAACAGTCATCCCATTGGTGTTATCAATTGTTCATAGGATCAAGAAAATTTAGAAACCGAGGAAGCAGAAAAGCCAGTCACATAGATACACCAGGGGTGGGATTTTCCATCTGCACTCGCCCCTAAACCGGGAAATCCCATCCGAGACCCAACCTACCTTTGCATGGTCTGCTCTCCGCCCATTACGATTCCTGCGGCAGGCGGGATGGGACAAAAGGGATGACAAGGTGTGCACCAGCTGCACAGGGGCAGAATGACTCGTAGGATTTTGAGTGCAATGGTAAAATATTTCGATGTGGGCAGGTGGAATAGGAAAGGAGATTAAAATATTACAAAAACCAGTGAGTCAATCTCTGACGCAGTGGGATACAGGATGTTGCAGAAGAAGGTGTTAATTCACAGAATATATGGAAAAACTAAAAAAAAATTTAATAAAAGTAAGCTTAGAGAATAGCTTGATGACAGGAGAAGTCATGGTAGGCGTGATCAAAACAATACCCATTAAAGTATTCAATTCATTCTAGTGAATGATATTGCAGGATCACAGATGGCTACTGTAGTTGACAGCAGGTAGAAAAGGACAAAACTGTGCAGACTCAAAGAATCGTAAGTACAGAAGTTCTGCCCACTGAGTCTCATTAACACGTGTGAAACACCTAATCTCCCACCTAACCTCATTTACCAGCACTTGGCCTTTCTATACACATAATTCATATTCCACCAAGTAGGATGAAGACAGACACTCAATCCCATGGGGAGCATGAAGGACCCCATCTTCTGTTGGCTAATACCTTCCTGAGACTGTTCATTGGTTCCTGAGATGAGACATCAAAATGCCTGTTCTAGAACAAAGAAAAGTACAGCACAGGAACAGACCCTTCGGTCTTCCAAACCTGTGCCAATCATGATGCCCGAACTAAACTAAAAAACCTTCTGCCTTTATTTGGTCCATATCCCTCTATTCCCTCCATGTACCCATCCAGATGCCTCTTAAATGTTGCTAATATGCCTGCTTCTACCATATTATCTGGCAGTGCATTCCAGGTACCCACCACTCTCTCCCTTAAACTTCCCCCCCCTCACCATGAACCTGTACCCCTTTGAAATTCTGAAACAATAACTGCAGCAGACACAAATTAATCAAATTTCTCTGGAATATACATCCAGCGAAGTATTTCAAAGATCCCTTAGCAAGCAGAAGAGAACACAAAGTACAATGCTGTATTGAACACAGGCTGTTTGGAGCTGAGGGTACTCTATGTCTCTCTTTCAGAAATGCTCTGCCCTGGTTTGCAAAATAACTATCCTAAGAAGAGAAATCTAACATCTGCCGAGATACTTTCAGAAAAAAAAACATGGAAATCTGCTCCATAGTACTACACCCAAGAAGGCAGTTGAACAAAATGACCACAACATGGAACCACCACATCGAGACCAGCCAAGGAACAGCTAAAAGTAAGCTCTTTGTTTTATCTTTCATGAACTATAAAAAGTCCTATAAGCCTAATCTCTTACCCTGCTGGCTATATTGATGTGTGTGTGTATGTGGGCCCAGACAAATGTGCGTATAAGGTTGCATTTTGCCTAGGTTTTAAAACTTCAATAAACTTATCTTGTTCTTTGTTTAACCTAAGAAGACCTATCTAATTCCTTGAAGCCTAAAAGCATAAATAAAAGGACTCTTTATTGGTGAAGCACAAACCCTGTTGTTATGGTTAAACCCAGAGTGGGGAACAGAGAAGTCATTTCAGTCTTCCACATGTGGTCGGATCAGGTGTTTAAAGTGGAAATGTATTCCACTTCTACAGCATTGACATACTTTACCTAAACGAATATAAATATATGAATAGTAAAAAATATTACAAGACATTGAAACAATCATCCATCAAACCTATATTACCTGTCATGACGAATGATAGGTGTGGCAAGCACACAAGTAACAAGCCACCCAAACTCTGCCAATGTATGCAGCAAAGGGCCATAATCAGTCTTTACTTCACAGCCCTGTAGGAACAAATAAAGTATTATTAAGAATCAATTATCAAAATAATTCAAAGATAGAAAATATATAGAATAGAACTTACAGCAGAGAAGAAAGCTAATTGGTTCATCAAGCTGTGGCTGCTCTTTCAACGAAGATATCCAATTAATCCTCATTGCCGCATAACATTTTCCTTTTCAAATATATATCCAACTCCCTTCTGAAAATTACTATTGAATCTGCTCCCATCATCCTTTAAGGCAGCAAAGATCATAGACAACTTGCTGCATTTCTAAACTAAAATTCTTCCCATTTCCTTCCTGGTTCTTTTTGTTGTCTTCAAGTCTGCCCTCTAGTAACTAACCCTCCTGGGTTTTTTCACACCCAATAATAGGCGTCCCAAGATGAATATCCAAGTTCTATCACTTCACAAAAAACTAACATCTCTTTACCATTTTTACATGGGCCAAAATTTGTAAGTAAGAAACGTGATTAATAAAATATGACCTTGCTATTACACTATGAATCTATCACACTTATTCACTCATTTGAGTAAATGTTCTCCAAATTAAGTCCCAACTCAGGCCACTGCTCTAGTTAAGTCAAGCTCTTCAAATCTGTCTCCATGCCCTCTGGTTAAATTCTCAATATGTAAGCTAAATAATATACTTGTGTTAAATTATCATATCATGGAGTTATTTATGACACAAGCAGGGGGCCATTCAGTGCATCAATTCCATGCCAGCTCTCCACGGTGCACTCCAGTTAGTCCTTCACCCTTACTCAATCCTTGGTCAACCTTACCCAACAAAAATCAATACAAGTTTAGAGCAATTTGTTATATCCACAAATCTTTTAATTCAATAATAGGTTGCTTTGCAAGAATCGCACAAGTTACTTTTTTCTGCCTGGATGTGAGATGCATAGTTTTTAATTCATGGATAAGATGTTCTTTTGAAGAGTTGGTACAGACTTGATGGGCCAAATGGCCTCCTTCCGCACTGTAGGGATTCTATGGAAAATCCAAACATCTACACTGATCCTGGAGTAGCGAGCCTGCACCCTCACTGAGTCACCATTGATCTTCCCTTCATCATCCTCAACCATCACTTCTTCAGCCAAACCTGACTATTGTTTTACCCCAGCCATTCACCTTCATTCTTGCTTGACTTATATTCATCCTAGAGCTGTCCTCTGTCACGATCGATCAATCCCATCACCACTGATCTGCTGCACTACCCCACCCCCAACAATCTGGGACGTCACGGTGGCACAGTGGTTAACACTGCTTCCTCACAGCACCAGGGCCCGGGTTCAACTCTGGCTTTGGGTCACTGTGTGGAGTTTTGACTTTCTCCTGTGTCTGTGTGGATGCTCCAGTTTCCTCCCACAGTCCAAAAAGACGTGCTGGTTAGCTGCATTGACCATGCTAAATTCTCCCTCAGTGTACCCAAATGGGCGATGGGGTGTGGCGACTAGGGGATTTCCATGGTAACTTCATTGCAATGTTAATGCAAGCCTATACATGACACTAATACATAAACTAAATGAAAATCCTGCCTATAGACACTGACCTTCCTCATGCAGCTCAGCTTCCTCGCTCTGTCCCTCATGAGTTGCCATAGAACATAGAACGTAGAACGTTACAGCACAGAACAGGCCCTTTGGCCCACGATGTTGCGCCGACCAGTTAAAAAGCAATGACCCTCTAACCTAAACCAAACCCTTTCCATCCATAAACCTATCCATGGATCTCTTAAACGCCCCCAAACTAGGCGCATTTACAACTGCAGCAGGCAGGGCATTCCAATCCCTCACCACCCTCTGGGTAAAGAACCTACCCCTGACATCCGTCCTATAACTACCACCCCTTAATTTAAAGCTATGCCCCCTCATGCTAGCTTTCTCCATCCGAGGAAAAAGGCTATCACTGTCCACCCTATCTAAACCTCTAATCATCTTATATGTTTCAATAAGGTCCCCTCTTAGCCGCCTTCTTTCTAACGAAAACAACCTCAAATCCCTCAGTCTCTCCTCATAGGACCTCCCCTCCATACCAGGCAACATCCTGGTATACCTCCTCTGCACCCTCTCCAAAGCCTCCACATCCTTCCTATAATGTGGGGACCAGAACTGCACACAATACTCCAAGTGTGGCCGCACCAGAGTCTTGTACAGTTGCAACATGACGCTGCAGCTCCTAAATTCAATCCCCCTACCAATAAACGCCAAGACACCGTATGCCTTCCTAACAACCCTATCTACTTGATTCCCAACTTTCAGGGATCTATGTACACATACACCTAGATCCCTCTGTTCATCCACACTATTCAGAGTCCTACCGTTAGCCCTATACTCTACACATCTGTTATTCCTGCCAAAGTGAATTACCTCACACTTTTCCACGTTAAACTCCATCCGCCACCTCTCAGCCCAGCTCTGCAACTTGTCCAAGTCCCCCTGTAAACTAAGACACCCTTCCTCACTATCTACCACACCTCCGACTTTGGTGTCATCAGCAAATTTACTAATCCACCCAACTATACCCTCATCCAGATCATTTATAAAAATGGTGCACCTTCCCTCCTGTTCCTTTCCCCTGTATGGTTGCTACCTGATCTTGATGCAACAATGTCATCTTTCTTGTGGCCAACAAAGCTTCTCATGAAAGAAGCATGTTCCTACAAAGCCCAAATCCACCGGGAAACTACCCTCTCTGCTTCAGACCATCTTTAACCAATCATGATCTGAAATCTCATAGTTCATGTTGGCTGAATTAATTGCAAAGATACCATTTAATATAGCGAACTTGTGTTTTAATGAGAAACAAGACTTGCAAATAGGCTCTGCAGGTTGCTCTCAAAAATCTCAATTTACCTTCAATCTTCTGACATCCTAATTTCATTACTTTCATCCTGACACTGAGGAGCAACATTCCACCCCCTGCACAATTATGTGCACTCGCCTGCCTCATTTCCCATTAAAAAGTCTGACAACACCAGGTTTTAGTCCAACCTATTTATTTGATAATATACTCGCAAGCTTTCGGGTTAGCCCCTTCGTCAGGTGAATGGAGAGTTCTGGCCAGAACTCTGGCCAGAGTTCTGGCCAGAACTCTCCATTCACCTGACGAAGGGGCTAACCCGAAAGCTTGCGAGTATATTATCAAATAAATAGGTTGGACTAAAACCTGGTGTTGTCAGACTTTTTACTGTGTTTACGCCAGTCCAACGCCGGCATACCCACATCATTTCCCATTGCCAGTGACAGTGCAAGTTAAAGAGTAACCACAGTTAAGAATCATGGTTATATCTCTACACGACACAAAGTTTAATACACCAGTGTGCTGTTTCCACCCAGCTGCAATACATTTTATGTTCACTAGCATGACTAGAGTATAGCTTCCTACCTCCCTTGGAGTACAAAGTCTCATTGCAGAACCTTAATGAAAATACTTTTCCATTGAAAAATAATACTGTTCTTGCAATATGTAGTAAAGTAGAATTGAGAGATTTCTGGTCTGAAGCAAAGATAGTTACCCATTAATTTCCTCAGCTGCATGCAGTGGCTTATTCAAAGTGTGTACAATTAATTAGAACAATAAGCATATCAAACACTAAATAATCACCTATTTCCTGTTCAATACATGTGTTTGTATGTGTGTGCACATTGATCCAGTAAATCGATAAATGCAGAGTTAATTGGGTAGAATCCTCGCTTTATATAGTAGACAGCATGATTTATAAGGAATAACATTGCTGTACATTTAGAAAGTAACCAAATGAGATACTCTTCTGAAAGAAAATCAGCAAAGATTGCCTAAACATAGTTTTCTCCTTCTACATCCTAAACATTTTGGAAATATATATGATTGAAATATTAACATGCTTACCTCAATGACAGTCCACTGTTCTACAACAATTGCATCATTTGGTACCTTTCTTGGCTCAACTGCCCCAAAATGATTTTCTTCATAAATAAACATTCCATCTACAAACTTCGATAAATAGTCTCCTAGAATTGAAAATGAATATATATAAAAAAGATAAAAGCAATTGGACAAATTTTATGGCCAGTGATGAAAGTAGGACATGAACTGTTATCACAGTTACATTTGCCTGCAGACTTCCTAATGGGATTTTACATTGGAACATGTTGTGATTGGAAAGCCATACTGGTGTAACAGCTTTTTGAGAGGATCAAACACCTCTCTGTACAAGGCAGTCAACTGTCTATTTCCTTAGTAAACAGTCAATATTGAGCTGAGCAGAGTTTGAACCAGAAAGTGACTATTACAATATTAATTCAATGTCAAATCATATATTGGAAGCAAAGAGGGATATAAAAAATAAATAAAGGAGGTCAGTGAGACAAAAAGATAACATTTCAAGCATATTCACTTTTTGAAAAGCTCTCTAATAGTTAAAAGCTGAAGTAATGAGTTCCTACAATTGTAAACATGATTTTTCAGTGCCCAAAATGTTGTTTAGCAATATGTAAGATTTATCATACCATTAAAATTACTTACGCTGGAATAGACAAGGAATAGACAAGCTTCATCTACCTTGTTTAATGAGTATGTGTCAGCTACGTACGGCAACTTCACACAATCCCTTATTTATCAGTGCCTAGTCTCTTGCTGCAATACTGTGTAAAGATGCTTTTGGCACATAATTTGTTACTTCTAATAAATACACCACCATAAGGTGGCGTACCTGATGGCTCAGCTGAGTCTTTTAAAAAGGAAACACCAAAAAAATCAAAGTCTACACATTTTCTGCTTATTGGATAAAATTGACATCTGACATGTTACAAAATGTGCCTACCAGTAAGTTGTGTTAACAAATATCTGATTTGTTACACACAAAAATAGTTATGCATAAATCAATTTTAGGTGCACACAAAAATTGCCCAATGTGCAAACTGTACCAAAATATTATGCAAGCCATATGGAATCAGGACATGACAATGCACTCATTCTTGTTCTTGCTGTTTGAAGGTAGATACCTAACCTTCACTGTCTAGTGATTCTTAACTATGGAATACTAATCTTTGCCAAAGGTTATTGAATTCAATTCCAAAAATACACTCCTGGTGGGTAATCTTAATACAGTAATTTGTTCATGTGAAAATGTTACTAAAAGATATATTCAACACGATTTTTTTGTTTCTTGTTACAGTGCTAAATAATCATTGACTGTGAGAAAATATCTTTGGTGATTGCACCTAATACTGCTGTCATTATTAAGCAGTGTTGTGGATTATTTCCTTTAAAAAATCTGCCTCATAAACCTGCTTCATGAACTAAAAGCTTAGTATTAGACATATATAGAAGACAGATCGCACATGACACAGTAAAATACCATTGATAATTTTTTTCCCTCATTGCTTCTCCTGATCTGAAGTTTTATCACCAGTAGAGATCATAAGACTGTTAACTTGCTGCAATGGTTTTCTCAGTTTTATTGTGTTAAACCACACATCATCCTTGGTCAACTCCTTGAGCTAAGATGGTCAAGAAGGAGAACTTGCTACGGGAATTATGTATATAAATTCATGTTTCTTCAATCTGTAGAACAAGACCACTGATAGAGTTTGCTATTGAACTGAAATATTTAATACAAAAACCTAGATTACTGTGGGTAGTAGATGGTACCTACACCTTCGGTGCAGATGGTTTGTCGATTATAAACCATGGGGTCTGCCTGGATGCTGGGGTCTGGTGCTGCATATGGGTCTAGTTCCCATAACATTTAGCTAGATAATATGTAACACTTTGCTCCAATGTCAATCTTTATCTTCAGCCTTGTGTTTCTACCAATTATGTTGAGGGTGGTGAGGATGTGTGACAGTGACCACACTCTCACAATACAGTCTCTCTAGCTTTGTTGCTTCGGCTGAGCTCCAATCCATTTACCTATTAATTCATTCAAGCTCCTACCTGTGGACACCCAACTAGCTGCTACGTTGCTATGGCAGGGAAGGACTGCCATGGTTTCGATCTGCAGCACTTAGCAAAGTGATTGCATGTCCCACATTTGTTGCATTTGACCATGTGTAAAACAAACTGTTCTGTTCTGAGGATGCTGACAACTGCAGTTAGAGCAGAGTGCCCTCTGAACTGTGAATACTTCTGTTTCCCACTGAAAATCTTGGCATCATTTTTCTGATTGTTCATTTAACATAACGCTTATGACATTGAGGTGGGGTGGGGGAGGGAAGGGGGGAGAAATCTTACCATCGTGCCTCACTGGCCAATGGGCGGGGTGAGCCGGTAGGATCACTCAAGAGGCGAGCAATCAGGTTTGAGTCCAATTTCTCATCCCTTGCAATCTTACCGGCAGCAGAAATCTGGCAAGGTCAATTATTTAAATATATCATCTGGGCTCACTTGCCTCTGTGGCCTCACTAAGAGAGGTTCTCTCTGGTGACAATCACAACTGGTCCCCAGTAATGGGGATCAGGTATGATGGCCTAGCCAGTAGGACTGGAGGGCATTGAAGCTCCACCCAGGAGGTTGGGGGCATGGGGGGTGCCCCTTGGGCAATACCAGACTGGCCCCCAACACTGCTGACTGGCAGCCTGGCACTGCCCACTGCACAGTGCCGGGGGATGGGGCAAGGCTGAGGTAGGGCGATGAGTGGTGGCAGGGAGTACCTGCTGCCACTCTGCAGATCGGCGATCGATGAGAGGAGGGAGGTGGGATTGGTCCAGGGTCACAGGTCTGGTGGGGGAATGTTGCAATAGGCCATGGGCCCCCGCTGTGACTGGGGGCTGACTGCTTTAGGTCATGGAGGTTGGCTGAGAGCAGCAGAGGTTGAATGACACGTTTTCTCTTCTCACAGCTGAGGGACCTGCACATGTGCAATTGCACCCTCGGCTGCTCTCAACCAGCATTTGGGCGATTTAAGCTTTGCGCCCTATGTCAATGCACGAAAAGTGGTTTTTGCTTTTTCGTGCACTGTGTGCACAATATGGCAGATTTGGATTTGCCCGAAAAATGGATCAGAAAGTCTCATATTTTCATGCTCATCCAGGCCCTAGAATTTGTTTCATAAGATTGCACCTCTCCCTCCACCGACTCCGGCTCCTCCTCCCCCGCTCCCCCCAAAGCTTTTTCTTGCAGCAGCTGCTTGTGGACTAAATCACTATGAGTTCATAGAAACCCTACAGTGCAGAAGGAGGACATTCGACCCATCAAGTCTGCACCAACCACAATCCCACCCAGGCCCTATTCTCATAACCCCATTTATTTACCCTGTTAATCCCCCTGACACTAGGGTCAATTTATCATGGCCAATCAACCTAATCCGCACATCTTTGGAGTGTGGAAGGAAACCGGAGCACACAGAGGAAACCCACACAGACAGAGGGAGAATGTGCAAATTCTACACAGACAGTGATCCAAGGCTGGAATTGAACCCGGGTTCCTGGCACTGTAAGGCAGCAGTACTAACCACTGTGCCACCATGCTGCCCATAATTGACAATAATTGTCAATAATAATTCACTAATCATTGGATCTCAAATTAGTTCATCAGTGAGAGTTCCAAACGTACATTTCTTTCCCAATATTTTCAGAATGGCCATGTAAGATTGTATTGGTTTCTCCACTCTTTAGTTTGGATTGAATGCATGTCCATAGAGGATTATGTTTTTTACCAGAGGACAGAGATTCTCAGAACATTTGAGGATCATTTCAGGGACCTCTTTCTTCCTTTGCCTGGAAGACAACCAAATTTTTCGATGGCCTCGGGGTCTGCTATATTTAATAGAGTATAAGCCTGTATCTTCTTTAGACTTGTCAGACAATGCAGCACCTACCGTTGGGGTGGCATGGTAGCACAGTGGTTAGCATTACTGCTTCACAGCTCCAGGGTCCTGGATTCGATTCCCAGCTCGGGTCACTGTCTGTGTGGAGTTTGCATGTTCTTCTCGTGTCTGCGTGGGTTTCCTCCGGGTACTCTGGCTTCTTCCCACAGTCCAAAGATATGTGGGTTAGGTTGATTGGCCATGCTAAGAAATTGCCCCTTAGTGTCGTAGGGATATGGGGGTCGGGCCTGGGTGGGATTGTGTTCAGCGCAGACTTGATGGGCCGAAGGGTCTCTTTCTGCACTGTAGGGGTTCTATGATCTATGATCACCTGAGTCAATATGCAACTCCTTCTCAAACATTTCCCAATCTGCATTATTTTCATCAAGGATGAGTGGGTGGATGCAGTAAAATCCTTGTGCCATACTGTCAACCTCTGACACTATGTAAATGTACTGGCTTCCTGAATCACTGACAGCAAGGACTTTCAACATAGATTATTTTATTCACTAGTTTAGCATCTACTTCAACACTTGTGCTCTGCCCACACTTCGGGAATAATGCCTGTGCTCCCACCATGCTTTTGTAGCTATATCATCACGTTCTCGTGTGACCACTTGGTCTACAAAACCCACCTGAGGAAATTTCTGCCTGCTAATTCTATTTCTTTCTCTCCACAAATACTGTCAGACCTGCGGAGCATTTCTGGCATCTTCTGAAACCAAAAGAAAAAATGCTGGAACATCTCAGCAGGTCTGGCAGCATCTGGAAGGGGGGAAAAGAGTGGCATTGAGTCCAGATGACCCTTTGTCAAAGCACAAAGGCATAGAAAGTGGAAGGTATTTATACTGTAGGGTGAGGGGATGAAAGATGAGTCATAGCCATAAAAAAAAGGAGAAAGACTGTTAATGGCATTCCATAGAGAGAATAGAAGATATGAATGGCCAAACAGCAGAGAAGCTGAAATCAGAGGTTAACCATGGCAGATGAAGATGTGGGGGGGGCGAGGGGGGAGATGGGTGGGAGAGAGGTAAAATTGAGAAAAAGTGAGAAAAGGGAAGCAAAGGAGGCATAAAAGGTAAAGGGGATAAAATAGGGGGGGGGGAAGCTAAAGACAATAAAGAAATAAAAGGTTGAGAACAGTTAAAAGTTAAATAAAATGAAAACAAAGGGGTTGAGGTGGGTTGAGCTAATCATCTGAAGTTGTTGAATTTGATGTTGAGACCGGAAGGCTGTCATGTGCCTCGCTGGAAGACGTGAAGCTGTTCTTCCAGTTTACAGCCTTCTGGTCTCAAATTCAAATTCAACTCTCATCTTCCAGCAACAGACCTGCTGAGGTTTTCCAGCATTTTCTCTTTTGGTTTCAGCTTCCAGCAACCGCAGTGATGTGTTTTTATCCTGACATCTTCTGATTTTATCTGAGATACAGCAATACTTGCCTTTCTTTTGCCTGCATAAACTGATGTCTGTGGCGACCTCTAGTGGTCTCTTTGAAGGATCTGGAAAAACCAGAGCACGCATGATGCATGGTCCATCTGGTTTAGTCCAGTTTCTAAGAGGGAGCCAAAAACTGGAATCAGTCCCTTGTACTACGGTGGTGAATACTACAGGCCAATCTCGTGTTCAATATTGTTATTTACATCTGAGATGGACTTATAGAAATCATAAAAACCCTACAGTGCAGAAAGAGGCCATTTGGCCCATCGAGACAGCACCCAGCTCCCTGGAGTTGAACCCAGGTCCCTGGAGCTGTGAAGCAACAGTGCTAACCACTGTAAACCATGCTGCCCTTCTTATTGACAATACAAAGCTCAACTTCCAGATCACGATGATCAGACTGCAAGTTCTTGCTTGAGGTCATCCCAATTAATTTAGTCAAAATGTAAAACCCTTCTTGCAGCATTCCTTTTGAAGTTGTAACAAATTTGATTCAATTAGTAGTCATATTGCAAACCAGTGTGTTGTTGCTGGCTTTCAGATGGAGAGGAAATCAGTTAACGTTAGATTTTAAATAGCATTTTGTTCACTGGGAAACAAACAAGCTGGGTAAAACTTTTAGTAATTGTAAAAGAATGTCACTTCACTGTGGTAGTCTTTTTTTTGCCAGTTGATTCTCAAACTGGCAACAGAAGTCATTGGGCAGAAAAATTATTGGGTAGAAATTGTAAGCGTTGTGCCTATTTTTGGGTACAAAATGAGCGCAAAGCACTATGGTGATTTGTGTAGCCATTGGTCCAACTGCTACATTGGATAGGGTGTATTTTTAAGCGTATTACATCTATTAAATATGTAAATTTGACGCTAATGTCTGTTGAAGGACTCCACTGATGACTGCACCAGCAGTAAATTGAGTAGGTATTGGGCCTGGTCTACTTCAATCGCCTACCTGGCCCAGCTCCAGGTAGGTCATTTAAAAATATTCTTATGAGAAAACTTACCCTGTGGAGTGAACAAAAGTGCTTCTTTAACACAGTTCCCAGTTATTCCTCCCAGGACTTGTCTGCTGCCACAGAATCAACTGGCCACTAAGATCTCTGTTCAAGCAATGTAACCAGTATAGCAAATATGTAAGGAGCAATTCCCATCAATACTTGGGCCTCTGATTCAGGTGCTTACTGGTCTTACAGCATCTAATTGAAAGGTTATAGGACTGGAAGAGTAGATAATTGATTTATGCCAATATCATTTCACACATAACTAAGAATGAAATCATCATTAGATTATGACTTTGAAAACTACGGTTAAATGGATCTAGTTAAGATTCATCAAGATAAACAAATCTAATTCTGACATTCCAGCTGAATTTCCTATCACCAGCAATTGTTATTTTGCAATGTCTGCCTCATAACAAATTGAACAGTAACTCAGAATTGGAATCAAAAACAAAAGAGAAATAGTGAATGTCATAAATACATACAAAAATATAAATTAGAAGTAGGGGTACTCCCTGTGGCATCCAGACTTCTCCATCATTTCATGAGATTATATGAGACTGATCAGATTGTGGAAACCTTAATACTGGGAAAGGCCCAATGGTGGCCACCTAAATGCCTGAAAGGCCTCCTCAATAGAGCTGACAGGCCTTCCCTGCTGGTTCTCTATTCGCTGGATGAGATGCCCGTCAGCCCAACAGAATCCCAACCACACCCGAAGACACCTACTAGAATCACTAATGGTCCAATCAGCATCCTGCTCTCCAATTACTTTTAAGTGGTGCATAGGGCAGCACAGTGGTTAGCACTGCTGCCTCACAGGACCAGGAACCTGGGTTCAATTCTGGCCTTGGGTGACAATGTGTGTGGAGTTTGCACGTTCTCCCATGCGTTTGCATGGGTTTCCTCGCACACACCAAAGATGTGTGGGTTAGGTTGATTGGCCATGCTAAACTGCCCCAGGTGTCAGGGGGATTAGTGGGGTAAATGCGTGGGGTTGCAGGGAAAGGGCCTGGGTGGGATTGTTGTTGGTGCAGGCTTGGATGAGTGGCCTCCTTCTGCACTGTAGGGATTCTATGAAGCATCTTTGAAATTAATCAAAACAGTTTCAGTGATCTTTGAATGGAGGATCCACTGCTCACCATTCTGGTTCCTATGCCTTTTCCTGGTAGTTACTGAAACACTTTCTAACATCCTGACAAGGTAATTTATTGTGAGAGATTACATTCAATCAAAATTTAACAACCATCGTCCTTTGCTTGTTCCCATAAATCTTACAAGATAGGAATGTTTCAGTTTACCTGTTTACATTAATCAAATCATTCAGTTTACATTAATCAAATCATTTGTCATTGCACACACATTTATCAATTTTCTAATGCAGTAACTTTTAGACAATTACCTTCGAACAAGTAAAATTATTGTATCCAGCTCAGATGATGTGGCATTTGCAAAAGCTTCTCGTTGTAAATTTTGATGCAGTATATATTTACCTTTCATTGTTTCCCAGGCAATGAATGAATCCACCAATGACATGCCACTTTTATAATAAGCTGTTGTGATCTCCAACCAATCTGCTTCCAGGGTACAGATGGTTTGGCCTTTCCTTGTTACTCGGAGAGAGATATTGCCTTCGTGGTACGACCGCCCACAGAAGTCTTCATCAGAAATATTGAAAACAGCAAACAGTTTCAAATCTAGAATAATAATTAATAAACTCTCAGATTATTGGAAAATGCACAAAATCACAAAACGTTGCAAGACAACAGATCAAATATACTTTTCCTAGAGAGATATAATTCAAAACGTAATTGAATAATAGAATAGGTAACTTCCCTCGCACTGAAACTGATGGGTTTAAATCAATGTAACTTTTACAGAAGAAGAGGTTGCTGGGAAAACTCAGCAGGTCTGGCAGCATCTGGAAGGAAAAAGAACAGAGTTAACATTTTGAATCTGTTTTGTCCTTCGTCAGAACTGAAGTTCATTGCCATTGAACTAATTCTTTGTCAGAATTGAAGGACAGAAGTGAAGTGTATTTATTAGTGTCACAAGTAGGCTTACATTAACACTGCAATGAAGTTACTGTGAAAATAGAGTCCTGACGAAGAGCTGAAAGGACTCAAAATGTTAACTTTGCTTTTCTCCTCTTCCAGACCTGCTGAGATTTTTCAGCATCCTCTTCTTGTTTCAGATTTCAGCGTTTACGGTACTTTATTTATTTTGTCTTTTTTTTTAACAACTCAACTGGCAAGCTGTACTTTACATTGGAGAGAACAGTTGATCCAATCCCATTTGTGGAGATTGGGGGTTTAAAACAAGTGACTCCCTCATCGGGAAAAGGGTTATAAAATGGGAGGCTGATCAAATCTTGCCAGTTTTCCACTAGATGGGTTAGGCTAAAGTGACCCCATTTACGGATTTTTTTTTCAGAACTGGTGGTGGATGTGCAGAAAGAAACAATATGTTCTTACCCTGCCCTTTTCACTTTCACTTCTTTGAGAGTTTTGTGAATTTTCTAAAGTGAAAGAAGACAGCTAAATTGCTTCCGAATTAAATTGAACCAAAAGGCGAAATAGAACAGCAAGCTAGGATTCTCTTCCATTAGCCTCAGATTGATAATATTTCACAGTACCATTGATCAGTAATTCATCAGCATGTATTACCAAACAGCAGTTCCACCAGTTCCGTCAATTTGATGCTCCAAAACATGTTGCAACAACTCTGACCAGTTCAGTCAATAGAAAACACGAGTCAATTGGATGTTTCTAAGTAATGGCTGAGATGCATCTGACCCATAGGAAATGCTCCACTGAAAATCTGGTTGAGAAAGTAAGCTATCTCATCAAAAGTCATTAGTCAACCAAATGTCACAAATCTTTAGTACTCGAGTATGTGATCTGTGAAACAAGTGCTCTTAATGTTACTTAATATTAATATCACTGTTCATTGTAATATTTCTAAATTAATAATATATTCCGTTGATTAGAAAATAGGAGTGGATTCTGCTATAGAGCTTGATGGACCCAAAAAATGCTTGTAAGTAAAATTGTCTATTTTTAAGTTTTGTTATAATTTCTCACTACTCCTTTTTTGCTGGGTCTGTGGGCTGGATTTCTGAATCAGGATCCCAACACTGCATCGTGTCAGAGTCAGTGACATGATGTGATTTTCAAATGTAAAATACGTAACTGACCTGAGGCAAGAGCAATGGCTAATCAGCAGTGCCGGTGACAGGACGGGGATCTGGAGAACCCTTTGAAAAGGCGAGCAACAGCCATGATTGGGCTTGTCTTTCACTGAGAATATGTCTCAAGAAGGTGCTGAATGGGCTGGCATTGGCATGGTCAAGTCTGCATGGGCAGACTTGCCCAAAGTTTTACATTTTTAAGTTATACTGGAGCTTTTTACTTTCTTAGCAAATTAAAAGGTCAATACTGAAAAGGTAAGAGATACACAGTTTGAATTCTTTGCTGGACATTATGGCTACAATTGTTCAGTTTCCTTTAAATTCCAGGGATTGAGTTGCAGTTTATGTGAAACTGCAATTGCCAGTGACAATTCCCATTTTAATCCATAATCAGTCTTTTCCAGAACTCAAATGAACTTTACTCCTGATGTTTCTTTTGAGGGAAATTCACCATCCCTGGGTGGGTTTTAAACTGCAAGATATAGAGCTTTAATCTGAACATAGAACATAGAAAAACTACAGCACAAACAGGCCCTTCAGCCCACAAGTTGCGCTGATGATATCTGTACCTACTAGGCTTACCTATAACCCTCAATTCTATTAAGTCCCATGTACTCATCCAAAAGTCTCTTGAAAGACCCTATTGAATTTGCCTCCACCACCACCAATGGCAGCCGATTCCACTCACCCACCACCCACTGAGTGAAAAACTTACCCCTGACATCTCCTCTGTACCTACTCCCCAGCACCTTAAACCTGTGTCCTCTCGTAGCAACCATTCCAGCCCTGGGAAAAAGCCTCTGAGAATCCACCTGATCTATACCTCTCAACATCTTATACACCTCTATCAGGTCACCTCTCATCCTTCGTCTCTCTAAGGAGAAAAGACGGAGCTCTCTCAACCTATCCTCATAAGGCATGCTACCCAGTCCAGGCAACATCCTTGTAAACCTCCTCTGCACCCTTTCAATAGTTTCCACATCCTTCCTGTAATGAGGCAATCAGAACTGCGCACAGTCTTCCAAGAGAGGTCTAACAAGGGTCTTATAAAGCTGCAGCATTATCTCCCAACTCCTAAACTCAATACCTCGATTGATGAAAGCCAGTAAACCATATGCCTTCTTAACCACATCCACTACCCGTGAGGCTGATTTAAGAGTCCTATGGACCCGGACCCCAAGGTCCTTCTGATCCTCTACACTGCTAAGAGTCTTACCCTTTATTTTGTACTCCTTCATCCCATTTGACCTGCCAAATTGGATCACTACACATTTATCCAGGTTGAAGCTCATCTGCCACTTCTCTGCCCAGTCTTGCATCCTATCTATGTCACGCTGCAACTTCTGACATCCCTCCAAACTATCCACTGCACCACCAACCTTTGTGTCATCAGCAAACTTACCAACCCATCCCTCCACTTCCTCATCTAGGTCATTTATGAAAATTATAAACAGCAAGGGTCCCAAACAGATCCCTGGGGCACTCCACTGGTGACCGACCTCCATGCAGAAAAAGACCCATCTTACATTTGAATAAGAGAGGAGGGAATACCTCCACTCTTCGATTAGCAGCTTCTGCAAACTACCTTTACTTCTGAGTTCAGTCGCTGTATCAAGAGATTTCAAATGTGATTAGTAGTCATGTGACCTTATTTCCTCACAATAATTTCAGAAGAAATTTATTTAGTTGATGTCTGAATCTGTTGTTTGTTCCGTGGCTTAAAATGTCCCAATCATAAGCTTCTGAAGGAGTTATTTTTCATTTTGATGATCCTCTTCCAGGTAGCTATTGTTCTGGTATATTTTCTGTCTCCACAGGAGAGGTAGTCTTATATAGATGCAAATGATATGTCAATGTTTCCTTTTGAAAGGAACCTTGACACCATTAGATGTGAAATTCCATAAGCAACATGTCAGAGCACATCTGCAATGCAATCCATATAGAAAATTTCTAGCAAGGTGGTTAACTTATAATACCAGACATCAGGCAACTTGTAGCAGCCATCCTCGGTCCCTGACTTTTCTTGTCTTTAAAAACAATTCAGTATATTTTGATCAGGTGGTGAAATTACAAATTGATCTCACTCTGTCACAATTCCCATCAGTGTTACAGAGGGTAAATCATAGAAATCATAGAAACCTACAGTGCAGAAGGCCATTCAGCCCATTGAGTCTGCACTGACAACAATTCCCCCCCAGGCCCTATCTCCATGTATTTACCTCACTCATCCCGCTAACCTATGCATCCCAGGACACTAAGGGGCAATTTAACATGGCTAATCAACCTATCCCGCACATCTTTTGGACTGTGGGAGGAAACTGGAGCACCTGGAGGAAATCCACGGAGATACAGGGAGAACGTTCAGGCTCCACACAGACAGCGATCCAAGCCAGAAATCGAACCCGGTTCCCTGGCGCTACAAGGCAGCAGTGCTAACCACTGTGCCACCCCTAAAGGGTAATGAATGGGTACCTCCTCAGAAGATAATCTTTATCTTCCAGCAGGCACTCGTGGAGTCTGGATGTTGGTCTGAAGACTTGAGACACCAAAAGATGAAGGAATCATGACAGTTGCCCAAAATCAAGCACAGCCTGTAAGATTCATTTCCAATGATCATAGGCCAGCTGGACATTTAGTGAATAAATGTTCTGTTCAGGATCCCGGCTGGCCAGTTTGTCGGTGCCTTGATGGCTACATGTGTATAATCAATGACCCCCAGGAGCCATGGGAATACAGCAAAGACCAATGCCCTCTGTGCCTGTGCTAGCCCGCAGTCTTAAAATGGGTTTCGTAGAATCATAAATCCCTACAATGCAGAATGAAGTCATTCAACCCATCAAGCCTGCACCGACAACAATCCCATCCAAGCCCCATCCCCATAACCTCACTCTGCTAATTCCACCCGACACTATGGAGGTGATTTTACCTTCATGTTTTCGGGCATGATGGTCACGGGCATTCGGCCTCTGATCTTCAGGTAAGCGTTCTCCAAGGCGGCCTTCACGACACACGACAGCGCAGTCACTGAGCAGAGACTGATAGCCAAATTCCGCACACGAGGACGGGATCTTGGGTTCATGTTACACTGTCTGTAACCCCCATGACTTGCCTGGACTTGCAAAATCTCACTAATATCCTGTCTGGAGATAATACATATCTCTTTAAACCGTGTTTAACGCTCTCTTCACTCACATTGCCTGTACCTTAAGTCTTGACTAGCTGTAAAGACTTGCACTCCAATCATTCTGTAAATTGAGTTTGTGTCTTTATATGCCTCGTTTGTGAAAAGAACTCCCACTCACCTGATGAAGGAGTAGCACTCTGAAAGCTACTGGCTTTTGCTACCAAATAAACCTGTTGGACTTTAACTTGGTGTTGTAAGACTTCTTACTGGGTCTCCTTCTGATCAGGAGGATGCCTCTATTGAAGTTTCTCCTCACTATTTTGTCCAATGTCAGAATGACTTGATCCAAATTCCATTCCGTCAGGCCTTCCTCTGCCAACCTTTACTGTGCAAGTGATGCCACAACCTGAAGATCCTCCCAGGACTCCTACCTCTCCCTTGACAAATACTGTCCTCGATTAACCAGCAAAGGCTGCTCCTCTGAGGTCTGTTAATGAGTTCAATGAGCACTTAATTGGAAGTGGGTGGGTTTCAAAATAGTTCTTGCCTTCCCTTTTAAAATTGCATTGTGTTCCAGAGGACGTGGGATCCAGTGTAGCTGCACTTGTTCCCATTTTCACTGGCATTTGAAAATCCAGCCTTATATTTTATGGCTGCTGTATTATAACGCTTTTGCTCATAAAATATCAAGCTCACTTGAACATATGAATGAAGAGTAGGAGTAGGATACTCAACCCTTCTGGCCAAAATTAGGCGAGGGGGAGATTCAACAAGACCTGGGTATCCTTGTATACCAGTCTCTGAAGGTAAGTATATAAAAGAATAGCAGGCTGTAAAAAAAGGCAAATGGTACATTGGCCTTCATGGTGAGTGTACTCAAGTACGTGAGTAAAGATGTCTTGGTGAAGCCACACTGAAATATTGGCTGCAATTCTCACATTGCAACCCACAACATGCTGATTAGCATGAGTTTACATACTTTTGCATGCAATTATTGGAATCCACATGGCAATCTCTGCCCATGTCTGCTTTACCCTTTGGTGTGATGTTAACTTTCGTGCAAATCAGAATAGATATTTAAAAGTTGCAACCTGGTGTGGCAGCCTTGATCTGGCGTGAGGAGGTAAGTGTTGCTAGTGGAGCACGGGGATGTTGCAGGCAGGTCCTGGAGACACCTGGTGGCCTTCCTCCTGCTGCCTTCAGGTGTTGGCCCATGGACCAGTGATACCTGTGGGGTGGCTTGCTAGGCGAGGTTCCGTCAGGGAGTCTCACTGGCCTCCCCCCTCTTCCTGGGCAGCTCTGTCACACGTTGTGGGAAGCAGCCTTGAAGGCTCCCGCTCCCTCTCTCACTCCAAACAACACTGTAGTGCACTGTGGGAAGCAACCTCATGGGCTCCTGCTCCCTCCTCCCCCTCCGCAGCACTTTGCAATGGCGTTGTCTTGACGTAGAGTGAAGTCAGGGCCTCCACTGAGTGTTGGTGTTCTGGGGTGGGGGAGGAGTGTACCATGTGCTGACTAAGGCCTAACCAGATGAAGCAGCTGCTGCTCCAGGCCAGGATGCAGAGGTTCAGACATGGACTGCATGGAATCTGCTGTCACCGGCCATACATCCGGTGCTGATTTGCAGTCTGTCCCTGCCCTGTGACATGAACCTGCAACACATGCCTGTAACAGATGCTGCAGTTGCACACATAGCAATGGCTCAAGGGTGCACATTGCCCATGTCTGCACACTGACCTGCAAAATCTGTGCCAGCATTTATCATAATGGGAATCTCATGCAACCCTAATTGGGCCATGCATGGCACCATGGATTGTGTGGGGTTGCCAGCTCTCACAAGTGGGGGTTCGGGCCCAAATGAGGGAATGGGATGGTGCTAGGTCTGTGGAGACAATGATAATAATCCGTCACTCTATGCTCTTTCCAAACCCCAGTGCAGATGGATCTCGGTTTGCTTGATCTGGAGCTGGCCGTGTTGGTTGCAGCAGGGGCAGAGGAGGAGGAGGCTCAGGAGTAGTGGGCTTGGAGACACCACCGCAAGAGCAGCCACCACTAGACCCTCGGGAAGGAGGGCAGGGGGCTGCCTCTGAAGACCAGGAGGTGGGTGAGCAGGTTCCCGAAAGGGTGCACAAAAAGCGGATGGTGCCGAAGCCAAGGAGGTACAGGCCCCACACTTCCTTCGAGGCCCTCTGAGGGGATATGCCGTCGCTGGTTGCACCTGTCCAAGACCACGGTGCGACAGATTTGTGAGGTGCTGTCACATCTGGCACCTTGGGGGAGCAGCAGTCCCTGCTCTTTGGTGACGGCAGCCCTCAATTTCTATGGCTCCAAGTCATTCCAGGCTCCTGGTGGCAACCTAGCTGGGATTTCCCAGGCCTCGTTGCACAGATGTGTGTGGGACATCACAGATATCCTGTATGCCTGGACAGGGACATTAATTTCGATGTGAGCCATGCACAGCAGCAGGAGGCCCGGGCTCTCGGCTTCGCATCCATTGCTGGGATTCCAAATGTGCAGGACGCAGTGGATGGCGTACACATTGCCTTGCAGGCCCCCCATCCAGACCTGCAGCAATTTTTGAACCAGAAGGAATTCCATTCCCTGAACGTTCAAATTGTCTGCGACCAATGGCTGAAGAGCATGCAGGTTGATGCGTGTTACCCAGGGAGTGTCTATGGCAACTTTGTGATCTGGCATTCGGACATCCCTGGGCTCTTGACCAGCCCAGGCTCCCAGGATGGCTGCTAGGTGACAAGGGTTATCTGTTAAGGTCATGGCTCCTGTGTGGAGGCCCCAGACTGAGGTGGAGACCCATGCGTTGAGTGGTGCATCGACCTGCTGAAGTTGCAGTTCAGCTGCTCGGACCGCTCTGGGGGTAGGCCTACAGTATGACCCTGTGCATGCTTCACGCATCGTTTGCTGCATTCTGCACAACATTGCCCAGCAGTGGGGAGGCCAGCTGGAGCAGGGGCAGGAGCAGCAAGGAAGCGAAATGGGTGCCCAGCCATATGAAGAGCTGGAGAAAAGACGGCGGGCGGCAATGGCAGGTATCCGGCAGGGAAGGACATCTTGATTGCATCCCGCTTCACCTAGTGGTGCTGTGCTATGAGGGGGATGCAACCACCACACATCCACCACACGCCAGGAGCAAGTGCAGCCGCTCTTCCCCCTCCAAACCAACCTGGGCCCTTAAACCACCACATCACCCTTCCCCACTTCTGTCATCCCACCATCCTATCCCCCAGAAACACCCGACTCTATCAATGTGCCTGGACTGGCAATGGTTGTGAGTCTTGGTTGAAGGCTGGAGGATGATGACAACTCGCTGTGATGCACCCTGGGATCCTGCTCCTGGCACAATTCAAGTCTAATTCCTACCTGTACTCCAAATGCATACTGCCACCCTGGTCCATGTAGCTGTAAGGATTGGGACATATGTTTTTTGGCCAAGAGAGGCACTTGTACCAGGGTCTGGAGGATGTTGGGGAAGGTAGGGCAGGCACTCTGAAACATGGGCTGAGTCTGCAAGGCTCAACAGACAGCACCTCTATCTTTAGGAGTTGGGAACACTGAGATGGGGGCGGGGGGGGGGGGGGGGGAGTGGGGGTTGGGAGGGGAGAGAATTAGAAACACATTAATCACAGCGTGATGTGCAATTAACAGTTTATTGTGCTCTTAACATAAATGATTACCAAACCCTGGCTAATGCTGACCTTCACATGTGCCCTCTAGCGAACTACAACTTTCCAACTAGGTGCTGTCTACTGTTTCTCCTAGGCGCTATCACAGGTGAAGGTCGAGGTGTCCGGCTGTGATGCACGCCCTGTTGCCTGTGATGCCCTTGGCGGACGTCCCCGGGTGGCTAGGACTTGGAGGGCCCCGACTGGCTTGCGGATGGTACTGTTTTGGTGTCACCCTATTCATCTCGCTGGCCCTGAAATGCCCCGGTGTGAGAAGAGAAGGAAAATCGAAAGGTCTCTGGACATCCGGGATCTCCTGGGTGGAAGACACCAACATGGCCTCAAGCCCTTCTTCCTCTCTTGGGGTGCCCAGTGGCTCCAGGGGCACTCAATGGAATGCCAGGGTAGCTGGACTGAGTTCCAGAAGCTCTGGTGTCAGCTGGCTCTGCCAGCCCTGGAGGTCTAGATGTGTCTGCCCTTGATGTGTGACCTCTCAGTCCTGGCCCTCTGAGACTCAGCCAAGCTCTGGCGTCCCTCCGCTATAGCATTCTGTGAGCGAGCCAGGCTCTGGGGCCCCTCAGCAGTAAGTTGTCGAGGCTCACAGCCACAGTCTGCTGTGTTTCCAGAATGCCAGCGAGAATCCCAGCCACGGCCAGCAGTGTCTCTCACATGCCCCTGACACCCATGGCCATCAAACGTTGTGCCTCTTGGATGCCAGAAACACACTCGCCTCTGGCCCATAGTGTCTCCAGGATGGCACGGACCCTGTCACCCATGAGGACAGACTCCTGAGCCAGACTTTCCACTGCAGTCACCATCCTTGCAGTGTTGGTCTGGGTCTCATGCTGTGTCAGCACCACCTCCTGCAACAGCACTCTGTTTGACTTCCCTAAACAGCCTTGCAGTCGCAGCATGGTTGCTGACAGCCCGGATTTCCTGATGCATCTCCACCAGCCTTGGGAGGAACAAACAGAGGCCCAGCAGCTGGCTCGGGGACGGTTGAATCCTGGCCTCCAGCAGACTTCTGTGTGCCCGAGCCCTCGGATGTGCCCACCTCCACCCGATGTGCATCAGCAGCTGTGATATGCTCACCAAATTGTGACCCAGAAACCTCAACCCTAAAATTACCCACCGTGGTGATCACCTCTGTGTTGTGTGGTACATGCTGATGATGTTTCAGTTGTGCTGCCCTTGGAGGATTCCTCAGCACCTCCCTCCGAGGTGTCACCCAGGAGGTCATGGACAGTGTGCTCCAGAGCAGCGGGGGTGGCAACAATACCCAAAGGGCCGGGCTCCTCTGGGTCCAGAGCTGGAAAAAGAACACACACATTAGGGGGAGGGAGCAAAACATTCCATGCAGCATCGCTCTTCTTTATAGGAGGACCAAGATTGAGAGTGCACTTCTGCTCACTTGTATGCTGTACGCCGACCTAGCTGTCTGTGACCATTCGATATGGCCCATCACCCCCTGATATGGAGATGCTGGTGTTGGACTGGGGTAAGCACCGTAAGAAGTCTCACAACACCAGGCTAAAGTCCAACAGGTTTATTTGGTAGCACAAACCACAAGCTTTTGCAGCACTGCTCCTTCATCAGGTGAGTGGGAGTCATGTTCATAAACAGGACATATAAAGACACCACAAGCTTTTGGAGCGCTGTTCCTTCATCAGGTGTATGGTGGCATTGCTGCAACTGCCTCAGTACTCAACGTCAACAACTGCCAATCTCCAGATGCAATTTTACATCTCCATCTGCTTCATCCTGGACCACAATGTCTTCACCTTCAACAACCAGTTCTTCATCTAGAAACATGGAACAGCCATGGGGACTAAATTCGCACCTCAATATGCCAACATCTTCATGCACAGGACCTTCAACCGATGCAAACGTTGAAGGTATGTTGATGACATTTTCTTTCTTTGGATTCATAGTGAACTATCACTGAAACAACTATATGATGACATCAACAAGTTCCATCCCACCATCAGACTCACCACGGACTACTCTCCGGAATTGGTTGCATTCTTGGACACACGCATCTCCATCAAGGACGGTCACCTCAGCACTTCACAGTACCTCAAGCCCACAGGTAACGTCACAATGCTCCATTTCTCCAGCTTCCACCCTAAACACATTAAAGAAGCCATCCCCTACGGACAAGCCCTCTGTATACACAGGATCAGTTCAGAAGAGGAGGATCACAACAGATACTTCCAGGCGCTGAAAGATGCCCTCATAAGAACAGGATATGGCGCTTGACTCTTCGATCGACAGTTCCGACGCACCACAATGAAAAACCGCACGACTGCCTCAGAAGACAAACATGGGACACAGCAGACAGAGTATCCTTCACCGTCCAGTACTTCCCTGGAGCGGAGAAGCTACGACATCTTCTCCAGACCCTTCAACATGTCATTGATGGAGACGAACATCTCGCCAAGGCCATCCCCACACCCCCACTTCTTGCCTTCAAACAACCGCATAATCTCAAACAGACCATTGTCCGCAGCAAACTACCCAGCCTTCAGGAGAACAGTGACACAACGTCACACAACCCTGCCACAGCAACCTCTACAAGATGTGCTGGATTATCAACACGGATGCCATCATCTCATATGAGAATACCATCTACCAGGTACACACTTGCAACTCGGCCAACGTTGTCTGCCTGATACACTGCAGGAAAGGATGTCCAGAGGCATGGTACATTGGGGAGACCATGCAGACGCTACGACAACGGATGAATGAACACTGCTCGACAATCACCAGACAGGAGTGTTCTCTTCCTGTTGGGGAACATTTCAGCAGTCATGGGCATTTGGCCTCTGATCTTCGGGTAAGCGTTCTCCAAGGCGGCCTTCACGACACACGACAAAGCAGAATCACTGAGCAAAAACTGATAGTCAAGTTCCACACACATGAGGACAGCCTTAATTGGGATCTGGGGTTCATGTCACATTATCTGTAACCCACATGACTTGCCTGGCTTACATAATCTCACTAACTGTCCTGTCTGGAGACAATACACATCTCTTTAACCTGTGCTTAATGCTCTCTCCAGTCACATTATCTGTATCTTTTAGACTTGATTACCTGTATAGACTCGCATTCGAACCATTATCTTGTAAATTGAGTTTGTGTTTTTATATGCCCTGTTCATGAACATGACTCCCACTCATCTGATGAAGGAGCAGCGCTCCGAAAGCTTGTGGCTTGTGCTACCAAATAAACCTGTTGGACTTTAACCTGGTGTTGTTAAACTTCTTACTGCCATCATCCCCTGCCAGCTCCATGGCATGCTCCTCCATGCTATTCAGCTGCCCCAGGTCAGGCACAGCACCACCAGTCTGTGTTGTCTCCCATGTGCTGTGGATTTTCTTTTCCTGTGGGGACACTAGGTGGATAGCAAGCATCAACACATTGTAGTACATGGTGTGCAATGCTTGCCTGTGTCTCGGGCATTATGCTGACAGTTCCGGGGAAAACGGACTCCACTGAAGGGTGCTCGTTGAGGGATGAGAGGAAGGGGTTAAATTCTGTTCCTCGGGAATGCCCTTCAGGTGTCTAGGCAGGGTTGGAATTCCATGCCAAGCATCTGCAGGTTCCAAGTGGGATGCTCTTTCACCCTTGCTGCTTGCAGAATGTCGTACATCTTTTTCGACACTGCTGGCCAGAGCGCAGTGTCAGACTCCTGGCATTCACTGCTTCTGCCATCTCCTCCCACAATGCCTTGGCAGCTGCACCCCCAGGTTAGGAACAGACAATCATGCTTCATTCTATGGCATCTAGCAGGTGCTCCTGGTCTGCCTCCAAAAATCTTGGAGCCAGTTTCCATGCAGCCATCTTTGAGGTGTGACTGGCTGTGTGTCCATTCCTGCAGCTTATATACAGTTCTGGCTTATTAGGGGACTGCAGGTGCTGTGAATGTGGCCAGTTATGGGCCGGTTGGCAACAAATACTTGAGAGATTTTGAAGGCTGCATTCAGTTGAATGTCATTCATCCCTCAAGTTGCTGATTGGCTGCCATTCAATAGGCTGTTGTGTTCAGGGGAGGTGCAATTCTTAGGACTCCTAATGGATTAGCTGCTGTGTGTGTGTGTGTGTGTGTGTGTGTGGGGTTGCAGGGGGGAGGTGGTCTGGTGGTGGTGTGCAATACTCAAGACTCCCACTCAAGATGGAATGATCACAAGCTAGGATTGTGCATGTCAGCACATTGCTAGTTCTCTGCAGGGCAGCAGTGGGGATAGTATGTTTAAGGGATGGAGGGATTGCATACCCGCATTATCCAGGTCCATGGGAGATGAGGAGAGCAGGCGGCCATGTCTGTGTGTGGGGCGAGACAAGGTGGGGTGGCAGCGATGAGGCCAGCCTTGTTTCTGTGGGGGAGTTGTAGGGGCCAGCAATGAGGTCAGTATTGTGTGTGTTGGAGGCTTGTGGGGCCCAGCAATGTGTTGGGGAGGTGGAGGGGGTTGTGGGGGCCAGTAGTGTGTGTGGGAGGATTGTAGGAGCCAACGATGAGTGTGGGGGGGTTGTGGGGGCCAGCGATGTGTCTGGGGTTTGGATGGCAGTGATCTGGATGCTGGGATGTCTTTTATGTGATCTCCCAGTGATATGCGCATGCATGGGTTCCTGCACATCCTGATTTCAGGCTCTTTGGCGTGAATAGGCCCCGCTCCACAAGGCTTAATGAGTGACTGGGACCTCAACAGTGCACAGAATGAGGTGAGAAGCTGAACTGAGAAAACAGTTGGGATTTAGAACTGAATTGGTTCTCCCACCAATTCAGCACTTTTGGGAGAATAACGGCCATTGTGTGCAGTTCTAGTCTCCTTATCTGAAGAAGGATATTCTTGCTGCAGAGGGAGTGCAGAGAAAGTTTACCAGACTGATTCCTGGGATGGCAGGATTGATGTATGAGGAGAGATTGAGTCAGTTGGGAATGTATTCAATGGAGTTTAGAAGAATGAGGGGGGTTCTCATGGAAACCTATAAAACTCTAACAGGACTAGACAGGGTAGATGCAAGAAGGATGTTTCCGATGAGGGGGAGCCCGGAATCCAGGGTCACAGTCTAAGGCTACAGTGTAAACTGTTTAGGACAGAGATAAAGAGAAATCTTTTCACCCAGGGAGTGGTCAGCCTATGGAACTTGTCAGGAAGGTAGTTGAGGCCAACACCTTGTATGTTTTCAAGAAACAGTTAGATGTCCCACTTGAGGCAAAGGGGATCAAAGGATATGGGGGACACAGCAAGATCACGCTATTGAGTTGGATGATCAACCAGAATCGTAATGAATGAGCAGTCTCGAAGGCCAAATGACCTCCTCCAGTTCTTGTTTTCTATGTTTCTATGAGCCTGTTCTGCCATTCAATGAGATCATGGCTGATTGCAACTTCAACTCCTCTCTCCCACCTACATCCCATAACCTTTCACCACTTCCCCTTTGCTTATCAAGAATCTATCTCCGCTTTAAAAATATTCAAAGAATGCTTCCACTGCCTTTTCAGGAAGAGAGTTCCAAAGACTCATGACTTTCTGACAGAAAAAATATCTCCTTATTTCTGTCTTAACTGGATCACCCCTTATTTTTAAAGTGACACCTAGTTCTGGATTCTCTCACAAATTAAACCTTCCTCTCCAGATGCACCCTGTCAAGACCCGTCAGGAATTTATATGTTTAATTGAAGTCACCTCTTATTCTTCAAAACTCCAGTAGATAGAAGCCTAGCCTGTCCAACTGAAAACAATTAGTCTAACCCAGGTATTAGTCCAGTAAACCTTCTCTGAATTGCTTCTAATACATTTATATCCTTCCTTAAATAAGGAGTTCGATATTGTACACAGTACTCCAGACATAATCTCACCGATACCGTGTATAACTGAAACATAACCATCCTACTTCTGTATTCAATTCCCCTTGAGACGTTTGATAACCGTCTGTGAGCTTTCTAATTAGGTGCTGTACGTGCATGCTAGCTTTTTGCAATTCATGCACAAGAATGTCCATATCCTTATGCATCTCAGAGCTCTGCAATCTCTCACCATTGAGATAATATGTTTCTTTTTTTATTTTGTTTGCCGAAATGGACCATTTCACACTTTCTCGCATTATACTCCATTTGCTAGATCTTTGCCCACTCACAACCTATCTGCATCCTGTTGTGGCCTTCTTGTGTCCTTTTCACATCTTACTATCCTACCTTTCTTTGTATTAACAGCAAATTTAGCAACCATATCTTTGGTCTCTTCATCAAAGTCAATTATATAAATTGTAAGATATTGAGGCCCTAGCACTGATGTCTGTAGCACATCACTTGTTACATCTTGCCAATCAGAAAAAAGGCCCATTTACACCCATCCTTTGCTTCCTATTAGCTGGTCAATCTTCAATCCATGCCAATATACTACCCTCTACATCATGAGCTTTTACAGGAACAACAATATCAGAAATATAAGCTGATTTTCCATCCTCAGTTTGACATGCATGTGACCCTCAAAGGGTTCCCTACAGGATCAGATACTTAAACCGCACTACAGTTTGCATTAGAATCTAGCTGTACGCGCTCAAAATAAAAAAAAGTTTGTCATTCCTCTGTTTGTATTAAGAGTGGTTCATTCTTATATAGGATCCTGGATTGAGTATAACTTTTTCAGATTATATTTCATCTGGACATACACTGTAACAGATGTTCCATAATAATGAAACTGGAGTGAACTTTCTATATTTGAGTATCTGACTACATGAAAATGTAGTCTGCAAATAAATACCATTTTTAACCACAGAATGAAAGAGGAAAGAGGAGACTGATTTTTAAAGATCAATAAATAAGACAAACCTTCCTTTGGTTGGCCAGGTGGGCAGCTTTCATTTCCAATTCCTTTCTCTCTCCCATGTAAAAGATCTTCATCTGTGACTGGCCCATTCTCTAAAACATTAGTGACTTTATTGCATAAGTGTTCTCCTTCTGCAGCAAATTCCACAGCTTTTCTGATCAAAGTCCCCTCATTGCATTTTATGTAGTTCTCAGGATTATGCTTTCTTTGATCTGGCAATTTTAAGTAGACATCCTGTCCGCAATCTGTATCAGGTTCTCTTGATGATTTTGTGCCATTGCAGTTCTTTGACTGGGAACTGAGTTGATTTAAAAATCCAATAAACTTCATTCCTTTTTTGGCTAAATCATTCACCTAAAATTAAACAACACAGAAGCAAAAATTGCATTTCTGTCAATTTCAAAACAAACACATTCTTATACTTTTAAAAACTGGTTGGGCAGTAATGTGCAGAAGGAACATATACACATGTGCAGCAGCTGGTGGCTCAGTGAGATTACCTATTAAGCAATTTCAGGAGTGGAGCTCCATTATCGCACAGCACTCCCTTGTACTGAACATTGCCCCAAAGTAACTGTGTGATGTGCAACTCCAGAAAGGGGGCTGCATTCCTCCTATGGCTCCTTGTACTGAATTATTTTGACTGTGTACACTTCCATTGGAATTTATTGTATATTTTAGAAAGGGTTTGTTCTGGTAAAGTTGACACATACACTAAATTTACTGCCTTCTAAGTCTGAGCAACACACTCTGCCTCCCAAATAAATCAGCAAATGTTGTCATTTTGCTCATAGAAGTGAAATACATCCACTCTGGTCACAACTGTGAAAGATATGTCTGTCCAGCCAGTAGTTGTTACTACTATGTATGCAGAGTATATATTTGTGACAGCAATTCCATTGCAAACACCAAGATTGAAATTTTAAAGCTAAATCATTCACCTAAAATTAAACAACACTGAAGCAAAAACTGCATTTCTGTCAGTTTCAAAACTAACACATTCTTATATTTTTAAAAACTGGTTGGCAGTAATGTGCATAAGGAACATATGCAGCAGTTGGTGGCTCAGTGAGGTTACCTATTAAGCAACTTCAAGAGTGGAGCTCTATTATCGCATAGCAAGAACAAGCAATAAGAAAAGTGTTATGGTTCAGATCAGAAACTCCAAAGTGTTTTAAAGAGCCTGTCTGGATCATAAGTTTTGCATCTTGAATTTGGCTAGGATAAGCTTGATATGTTTCATTTCAGGTATGATTCAAATGACTCACTAGGTACCCTTTTTTAAACAAAGTTTAATTAAGAATATAGTTAACATTATGGAAAGAAAATTAGCAACAACTTTTATCAATGAAAAACAAAACAAAACAACCATGATAATGCATAGCCCTTAATAAATATATCTAAGATGTTCCAATCAAACCAAAACTTTCCATAGAAAAACCCTTTAAACAAGTTCAACACAGAAAGTCTAATGCTTACATGATACTAGAATTGAGTCCTTTGGTTAGAGAATTGAAAACTCTCAGTCTTGAAAGTTCTAGTAGTTCTTTTGACACACCCAGAATAGATCGAAGTCAAAACAGCTTCCCAGAATCCCAGGGAGACTCTGGTCAAGCCACTGACAGCAGGCTTTCTAGTCCAGGAAGGAAGACCTTGTTTTCACATAACCAGCAGAATGTCCAAATAAATCAGGGAGAGAAACACTTCTTTTCAGTTTGCTGTCCTTTCTAAAAACTAACAGTAGCTCAGAACTGAAAATGAAAGAGCTCCTGTCACCAGACCTGCCAACCAGTTTTCCTCCTAACAATGCAGGGCCATAAAACTAACCCCAGAGTAAACATAAACAACCCCCATTTAAACCACTTAAGGAACAATAAGAAGACTCCTCATAGACTCCCCGTCCTTCTCAGAAAACCCAATTTACACTCCCCATGACCTGACTTGATTATCACTGACCTGACAATCCCTCTTGACCAACCCTACCCAATTACTTCCCTACCCATCCACCACCCTACCCAGTTGCCACCTTATCCACCCACCCATTTACAAACTGACACACCTATTTACAAAACTACACACCAATTTACTAACACATTGAGAAGCCTGTGGGGAGATTTAAAAACTTACCAGAACATGGCAACGAGCGCTGTAAAATGTGTGTGTGGCTTCTGTGTGGATTTTCTTTGCTGCTTTCTTTGAAGATTCCTGCACTGAGGAAACTCTTCAGCACTGGGGATCAGAAGTGGATTGGAGCCTTTTAAATGGATGTAAATGTGTAGTTTACTGTGTGATCTGTGTCAGGCACAGCGGTTCTAGCTGTGATTGGAAGTTTTGGGCTACTATCTCATTGATCTGACTTAGTACTTATCTATTAATTATCTACTGTGGACGCAACTCTGACAGTGACAGAACAAGATTCACTAAGGTGAGCATTGAGAGTGAATACCTTGTCTAACAGTCCCTTCACAACATCAGTGGAGAGTGTTTGATTGCTTATGGACCATTCTTCAACAACTAACTTGCAGTTTCTTTGCTCTCCTTGTTCTGCCTTCTTTCTCCTGTATTAAAGTAAAATGAACAGAAATCATATAAGAGTAGTGAATGATAAATTAAGAATTACGGTTTCCTTTTAGATATTTGGAGGAAATAGCTATATGTTCATCTTAGAATTGATTTCATCATAAAATATTTCAATCCAAGTTAGTTTCTGCTTAAAGCAGTCATTGTCTCATAAAGGGGAGAAAAGAACTCTTGCAAATTTATAAAAAAGTTTTGGATGAGATCAGTTTGTTTTTCTCTAAACGAAGTACCAAAGCAAATTGTTTACTTTTTCCTTGTATTCCTATTGTAAATTCAAAATCTTCATTCTTAAAACTCCACTATTATAACATTAAGAGCAAAATAAGTTGGAGGGAGTGAAATTCTACCAGTCTCTTGCCATAATGCCCGCAGTGGACTGGTGCAACCATTACAGAACTTCAGCCCCTATTAGAAATGACTTTGTATTCTGGATTACAAAAGTATATGCCAGCAATTGTGTAAGTAATAGAGAGACAGAACTTGCCATTGACTTCAAGAAAGCAGCTCACAAAGATTTAGTGGGTTCTAGAAGATCTGTGGCATCCAGCAACAGTTAAGTAATGAAGAAGACTGATCAGGAAATCAGATTTTAAAATCCTCAGATAATAAAGCAGAAAGTAAAAATCACAGATTATAATTCAATTTAATTTTCCACTAAGCAAAATAAAAAATTGGAAATTTTAACATGGGGTTAAGGTAGAAGCTGAAATATAATAAATTAACATGAAAAATCAAATATTTAAAAACAAATGCAAATTTGAAAACAATATGAGATTTGGGGTGGGCTGGCTAGATGGATACAGAACTGGGTTGGTCATAGAAGACAGAAAGTAGTGGTAGAAGGGAGATTTTCAGAATGGAGATCGGTAGCTAGCGGTGTTCCATAGGGATTAGTGCTCGGACATCTGTTATTTGTAGTACATATAAATGATCTGGAGGAAAATGTGAGTGGTCTGATTAACAAGTTTGCGGATGACATGAAGATTGGTGGAGTTGCTGATAGTGCCAGAGATTGGCAGAGGATACAACAGCATATTAATAGATTGGAGACTTTTGCACAGAAATGGCAGATGGAGTTTAATCTGGACAATGTAAAGTGATGCATTTTAGAGGATTAAGTTTAGGTGTGAATTATACTGTAAATGGCAGAACTCTAAAGAACATGAACATACAGAGGGATCTGGACTTGGAGGTCCGCAGTTCCCTAAAGTGGCAACACAGGTGGCCAAGGTCATTAAGAAGGCATATGGTATGCTTGCCTTCATCGACTGGGGCATTGAGTACGAGAGTTGGGAAATGTTGCAGCAATATATAGTTAGGCTGCATTTGGAGTATTGCGTGCAGTTCTGGTCACCACATTATCAGAAGGACATGGAAGCTTTGGAGAGAGTGCAAAGAAGGTTCACCAGGATGTTGCCTGGTCTCGAGGATGTTGGCTATGAGGAGAGGTTGAATAAACTAGGATTGTTTTCACTTGAAAGACAGAGGCTGAGGGGAAACTTGATGGAGGTCAACAAAATTATGAGAGGCATAGATAGGGTGGATAGTCAGAGGCTTTTTTTAAGGGGAGGCTTTTTACGAGGAGAGTGGTGGGTGCCTGGATGCACTGCCAGAGGAGCTGGTGGAGCAGGCAGAACATTTAAGAAGTATCTGGATGGGTACATGAATAGGAAGGGAAAACAGGGATATGCACTAAGGACAGAAGGTTTTTTTTAGTTTAGTTAGGCAATCATGATTGGCACAGGCTTGGAGGGCTAAACGGCCTGTTCCTGTTTCTTTGTTCTTTGTATACTATGAGGCAATGACACTGCAAACTTATAAAATTAGCTCTTTGGCATCAATGAGGTTGTTCAGCAGTAATTATGATTTCAAACATCACTAAAAGCTCAGTTGCGCTTCATTGAACAAAATTTAACATTTTAAATGATTTTTACAGCAAGAATAATATGTAAAAATTTGAAATTCATGTCAAATCATTGACTATGTATCGATTCCACATCAGCAAAATTGAAACAGAATATCCTATGAAAGAATCAGATTTCCACACTTAATTGCTTGTGTGTAGATGTCGGAAGCTGCTGTAACTTTTACACAGTAATGATGATGAGTGCATACATTTTGTAATGCTGTAAAATCCATCAAATTAAATTTCATGCCAATATTTTATTACCTGTAGAAATGTACATGTACACCAAAGTCCATTTGCCTGTAAGGAAAGTTGTGTTCCACTGAAACTAGTGCTAGTGGCTAAATTGTGATCAAGTTAGTCACATTTACTAGTCAGCATTTTTAACTGAATAATAAATCACAAAACTAAATCACAAAACTGTTTCTGAAATGCTAATTGTATATTTAAAATAAACAGGTTTTCTCCCTTCTCTGGTTCACAAGATTGAACTGTGCTTTATATGCTCTGTCCGAGGCCAGAACTCTCTGTTCACCTGATGAAGAGGGAAACCTCGAAAGGTTGTGCGTTTACTATCAAATAAATCGGTTGGACTAAAACCTGGTGTTGTCAGACTTTTTACTGTGTTTACCCCAGTCCAACGCCGGCACATCCACATCATCACAAGATTGATACAGTAAGAAGTCTCACAACACCAGGTTAAAGTCCAACTGGTTTATTTGGTAGCAAACACCACTATCTTTCGGGGTTCTGCCCTTCAGCAGGTGAGTGGGGAGTTCTGATCACAAACAGGGCATATAAAGACACACACTCAGTTTACAGAATACTGATTAGATTGCGAGTCTTTACAGCTAATCAAGTCTTAAAGCTGCAGACAATGTGAGTGGAGATAGCATTAAGCATAGGTTAAAGAGATGTGTATTGTCTCCAGACAGGTGTTTATCCCAGTCCAACGCCGGCATCTCCACATCATCATAAGATTGATTCCAGAGATAAGAAAAGTTTGTCTTATGAAGAGAGATTGGGCACTTTAGGCCAATACTCCCTGGAGTTTAGAAGCATGAGAGGAGATCTAATTGAAGTGAACAAAATGATGAGGGGAAATTGCAAAGTAGACGTGGCGAGGAGGTTTCCTCTTGTAGGTAATCTAGAACAAGAGGTCATAGTTTTAGGATAAGAGGTAGCAGATTTAAAACAGAGATGATGGAAAATTCCTTCTCACAAAGAATCATGATTGGCACAGGCTTGGTGGGCTAAAAGGCCAGTTCCTGTGCTGTACTTTACTTTGTTCTTTGTATATTATGCGGGAATGATACTGCACGCTTATAAAATTAGCTTATCGGAGCCGGTGAGGTTGTTCAGCAGTAATTATGATTTGTAGAATTCACTACCTCAGAGCATGGTGGATGCCAGGACATTTTGTAAATTTAAGGAATTGGTGGATAGATATCTGATTTGATTTGATTTATTATTGTCAATCTTTCAACATGCAGTGAAAAATATTGCTTCTTGTGCACTATACAGACAAAACATACCATTGATAGAGAAGGAAACGAGAGAGTGCAGAATGTAGTGTTATGGTCATAGCTAGGGTGTAGTTTAAAAGAGTTAGAATGAAGTTTCAGAAGCCTAGAACAAGAGTAAAAGGCAGAATTAGAAGGTATGCTAGGCACAGCTTGCAAGAAGTCTCCTCGCTCTGGTGCTGTCTTGGACTGGATATTTAATTAGAAAAGGTTTGAAGGGCTATGGTAAATGGGCAGGAAAGTGAAATTGAGGTCAAGATTTTTTTATTCATTTGTGGGACACGGGAGTCACTGGCTCTCTAGCATTTATTGCCCATCTCTAGTTGCCCTTGAACTGAGTGTCTTACTTGGCCATCTCAGAAGGCAGTTGAGAGTCAATCACATTGCTGTGGGTCTGGAGTCACATGTAGGCCAGACCTGATAAAGACAGTAGATTTCCTTCTCTAAAGGACATTAGTGAACCAGTTGGGTTTTTCTGACAATTGACTGGATTCACAGTCATCAGTAGATTCTTAATTCCAGATATTTTTTAATGAATTCAGATTCCACCATCTGCTGTGGCAGGATTCGAACCCAGGTCCCCAGAACATTAGCTAAATTTCTGGATTAACAGTCTAGTGATAATAGCACTAGGTCATCGCCTCCCCAAGGTGAGATCAGCCATGGTCATATTAAATGGCGGAGCAGGCTTGAAGGGTTAAATTGCCTACACCTGTACATAGTTCTTATGTTCTTTTTCATTCATGTTGCCCAACCTCCCTCTCATATCCCCTTTCCTTTCCACCCCTTTTCTTCCCATCTCCTCATCCCTTCCACGGGCCAGTTTCTTTAGTACTATAAATAGAATGTAGCATTACAATCATTTTCAAGATAAATTCCGCTAAGCCTGCAGAGCTGTGGAAAGGATATAGCAGGACTCAGGTAGGAGAGTCAGGAGGAGCAAAATGAGGATAGGAGGCAGGGATGGAATCACAACTTTGAATCCTGATACCCAAAAACAGGAACACTGATGCAAGGACACATCTTGTGGTGGCATCTGGCATAATGGTGGGTGGTGTCTTTGAACATTAGGCAAGCAGAAGTGAATGGCAGCAGTGTTGAAGAAAGTTACATAAAAAACATATGTAGTTAAATTTAAATTAAACTTAGCCTTAGAAAATAAGGGTTTAAAAACGTATCTGGAAGTCATGAATGTCCTGAAACACTGCCAAACACGTGGAGGTATCAAAGATAAGTAGACAACAGTCAATGGACAATAGTCAGGGGAACAGATAGGTGTTCCTGTGGCTGGAAACGGGACTGTAGAATGGTGTTGCCTCTGTGTGGGGGCATCCTGAAATGGGAGAGTAGACCAACAGATGTCATTGTCTACATTGGCACTAATGACATAGGCAGGAAGAGGGAAGAGTCCTGCAAAGACAATTCAAGCATTTAGGTAGGGAGCTTAAGACCAGGACTTCTAGGATAGTAATCTCAGGATTATTCCCTGTGCCACATGCTACTGGGGCTTTGAACAGGGAGATGGTACAGTTGAACATGTGGCTAAAGAGCTGGTGTAAGAGTGAAGGCTTTAGATGTATAGATGACTGGAATGACTTCTGGCGAAGGTATGAGCTGTAAAAGCAGGATGGCTTGCACCTGAACTGGAGGGGCAGCAATATCCTGGGCAGGAGGTTTGCTAGTGCTGTTCTGAAGGATTTAAACTAGAGTAGCAGGGAGGTGGGAACCAGAACAGCAGCTCAGTAAGTGCAGAGACTGGAGAAGAAAATGAGACTGACATAAACACAGCACAAAGTAAGAGCAGGCAGAGGGAAGCCACAAAGCTCAGCGGGGCTGGAAGTCTGGAATGCATTTGCTTCAATGCAAGAAGTATAACAAGTAGACAGACAAACTGAGAGCCTGGATTACTGCATGGAATTATGATGTTGTTGCAATTACAGAGATATCGTTAAAGGAGAGATAGGACTGGCAGCTTAACATTCCACAATATCGTTGTTTTAGGTGGGACAGATGGGGAAGCAGAAGGGGTAGGAGATTTGCATTGCTGATTAGGGAGCACATCACAGCTGCATTGAGGGACGACACATTGGAGGGATCTTGCAGTGAGACGATATGGGTGGAGCTCAGGAATATGAAGGGTGAAATCACAATATTGGAAGTGTCCCAACAGCCCACAGGAGAAAGAGGAGCAGTTGTATAAGCTGGACAAGTTGGGCTGAAGGGCCTGTTTCCATGCTGTAAACCGCTATGGTCAGATACTGAAAGGTGTGAAAAAAGTAGGGTAGTTGTGGTGGGTAACTTTCACTTGCCCCATATTGACGAGGACTCCCTTGCAGTCAGGGGCTCAGATGGAGAGCAATTTGTTAGATGTATCCAGGAGGGTTTTTTGATACAGTATGTTGACAATCCAACCAGGGAAGAGGCCACACTATACTTGGTATTGGGGAATGAGCTGGACCAGGTGATTGATATTTCAGTGGGGGAGCATTTTGGGCTTCGTGACCATAATTCCATAAGATTTTGGGTTGTCAATGGATTAGAACAAGAGTGGTTCTTGGGTGAGGGTGCTTAATTGGGCGAGGGCCAATTACATCCAAATTAAACTGGAACTGGGGAATGTGGATTAGGAGCGGCTATTTGAGGGCAAATCCATATCTGGCATGTGGGAGGATTTTAAAGGCCAGTTGATTGAAGTGCAGGACAGGCATGTCCCTGAAAAAATGAATGATAGAAAAGGCAACCATTGATTGCAAGGGAAATGGTAAGCTTAGTCAAAAGGGAAAAGGAAGCATACGATAGGTCCAGGCAACTAAAAACTGACAAAGCTCTTGAGGAGTATAATGAAAGTAGGAAAGAACTTAAACGTGGAATTAGGGGAGCTAAAAGGGGCCATGAAATGTCTTTAGCAAACAAGGTTAAGGAGAATCCCAAGGATTAGGAGCAAGAGGGTCACAAGAGAATGGGCTACTCTGCCCATTCAAGGACAATGGAGGGAAGTTATGCATGGAGGCCACAGGAAGTGGTGAGATCTTTAATGAGTACTTTGTATTGGTATTCACCAAGGAGAAGGACATGATGCATGTTGAGATCAGGGACAGCTGTGTGAATGCTCTAGAGAATGTCAATATATCGAAGAAGGAATTGTTGGATATCCTAAATTGCATTAAGATAGACAAGTCCCCTGAGTCAGATGGGATCTATCCCATGTTGCTGCGGGAGGCAAGAGAAGAAATAGCTGGGGCCTTAATAAATATCTTCACATCCTGTTTGACCACAGGTGAAGTTCCAGAGGACTAGAGAATAGTTAATGTTGTTCTCTTGCTTAAGAAATGAAGCACTGATAATCCAGGAAATTAAAGGCCAGTGAGCCTGATGTCAGTGGGGGGGAAGCTTTTGGAGAAAATACTGAGGGACAGGATATATGCAAGTTTGGAAGAAAATGGATTAGCTAGTAACAGGCAGCATGGTTTTGTATGGGGATGGTCATGTCTCACCAACTTGATTGAGATTTTTGAAGAGGTGACAAAGATAATTGATGAGGGCAGGGCTGTGGATGTAGTTGACATGGACTTTAGTAAGGCATCTGACAAGATCCCACATGGCAGACTGGTACAAAAACCAAAATCATGTGGGATTCGGGGTGGGCTAGCTAGATGGATACAGAACTGGTTTGGTCAGAGTAAGAAGTCTGATAACACCAGGTTTAAGTCCAGCCGATTTATTTGATAGTAAGCTCACAAGCTTTTGAGGTTCCCCTCTTCGTCAGTGAAGGAAGAGTTCTGGCCTCAGACATAGCATATAAAGCACAGACAGTTTACAGATTACTGATTAGAATGCGAATCTTTACACATAACCTGCTATTCAAGTCTTAAAGTGGCTAACAATGTGAGTGGAAGGAGCACTGGGCACAGGTTAAAGAGATGTGTATTGTCTCCAGACAGTACAGTAAGTGAGGTTTTACAAACCCAGGCAAGTCATGGGGGTTACAGAAAGTGTGACATGAACCCAAGGTCCCGGTTGAGACCGTCCTCATGTGTGCGGAACTTGGCTATCAGTCTCTGCTCAGCGACTCTGCGCTGTCGTGTGTCGTGAAGGCTGCCTTGGAGAATGCTTACCCAAAGGTCAGAGGCCGAATGCCTGTGACCACGGAAGTGTTCGCCAACAGGAAGGGAACAGTCTTGCCTGGTGATTGTCGAGCGAGGTTCATTCATCCGTTGTTGTAGCGTCTGCATGGTCTCCCCAATGTACCACGCTTCGGGACATCCTTTCTTGCAACATATTAGGTAGACAACGTTGGCCGAGTTGCAAGAGTATGTACCGTGTACCTGGTGGATGGTATTCTCACGTGTGATGATGTCATCCATGTCGATGATCTGGCATGTCTTGCAGAGGTTGCTGTGGCAGGGTTGTGTGGTATCGTGGTCACTGTTCTCCTGAAGGCTGGGTAGTTTGCTGCGAACAATGGTCTGTTTGAGGTTGCGTGGTTGTCTGAAGGCAAGAAGTGGGGGTGTGGGGATGGCCCTGGCGAGATGTTTGTCTTTATCAATGATATGTTGAAGACTCCGGAGAAGATGTCGTAGCTTCTCCGCTCCGGGGAAGTACTGGACGACGAAGGGTACTCTATCCACCGTGTCCCATGTTTGTCTTCTGAGGAGGTCGGTGCGGTTTTTCTCTGTGGCGCATTGGAACTGTCGATCAATGAGTTGAGCGCCATATTCTGTTCTTATGAGGGCATCTTTCAGTGTCTGGAGGTGTCTGTCATGATCCTCCTCATCTGAGCAAATCCTGTGTATATATTCGCCTGTGTCTTCATTCACCTGATGAAGAGGGGAACCTCGAAATCTTGTGAGTTTACTATCAAATAAACCTGTTGGACGAAAACCTGGTGTTGTCAGACTTCTTACTGTGTTTACCCCAGTCCAATGCTGGCATCTCCACATCTTGGTCAGTGTAGACAGAGGGTAGAGTGTTTTTCAGAATGGGGATCTGTAGCTACTAGTGTTCTGCAGGGATCAGTGCTGGGACCTCTGTTGTTTGTAGTATATATAAAGGATATGGAGGAAAATGTGAGTGGTCTAATTAGTAAGTTTGTGGATGACAAGAAGGTTGGTGGAGTTGATGATAGTGCTGGGGATTGTCAAAGGGAAGATAGGTAGAATGGGGATTTGGGAACAGAAATGAAGGTGGAGTTTAATCTGGACAAATGCAAGGTGATGCACTGTGGAGGATCAAATTCAGGTACGAATTATACTGTAAATGGCAGAACCCTTGGGAAATTTAACATACAGAAGGATCTGGGCATGCAGTCCACAGGTCCCTAAAAGTGGCAACACAGGTGGTCAAGGTGATTAACAAGATATATGACATGCTTTCCTTCATCAGCTGGGGCACTGAGTACTACAGATGGCAAACCATGTTACAGCTATATAAAACCTTGGTTAGGCCACATTTGGAGTATTGCGTGCAGTTCTGGTCACCACACTACCAAAAGGACGGAAGCTTTGGAGACAGTTCAAAGAAAGTTCTCCAGGATGTTGCTTGGCCTCGAGGGTGTAGGCTATGAGGAAAGGTTGAATAAACTAGGATTGTTTTCACTAGAAAGACAGAGGCTGAGGGGAGACCTGATAGAGGTCTACAAAATTATGAGAGCCATAGACAGGGTAGATGGTCAGAGGCTTTTTCCCAGGGTGAAAGTGTCAGTTACAGGGGGAACAAGTGCAAGGTGAGAAAGGGAAAGTTTAAGGGAGATGTGCAGAGGAAGTTATTTATGTAGAGAGTGGGGAGTGCCTGGAATATTCTGCCTGAGGAATTGGTGGAAGCAGGCACATTAGCAATAGGTAACAGGCATCCGGTTTGGAACATGAATAGGGAGGGAAAAGAAGATAGTTAGGGCATCATGATCAGCATAAGCTTGGAGGGCCAAAAGGCTTGTTCCTGTGCTGTACTTTTCTTTGTTTGTACACTCTCATCCAACCAGACCTGAATATGCCACATCCAAGTACTCACTCACCCATGTACCCATTCACTCACACACCAATGCACTCATCCCCAGTCATTCATTGACCGACAGGACCTTTAAATATTTAGCAAAATATAAAGGAGGGTGTGCTCCCCCCACCCCACCCCATGACTCTACTGTGATCCGGTGAAGCTTTCCAGGAGATGCTGGATGTTTCTCTATCACCTGTAATTGGAAGATCCCTGAAGTAAAGGGCAGTAGTGTTACGTCAGCAGCTATGTATGCAGCACATTGAATTAGAATATGATTCAGGCTGGTGTTGAATTAAAAAAACTTCTTTCATAGAATTCCTACAATGCAGGAGGAGGCCATTTGACCCATCAAGCCTGCACTGACAACAATCCTACCCAGGCCCTATTCCCGTGGCCCCCCACATTTACCCTGCTAGACTCTCTGACACTAAGGGCAATTTAGCATGGTGAATCAACCTAACCTGCACATCTTTGGACTGTGGGAGGAAAGTGGAGAACTCGGAAGAAACCCATGCAGACCTGGGGAGAACGTGCAAACTCCACACAGTCAGTCATCCAAGGCCGGAATTGAACCCAAGTCTCTGGCACTGTGAGGCAGCAGTGCCAACCACTGTATCACCTTGCCATCTTTCAAATTGAATGATCAAGGAGAGTATATTATGAAAGAAATTGCTAACTACATCTAAATTCTAATGATCACAGCAGACAAATAGTTATACTGCCTCAATGCTGTCCTCCTGGAATTAGAATTGGATTTTGACTTTTTAGCTTCACTATGATAATACCCTGCTTCAAATATGTGACGATTATTACAAGCATCTGACTTGAAGCCCTTGCAATTTTTGATATAGAACTCTTAATTGCACATTCAAAAAAAATCACAAAACTTTAACTTACCCTGATTTCATTTTAGTTAATATAACTCTGTAGATGTAACTCAATGGGGACCGTTTCCTTTGCCCCACAGAAAGAATTGTAGGGTGAATGGTGGCAACAACATATCCTTTCCTGTAATACCCTTCCAATTTAGAATTAAGGTCCAGGAGAGAGGAGATCTTGATAACATCTGGATTCGAAGAACCTATAATGTTAAGAACAAAAGATGGGCAAGTGAGCACTCTCATTAAAGGTGAACACAGTTTGAATTCAGATGCATCCTAATTCCTAAAATTTGAAACACGTGGACTATTAATTTCCATCTGGCAGACGCATGCCCCTGAGTCTATATTCATTTACAATATAACAATCATATCACCATAAAGTTACTGTTATGTTTGTGAAGGAATCTACAGTTTGAGGGACCAGAGGGGAAGAGTGTACAAACTGTTGTCTAAACAGACGGCATGTCAAAACATTTTGCTGGATGCACTCACCCTGATTTCAAAGGCTGATTTTTTTTGAGTCAGACCCTAAATGAAAGGGAAACTAAATCTTCATATTTCTAGGAAAGCTGAATCTTCAGGTTTTTATAGGAACCAAATCTTCAGGTTTCTTAGGAAACTGAATCTTCAAGTTTCTAAGGAAACCAAAACTTCAGATTTTAGGGGAAACTGAAACTGGTTGAAACCAGATAAAGTACTGGAAGTCACCTGAACATTCATCACTCGATGGTGCAGCGCAGGATAGTTGAAGAAAAGGAAGGCTGGATCCAGGAGCTGGCAACAGGAAAATACAAGGATCCGGTGGTAGCTGTTTTTGTTGCTCAAAGATAGTTACTGACCAAACTTGACCATATAGTGCACTGAGGATTGGGATAAGGATAATTCTGTGGATCTACACCATCAAGACTGTCATGAGCAAAACTGAGAAGGTTCTGGACAGGCAAACTATTTTGGTGAAGACCGTGCCAATGGAACTCAGATTGATTGTAAGCTGCTATCACAAGATCACAAGAAATAGAAGCAGGAGAGGCCACAAGGCCCTTCAAGCTTGCCCCGCCATTCAATATGATCATGGCTGATCTGTGCTGGCCTCAACTCCTTTTCTGTGCCATTTCCCCATAGCCGTCTATTCCTTTATCCTATCAAATATTTATCCACCTCCACATTAAATATTTCTACTGATACAGCCTTCACTGCCCTTTGGGGCAGAGAATTCCACAGCTTCACCACCCTCTGCAAGAAGAAATTTTTATGCACTTAATCTTAAAGGACCGGTCCTTTATTTTGTAGTTATGTCTCCTTGTTCGAGATTCTCCCATTCGTGAAAACATCCCACCATCTACCCTGTCAAGTCCCTTCATGATCTTATATGTTTGAGTAAGGTCACCCCTCACTCTTCTAAAGATCAAGGAATACAGATCCAAGCTATTTAACCTCTCTTGACAGGTCAACCCTCTCATTCCAGGAACTACCCAGGTGAATGTTCTTTGGACTGACTCCAATGTTATTATATCCTTTTTATGTAAGGGAACCAAAACTGTATGGAGTATTCCAGATGAGGCTTCACCAACACCCTGTACAATTGCAACAAAACCTCCTTATTTTTAAATTCCAACTCTTTTGCAATAAAGGTCAAAATGCCATTTGCCTTCTTAACTAACTGTTAGACCTGCTTGATAGCTTTTTGTGATTCATGCACTAGAACACCCAAGTCCCTTTGTACTTCTCTCACCTGCTGTCTCTCTCCATTTAGATAATAATCTGCCTTTTGATTCCTCCTACCAAAGTGCATGACCTCACACTTCCCACATGAAACTCCATTTGCCAAGTTTTCACCCAGTCATCCAATCTATCTATACCCCATTGCAGAATCACAATATCCTCATCACAATATACCCTTCCACCTATTTTTGTATCATTGGCAAATTTGGAAACCTTACATTCTGTTCCTTTCTCCACGTCATTAATGTAAATAGTGAACAGTTGCAGGCCAAGAACTGATCTCTGCAGTACAGCTCTAGTTTCATTTTTCCACTCTGAAAAAGACCCATTTATTCCAACTCTCTGTTTTCTATTTGACAGCCAGTTTTCAATTCATGCTAACACATTTCCTCCAATTCCATGGGCTTTTGTCTCTGGGTCTTGAGGGGAGACTGTCCTAGGTCAGAAAGGGACTTCTGATGGAGGCCTCTCCTTCCCCACCCACACACATGCCCCTATCAACCCGAGATGTAGGCGTAGTCATTTTTTCTTATTCCCAATCTGTCATTCATCCACCAGCCTAATAATTGAGGCTGGATGGGAATAGGCCTTTTCGTGGCAATTAAATGATCACCTATGATCATTTATAGGAGAAGGGCAGGCTCTCCCCATTCCTGAGGCACTGCCCGGGATCCTGCCCACTCCGCCTTAAAATTGTTTCTGGGGTGGCGTGAGCAATTTCATGCTGTCCCCACCTTAAAACCCACTACTGCAGGGGGAGGGGTTATGGAGGGTGGAGTATAAAATTCTTGCCATAGAAATATGGGAAAAAGCAGCATGAGTCAACCATTTGGCTCCTGGTGAATGCTTCACCTTTCAGCTTGATCGGGCGAGTTTCCCTCAATATCCCTATCTCCATTAACATCTTTATCAGCTAGAAATCTATCTACCTAATTGAGCATATATAATGACAGAGACTACCAACATCCACCGTCCTCCGTGCAGAAGTTTCTATATATCTCAATCTTAGGTGGCCAACATATCACTCTGATACACTCTCCATGCATGCGATCACTGGTGTGGACACATAATTCAGGGAGAATCAGGAAACGCAATATTCTCTGGAGGGATGGTGTTTCCTGATTTTCCATGTCCCTTGCCAGCAATGTCACGAGATTCATACCCACAAAAGGACACACATCCACAGACACACAGATTTCAATGTATTCATATATCATTAATGGCCCTCATCACCTGATACCCTCCTCACTAAATATTCATACTATGTCAACATGATGCCACATTGGCAAAGTTCACAATAGGTTTGGTGAAAGGAGGGACAGTCAAAAGGATCTCGTTGAGGGGAGCAGACGTAAGCATAGCCCCAGGAGTGTAGAGGGGAAGAGGTTCATAATTGGTCACTGCCCTGGCACTGCCCCCGGCACAGATGATCCTAGTTGGGAGCCTCATGGAGGCAGATTCATATATGTGTGGTGAGAGGGGGATAATGGGCACTGGGGGCAGTTGGGAATGTTGGTGATGACTGTAGGGGGAAATGGGAATATTGGTTGCTGATTGTGGGATGGGAGTGGGAGAATCCTAGATACCTCCATGGTGGTGGGGGGGGTGAGGCGGGTGCTGTGAAGTTCTTGTTCTGATTGGGTGCCAACCGAGCTATAGTGATGCTATAAGCTATGCCCACTCTTTTTTTCAATCCCGTGACTCAAAATCTGAGAGAAAGCTGGTCTTTAGAGATGGAGAGCTTTGCTCCAATTTTTTGTCTGAGCCTTAGAAAGTTTGGTAAGGTTCCTTAATGACTCCTGATTCTGAGCACCCCAACCATGGGAAACATTCTTCATGCATACAGCCTGCAGAGCCCTGGGAAAGCTTTCATGCTTCTCATAGATAGTCTTTCAGTCCTCTGCACTCTCAGAATGCATGTCATTCTCCATACTGTCTCCTCATAGGATAATCCCACAGTCCCTGGAATCAACCTGGTGAACTTTCGTTGCAATTCCTTGATGGGAGGTCTAGCTTTTACTAGGTAAGGAGACCTACAGGAGACAAAACTCCAGGTGAGGTATCAGAAGGGCTGTTGTTAACTGCTGCTGGAGCTTTTCAATCCTACACTCAATCTCTCTTATAATCAAGGCTAACTTGCCATTGCCCCCTTACTTGCTGACCACATCTGCATGTTTGCTCACAGTTACTTGTGAACAAGGGCAACTAGGTCCATTTGGCCATCTAGATTTCCCATTATCCAGGAAGGACTCTGATTTTCTATTCCTCAGCCTACAGTGGAGGGCCTCACACTTTTGACCCTCATACTCCATTCCTGGCCACTCACTTAGCCTGTCTATCTCCCTTTGAGGTCATTTTACATCCTCCTCACAAATTACATTAAGGCAGGACATGCAATGACCTGGCTGCAAACGCTGCACAGACAGCATTCTCTGAGGGCTCAAAACCAGGTAAACAAATTCTGCAGGGTTGCCTGACGTATGCCTCTGCCTCATATCATGAATACTGGCCAAGGCTTAAACATATGCATATTGATGGTAATGTGAGACAATAGATGATGTATTGATAGATCTGCATCATTGGAATCTGTGGACAAAGTGCCATGTCATTAAATCCTTCATGTGCACTGCAGCAACTAGCAGAATGATAATATAGCAAAACTGAATATTGTAGACTGATTTATATAATCATTGGGCACCAGTGTCACCTGTGTGCCTTCAAAATTTCTTAATTTGTTTTCCATTGCTATGCCTAAATGAAGCCCTGACATCCACAGCTGAGGTGAAGACGGACTACTATTTCCTGTTGACTGTGATGACTTTGGGGGCCCAAGGTTTAGTGGACCCTGACCTGCTGAAGGTCTCCTGCACAGAATCAGGTGCATTCTCCTCAGCCCGACCTACTTGAGGCAATGCGGTTACTGGGAGGGAGGAGTATGAGTGCACAGCAACCTTAGAGTTACTTAGGATGAGGCCCCCAAAGTGCCTGGCTGTGTCTCCTCCATTCCTGTCGGTGCACAATGGTATCTCCCTGGCTTTTTAAGGAGAAGGTACACCTGGAAGCAAGGTCAAGGTGCTTTGTCCTCCTCTTACCTTGCTATTGATGCATGGTTAGAGGAATACAGTGCATGTCTGAGTGCATATCTAGTAGCCACTTGTATTGCTGGGCCTGGGTCTCCAAAGCAGACACTAGCCTTCACAAGGAAGCAGCCAAGTGCTTGCATGCTGAAGCCATGACAGCAAACAGAATAGCTCAAGTCAGTGCATGGCCTTTGATATCGCTGCCTGATGTTCCCTGTCTGCTTCTCCAGCAGGTCTCCAATGGCTGAATCCTGAGGCTCGTCATCTGCATGGGGCTCAGCAGGGGCCTGGTCTCCAGCAGCCCTCTGAATGTCAGAGACCTGACTGTCGCATCCTCTGCTATCTGCGAACCCATGTCAGTGATGTGGTCACCAGATTGTGACTGAACCTAATCTAGAACATATACCCACTGCGGTGGAAGTCTCTGTGTTGGTGGAGGGTGCAGATGAATGCCTTGATGGTATACCCCTTGAAGGTCCTTAGTCTTCCTATTCAGATGTGGGGATGGGGTGGCTTGAAGGACAGGGGCCTCTTATGCCTGAAGTGGGAATGGGTTCCAGAGGCAGCATTGAAGAAAATAAAGAATCAATACAGAAGATATGTATAAAGCATTTACTTCTACATGTCCAGCTGAAAGGAGCAGACTGGAGGCATTCTTGCTAGATGGCTGGACAAGTCTAATGTCCCAGCACAGACCCGGTCATTTTTTTCTCCTCCCAGCTCCGCAGCCTCTTCCTCAAACAGGGTTAAAATCCTGATGTCAGACATCTCTCCTCCTGTCTGTGCACATTGTGTTTATTGTACATGTTCTTCTGCAGACAGGGAGGAGCATTGAGAGACATGGGCATGGATACATGAGCAGTTTCACAGCATTTATATTCCCTTGTGGCCCCCACAGCTGTGTTTGCCTAACTTGTGAGAAGAATCTGCTCTGGGGAATTTGAAAAGTTAAAGCTGTTAAATATAAGCTGTTCTTGTTTTGGCAAAGACTTAAATTGAATAAAAATGGCATGCATTATAACTTTTGTATAATTGAGATAATCTCTGTCCTGTTCAAAAAATAAACCACTTTTTGCCTTTGCCCTTGTCCCATTCACACTTTGCTCAAAACCCATTACATCTCTAACTTTTCCTAGTCCTGGTGAAAGGTCACAGATCTGAAATATTAACTTCATTTCTCCCACAGATAGTGCCTAACCTGTTGAGTATTTTTCAGCATTTTCTGTTTTATTTTAAATCCCTGCACAGGCATGAGACCTACTAAAAATATGTGGAGTATTACATTCAGCCCACATAATGTATCTGATGAAAATGCCCATCACTGAATCTTCTTTGTGACAGCTCTCTGCAGTCGCAAACTTGCAACGTTTCATGACCTGATGAGTGTGACACTGCATCGAGTAGACGGTGGCACTTATAGCAGGTCGTTCATCCCCTTGCAGCACTGGAGTCAGGTTCTCTGATGATCCCCACAAGTATTGACCTGTATGGCAACTTCCATCCAGGCTGCCTTGGTCTGGTGGGCGGCGTCCTGCTGTCACCCTTGGGAAAGAGAATAGCTCTCTCTCCTTTTCCAGACAGCCTGGAGGTGAACCAGTCTGCAGTGAAGTGAATGGAGGCCACATGATGTTTGGTGTCAGACATCTCTCTTCGAATGGGCGTGATGGGGTGGGGGGGAGGGTGTCAATCTCCAAAGGTGGTGCTTGATGATGAAGTGAGCCATTCTTTGATTGCTGACAATGAATTACCAGCCTGGATATCCCTTAAATATGGTGCCCTGTCTTCCAATCTGTAAAGTAGCAGGAGCACTATACAGTTGCTGCCCTCCTGCTTCAAGATTTGTCAGGTTATCCACTTTGGTAGCAAAATTAGCTCAGCAGATTATTATTTGAATGGGTGTAAATTGAAAGAGGTGGATACTCAACGAGACCTTGGTGTTCTTGTGCATCAGTTGCTGTAAGCAAGTGCACTTGTAAAGAAGGCAGTAAAGAAGGCAAATGGTATGTTGGCCTTCATAGCAAAAAAATTTGAGTATTGGGATAGGAACGTTTTGCTGCAATTGTGTAGGGTGTTGATGAGGCCACACCTGGGGTATTGTGTGCAGTTTTGGTGTCCTTGTCTGAGGATGGAAGTCCTTGCTATAAAGAGAGTACAGTAAAGGTTTACCAGACTGATTTCTGAAATGGCAGGTCTGTCATATGAGGAGTGACTAAATTGGTTAGAATTATATTCACTAGGGTTTAGAAGACAGAAACTGCGTTTAGGACAGATCTTGATGGGTTTGTGTCTTTATATGCCCTGTTTGTGAACAGAACTCCCACTTACCTGATAAAGGAGCAGTGCTCCGAAAGCTAGTTGTTTGTGCTACCAAATAAACCTATTGGACTTTAACCTGGTGTTGTGAGACTTCTTACTGTGTTTATGCCAGTCCAATGCCGGCATCTCCACATCATGGCTACCAATTGACACCACAAACTGCCAGCTCCAAGTGGAGAGGATCTCCAAGAAGATAGTGCATATTGACACAGACATCAAGTTTCTATAAAGATGCAAGAAAGCAGACAAGATACCGAAAGGACTACAGATCACGATAAGTTTGTGTCTTCATATGCCCTTTTTTTGAACAGAACTCCCACTTACCTGATGAAGGAACAGCGCTCCGAAAGCTAGGGTTTGTGCTACCAAATAAACCTGTTGGACTTTAACCTGATGTTGTGAGACTTCTTACTCTATTTAGAAAACCCAGCATTCTGTATGCTTTATTAACCGTTTTCTCAAACTGTCATGCCACCTTTAATGTTTTGTGCCCAAATACCCCATATCTCTCTGCTATTTCACCCCCTTTAAAATTGTAACCTTTAAGTTATATTGCCTCTCCGCCTCCTTCCTACCAAAATGAATTACCCATGCTTCACTGCATTTAATTTCATCTGCTACATGTCTGCCCATTTCACCTTCTCTTGAAGTTGATCACAATCCTCACATTACTACCAAGAAATCTCTATAAATGCTGCCGAATATGAAGAAATAGAAATGTAAAGAAAGACAAAAGTTTGGAGCTACTTCTGTCAGGGCAAAAATTAATGCTTATTCAATGAGAGGTACCTATGGGAAAATAAAGGGCAGATTAGATTGAAACTGGCTTTCCAGAGATTGAGGGGTCTACAATAAGATACACAGGTATCAGATTAAATGTGATCCATAGAGTTGACTGCAAGAAAATCTTCCTTGCACAGAGGATTGTGAGACTGTGGAATGCACTACTACTGGAATTAGTGGATAGACTGGGAGGCGGGAAGGCTGGTAAAATGGTGTATGAAGCCACTGGGAAGCTACTTTATCATGGGTAAGAAAGGTGGTAGACAGCTGGCCTGGAGCCCAATTGATCTACTAAAATGGCTCCAACCACCTCTGTGACATTTTACCAATTGCAAAGGCACTCACTGCCTCTTGGGGAGATCATTGGGTGAACTTTGATGACCTCCCAGTGGATTTTGGTTTGGGAGGATGGGAGAGGGGTTTTCCTTTAGGGATAGTCAATGGTCCAAGGAGGAGCACTGGAGTAGTATGGATGCTGCCCAGGGCAACCTGCATCCATCTTGTTGGGGCCTGCCTTACTTTACCTTACTTTGAGGATATATGCCCATTGATGTATCTTCTTCTTCCAGTTGTAGCCCCAGCAGTGGCCGCCACTAATGGCGGTGCTGCTGAATTTGTATCCCTCTAAATACAGGAGCTCTCAGGGCTAGGGCACATACTTAATATGGTGGCAGCCAATTAATTGTTTACAACCAGCAAAATTCAGCCGAAGTTCCCACTTCTTGCTGAATCAATGTCATAAACCTTTGGCCTTACCGAGAGGGTATCTGCAAAATTCAGCTAGATAACAACATTTAATAAGCTAGATTGTTGAAGGAAAGAGGGATTAAAGCAAAAGGAGCACAGCATAGCTACCACATATGTGGAGAATCAATAACAACACAACTTGTTTCTGTGTTGTAATTTCTATGTAACCTGTGTTCTGTCAATAGTATTTTATTTGTCTTCCAGGCAGACCAGCAGCAGAACAGCATTGATTGTTGTTACACTGAACTCCACAGTCTAAATACTGCAGCCTCCCACATAAGACAGCTAACATAGCAATGAATAGCTTAATGAGAAAAACATAAGTCATTCCAAAAATATGCATGGCACTAATTGCATGCCATTCCTGTGGTTGTGCAGCACATGTGCATATTCATTGCATATTGATTGCGTTCTAAATAAATAGGTGGTGAGTATTAATGAGAGATTTACTTTAACTCCAATAAAGGACTCAGCATCAGGCATTTGACGTGTCACGTGCAGCAGTCCTCTGCACTAGGTGATTGCACTTTTTTACCGATTTCCTGTAACTTACGCAGCCTGGAGGAGTCTTTGTTTCACTGTTAAGTTCAGTGTGACAGTTTGCAGTCCTTCTTCAATTACTGGAAGGGACTGCTTCTCAGTTTCTAAAGGGCCATTCATCCTGACTATCTGCCTCTCTTCCATGGCTGTAGCTACATCTGGGTGTTCCCTGGAGAGGGGCATGCAGTGTCCACCAATAATCTTGAAGCCTTCCACAACCAATGGCTGGTGGGGCTGGAGCGGTTCTGGTGTGCACCATCACATTTTAATTGAAGTTAATCATGGCGATTCTCCCAAAAAGATTCTAAGTATTGAATTCATGTAAAAACAGGGGCAAATCCCTCTGGTTTTTTCAACAAGAGTTTGAAAAAGTATCTCTCACACTCTGTACATTGCAGAGTGCACCAGTCTGATTCAAATTAAAATGATGGGTATTGGCTGATATGTCAGTGTCGAGATTGGCGCATGTGCAGTGGCCCTGTCTGCTGGCCTCACCATTGCTGGCCAGCCATGACCCCCTATTGCTGCCCTGCATGCCACCCACAGCCCGATTGCTGACCCCCCCAAATGCTCAGGCCAGTCTCAACTCCTCCTCCACAGCCCTGATCCCCACAGCACCCCCCTTCCCCCAGCAGCCTGACAACCTCCCCACAGTCCTGACATGCCTCCTGCAGCTCTGACCCCTCAGTAGGCTGACCACCCCACCCTGATGGCCAGCCCCGATCACTGGCTCCCCCCCTTCTGTCATTCAGCTCAAATGCAGAGTGGCAGTGGAGTCCCCACCCCACAGATCACTCCAACCACCCCCCCGAGGCCCTGCCCCCATCAGGCCCCGTCCCTTTGGCACTGCCCTATGCCTGGTGGGCAGTGTCACATGCCCCCTGGGCATTGGCACTTTGTTCCTTGGGAAGTGACAGATGACTGACCCTCTGGCTGGCCTTGATTGTCCCTCTCTTCACTCCAGGGGGGTCAGGTCACTAGCATGTGGGGAGCTATAGTAAACCCCGCTGGAGTGAACCACTCCTGGCGGGGTGGGGTGAAGACGCTAGTGGCCCAGAAACTGCAGCCCCAGGCCCACTAATACTATTTAAAATAGATTTAAATTATCATCTGCATATATTATGCAGCCATCAGCACGGAGCTGAAGGCGGCAGAAATCCGCTAGGAGATGCGTGGAGGCTCGGATATCCAGTGCGAATCGTGCAAATCAGCCACCACTAAAGTCTCCTGTCCTGCTGCACTAAAAAAGCAGCGCAGCGGGATGGGAGAATCGCCCCCACCCCCTCCCCTGTCACCACCCCATATGTTTTCTTTTAAAGCTTTTTGTTTTTTATTGCAGTGAGGGGAGGGTCTCATAGAAACCTATAACATTCTAACAGCACTAGACAGGGTAGATGAAAGAAAGTTGTCCCCAGTGGTGAGGGTGTCCTGAACCAAAGATCACAGTCTGAGGATACAGCTCAGACTGCTTAGGACAGAGATGAGGAGAAACTTCTTCACCCAGAAAGTGGTCAACCTGTGGAATTCACAACCACAGGAAGTAGTTGAAGCCCAAAACATTGTATGTGTTTTGGTAGCAGCTAGAAATAGCTTGAGGCAAAGGGGGTCAAATAATATTGCAGGGGGTGGGGAAGGTGTGGGAGGGATCATTGGATTGGATGATCAGCCATAATCATAATGAATGGAAGACCAGGATCAAAAGACCGAATGGCCTTCTCTTGCTCCTATTTTCTGTTTCTATGTATAATAGTGCTGCAAGCTCAAAGAACAGAACTTATCTTTCCACTCTGCACTCTGCAGCCTTTTGGATTCAATTTGGAGTTCAACAGCATTGGATCATAACCTCTGCTTCATCTTGTACGATATATCTTCTTCTTCTTTTGCTGAGTTAGTCTCGTTTCTCTTTCTACATTCTTTCATGTTGCATTCAGATATTTTTTATGTAGATAATTATGCCTCATTTGGACATAAACTTTATTTCTTTATCATTTCCATTACCATTCTCTTTGGCTGTTGCATCAATAAGTCTTTTATTATTCAGCCTTCCCTGGTCTTTGCCCTCTCATAGCTCTTCTACTTTATTCTTCCTGTCCCCATCCCTTTCCCACTAGCTTAAAAACTCTTCTATTTATATATTTCTTCAGCTGTGATGAAAGCTCATCAACCTCAAACTTAGTTCTCTTTCTCCACAGATGCCACCTGACCTGCTGACTTTTTGTAGCATTTTTTGTTCTTATTTCAGATTTCCAGCATCCACAGTACTTTGCTCTTGTTGAGTATGTGTTGTGTTTCCATCCGTATCATTCCAGGAGGCAAGATTAGACCAGTCTCCAGAAATGGCAAGGAGGGGTAGTTACCTTGCTGACTCCACATTTTCAGCCGGAGATCTTGGAAGTCAGGGAGCTTGTGCCAGGCCATTTACTTCGCTATTCAGCTAAGGGACATATCACTTAGAGAATGTATTCACTCCCCAGAACATCATGCAGCATGCTACTTCAAACAAGTATCCATTCATCTTGGCTCCATTGATGCTGACAAGTGCATAATTGGGGAAGATTTTAATTGTATCCACAAGGCGAGTGACCACTCTGGTAACCTGTATTACTGGGTAGTGATGGGAAAGCTGAGGGACCTAGCTGATACCTGTAACTTGGTGGCCATCTGGTGAAATGTCTAGTCTATCCTTACTCCAGTGTTTTAGAATCCAACACCTTTACATTTCTTGGGCATACACCTTTTGTATTCCGGCAGCTTCCATGTGACATGTTCAGAATACCTCCTAGTGTGGGTGAAGCTAGTTCTGTTTTAACAGACTAATTCCATCTGATGGGCAGAAGGGCTTCCCCTTTTTGAGGCTATGATGGGACCTGGACAGGTTCACACCCAGGACTTCTGTGAGAACACAAACAGATCAACCAGCAGTGGAAATCCAGAATACAGCAACATTAGTATAGAAAAACATTAACATATAAAAAAGAGGTTTTTCCAAACTAGGGGAATCAGGGGATTTGAGATAATGTGGGAAGGTAGAGCTGAGGATGTAGAATCAACCACATCTTGTTGATGGTGGAACAGATTTCATGTGCTGATTAGCTATTCCTGCTCCTACTTACGTTTTTTAATCTTTGATTTGGTGTTCATTGTTTACTTAAAATAAGTTTTATGCTTCATCCAAGTTTCAGCTCTTTCCATCTCTTCAGATGTTGCTACTTAAGTGTATTGGACTGAATCTTCCTCCAGTTTGGGATTGTCTGCAACAGAGGGTAAGACTGGGACTTCCAGCCCCACCCCAGAGTCATGGCACATTTTGCATGTAAGACAGCTACCAAGAGGGATCATTCTGCTATTAAGGAGCAGTATGTCTTGCAGTGAGATATCCATGAAAGGAGCAAAAGAAATAAGAGGCACAGGCAAAGGGCAAAGTAACTTCAAATAAAATTTTAAACCTTTTCACAAGTTGACCAACTTACAAAAAGAGGCAAGAGAATAGCCAAGCAGCGGAGGGAAGTCTTCAAGGTACTCTTCATCTCCACAATCAATTAATTGGGTCAGGACAGGCAAGCATTGCGAGGCTAATATTCCTCTAGTGTAACAGGAATAGAAATTGTACTTGTAAAAGTAGGGATATAGTAATGGGCACTGTGATTGATTTTCATTTTCCTGCAATCTTGGGTGGAATACAAAGAAAAATCCAGTCCATTAACTCTTCCATGAAATAGAAGTCAACCTTTTCCTTTCAGCTTTCCCTTTGTTTCATTTAGACCAATGAAGAATTTTATTATCACCCAGTCTGCAGTTTTGATTGAAAGGTCTACACCTGAAATGTTCTTTCTTTTCTCTTCACAGATTCTGCTGGAGCTGCACCTATTTCTGACATTTTCTGTTTTTGTTAATAAATTCTTGTTCAAAGGACTTTAAGAAAACACCTAGAATATGTCTACTGCGAATATCTTTGGGAAACATCTGAAAGTTTGAGCCAAGTTGAGACTAAGACAAGATGACAAAAGGTATATTATTGGGAGGTGACGTCCTAGTGATAATATCACTAGACTATTACTCCAGAAACTTAGCTAATGTTCTGGGGGCCCAGTTCAAATCCCGCCATGACAGATGGTGGAATTTGAATTCTGTAAAAAAGTATTTGGAATGAAGAATCTACTGATGACCATGAAATCATTGTTAATCGTTGGGAAAATCCATCTGGTTCACTAATCTCCTTTAGGGAAGGATGTTGTATACATGGACTACATGGCCTTTGACAAGATACCTCATGGTAGACTGGTACAAAAGGTGAAGTCACACGGGATCAGAGGAGAGCTGGCAAGATGGATACAGAACTGGTTTGGCCATAGAAGACAGAGGGTAGCAGTAGAAGGGTGCTTTTCTGAATGGAAGGTTCTGGGACCTTTGTTGTTCGTAGTATATATAAATGATTTGGAGGAAAATGTAATGGTCTGATTAGTAAGTTTGCAGATGACACAAAAACTGATGGAGCTATGGGTAATGAAGGGGATTGTCAGAGATACAGCAAGATATAGATCGGTTGGAGAGTTGGGTGGAGAAATGGCACATGGAGTTTAATCTGGACAAGATAATGCATTTTGGAAGGTCCAATGCATGTAGGAATTATACAGTAAATGGTAGAAACCTTAGGAGTATTGACAGGCAGACAGGTCTAGGCATACATGTCCACCGATCACTGAAAGTGGCAACTCAGATGGATAAGGTAGTCAAGAAGGTATAGGGCATACTCGCCTTCATTGGTCAGGGCATTGAGTATAAAAATTGGTGGGTCAGGCTGCAACTGTACAGAACCTTAGTTAGATCTCATTTGGAATACTGTGTACAATTCTGGTCACCACACTACCGGAAGGATGTGGACGCTCTGGTGGGAGTGCAGAAGAGGTTTACCAGGATGTTGCCTGGTTTAGAAGATATTAGCTATGATGAGAGGTTTGTTCTCACTGGAACAGAAGAGATTGATGGGTGGCCTGATAGAGGTGTACAAGATTATGAATGGCATGGACAGAGTGAATAGTCAGATGCTCTTTCCTGAGGTAGAAAAGTCAAGTACTATGGGACAGGGGTTTAAGGTGCGTGGGGGAAAGGTTTAGAGGAAATGTGTGAGGCAAGTTTTTTACACAGGGGGTGGTGAATGTCTGGAACATGCTGCCTGGGGAGGTGATGGGATCAGGTACGATTGCGGCATTTAAGGGGCAACTAGACAAATACATGAATAGGATGGCAATGGAAGGATACAAACTCTGTAAGTGCATATGGTTTTAGTTTAGGCACGCATCGTGATCGGTGCAGGTTTGGAGGGTTGAAGGGCCTGTTCCTGTGCTGTACTTTTCTTTGTTCTTTGAAATCTGCCATCCTTAACTGGTCTGGCCTACATGTTGCTCCAGAGCCATAACAATGTGGTTGATTCTCAGCTGCCCTCTGAAATGGCCTAGCAAGCCAGTTGTCAAGAACGCAGCTCACCACCTCCTTCTCAAGGGCAATTGGGGATGGGCAATAAAAGAGATGCCCATGCCCCACGAATGAAAAAGAAACGAAGAGTAGTTCCAGATTTTTGTATGGACATCAAAAGATTTCTACTCATGCTTTAAAACATGGTGGCATGGTGGCATAATAGTTAGCACTGCTGCCTCATACCACCAGGGACCCGGGTTCAATTCCAGCCTCATTCCACTGTCTGCGTGGAGTTTGCACGTTCTCCCTGTGTCTGCATGGATTTCCTCCGGGTGCTCTGGTTTCTTTCCACAGTCCAAAGATGTGCGGGTTAAGTTAATTGGCCATGCTAAATTGCCTGTTAGTCTCGGGGGACTAGCAGGGTAAATATGTGGGGTTATGGGGATAGGGCCTGAGTGGGATTGTTGTTCATGAGTTGTCAATGAGGCAAATGGCCTCCTTTTGCACTGTATGGATTATATGAACTGTTTAACACCAAAATAGTTAAATAATAGGAACTTGCTGCTCTTGTGGGCTCAGGAATAAAATCTCCTTTTCTGGATCATTTCGGTTCTATATCCAATTTCTGATTCATCCTCGCTAACTGGTTCCAGTGTCAATTGCCAGGGGCTCGGTGGGATTGGAACAATTGCTTTCAGTATTCTTTAGGCGGTCAAGGAAAATCCAGTCAGGATTTTTACTCCTAATTACTAGTGACCATGTTCTACAGATATATATATTTTATTTATGGATGCTGTGTTAAATCCGTTCTGTGGTAATGGACACCATAGCTGAAAAAAATGCTGACAATCACTGCATAAGATTACCTGGTGACAAATAGTCAGTGTGGCACTTGGCTTCAATGAAACCATAGACCAGCACAGGACTGAGCACCTTCAGAAAGGCTCAGTAGGGGGGGAGAGGGGAATGGAAATTTATCAGAGCTAGGGAAGAAAGAACAAACGGCATTAACTTTCATCCTACTAACTTCAACCATGGAGCATTCACTGAATACAACATATTATTTTAATAACCAACAACAGTCAGATTGCACTGGCTTTATTATTGAGTGACTGAAAAGCTTTCAAAGAATTATGAGTTAACTATTTTAGCTTGTTATCACAATTTGAACCTCAAATTAAAATGATATTCTGTTTCCAGAATGCCACCAGCATTTGTCTTGGGAACAGCAGATAGCTCAGTTTAAGATGAGGGTGCTGACTTTGTGAAATTTGCAGCCTGTGGAGAAGGCTGCTACTTTGAAATAAGAAAAGTAATGGCACACACAGAACTAACATTACATTAATGATATGCACTCAAGTCTCACTTTACAAAATTGAAACAAATGGGTGCCTTGGTACTACTTTTGAAATTTCTTTGTTTTTAAATAAAACAACTTTAATCACAATTGCTTTTCTCACACTTCTGGAGGTGTTAGATGTTTATGCTGTGGAACAACTATCGGACTGATTAATTAGAAGACTACTGGCTGTGATGTGTATAAACAGATATTTAAATAACAGACAGTTTTTTGATCGAAGTGATTATTAACAGGCTTTTAACTCTGCATTATTAGCAGCAATGAAGTTTCAAATAGAAAAAGCAGTGAAGCAAAAGAGACTCACCAATATCCAAAGTAAAATCCAGCAAAAGGTATTCATATGAAATATCGGTCTTTGTTTCCACTTGCGGTCTCTTCAGGGTCGAAAATATTTTGCCAGGGCTACAATCATCAGGCTCTTCCAGCTTTCTTAGCCCACAACCCATGGCAGATTCTGCAAAAAGTCAGAACTCATGAGTTCTGTGGCTCTGATTTCAACAAAGGGCAGTTATAATTTCTCTTATGCCTTCTGGCCTCCATAAATCCTGAAGTCAGTTAAAAGTGAAACTGGGCCCCTGAACTCACAAAAACAGCATAGCTGTTGCTCTACATATGCTTTTAAAGCCATATGTCACTCATTTGCGTCCCCCACCCCTTGAAGTATAAACCCTGCATGCAGCATGGAATTAAAAGTTAGTTACAACCATTAATGCTGCACACACAGAGCTCCACTTTATCACAGCCTTTCATGCCACGTCAGTCTATACTAAGGCCCTTAATTAATATAATAGTGGGCACAAGCTTTCTGTCCCCACAGACTTAAACTGGGTTAGTAACAAGTAAATAAAAGGCAAGAATGAAACTTGGATGGAATTACCTGCGATGAGAAGAAGTGCTCTGGAACCAGTCAGATGGCTGTCCAAACAGCAGATGGAAACTCCGTCTGAAGTAGAAAGTTCCAAAATGGTTGTAGACTAAAATCATTTCCAGAAAGGAAGTAAAATCCCTGAGAGGAAACTGTTTCTGGCATCTGAGAGGAATGGTTAACACACTGAGAGATTTAGATTCTGCTGAAGCCATTCATTTGCAAATTGAAGCATAGTTCCTGGATATTTGGAAAACCACATCAAATCAAGAGTTTGTTTCAGGAAATAAATTTGTCACATATGATAAGGATAAACTGATAAGCAGGAAGAAAATATTATAATTTGTTCTGTTTCCCACAGAAAGGCCTTCTTGGTAAAGTTTAAAAATAGTGGATTAGACAAGATCGAACTATAGTAGCCATAAACCTTTCAGAGATGATGCTGAAATGGATTCAAATTTTTAAAGAATCCACGAGGGTTACAATATTCATACCAGCTCTACAACTTTTCATAAATCAGGAAATTATGTTATGAATAAAAATGTAATTCTTAAACATCACAAAAATAATCTCCTCTGTGCAGAACATAGGAATTTGAGTAAACACGTCTTGAATATAAAATAACTTACAGTATGTACAAATAACTACAATTAGATTGAGTAGACATTTTTTATATTTGTTCATGGCATGTGGACATTGTTGGCAACACCAGTATTAATTGTCCAATCCAAATTTCCATTTAGAAACCTCTGGTGAGCTACTTTCTTAAACCACTGCAGCGAGGTAGTTTATGTACACACATAATGCTGTTAGGGGTTGCCTGGATTTTGATCCAGTATTAATGAATAAATAGGTAAATATTTCCAAATCAGGATAGTGTGTGACTTGGAAGGGATCTTGCAGGTGGTGGTGCGTCTGCTGCCCTTATTCTTATAAATGATAGGGATCCTGGGTTTGGAAGATGTTGTTTAAGGAAAGTTTGTGCATTTTGGGGATGGTACACATTGCCAACATATTGCATCCCTGGTGCAGGGAGGGACTGTTTCAGGCAGTCTTTTCTAAAGGCTGAAAATTTGTGAACAGCATTTAATTACCAATATTGTAACTGAGTTGTGCATCACTTCTACTTTCTCTCTATTTCCCCTATCCTGCCTCATTATAATTTAAATTCTGGGTGCAATTTAATGACAGGAGAAACTTTTCATTGGTGAAACCCTCTCTCAATTGACAATGCTCCATCCATGTGTTCAAAAAGGGTGACTGTGCATCACTGCCAGGATCCTCCATTGACTGAGAGTGCCACATTTTATGTAGAAATGTGTGACTGCCATACAGACCAGCCCCATGGTTCAGTGACACTTTCCCTGCATAATCTCCTCCAGACTATCAGAAAAATAATGATGACATAAGAAAGTGCTCCCAACAGACCAAGGCAGCCTGGACAGCGGTGACAGACCAAGTGAGCAACTGTGGGGTCATGTGCCAAACTTAGGTTCAGTGCAGGAGTCAATGGCCTGCTCCAATCTACAAAGATAAGTGCTAGTATCGCAGCATTTAACAGGAGTCTCTCATGGAATCTTCTACCGAAGAAAGCAGTTGAGGCCAAAACATTGTATGTTTTCAACAAGCAGTTAGATGTTGCTTTTTGGATTAAACAGATTAAAGGATATGGGGCAAGTAGGAACAAGTTATTGAGTCAGATGGTTAGGCATAATCATAATAATTATGCAGCGGAAGAAAAAGAAAACTTAAAAGACGGTGAACATCAGGTTGCACAGTAATTGTTCCATGTCTGTCTCAGTCATTTATAGATGTAAAATAAAGTTTGTTTTCCATAATTGTTATAATTATTGAGACTTATTGGAGCCTGTTCTTGTATCAAATGTTATTAGTCATGATGCACCTCATGTTCCCCAACCATCTATGCACTCTGGACAACACTGGTCCACTTCACGCTCAATGGGTAGAAATGAGACAGGTGCAGTTTCATTCAAAGAACTTGAAAGATGGTGCTGGATCAGAATAATTGGGTGAAACAGGCTATCCATGTACCGCCAAGATAGTCTACATATCAACATTCACTAGCGAGTGTGTGTGACAAAGCTTCACTCTCCATTCTATTATAGGTGGTAGAGGACACAGGTTTATAGTTAACATGGCAAGGGAGGATAGTAGGGCTAGGTCTACACTCCAGGAGGGTGATGGAAGTCTGGCAAAGGAATGATGGGTCATGCAGATACATTCTTGTTGTGCAACTTTTGTGTATATCAGGTTGTTCCTGGCATCCTTTGCACACCTTTCTGTAACTCTGGCATTCATGAAAACTCATTTGAATTTATGGCTTCCTCCAATACTTCATCATCTGAGGAGGGCTGATGCTCCTTACACTCTTCTCCTTGCAATTGTAGCTTGAGGCTGTGAAGTGCAGAGCAGACCATTAATATTTGTGACAACCTCTGGGAAGCATATTGTAGAGTCCCTCCAGACCAGTCAAAGCATTGGAAGTGTATTTTGAGAAGCCCAATAGTGTGCTTGATGATGGCTCTGGTGAACATGACCCTAGATCCCAACAAAAACAAACAGTAATAGAGCAGCACAGTAACATTCAGTATTTAATATTAAAGTTTGCATATTATTAATATGAAAACTTTAATATTAAGTACTGAACGTTACTGTGCAATACATAACATAGTACTAAAACCTGTGTTTCTAAAGTACTTTGTAAAAATGCTATTTTACGTGCTCATCAGTCCATTAAATCATCTGATCTGCATCAGTTTATAAATCTATGCCAGGAAACAGCAGATATCTTTGACATTCACATTCAGCATTACTGATCCATAACAACATCACACCAAAGTTCTCTAAAGGCCACCTTGACATCATTACTTTAACGTGAGGTGAGTCAAATAAACTTTTAATTTTCTACGAAGGATTTATGTGACAAAATGACAGGCTACAGTATCATAGTGGATTCTATTACATATAATGCAGCTTTACAATAAAATGGATTTAATTCACAAAGTAAGTAATGTGAAGCCTGAGGCTGAGCTCTATCAGGAAAATGGAGAGCTTCTCAACGCTCATGGACAGTAACATAGAACAGTTACTGTCACTGAAGTTTCAGCCAAGTTCTCTGTAATAATCTCACCAAGGCCAGTCTTCCATCATCATAACCTTTTATTTACAAGACGGAGAAGTGCTGCATGGTATAGTATGGCGCTGACTCTAAACCTGTGCTGGGTACGGTGATTAACGAAACTGACTGCCTACAGACTGTTAAAGACAAATTTCATGTGGAAGTGAATCTTTGCTCAGTCCTGCTAGGTCCTTTGCCTCTGCAATCAATGGGGATTCAAAGTGGACCTCCACATGCAGCAGTGGAGTCCTTTAGCTGTACTATGGATTTTTCTTCCACCCTTCAGCCTTCATGTCTGCAATAGAGCTTCTTTTTACTGACTGTGACTCTAGTTCAGTGAGGTCAACATGCTAGTGTTCCTTTCAACACTAGGGTTCTTCATTGGTTTCTTTGGTTCTGTGTTTATGAGCTGCCACCATGTTGTAAGGGTTTGCAGTTGGTCTTACTAAGAAGTTTAGAGGCTTGTAAGGTTGAACAGTAATATTTATTGGTAACAACGTAACTGTTTATGGTGGCACAGTAGTTGGCACTGCTGCCTCACGGCACCAGGGACCCAGGTTCAGATCCTGACTTCTGGATGCTGCCTGTGTGAAGTTTGCATGTTCTTCCTGTGTCAGTGTGAGTTTCTTCCAGTTGCCTCGGTTTCCTCTCACACTCCAAAAATGTGCAGCTTAGATGGATTGGCCATGCTAAATTTCCCTTTAATGTGCAAAGATGTGTAGCTTAGGTGGATTAGCCTTGGTAAATGCATGGTGTTATGGGGATAGGATGTGACCTGGGGTTGCACTTTTGGAGAGTTGGTGCAGAATCAATGGGCTGAATGGCTTCCTTCTGCATCGTAGGAATTCTTTGATTCTATGATTTACATATGTTAAAAACATAGCCCAAACTAGGAGGTAACTTCATGTTGACTTCTTCTTGACTATTTCCATGCAATTCTATCTCCTGTCATGTGTCTCTATATCATACTGAGGGTGACACTGTTCTTCAGTCCCATGTTAACTCTTGTTATGCCAAACACCCAAAAAAGTTGGGGTTGTGCTTCTTGGAGAAGGTTGGACAGACGTACTCAGAATCATGAATAGTATCAGTAAAGTGGACAGAGAGAAATTATTAGAACAAAGAACAAAGAACAACCCAGCACGGGAAACAGGCCCTTCGGCCCAACGAGCCCACGCCGCCGCATCTTCCTACACCTACCCTGCCCTGTGTGTATGTGAGTGGAACCCCTAATGTAGCCAGATTCAGGGGAGAATAGTGTCAATTTGGTACACCAATCAGCCTAAGAGCACACCTTTGGGGTGTGGGAGGAAACCGGAGCGCCCGGAGGAAACCCACGCAACCACAGGGAGAATGCGCAAACTCCCACAGACACAGGCCCAAATCCATGTATCTGCACAGCTAGCAGTGATAGTCACTGAGCTGTTGTGGTGCCCGTCTGCTGGTCCAGGATTAAGCATACACAACGACACGAAGTACTAGGCCACTCCCGGAACCTCCAAGAGCAGCCCACTCACGACCCACCGTGTGCATGCCCCTCATTTGACAACAAGGTGGACCAACATCTGTGGAATAAAAAGTCGAAACATTAACATGTAATACTACATTTCCGGTGTCGTCCCGAGGCTCTGACCCTATTTAATACCTTCTACTATAACCCTCCATCCTTGTTTTGTTCATGTGCCTATCTAAGTAAACGTTAAACAAGTCCAACGTGCCTGCCTCCACCACCCTACTCGGTAGCGCGTTCCATACCCCCACGACCCTCTGCGTGAAAAACCTTCCTCTTGTATCCAAATTATACTTCTCCCCCCTCACCCTTAGATTGTGACCTCTCATAATTGTCCCCAATCTAGGGAAAAGCCTACCACTGTTGACTCTATCTATTCCCTTCATTATTTTATACACCTCTATCATATCCCCCCTTAACCTCCATCTTTCTAAGGAGAAGAGCCCCAGTTTCTCCAACCTTTCCTCGTAACTCAGTCCTTCCATACCAGGCAGCATCCTGGTAAACCTCCTCTGCACCCTCTCCAGGGTCGCCACGTCCTTCCGGTAGTAAGGTGACCAGAACTGGACGCAGTACTCCAAATGCGGTCTAACCAACGTTCTGTACAACTGAAGCATTAGACGGCAGCTCTTATACTCTATACCCCTTCCTATAAAGGCTAGCATTCCATAAGCTTTCTTCACAACCTTCTCTACTTGTGTCGACACCTTCAGAGACTTGTGCACCTGCACTCCCAGGTCCCTCTGTATTTCTATACTCTTAATCGGTCTACCTTTTATCACGTAACTCCTCCCTGCATTATTCCTTCCAAAATGCATCACCTTGCATTTGTCAGGATTAAATTCCATCTGCCATCTATCTGCCCAATATACCAACCTATCTATATCCTGCTGTGTCACCTGACAGTCCTCCTCAGTATCTGCCAATCCTGCCATCTTGGTGTCATCCACAAACTTGCTGATCACACCACGTACGCCCTCTTCCAAGTCGTTTATATATACTACAAAGAGGAGAGGTCCCAGTACTGAGCCCTGCGGCACACCACTGGTGACTGACCTCCAGCCAGAAAAGGACCCTTCCACTACTACTCTCTGTCGCCTATTGCCCAGCCAGTTTTCAATCCACCTAGCTACCTGTCCTTGTACCCCATGTGCCTTAACCTTTTCTACCAGCCTACCGTGAGGGACTTTGTCAAACGCCTTACTGAAATCCATATAGATGACATCAACGGCTCGCCCATCGTCAACCGTTTTTGTCACCTCCTTGAAGAATTCTACCAGATTCGTAAGTCAAGACCTCCCCCGAACAAAGCCATGTTGCGTATCCCTAATCAGATCGCAACGCTCCAAATGCTCATACATCCTATCCCTAAGAATTTTTTCCAATAATTTTCCTACCACCGATGTCAAACTCACTGGTCTATAATTACCAGGGTTATCCCTACTACATTAGCTACCCTCCAGTCTTCTGGGACCTCACTTGTGTCCAAAGAAGAGACGAAGATTTGCGTCAGAGGCCCAGCAATTTCAACTTTCATCTCCCTAAGCAGCCTGGGATAAATACCATCAGGCCCTGGAGCTTTATCCGTTTTTATGTTACCTAAAAACCTTAGCACTTCCTCCCTCGTAATGGATATTTCCTTCCACTGATCTACAGCTCCCTCCAAGACATTGCAAGACACCAAACCCCTCTCCTTCGTGAATACCGACGCAAAGTATTCATTCAGGATCTCCCCCATTCCCTCAGACTCGATACATAGCTCCCCTCCTTTGTCCTTTATTACTCTTGGTGGATTGATTTTGACTGACTCTTGTTGTGATTGTACAAATATTTGGTGGTTTTTAGTTATTTTGCTGAAGTCTTGGGGCTGAGGTGTGGCATTTGCTGACTTCAGGGATTTGGCACAAACCACTTGCTCTCAGACATGGGAGTTTGCACCCACTTGGACTAGAACATGACAGGGAGAATAAGTAGAGCAAATGTTGAAGGGGGAAAATTAAGGGCTGTCAACAGAAGGATTTAGCTGCCTCAGCGTGTTAAGCAGCAATTCGTATAAGAACTACTTTACTGAGGAGGTGTTCAGTGAAAGCTGCTAACAGCTGTGGTCACACCTGCAGCTTCAGAGTAGCACAAGGACTGCATTGTTTGTGAAGCTGACTTGCCATTTTTTTTATGCATCTCACTCATTCTAGGCTTGATCAGGCAATATTTGCAACATTTCCCAGTTTCCCATCGACAGTTGCACAAAGGTCACTGAATCTCTGTATTCTCAGAGCTAATGACATTTAATTCTCTCATCAGAATCAGATGGACTAAGCATGTGGCTTTGCAAGGGTTGCTGGCTTCCCTCTGATGCAGACTACATAACAACCAGGCTGATTTCTGCCCAGTCTCAGTGTAACAGGCACAGCAATGCCCAGTATCCTGGCAGCATTTACACTTCCATTCTGTAACAGAGACAATCTGCATTTGAATTACCAAGACAAGCTAGAAGGTGGTTGCTGAGTGTCAAGAACGATGTTTTGATGACGTGACTTCAGTGTGCCACCACACAAAAAAAATTCCAAGCCAAATTTACGTATCAAACCTTGCAAAGCTGCATATAAACAATAACTAATTACCTTTATGAATTCCCCTAGTTCCTGTCCTCTATGTGCCTTTGTCTGTCCTACTTCTTCATATCTTACTTCCAATTTTCAGTGCGATACCTGCAGATGGCATATATCTGATATCTGATAGGATGACTTTCAGCATCTCTAGGCCTGGCTTTAGACTGCAATATCTTGGCATGCACAGCAGCAGTCTGGGTTGTCTGGCTGGCAGAGAATGAGAGCACTGGTGGAACTGCACTGGGTGGGAGGATGAATGTTGTTGTATTGAGGGTGTACTAGGTTCATATTCTGTACAGGCACAGCAAAAGAAAAGAAATAAAATGTGGGAGACAGAGTTCATGGTCTGAAATTGTTGAGTCCAGGCGGCTGCAGGAACCTGATTAGTAGGTGAGGTGCTGTACCTTGGGTTTGCATCGAGCTTCGTTGGAACATTGCAGCAGGCCGTGGATGAAGGTGTCCATGTGGCAACAAGGTGATGAATTAAAATGGTAGGTCATCGGAAGCTCATGATCATGCTTGCAGACTGATGATAGAGGTATTCCATAGTGTGGTCACCCCCAATGTAGAGAAGATGACATTGTGAGCAGTGAATACAGCATACTAAATTGAAAGAAGTGCACGTAAACCACAGTTTCACTTGAAACGAATATTTAGAGTCTTGGATGGTAAGGAGAGAGGAGGTAAAAGAGCAAAAGTTACATTCCTTACATTTGCATGGAAAGGTGTCATGGGGAGGAACAAATGTTGGAGATCCTGAGGAGTGAACCAGGGTGTTTGTGGAGAGAACGGTCCCTTTGGAATTCTACCAGGGGAGGGCTGGTAATAGGAGCTGGTAAATACATTCCATCTGTACCAAATTTTAGATTCAACATAGCCTTCAAAGCATTCTGCCATCTGAAGACTCTGTACTTCTTTACTCATATTCATCAGCTGAGGGGGCTGTTGTCGATGGTAGTCATCAGGAAGTTTCCTTACCCATGTTTGGCCTGTTGCCGTTAGACTTGAATTCAGAGCCACCATGAGGACACTCAGGACAACGTCCTTCCCAAGTTTAAATCACTGTGCTGCCAATCTTTGGTGTTGGTGGGACAGGTCACAACCAAATAATTTGATGATGGTGTCTGGACATTGGCTGTAAGGAATGAATATGACCATGACAGGCTGTTGGGACTGATCTCTCAATTTTGGCACAGGCCTCCGACATTAGTAAGAAGGACTTTGCAGGATCAATATGACTGAGTATGCCATTTTTGGTGCTTAGATAGATGACAGATGGTCTATCTGGTTTTATTCCTTCTTGACTTTTCTGTAGTGGTTTGGTATAATTGACTGACTTGCTGGGCTATTTCAGAGGGTAGTTAAGAATCAACCACATTGTTGTGGGTTTGGAGTCACGTGTATGTCAGTCCAAGTAAGGACAGCAGATTGCCTTCCCTAAAGGACACTGGTGACAGCAGATGGGCTTTTATAATAATTGATGATAGTTTCATAGTCACCATTATCGTGACCAGCTTTCAACTCCAGAATTATTAAATAATTAAAATTTACTTTAGAATTTAAGTTGCACCAGCTGTTGAATGGGATTTGAACCTGTCTCCCCAAGGGATATGTTGATGACTAGTCTAGTGAATTACCCAGGGATGAGACTGAAGATAAAAAGATCCAAAAACTTTGGTCTAAGGCAGAAAGGTCTGAAATTTTTCTGTGACAAGGAATCATGTAATTACATATCTTATTGTCTGTAATGAATGTAATTGCCTCAAGTGAGTAGAAATGTTACTTTTCCTTCTAGTTACAGTCAAAACTGCGGACCAATACATTTGTATCGAAGCACCAAAGTGACCTCAGTATTTCAACATTTTAGTGTTTAATGCAGTTTGTATATGTAATACTCAAAACAAAACTTGACTTAATTCCATCTGTGAAGAAATGATGGTTAAAGGAGTTGAAACTGAAATTTTTGCAATTAAAGAAGAAATATATGGGGCTGGGCTTTCACTTTGGATGACTCAGCAGACCTTTAAAAATGGTGGGTCTTTGCACTGCTGTCTCACAGCTCCAGAGACCTGGGTTCAATTCTGGTCTTGGGTGACTTGTCTGTGTGGAGTCCGCATGTTCTCCCTGTGTCTGTGTGGGTTTCCTCCATGTGCTCCAGTTTCCTCCCAAATACGTGCAGGTTTAAAAAATTAAAAAAAAAATTCACTTGTGGGATGACCAGCATTTGTTGCCCATCTCTAGTTGCCTTTGGAGGGCATTTGACAGTTAACCACATTGCTGTGGCTCTGGAGTCACATATAGGCCCAGCCAAGTAAGGATGGCAGATTTCCCTAAAGGACATGAGTGAACGAGGTGGGTTTTACCAACAATTGATAATGTTTTCATGGACATCAGTAAATTCTTGATTCCAGATATATTTTATCAAATTGAAATGCTACCATCTTCGGTGACAGGATTTGAACCCGGGTCCTCAGATCATTAGCTGAGTTTCTGGATTAATAGTCGAGTGATAATACCATTAGGCCATCACTTCCCCTTAGGCTAGGTGGATTGGCTGTACTAAATGTCCCATAGTGTCCCAAGATGTGTAGGCCAAATGGATTGGCCATGGCAAATATGTCAGGATACAGGCATAGGGCAAAGGAGAGGGCCTGTACATAATACTCTGTCAGAGAGTCGATGCAGACCCGATGGGCTGAATGGCCTCTTCTGCACTACAGGGATTCAATAATTCTGTAGTTCTCATGTTTGCCATCAAGGTGTAGAGGGCAGAGTGTGAATCACAGGTGTGAAAAATGGATTTCATTAATTAGGGAGGCGATTCTATGTTTCTATCATATGATAAAAATTCTAAGTTCATAATGAGTAAGAAAATAGGAAAATTTGACACATGCTTTTTTTGACAAGTGAAAAAATTCCAATCGTAGTTGAAAAAAAGAGCCAGTGTGATTCTCACCAGCAGGGGGAGGGGAAGGTGGGGCCTGATCTTGTCAGCAAGCAGGCTGCTCAGCTCGAAGAGCGCCACTATACATGCATCCCAATCTCCCAGCTTAATGGGAGATCTGCGGTACCCCCTGCCACAGACATATACCTCCCCCCGCCCCATGGACATTGGCACCCCTCAAGGGCATCGGTACCCCACAGAGATCCCTCCCACATACTTGCCCTCACCATTGGCATAGCCCTCCCCTCTACTGTAGCACCAGGGGTGGGTGGACAGGGGAAGGTTGTGGGTTTTGCAGCTGTAGCATCACATCCCCTTTGTGGTGATAAAAGCCTCCCACACATCCTGCCATGCTGGATCCTTGCTGCTGGCAATTTTCCATTTCATGGTTCTTCCTCAGCCTTGTTGTCATCCACCTCTTGCACTTTCTCCTCCTCTTCCGATCCTCCAGAGTTACCTCCTCCGAGGGCTGTCAAGCTGATCACCTTGCTCCTGCTCTTCATCTAATAAGTCTCTCAGTTGATGCACCAGGTTGTGCACAGGAGATCACCATGATGCGGGAGACTATCAGGGGACTATATTGGAGTGCCCCGCTAGAGTAGATCTGGTGGCATTGTGGGCCTGATTATAATGGGTTTCCGCCTCAATGTGTGGTCTCCGCACTGGCGTCATCAGCCAAGTCCCCTTGGAGCCATCCCAAAAGACCTGGGCTGGTCTTCCAAGACTTTGTAATGTCAGAGCTCCTGTGGATGAAGCATGCTCCCTGGGTGATGTGCATTACATGCGCATGATGTGCATCTTATGGTTGCACACCAATTGAACTTTCAGGGAGTGGAACCTCTTCCTGTTGACAAAACATAGCAAGTGGCATTGTGGGGAACGCAGGAAGACGTGTGTGCAATTGATTGTCCCTGCATGTTTATCATCCCAGTGGTAAATCCAGCATCCCGAGTTTCCTGCTGGGTGTGGCCCAGATTGAAATTTATGTACTGGCCAGCCTGGGTGAACAGGATCTCCATCACCTCGCAGACACGCCTGTGGACTGAGGACTGGGAGATCCCACATAAGTTGCCGTTGGTGGCCTGGAAGCGCTGAATGGCATAAAAATTGAGGGCAACCATGACTTCACTGCTACTGGGAATGGGTCCCCACCCTGTCCCTCGAAGAACCACGTCCGTGAGGACCTGACACATGTTCCCCACTGTCTCCTTGCAGAGCTGGAGCCTGCAACAACGGCACAAACAGTCTGGCAGCTCCTCGAAGGATATGAGTGCCCTGAACTGCTGGGGTCACAATACCTTGTGTGGACCCTATCAGGTCGATGGGAACCCACTTCCTGCCCCTCACTGGTGCCTGACTCTCCTACTGCTGCAGCCTCTGGCTATGCAGTGCCTGCACTTCCTCCTCCTCCTCCGCAGCTACAAGAATGACCGCCAAGTCTTCTGGCTCCATGGCGAAGTCCATCATTGTCCTGGAAGGTGGGAGTGGGGGAAGGGGGGGTTTGGGGGAAGTGAGAGAGAGGAGACCAATATATAAATTCCATCAGGTGTTCCATCTGGGGAGCTGCACTCCCTCCCAGCAGCCCAGGGAGTTGTGGATGGTGGCAACCCGACAATATGTCTGATCTTATGCTGAACCTGGATGGGATGGCGAACGCCACTGCACCCTTGTCATGGGGCATGGAGAGCTTATGGGTGGTTGTGCAGGATCCCCATTGGAAAGACTTGAAGCATAACATGGGTACAGCCACTTGGAAGTCTGGTGAAGTATCTTCCACAGTAAGAAGTCTCACAACACCAGGTTAAAGTCCAACAGGTTTATTTGGTAGGAAACACCACTAGCTTTCAGAGCACTGCTCCTTCATCAGGTGAGTGGGGAGTTCTGATCACAAACAGGCAATATAAAGGCACAAACTGACAAATGTGCAGCGCTCCAAAAGCTAGTGGCGTTTCCTACCAAATAAACCTTTTGAACTTTAACCTGGTGTTGTGAGACTTCTTACTGTGTTTACCCCAGTCCAACACAGGCATCTTCACATCAAGTGTCTTCCAGGAATGGCTTGCAATTCATACAGACAGAGGAGAGACAACCTTGCTACCATCACATGATGGGTTCCCATGGATGAGTCTGTGCTGTGTGAGGAGCCATGTTAACATCTGTGCTCCTTTTTTGGAGCAGCAGCTCTGAAACCTGCTTGTTGTTTCTGTTAGTGGGGTTACTGGGGTGGAATGTCAGCAGTCAGCCACTCGGTCTATGGTAGCTGATGGATGTGTGACATGGCGACTGGGGATCACTCAGCAGCCAGTGGCAACTCCCAACCTCTGTACCCCCAGCCTCTGATCTCCCCCACCTCGTGAACTGAGCCCTTAGACTGCCCCACGCCAAGGACTGCATTCCCAGACTCTCCCCTCTAAGACTAAGCTCTGCACCCTCCCCCTACCCTGGGCTCTGCAGGCTCAGGTTGCCCCTAACCCCCCATCCCTGAGCTCTGCAACACCAGACTGCAGCTGCTTCCACACTGCCCCCCCCTTCCCCTCACACCTGGTGGCCTGAGTACTGCATCCCCACAAAGGAGACTCCACACCCCTTCTCCCCACTGCTGGTCCCAACCAGGCCAAGCCCTGAGCTCAGCAAAGCCATGACTGGCACCATTTCCCCAATAGCTCCGACACACAAACAGGCTCCCCCATCCCAAGATACATCTTGGCTGCATCTATGACCACCCCCCCCTCTCCTTGCAACATGGGGGATGATGGTCAGAGCAACTTACCTCCTCACTCCCCATTGCTACTGCTGCGCCTGTGGCAGACTTTTATGGAGCAGATGTTTTCCTCACTAGCATGATGTCTTGCTGATGAGGTTGTTAAGGTAACTGAAGAGGGATGATTGTGAGAAAACTGTGTTAATGACATTGAGATGCATGCTAATGCATGCAAATTAATGTCTTGATCACCTTGGGCATGCTCCTCATCACACCTGGGAAGACTGTTTGGTAAAATAGAAACTGGTGGGACAATGTGTGTGATTCACATTGTGATGTTAGTGTACCTTTAAGGGTTTTTTTTAATATCATGCTCTCTGCAGCTCACAGCCTTAGCTAATGTAATTATTGTTGGGCTGCCTTCAAGGAGTCCTTTTATTGCTCCTAAAGTTGTTTAAATGGATGTTGTTTATGTTTACTCTGGGATTAGTTTTGTGGCCCTGCATTGTTCAGAGGAAAACTGGTAACAGGAGCTCTTTCATTTTCAGTTCTGAGCTGCAGGTTAGTTTTTAGAAGGGACAGCGAACTGAAAAGAAGTTTTATTTGGCAATTCTGCTGGTTATCTGAAAATAAGGTATGCCTTCCTGGAATAGGAAATCTGTCCTCGGTGGCTTGACCAGAGTATACCTGGGGTTCTGGGAAGCTGTTCTGACTTCAAACTATTCTGGGTGTGTCAGGAGAACTACTAGAGCTTACAAGACTGAGAGTTGTCAATTCTCTACCAAAGGACTCAATTCTAGTATCATGTGAGCATTAGACTTTCTGTGTTGAATTTGTTTAAAGGGTTTTTGCTATGGAAGGTTTTGGTTTGATTGGAATATCTTAGATATTCATTGAGGGCTGAAGGGCCTGTACTGTACTGTTAGCACCATAGAACACTACAGCATGGTTGGCCCTTCTTGGCTGTGCTGAACCATTTCTCTGCCTAGGTTGGACTATTAAGAGTATAGAAACACAGAGGGACCTAGATGTGCAAGTACACAAGTCCTTGAAGGTGGCAGTACAGGTGGAGAAGATGGCGAAGAAGGTATGCTTGCCTTTAAAGGAAGGGGTGTAGAGTATAAAAGCTGGAGTCTAATGTTGCAGTTGTATAGAACGTTGGTTAGACTGCATTTGGAGTACTGCATCCAGTTCTGGTCGCCTTACTACCGGAAGGACGTGGAGACCTTGGAGAGAGTGCAGAGGAGGTTTACCAGGATGTTGCCTGGTATGCAAGGTCATAGCTATGAGGAAGGATTGGGCAAATTGGGGCTGTTCTCCCTGGAAAGACGGAGAATGCAGGGAGATCTAATAGAGGTGTATAAGATTATGAAGGGTATAGATAGGGTGAACAGTGGGAAGCTTTTTCCCAGGTTGGATACGAAAATCACGAGGGGCCACGGGCTTAGGGTGAGAGGGGCGAGGTATAATTCAGATGTTTGCCTTATTTCTGTAGACTTCATGCCAGTTTCCTTAGTAAATATAGATGCAAAAGACCCATTTAATATCTCCCCCATTTCTTTTGGTTCCATACAAAGTCGACACTTTGATCTTCAAGGGGACCAATTTTATCCCTTCCTATCCTTTTGCTCTTAATATACCTATAGAAGCTCTTAGGATTATCATTCACCTTGACTGCCAAAGCAACCTCATGTCTTCTTTTAGCCCTTGTGATTTCCTTCTTAAGTAGTTTCTTGCACTTTTTATACTCCTCAAGCATCTTATTTGTTCCCTGTTGCCTATACAGTGAACAAATATATATTTGTTGAGGGTTATACATTATCGTGGTTGTTTTGTTTTTGTTTTTCATTGGTAAAATTAATTGCTAATTTTCTTTCCAAACATGTTAACCATTTTCTTAATTACACTTTGTTTGGCCCCTAGTGGATCATTTGAATCATAACTCAAGTGAAATATATCATGCTTATCCTGGCCAAATTCAAGATGCAAAACTTAGGATCCAGATGAGCTCCATAAAACACTTTGGAGTTTCTGACCTGAACCATAACACTGTTTTTTTCCCTTTCATGTGATCTTACAATCTCACATTGCCAAAAGTTTTCAGTGCCAAATGTGTTTGAGTGAGACCTCAATTAGAACTTTAATTAGTTTTCATCTCCACATGGCTCCTGAAGTCTTCCCACAATGGATACTAGGCAAGTGGCTCTCGAGGATAAATGAATGGCATGGAAGTGGGTGGGAAGTTGATATGAAGGCTCCGCATATGACTATTCTAACACACTTCTGGCTGGCCTCCTGCATTCTACCCTCTGCAAAGTTGATATTCTCCAAAACCAAGTCCTGTTCACACATCACCCTGCGCTTGCTGACCTACATTGGATCACGGCTAAGCAATACCTCCACTTAAAAATTCTCATTTCTGTTTTCAGATCCCTCTGTGGCGTTGGCCTTCCCCATCTTTATAATCTTCTGCAGCTTTATAGCTTGCCAAGATATTTATGCTCCTTAGATTCTGGCCTCTTCAGCATTCTTATAATTGTTCCACCATGGTGGCCGGCTCGCCAGCTCCCATAGCTCTTAGCTCTGGAATCCCTTTCCTTATCTTCTCTGTCTCTTTACCTTGCTTTTCTCCTTGCAGACACTCCTTAGAACCTATCTCTGACCAAGCTTGTGGTCTTCTGATCCAATATCTCATTCTGTGGTTCAGTGTTATACTTTATTTTATAAACTTCCTGTTAAGCACCTTGGGACATTTAAGTAAATTATAAATACAAACTGATGTTATGTATTTAAGAACTTTGACTCACTGATTTTTCCAAACTTGAGGCAGCAGCCACAATCTCCAAACTAAATTGTGTTTCTAAAATTTGTAATTTTGCCCTGTTATGTTAAAACAAAATTACAAATTGAACACTCTTGATGTAATCTTCTGTTCTGGAGTATAGGTTGGGTGGCACAAGTGGAAGTGAACGATTTTCATGGCTTGCTGGGGTGGAGGTGTGAGCTGGTTGAACAGCAGGATGGCTGGCCACATGTGATCTTGCACTATTCAGCTTATTACACATGCATGAGATGCAAGGTGAGTCCCAGGGCAGGAAGTCACCACCCACGTCATTACCTCATGGGGTCAAGGGGCTTGGTGTCATTTTTAAAAGCACATGGATAGTCATTCACTCAATGCAAGTCTGGAGTCTGCCCAGAGAAGACAATGTGTGGCCCCATGATTCAGGATCTCCTCCAGGCTGTCCACAGAAAGTGGGAGATGCTAATTCCCTGGGATGGCAACAGGAGGCTTTCCTGTCTGATCATGACGGCTTAGATGGAGTTGCTGTGGAAGTTAGTGCCCGTGGGGCCTGCAGGAGAACAGCCAAACAATGTTGGAAAAGGATGAACAAACATTGGGATAAGTGGCACCATATACTGATTGCAAAATGACATTCATAAAGGCATAAGGGCATGAGGCAGTATAACTGCCTAAGTGCATACAGTTGTCAGGCAGAAGTTAAGTCTGTAGACAGGACATGTGTACTGAATTTATGGCAGCCATTTCATGCTTTCAATGTTCTATCAGTTGTAGAAATCCTGCTTGCTAATTACTTACTGAGGAGGGCTCAGGAGCTGGCATAGGCATGCATGCCTCTAGACTGCTTATGTATCTATTGGGATTATAATCAATCCTTCTGTCTATCTGCAGGCAAAACCATCCCAAGCCATCTGCGCTATGCCTGACATTAGAATTCTAACCAGCTTCACAATGGAGACCACAGAACCAGCTGGAGAAGAGCAGGACCAAGCCTTTCCCCCAGGAAGCCAGTGAGGATGCCTCCAGTCTGCAGTGTCAGATGTGTCCATAGAGGGAGACATTGGTAAGAGAACTTGCATTAAGATTAAATCTTTCTATTCTCCACTACAGATCCAGCAAGAAAAAGGAGAAGCAAAGATGGGAGACTTCTCAAAGATCCATCCCCAATTTCACCTCCGAGGACGGTGCTTCAGATGATGCACCATCATGGCATTCACCCGAACCCTCCACCTATACTGACATTCACCTCATGTTCTGGAGAAGGCTCAGGTTCACAATCTGTTGAGCATATCATAGACATAGGATCACAGCTGGTGTAGGTATTAATAGGCAGAGTCTCTGATACTGGGGTATTTCTGGACACTGGGCCTCTGCATAGCACCATGCAGATGACAAGCCCACTGGACTTGGTCATAAGACTCCTGATGGTGATGCATAGACAGAGTGCAAGCGGAACATCAGGCAGAAGTGCCAGAGGCCATGCACAAGCTAGACCAAAGGCTGGAGGAATCCGTCCATGTTCTGTCTGCAGTTGTGTTTCCAGCATGTGAGCTTTTGGCTGCCTCTTTGGAAAGAGCTGCATCTATCTTGGAGACCCAGATCCAGCAAAATACATGGCAGTTGTCAGATATGCACTTGGAATCTGCACTCTATTGCTCTAGCTATGGGTGCAGTGAAGCAATGGCTAAGTGAGAGGGGGATGGGGCACATTGATCTTCCACCATGTGCTTCTCATCAAGGAGGCGGGGAAGTGGCATTGCACACCCACAGGGAAGACCTATATTAGCAAGGCATCATGGGGGATTCATCCCATAATATTCCAATTGCTCAACTTTCCTTCCGGCCAGTGATCACATCGCCTCCAGTAGGTCAGGCCAAGGAGGGTGCATCTGGATTGGTGGCCCTTAACAAGCCAGAGCCTATAGACTTCAGACCATCTGTCAAAGTCATCACAGTTCAACAGGCCATAGCAATCAGCAGGCTGCCTCCACCTACACATATAAGAGGAAATGATTAAGAAATTATAACGATACAAAGGTGGCACAGGTAAGCATCAATCACATTTGTAAATAAATGTATCATTGCACCATACTTATTGTATTCCTGAGCACTTGTGGATGACATGGGCTTATGCTACCACCATTTATTGTCTTATTTCATCTATTGTGGAAGGTATAAGTATCCTGAACTGTGTAGGAGACATCCTTGGGCATCACAGTTGAAGTTGAAATCTTGGTTTGCAGATCTGGCCACTAAGCAGCTATTTGTGATCCAATTAAGATCCCTCAGAATGCCTTTTTAAGCAACCTCAGACACTTGTTGCTCTGGCTATTGCTGTTCCTGGTACTGGGCTATGCTGCACCTGCTTCTCCTCAAAATGGCAAGTTTGCCTTCAGCCATCATCTGGGATGCCTGAGGTGTTTTGTGAACACAGTACTGTGACCCATGTAGCCATCACATTGTCTGAAATGCACCTTCTGTCCCTGATCAATTCAGTTTATTGAAAAGGACTGTACTTAGCCCTGACATCCCTCCCACACACAAACCAGCATAACAAAGGCCATACTGGAGGACCGCAGGTAAGTGATTCTTTTGTTCAGACATCCTTATTTATGGATACATGTTATCTGCTCTGGAGTTGCAAAAGCCGTGTCTGCAGACACTCCCTCAGACACTACTGAGCTTCTCTCCAAAAACCCTTGAGACACACGTGGTAGACACTGTCCTACCATCATATATTTAACACCCACCACTCATTACCATTAACCACCTGGACATCATGAGGTTCCAACTGACCCACTGAGCCATAGTCAAGAGTCTTCAGCTCGATTATTACTCCAGACATTGCTGGAATGAAGCTGCAACAAGACCCACAAGTTATGGAGGAATGCAGCTATTATATTCAGGGTTTGATCACAGAGCACCTGAGCATGTTTCTCCATCCACTGACATATGATTATTAGGGTGGCCCTTTAGTTGGCCCAGGAAGAACACTACCCAAATCTGAAGAACCTCCTCTTACTTCAGTTCCTGGCTCTCACTGGGACTGCACTGTGACATTGCAAGCAAAACAATAGTGCACATCCTCCCACCAAGGTCTCCCTATCTTCATTCACCAACAGAATGGGTAGGATTCTACCATTTTGAAACTAATGCAGTGACACACAGCTCTGGCAATGCCAGTCTTGCTGACCAGAATGACGGATACTGCCATTATGGGGACTTTAAACTAGAAAGGATGGGGGGAGGGAATTGTGATGGGGAGACTGGGACGGAGGAGGTTAGCTCCCAGGTAGGGGAGGACTGCAGGCAGTATGAGAGGGAGGTTAGACAGGGGGTGGAGATGGGAAATGCCCAGACTGAGGGGCTGAAGTGTATATATTTTAACGCCAGGAGTGTAGTGAATAAGGTAGATGAGCTTAGGGCGTGGATTGCTGCTTGGGAATGTGATGTGGTGGCCATTACGGAGACTTGGATGTCTCAGGGACAGGACTGGGTACTTCAGGTGCCAGGATTCAGATGCTTCAGGAAGGACAGGGAGGGTGGCAGAAGAGGTGGTGGAGTGGCACTGTTGATCAAGGACAGTGTCATAGCTGCAGAGAAGGAGGATGCCGTGGAGGGACCGTCTACAGAATCTCTGTGGGTGGAAGTTAGGAACAGCAAAGGGTCGAAAACTTTGCAGGGTGTATTCTATAGGCCGCCCAACAGTGACAGGGAAGTTGAGGTGCAGATAGGGAAACAGATTCTAGAGAGATGTAGTAATAACAGAGTTGTCGTGATGGGAGACTTCAATTTCCCAAACATCGACTGGAATATCCCTAGGGTAAGGGGTTTGGATGGGGAGGAGTTTGTTAGGTGTGTTCAGGAAGGTTTCCTGACACAGTACGTGGATAAGCCCACGAGGGGAGAGGCTGTACTTGACCTGGTACTGGCGAATGAACCAGGGCAGGTGATGGATCTCTCGGTAGGAGAGCATCTTGGGAATGGTGATCATAATTCTATCTCCTTCACAATTGCATTGGAACGAGATAGGATCAGGCAGGCTAGGAAGGTGTTTGTCTGGAGTAAGGGGAAATACGAAGAAGTCAGGAAGTTACTTGGACAAATAAACTGGAAGGAGGCGTTCTTAGGGAAAAGTACCGAAGGAAGGTGGCGGATATTCAAGGAATGTTTGTCTGGAGCTCTGCATGACAACGTTCCGATGAGACAAGGGGGTTTTGGTAGGTTGAGGGAACCGTGGTGCACGAAGGCTGTGGTGAACCTAGTCAGGAGGAAAAGGAAGGTGTACAAAAGGTTCAGGGAACCAGGAGAGGTTAAGGATCTTGAGGAGTATAAGGACTGTAGAAGGGAGCTTAAAAGGGAAATTAGGAGAGCCAGAAGGGGTCATGAGAAGACCTTGGCGGGTAAGATTAAGGAGAATCCCAAGGCCTTCTATAAATATGTAAAAAGTAAAAGGATAAGAAGAGAAGGGATAGGACCTATAAAAGGCGAAGGGGGAAAGGTCTGTGTGGAACCAGAAGAAATGGCAGAGGTGCTTAATGAGTACTTTGCCTCAGTATTCACAGTGGAAACTGATCTGGGAGATTTTGCTACGGATTTGCAGCAGATGGAAAAGATTGAGTATGTGGATATTAAGGAGGATGTATTAGAACTTTTGAATTCTATCAAGACAGATAAGTCGCCGGGACCAGATGGGATGTACCCCAGGATACTGTGGGAGGCGAGGGAAGTGATTGCAGAGCCCCTGGCGATGATCTTTGCGTTGTCAATGGAGACGGGAGAGGTTCCGGAAGATTGGAGGATTGCGGATGTAGTTCCTATTTTCAAGAAAGGGAACAGAGATAGCCTGGGAAATTACCGACCAGTGAGTCTGACCTCAGTGGTTGGTAAGCTGATGGAGAGGCTTCTGAGGGACAAGATTTACGAGCATTTGGAGAGGTTTGACATGATCAGAAATAGTCAGCATGGATTTGTCAAGGGCAGGTCGTGCCTTACGAGCCTGGTTCAGTTCTTCGAAAATGTGACTGAACACATTGACGAAGGAAGTGCAGTGGACGTGGTGTACATGGACTTCAGCAAGGCGTTTGATAAGGTCCCCCATGCAAGACTTCTTGAGAAGGTGAGAGGGCATGGGATCCAAGGGCCTTTGGCCTTGTGGATCCAGAACTGGCTTGCCTGCAGAAGGCAGAGAATGGTTGTGGATGGGTCTTTTTCGGCATGGAGGTCAGTTACCAGTGGAGTGCCCCAGGATCTGTTCTAGGACCCTTGCTGTTTGTCATTTTCATAAATGACCTAGATGAGGAAGTGGAGGGATGGGTAAGTAAGTTCGCTGATGACACGAAGGTCGGTGGTGTTGTGGATGGTCTGGATGTCAAAAGTTGCAGCAGGACATAAATAGGATGCAGGACTGGGCGGAGAAGTGGCAGATGGACTTCAACACGGATAAATGCGTAGTCGTCCATTTTGGCAGAACCAACGGGATGAACGAGTACACTATCAAGGGCAGGAGTCTTAGTAGTGTTGAAGACCAGAAGGATCTTGGGGTCCGGGTCCACAGGACTCTTAAATCGGCCTCGCAGGTGGAGGATGTGGTCAAGAAGGCGTATGGTGTACTGGCCTTCATTAATCGAGGGATTGAGTTTAGGAATCGGGAGGTAATGCTGCAACTTTATAAGACCCTTGTCAGGCCTCATTTGGAGTACTGTGCGCAGTTCTGGTTGCCTCACTATAGGAAAGATGTAGAAGCTATTGAAAGGGTACAGAGGAGATTTACAAGGATGTTGCCTGGACTGGGAGGCATGCCTTATGAAGTTAGGTTGAGGGAGCTGGGACTCTTTTCCCTGGAGAGACGAAGGTTGAGAGGCGACCTGATAGAAGTTTATAAAATGTTGAGAGGAATAGATAGGGTGGATTCTCAGAGGCTATTTCCCCGGGTTGAAATGGTCGCTACGAGAGGACACAGATTTAAGGTGCGGGGAGGCAAGTACAGAAGTGATGTTGGGGTAAGTTTTTCACTCAGAGGGTGGTGAGTGAATGGAATCGGCTGCCGTCAGTGGTGGTGGAGGCGAACTCGCTGGGGTCTTTTCAAAGACTTCTGGTTGAGTATATGGGATTTAATGGGATTAGGCGTTATAGATAGGTCTATAGATTGGTAGGTGTTGATGTGATCGGCGCAACTCTTGGGCCGAAGGACCTGTTTGTGCTGTAGTGTTCTATGTTCTATGCACCAGATTCAATGCTTGGAACCTTATTAATTATGCACAGGCAAGTTGCCCTCTGAATCTCCCAGCAAACCAGCAGCTAGTTTGTCCAACTGCCCTCAGCTGGCGGGTTCCAAGTCCGTGCGCCATATTTAAATACCAGTTTTCTTTAATAAATCATCTTAAACCACTCTGACTTTGTCAGGCTACTTAAGGGGAACAATAGTTTTAAATACAACAAAAAAACCATCGTAACAGCCTCGTAACAAATTTGGCGATGAAGATGAGACTTTACTCAAGTCTGCTGGGGATAGCAGTGAGCATGAATTGTCTGATTAATACTCTGAGCTGAGTGCTATTCTCAATCCAGCAGCCAATTTATCAAGTGAAATCCAAACCCAAAGTAAAGTGGACCAGACAAGAGGACTGAAAAGGTGACAGGAGGGCCTCAAAGGTTTTTAAAACAAAACCTTGTGAGTGCGTGGTGGTCAACAAGACATGCGCTTTGGCGAAGGCCAAGAAAGTGAATGCCAACCAGGCGGAAGCCGAGAAGGTGGAATTTGAATTTATTATTGAATAGGAAGAGATGCAGTAAAAATATTCAAAACTTTTTTTTTGAAACAAATCTGCGAAAGCCAAGCTCTCTCTTAAATTAGGTACTAATTAATACCTGTCTAGAGAAAGGGTTGAATTGCAGCTATAAAGTAAGGAGTTCTGCTTGGTTTATCTAGACATTCATAGATGTTTATTTTGGTTTTAAACTCAAAAGTTTTTCTATCCAAGGAGATAACTTCATGGTTTTTTTAATTACAGGAATTTAGAAGATTAAAAACAGAACCAGGAGAATGCTATGGAATTCATTGTTGTTTTAAAATGGGTGCCAAGTTTCTCTGCTTTAATGTTTTCTGCATGATTTTGTGATCATAGTTTGTGATCTAAGTCAAATAAATTTAAAAATAGAGGAAGTGTAATTAGTGAAGTTTCTTTTTATAGATTTCATGGATTCATGTTTCAATGGCCAGAAGCACGATTCCAGGATATTTTGCGAAACATGTGAGAATTTTAAACCAGATACAAACTCATATGAGATTGAGATAGTTTTAACTGGAATAGTTGATTAAAATTTGGGATATTTGAAATGATTATGACAATTCCTGTGTTGGATTGATCTTGGGTTAAAACTTCTTGTCTGGTCAAAAGATTTACTCCTGACACAATTAGAACCACGAAAAGGACAATTCTGAGATACTGGGGAAGAAAAGGAGAGAGAATGATTCCTGGACTATGACATAATGATGTCCATTTGAGAACTTTACTCCACCCCTTTTGAAACTAGCAGAGAATTAACCCTTGTCTAATAACAACTTAAGATTTTAAAGTTTTGAATTGTCAGATGTCTTCCGGCTAATTAACCCATTCTAAACCAAGCACGATGGATATTCTTGTTTTTGTTTTGCAGGTAACTGTGAATAAAGCAAGATTTGCAGTAGCTTTAAAACATTTGAGAATTTATTTGTAGACTTTCAATATAGCAGCAATTATCAACCTGAGGTTATTCACAACTTTTGAACAACTTTTAGCAACAGTACCGGCTTAATGCATGCAGATAATGATGGGAATTATTACACTGCCATAGTGACCCAACAGCATTCTAGTTGGCCTGTGTGGCGTGGGTGTTCAAAGTTAGTGAACTGATCACATTGCTGGGAAAGATGGTTCTAAACACAGAGCACACGTTGGTGCAAATTTTGAAAAAGGGGAGGTTGAAAACTCTTTCAGAAGTGATGTGTGCTCAATGGGAAAGCCGGGTCCTGCAACAAACTGACAGATTATTATAGTTAGGGATGAGAGAAATAACCCAATGGGATAGATGAACATTAAAGGACCATGTATGTGATGTGCAGATGAGATGTGAGGAAGTGAACAGGGCAATAGAAGAGCCATTATAGCAGAGCTCATAATTGAACAGAAGGATAGAATTAAAGGTGGGATTCATTTAATGGATATTGAGAGCAACAATGGTGAAAAATGACTTTTAAAGGGATTCTAAGAGAAAAAAGTAAAAACACAGTTTAGGTGGTAGTTATGGACGTAGGGAGAATTTTTAAAAAAAGAGATAAGAGGCACTAATGGACATCTGAAAGCCCACAACACTCTTTAGATTTGAACAATTCTGACATAAGAAATAGTGTTGTATGCAAGTTACCTAACAAATGAGGCTATTTAAGATAAAAAAAATCAAAATATGTTATTGCCTGAAATCAAATAGAAAGATTTGATTTCTGTTTTAAAGATGTTATGAAGCAAAATGAATAGAATTAAGTAATTGAGAACATAGAAATCAGAATTTAAACAGCATTATTGAGTGCAATTGAATTCATTGGAGTATTTTGACTTGGAACAAATATATATTCTAGCGAAAGGGAAGTATTGACGGGCTAGTAAACTGATAGCTTTCTTTTGGTGATATTTGTGTTCTTGTTCATTTTTTAAGAGAGCAAAATTTGATACTCTGACCGCCGCCCGAGGCATCTGGACCATATGGGTAAAGACTTCAAACATGGGCAGATGGGTTACATGTGAACAAACTGATATGTAGGAAATCAGTCTAAATTGGGCCCATTTAAGGGTCTGGAAGAGCTTGCAATTATATATTGCTGAACAGATTTCAGACATGCACACTATTTAGAGTCATAGAGGTTTACAGCATGGAAACAGGCCTTTCAGCCCAACTTGTCCATGCTGCACTTTTTTTTAAAGCTCTTAAGTTAGTCCCAATTGCCTGCATTTGGCTCATATCTCTCTATCCCATCTTACCCATGTAACTGTCTAAGTGCTCTTCAAAAGACAAAATTATACCCGCCTCTACTACTACCTCTGGCAGCTTGTCCCAGACACTCACCACCCTCTGCGTGAAAGAATTGTCCCTCTGAACCCTTCTGTATCTCTCCCCCCTCACCTTAAACATATGCCCTGTAGCCCTCTAGTTTTTGACTTCCTTACCTTTGGGAAAAGACATTGACTATCTACCTTGTCTATGCCCCTCATTATTTATAATTTTTGACCTCTATAAATCACCCCTCAGCCTCCTACACTCCAGAGAATAAAGTCCCAGTCTATCCAGCTTCTCCTTATAACTCAAACCCTCAAGTCCCAGTATATCCTAGTAATCTTTTCTGCATTCTTTCTAATTTAATAATATCCTTTCTATAATAGGGTGACCAGAATTGTACACGGTATTCCAAGTGTGGCCTTACCAATGTCTTGTACAACTTCAATAAGACATCCCAACTCCTGTATTCAATGTTCTGACCAATGAAACCAAGCACGCTGAATGCCTTCTTCACCAAGCTGTTCACCTGTGTCTCCACTTTCAAGGAGCTATGAACCTGTACCTCTAGATCACTTTGGTCTGTAACTCTCCCCAGTGCTCTACTATTAACTCAGTAAGCCCTGCCCTGGTTCAATCTACCAAAATGCATTATCTCGCATCTATCTAAATTAAACTCCATCTGCCATTCATCAGCCCACTGGCTCAATGATAAAGATCCTATTGCAATCCAAGATAACCTTTCTTACTGTCCACTATGCCACCAATCTTGATATCATCTGCAAACTTACTAACCATGCCTCCGATACTCTCATCCAAATCATTAATATAAATGACAAATAATAGTGGTACCAGCACCGATCCAAGGCACACCGCTGGTCACAGGCCTCAGGGATTTGACAAACAACATTGCACAAAATTATTAATGGGGCCAGTAGAGTCAAACAGCATCATTAAATGTTTAAGATACTGACACATACTCCATAGGGGAACCAATTTCAAAACAATTGGGACAGAATTAAACACATCAGTATCTGTCAAGAAAAAGGTAAAATTAAAATGAAAGAGTAAAGGAGCGACTCTCCCAAAGAAATTCTAGGTCTTGAATTTGCGTAACAAGAGTAAATTGCACTAGTTTTCTCAGTGGAATTTCAAAATGAATCTCCCACATTGTGCCCTGCAGAGGCTGAAATCAGCATTCTGACCTGGTCGCCACGTTCATCTCTGGAGGATTGCTGAACAAATCCTCCCAGCATTGAAATCGCTGGCCTCAACCCCCCACGGACATTGCTGGCTATTCACCCTCTTTCCCCCAGCAAAACAAAATCACTGCTCTCCCCATCCCCTGCTGACCCGGGCATCACTGGCTGCAAGAAAATGAATGACATACTTCAGGTTGCAACAGTCAGCGTGCATCACTTTCTGCAACCTGTGCTGTGCCTACAACGTCAAAACATCCCCTCAAAGGCAGCCATCAAGGCCTTCCCCACATCCCCCAGTACTGCCTCCAACTCCTGTGATCCGCACCCCCGGGTGGGAATGTCGTGCCTCAAATGGTCACCGGCAGCTAGGTCAGCATCTGGCATGCAAGTCAGCATCAGTTTAATCCTACTTCTAAGTCTTCTTTGAAGTAAGTGCCATACTGCACAAGCTGTTTTCCTTTCCTTCCCCTAACGTGTGCTCTTCTTTTAAGTGCTTCATTCTGATGTACTAGGCCCTTCTGATGTTGGAGCCCCCCTCCCTTCTGCTTCTGAAGATAACCCCCTGGACACTTCAGACAATACCTTGGAGGGAGGTCCTGAGGAATCCTCCGAGCTCAGCACCAGTGAATCAGCACTGGCATTAACAACGTAACTCACCAATGTCAACATAGAGATGATCACCATGATTGGTCATGTTAGTGCTGAGGCTTCTGGGTCACTTATTGGTGAGCACATCACAGCTGCTAGTGTACATTGGCTGGAAGTGGGCACATCCGAGGGCTCAGGCTGGAGGTGAGGATTCAGCTGGCTCCAAGCCAGATGCCAGGCTTCAGGATTTGTTCATCCTTAAGAACATAAGAACATAAGAAATAGGAGCAGGAGTAGGCCATCTAGCCCTTCGAGCCTGCCCCGCCATTCAATAAGATCATGGCTGATCTGTTGTGGCTCAGTTCCACTTTCCCGCCCTCTCCCCATAACCCTTAATCCCCTCTCTTATCAAAAACCCATCAACCCGCTTCTTAAAAATATTTAGCGAGGCAGCCTCCACCACTTCAACGGGCAGAGAATTCCAGAGATTCACCACCCTTTGAGTGAAGAAGTTCCTCCTCAACTCCGTTCTAAACCGCCTCCCCTTTATCTTGAGGCTGTGCCCCCTAGTCCTACTGTCTTTTTTGAGCGGGAAGAGTCTCTCCACCTCTATCCTATCCATCCCATTCATCATCTTATACGTCTCAATGAGATCTCCCCTCATTCTTCTAAACTCTAACGAGTACAAGCCTAGTTTATTCAGCCTCTCCTCATAGCTCAATCCCCTCAACTCCGGTATCAGCCTAGTAAACCTCCTCTGCACTTCCTCCAGGGCCAAAATATCCTTGCGCAGGTGCGGCGCCCAAAACTGCACACAGTACTCCAGCTGCGGCCTCACCAATGCCCTATACAGCTGCAGCAAGACCTCCCTACTTTTATATTCAATCCCCCTCGCTATGAAGGCCAGCATCCCATTCGCCTTCCTGACCACCTGCTGCACCTGCAAGCTGGGTTTTTGCGACTCATGCACAAGGACCCCGAGGCCCCTCTGCACCGTCGCCTGCTGCAGTTTTTCGCCATGTAAGTAATAGTCCTTCCTACCATTCTTCCTACCAAAGTGGACCACCTCACACTTGCCAACATTAAATTCCATTTGCCATTTCCTGGCCCATTCGCCCAGCCTATCTAGATCCTTCTGCAGACTCTCCACACCCTCCGCACAATTTGCCTTTCCCCCAATCTTGGTGTCATCAGCAAATTTCGACACCCTGCACTCGGTTCCCTCCTCCAGATCATCTATATAAATGGTAAATAGCTGAGGCCCCAGCACCGACCCCTGGGGCACCCCACTAGTCACCAACCGCCAATCCGAATAGCACCCATTGACCCCCACTCTCTGCCTCCTATTTGACAACCAATCCTCTATCCACGCTAACACCCTACCCCCAACTCCATGTCCCCTGACCTCCTTCCTAAGCTGATAGACATGTATCAGCAAACACAAGAGTTGTGAATGGGCTGTTAGCAACCATGTGAATCAGGTCAACACTGCAAGGGTGTCTTCTGCAATGGAAAGACTGGAACCATGGCCTCTCGGGTGATAGGCTCCAGGCCATCCTGGAGACAAAGTGGGCCATTGCAGTGACATAGTGAGCCACGGCTGGCATTATTGAGGCCCATCAATCTGTGGCCATGGGCGTCAGTGGCATGTTGGAGACACTGCTGTCCATTGCTGGTGCTCTGTCTGGGATTTTGGAGACACAGCAGGCCGTAGCTGCAAGCCTCAACAACTTAGCTCAGTCTCAGAGGGTTAATGCTGAGGAGTCCCATAGCCTGGCTCGCCCACAGAATGCTGTAGCGGAGGGGGTGCAGAGGGCCAGGGCTGAGGGAACACATGGGACAGGCACATCTGGGTCTCCAGGACTGCCAGACTCAGGTGACGCCAAAGCTTGTGGAGCTCAGTCCGGCCATCTTGGCATCCCATGGAGTGTCTCCAGGGTGTATGGACACCCCGAGGGAGGATGAAGGGCGACAACTAATGTCAGGGCTTTTCATCTCCATCTCTGATGTGCATCCTGGGGGAGCACCTAGGTGAAGCAGGAGGTCGCACAAAATTAGAAAGTTGTTGGATCACTAAGTGGCATGGGTGAAGGTCAGTAGTCGGGCTTAAGTTCTGGAAAATGTTAGAGCACAATTAAATGTTATTTTCACCTCACAGCTGTGACTAATCTGTCTCTGATTCTTCATCTCCCACAGGGCTGAGCGCTCCTCAATCCCACGCATCAAGGCACAAACTGCTGTGCTGTGTGATAATTTGAAACCATTCCCTGACATTATTTACCTCGCGTACAAATTAAACCTTCTTAACTTTCATCAGGGCAAATATGAAATAGTAGTCACTCAACTAGGAGGTCCAGTGAAGGGGGCTTCAAAATTCATTATGGTGGTACCACAGGAAAGTACGTTCAATGAAATAGATTTGAATCATTAAGGACAGAAGAAGGAGGCTGAGTTCACTGAGTTGGATCTGAAGGATACATGACTCATAAGAAGGCTCTGGCATATTTGAGCACGACAGAGTCTGTTCAGAATCAAAGCATTACACAGGGCCCGATTTTACCATTTTCATTCCAAGTGCCGATTCTGGGCGTACAACAGATCTGATGTAGAGAGCCCCCAAATGCTCTCAGCCATCTCCAGTCCGATTCGTGCTGTGGGCTTAGCACTGCCAGCATGATCGGAGCTCTGAACTGGGCATGCGCAGTTGGAAAAAACATTGCAAAAGCGTGCCTGTCACATCACTGCTGGGCCGGATAATCCTACACAAGCCCCATCCCACTTACACTCCGATGGTTGTGTGACACCCCTCCTCTCTCCCATCACTAATCATTGAGGCACTCATCCACCACCACCACCCCCGCCTCCCCAGCAGCACACCTGCAAGTGCTCACTTGCCTTCCCGCAATGCTAACAAGCAAACTGCAAGGAACTTGCTGGAAAGCTCTGTCAAATTGCCTGCCCTAATGATGGGAAGCTCCATAAGAAACTCTAGAATGGACAGGCAGGTAGTACAGGACAATGTGCACACGACCAGCCCCCTGATTTTCTGATGACTTGGGGAGGCTGATGGATGCAACAGAGGTGAGGCAGGCCGCCTTCTTCCTCCCAGGAGGGCGCAGAGCCAGTGGGGCTAATGGCCATGTGGCCTGAGAGGCAGTCGCCACCTTGGTCAACGCCAGGGCACTGGCCCTCTGAACTGTGAGGCAGTGCTGGAAAAAACTCAATGACCTCATCCGTGCAGCAATGGTGAGTGCTGAACCCCATTCAGCATGCTCCCCCATATCCTTCTCCCCCAATGAGCCCCACTGTGTTTGCCCTCTAAGGGTCACCACCTGATTCTCTGCATGAATCATGCCACCATTTGTTTCATGGCTCCATCTGTCTCCACAGAGGAAGACTGAGCACAACACTTGTGAGAGATTGAAGCCAGGGGGTGGTGAGCCAGACTTCCATGTCCTCAACCCATTCGAGGAGCGGGTGCTGGAGCTCACCAGAGAAGGGGAGACACATACTGTCAGCAACGGTATGGTCGGTCTGCCATCCAGGTGTGAGCCCCTGTCATTCCTACACTCACATTGAGGCAACTTCTTGGGGGCATGAGTTTTGGGTGCAAGGGGCAAAGTGTAAAGGAGATTATGAGGCATTTTATTGGCATTGAGAGAATAGTGGGTGCCTGGAACTCACTGCCCGGGGAGGTCGTGAAAGTGGAAACTGTAGGAACATTTAAGGGGCATGTCTACAGGTATCTAAATGGGATGAGAACAGAGACATATGGGGGCAAATAAATCAGATGAGCAGCCGGGTCGCTACAGGGTTGGATGTCCAAAGGGTCTGTCCCTGTGATGTAATTGTCTGGGTACAGTGTTCTATGTTCAAGGGAGCCATGTGATTCATGTGTTTGGTGTCCCGGATTCCTCTCCCTCTGTTGCACTTAAGCTTGTGTCCTTTGTTTCAGGGACAGATCCTGATGCTCCAGGGCCTTCTGGACCGCAGGCTCAGGCTATAGCTCCCATCCATCATGAGAACAATAGCTCGGACGAGTCCCTAGAGGATATGGGTGAAGGGACCTCCGAGGGTGGCACTTTTTATTCGTCAGCTTTTACCTCACAACTCACCATTGCAGAAACACACATGCTGGTGGGTCCAGTTAGTGCTCAGCCTTCTGGGTCACTCTCTGGTGAGCAAGACACATCTGCCGATGTACATCGGGTGGAAGAGGAAACATCCAAGGACTGGCACGCGGGGGCTTGCTGGAGGCGACGACTCCGCTGGCCCCAGACTACATACTGGGCCTCTTCTCTTTCAGCTGCTGGACATGCAGCAAAAGAGCCAGGGAATGCAGGAGGGGCTGATGGACACACTGGACCAACTGTGAGGCTGCTGGGAGGAGTCCCAAAGCTTTCAGGCGGAGCAGCTCTTGCATGTCATGCATGCTTCCAATGGCGACACTACAAGGGTGGTGTCTGCAATGGAAAGCCTGGGGCGGGGGATCCTCACCATGGGTGGCAGGCTCCAAGCAATGGCCAAGTCACAGCAGAGGGACTAAGCAGCCTTCTTGAGATTCTGCGGCCCGCAGAGACGCGAGAGCTTGCAGGAGACCCAGAAGGACAGCACTGAGACACAGCGGGCAATGGCAGCAACCCTTGAGAAGGTGGCGCAGTCTCAGAGGGCCATGGCCAAGGGCTTGCAGAGCATGGCCCAGTCTCAGAGGGCCACGGCTGAGGGCTTGCAGACCTCTCATCCTCCTCTTCCTCATCTCCAGTGATGGCCAGCTGGTCATTCTCCACGTCCTCTTCCTCCTCCAAGAGGTCACCCTGCTGCAGAGCCAGATTGTGCATGGCACAGCACACCACCAGTATGTGGGAGAAGATCGGGGGCTGTAATGGAGGGCCCGTCTGGATCGGTCCAGGCACTGGCATTGCTTCTTTGAGGATCCCAATGCACCTCTCTACTGCCATACGTGTGGCTACATGAGCCTCATTATAGGGGGTCTCTGACTCAGTGACAGGCCTCCGCACAGGTGTCATCAGCCATGTCTGAAGCAGGTAACCTATATCACCCAGGAGCCACCCCCGCAGACTGGGCTCCTCAAATGCTTGCAGGGATGTCCAACCTCCTTATAATGAAGCTGTCATGCATGCTGCCTGGATGTCTGGTGCAGAAGTGCATGATGGTCATACTGTGGTCAATACATGATTTATACATTCAGGGAGTGGAACCCCTTCCTATTAACAAATTGTTGTGGATTCTGTAGGGGGGCCTTGAGAGCGAAATGGAGTTGACTGCCCCCTGCACATTCAGCATCCCCGCAATTGCAACGACCCCCGCAGCCAGGGCTGCCTGATGGGCCTGGTCCAGGTTGAATTTGATGTACCGCCCAGCCTGGGCATAGAAGGCTTCAGAGACCTGCTTGGCACAGGTGTGGACTGAAGACTGGGAGATGCCACAGACATCTCCGGTCTGGCTCTGGAAGGCGCCAGTCGCATAGTTCAAAGCAGCCGTCAAACCACTGAGAGTGAGTGCCCCCACTGCCCCGGGCTCCAGGTGCTGCAACAGGTTGCAAAGGTGTTGCATGGTATCCTTTTGGAGTCGGAGACATCGGCAGCATATGGTGTCCAACATCTCCTCGAAGGACACTTGTACACGGAACTGCCGGAGTCTCTGCTCCCTCCTTCTCCGAAGCCCCCGGTCTGGGTGAATGGTGGCCACCTCCTGCCTCTGATGGTCATCTCCCTTCGGTCCTGCAAGTGGTATGGTCTGGGCCTCCTGAGCCTGCAGTTATTCCTCCATGTCCTCCTCCTTAGCTCCAGCAGCAACCAGAACAGCAAGATTGATTGGTTGCATTGCAAAAGCCATCTCGTCAATCTCTGAAAGGTTGGGGGGGGTGGGTGGTGCAGGGTGGAGCGGGGGAGGTGTAGATGAACTAATGTTGGAGTCATGCAATGCTACTTGCTCCTAACACACTAACAATCACAGCCCCCCAATCCCCCAGCCACATGCTCCACACCACAGCCCCACCTTGCCACCCAGCCACATGCTCCACACAATCACAAAACCTCTTGCCCCCCAATCCCCCTAGCAGATACTCCACACAATCACAGCCCCTGGTAACGCTGAGAGGCTGCAGCAGTGTTTTCTGCAAGGGCTTTGTGCACATCCTTCAGCCTGAAGTGAGCTAGAGGTCAGAGCTGTGACCCAGGTCCGTGCTGCCAAACAAACGTCGGTGATCATGCACAGCAACAGCCCCCAACCCCCACACACTCGTAGAGGCACCAGTGACCCGAGATAGCAAAATGGTCGCAACAACAGGACACCCGTGTGTAGCAGAGAGCTTTCAGATGTCATGCACCTACCTCCTCGCCAACCCTCACTGAGGAAGCACCTGATTCAGACTTTTATTCAGCAGATCCCTAAAAGCGTGGCTTTGGATTGGTGAATGCGGTAGAGTTGGGCGGGTAGTTCATTAATTCAATTTAAATTCATGTAAATACATTTAAATCATCGTTACGCCCGATTTGGGCACTGAACGGATTCCCACTGTTCGGGGTCTCAGTACAGTGGTGATCTACACGGACTCGAATGCAGATTGCAATAAAGACCTCATGTCCAACTTTACCATGATTTTGCGCCTGAAAAAGGGTGCAAGTCGTTGGTAAAATCGGGCCCATAGTGTCTGTGTGTCCTTGAACCTCCAGGGAACACCAGCAAGATAATCGTTGGTATTTTGTCACTGGAGGCATTTAAAGCAATGCAGGTGGACCCTAGGCAATGGTGCAGAATCACTCCGGAAACAGCAATCACATTAGGAGGGTTACTTTGTTAAAGTAATCGATTTTGTCTACAAGTAACAGACTCATTGACTGTGCGAGAGTTCAACTTGCCAGGAAAAACATCAGGATATATGTTTGGTGCCTGGTGGGATGACTGATGAGTCACCAGAGAAAGTAGTCCAACAGGGCATGAGGGATGCTGTGGAAATTACCCATGAATATATCAGGTTTTCCAAAGAATAGACACAAAAAGGACCTATCAGATGACTCTAGCTACCTGGACTGCCATCAGACTGAAACAATCAGGAATACATCATTGGTGGGACATATTTGTTCTGGGGTTGATAGGGAATCGCCTAATCAATTTGTGGGAAATCATTAGGATAGGGATGGCTGTAGAGACAGGGTAATGCTATTACAGGCCACCATAATGTGCTGTTATCAAAGAAAATTAGTTAAACTGCCTGCTCTGGCAGTACTTTGCTATGCTCCTGTGGTTTCCTGTAAGGAAGAAGTGGGAAAGTTTGAAGTTGAAATTTACAGCAGAATTGTTTAGGATACCTCCCAACATCTGGACAATGGGCCACCTGAAAGATTCATAGAGGTATTCTCAATATCCTATTGGCCTTTTTAGGGTGGTCACCCAATGGCCAAATGGGGGAACTGAGGGGGATTAATACCCTTCTAATAATTATGCAGGAAAATAAATCAAATTAATAACTGTGTCCAGCGAAAGGGTTATAGAACACAGAACCCTACAGTGCAGAAACAGGCCCTTCGGCCCATCGAGTCTGCACTGAACACAATCCCACCCAGGCCCTATCCCTACACATTTATTCGCTAATCCCTCTAACCTACACATCCCAGGCCACTAAGGGGCAATTTTTTTAGCATGGCCAATCAACCTAACCCGCACATCTTTGGACAGTGGAGGAAACCGGAGCACCTGGAGGAAACCCATGCAGACACAAGGAGAATGTGCAAACTCCACACAGACAGTGACCCAAGCTGGGAATCGAACCCAGGTCCCTGGAGCTATGAAGCAGCAGTGTTAACCGCTGTGTTACCGTGCCGCCCTGCTTGTGCTACCGTCCCGTTAACACAAGCAAATCACAAAAGCCTACACAATATTTAACTGCAGGATAGTAAGTAGCTAGTTCCAGACACCTGACCTTCAGATAAAGAGAAAGATACCATGCTGGCCTTTCTTTAAATCATACAGTGGACAAGGATCTGTATGCATAGTTGGAATGCCTAAAAAATAGGGGAAACAATACTTGAGGCAAGTAAAACCTTACGTCAATTGGATATTATAATTAAGTGTAAGGTGATTGTGATTGACTTTAAGAACTGTATTTTTATATAATAAAACCTTAATTAATAATTATGATTGCATGGAAGTAACTCCTACTCTTTTTGTTGGTCTATGTTAATTACTTGTAATTAAAATTGAGATTTTAATTGCCTATGTATTTCTGAAATTTTCACTCTGGTCTGAATGACTTCTATAGCTATAATCTTCTTTAATACACATCACCTTAAACTGCTCTGTGACTTTGTCTGGCTACTTGAAGGGAACAATAGTTTTAAATACAAAAAAAATCCTAACATGTAACAATAGGTGTGGGGAAATCATGTTTATTATTACAGTTTATAGACAAGAGATTTCAGCCTGTCCATGACCTTACCATTAGTATCAAATCTGGGGCTCAAATGATAACCATTGAAGGGCACAAACAAAACTTTAGATTTGGGATACTGTTGGCTAGGAGTCGATTTGTTCCATCAATAGATCCTATTGCAGAGGAGATGCCGATGCCTTATAAATTTACAACATCACAAGAAAGGACACTTTCAATCATTTGACAACTTGGTTAGAAGATGCTCGCCAGCATTCCAACTTCAACATGGTCATCATTCTTGTTGGAAATGAGTGACTTGCAAGTCAAGATGGGAAGTGAAGAAGGATTAAGAGAAAGTTTTTGCAAGACAACATAGTCTCATTTTCATGGTGGTATCTGCAAAAACAGCTTCCAATATTGAAGAGGTAGTTAGTAATACAGCTAGGGAGATCTATGAGAAAAAACAGCAAGGAGTCTTTGATGTAAATAATAAAGCATAATGGCATAAAGATTGAACATGCTGCTACAAATGCATCACATTCAAGTAGCCATGGAAGACAAGAGGCTGGTGGAGGCTTCTGTTGATGTCCTTGTTTATTTTCTGCTTGATTTGGGCCTATTAGCTTACATCCTCTCCTACACCAGTCCAAGAACTGCAGCAATTACCATATGTTTATCTAATAGAAGATATTTGGAAAGTCCTTAATAAACCTTGTAAGATTTACCGTACATACTGTTCTCAGCAGAAAGCTTAAGACAGGATCTGAAAATTGAACTTGTACTTATTTAGTTGTCTGACTGCTGTTTGACTATTTTGTCCTTGACTACAAAATTAATTGTATTAAACACCACAGTAGTTGAGCAAAAAAGTGCTTTATCCTTACCTAGTCCAAGAAAGGGAGACCTTTAAGGGTACTTAAGTCTGAAAGCATGCTCTTGCCAGTTGTTGCCTATAGGGAGTTTTGGGGAGATAGGTTTGCTCAGGTCAGGCTTGACCTGTGAAGCAAATGCTTATCAGCAGGCAGGGAATGAAAAACAAATGAAAAGGGCAGAACTATACCTTATGTTTGCTAACGATACTATCTGTCAGTTGGTTGCCATATTTCCTTCTGATCCACAGTGATGTCCTGCCAAGCTGCCTCAGCAATATTCCAGCTCAGAACACTACTCAGAATCCATGCTTTGTGACATGTTTTCAAACGCAGCCCCCTCAACTGACAGCATATGCGCTGGCACCACAGCCACAAAGCCAGAGTCCAATACATTGCAAAGGTGGACAGGAATCTACACACCTCTGTCACAGTCTGCCATTGCAAGTTGTGTCGCATTGTATTTTCTTAAAATAGTTTAAAGCACAATATATTCCAAAATTCCAACTGTAAACTTGGTTTCTCTTTCCATAGATATTGCCTAACACGAATATGCCAGCATTTTGTGTTTTTATTTCAGATATCCAGCATTTGCAATTTTCTCAGTCTGTGCAAGCTTCTTCTAATCTTCCTTTGAAAAGTGGCTATCTTGAGGTTACCACGTCTTTGATTCACTACCAGTAGAAATAATTAACTATACCTACCTAGTCTGTTCTCACCACTTTGAATGCTTTGATCAATTCCTCTTCTATCTTAATGTAATAGGATATGACCCCAGTTGTCTTTCTTTGCAAATGAGATCTCCTCACTCTTGATTCTACGCTGATATATTTATTTGGATTCTGGTAGGTAGGTAATTAGTTGTAGCCCATGAAGATTCTTGGCATCACTTCCCATTAGAGAGACAGACAATTGGTCATACAGCTCGAGGGTCCCCATTCCAGATCATGTATGGGACAAGGCAGATCCCCATGAGCTACTGCAGCTGGTACAGGGATTGAATCCATGGTGATGTGATTCTGCACCACCATCATGCCATCTAGCCAAGTGAGCTATGTTTTCCAGAATTATTATACCTATCTTGTCGTTACAAGTAAATGCACAAAGTATCTCAAAAGTGAGCTATCATTGGTACAGAAGCACCTTGACATCTATTACATAACTTTAATAATCTATTGCCTTTTTGTTCTTTAACTTGTCTCAATTTTTACAATTTCTATTGTTTTTTGGTCCCCAGATTTGTTCTAGATTATTCTTCTGCATTAAACTCCATTACTTATCTGTATATAAACTCATGCCACAATCACATCACAAATGACTAGATCCAAGGACAATTGTTAATAATGCACACAGCTGTTAAACACAAGTTTGAACCACAATAGTGAACTGTTTTATTTACAATGGGACTTACATAAACAAGACTACTTTAAGACATTACAATCATTTTTGAGCTGTTAGTCATGTATATAATTTCAAAGCCTTACATATTGCTACATCTTAACAATATATTCTACTGGTCAAATACGTTTTTTTTAGTTTAACAAATTTTTGCCTTACTTTAATATTTAAATATTACAAAGCTACACTTTAGTTACAGTTTGGTACCAAACCAAACTCAAATCTGCATCACATTAAAAAACACTCATCAATCCTCATTAGGAATTTAGCTATCAAAAATATGATTATGCTGGAACCATTAAACCATGCTGCAACATTGTTTTGCATAAATGTTTGAACAGATTTAGTTGTTTACAGACATCTGGCTTTAAATAATTTATAAAGCGGTCATTTGGACATAATTTTTTAGTTTTACATGAGCATAGTAAAATTTGTATATAGTAGTACAAATGACCATCTTCCTGGCAGTTGTCTTAAACACAATGACTAAAACTTAAAAAGATTGTGTGTAAAATTTGTCACCTCATTTCTACATAATCCATGTAAAATGTTCTCTATTTGTGAAGAGATTTACATGGTGATGTGAATCTGATCAGTAATCACCGAACTGAAAAATGTTGGTTGTGATGCACTGAACTGAGTTTAGTTTGTTCACGATTACAAGTGTAACGTTTGTAACAAATTATTGCCAAGAACAATGGTACATCTTCAGAAGTTGCATTTTATGTGCTTAATGTATTTTGTCTACAGTAAAAAGGAAACTCTATAAGTGTACTTCAACACTTTTAATTTGCCATATACATTTTGAATGATATCGTCATAAATGATTGACTGACGTTGGATGTAGTAAATGGCTGACAAAAGCACTAAGCTTTTCTTTTTTAATTATAATGTAAAAGAAGCGTCAGTGTGCAAGTTCCAAGGTCTGCAACTCTGTCTGCTTGATCAAGTTCTGTTTCAGAGAGTGCTTTTGATCAACTGTTGCTGGAAAATCTAATTAACCACTAGTCTTTGAAAGGATGAAATAAAAACAGAACATGCTGGAAATATGGAGGTCCAGTAGAGCACTTCTGATAAAAAGTCATGCAGCTGGAACATTAATTCTGGTATATATTGTTAGATTGTAGAGTATTATCAGCATTTTCCATGTTTATATCAAATTCCTAGCTTCTCTTCTGAAAGAATGTCTCTGAAAAATTTGTATAACACTCTTATACTTCTATATAAAAAATATTTAGAGAAGAAGGCAGCTGCATCCACAAATGTGTTCCTGACATTTGACTCAAAATGTTCAGTCAACTCTATATTAGCATTGTATGTAGATATTTTGTATTATACTGAATTTAATTGATCTGTTAGTACTTCATTGTTAACAATGTGTTAATTGTTATCTTAAATGTGGTGACTGAAGTGGAATTTGGACTTAAAAATGGGAAAGATTTATGGTTTGAGGCAGTTCATTCTGGAAGACCTTGGTGGTTTACATTTATATCAAACCATTCACATCTTCAGAATATCCCAACACACTTCACTGCCAGTTAGTTCACTATTGTGTAGTTACGATTGTTTTGTGAGAAAATAGTACCATTTACTGAGGCCTAGAGTAATAATCCAGAGAAAGTTTTCAAATAGCTCCATGGCATTTAATGGACTGTCTGAATCTCCAAAATACTGCATCTGCAATTGTGTAATGACAGAACTGTTTGAGAGGATAAAATAATCCCTTGTGAATTGATTGGTCTTTGCAGTAATTGCCCAATCTTGTCTTTTTTTAATTTGTGTATTCTAAATACAGTAGTAATTTTTGCAGTTAAATGCTTTGATTTGAGTTGTGATATACTGTCTACTGCAGAACTAAACATGTAGATTGTTCCATGCATAATGTTTGGCAGTGTACTACAATTATTTATGGATCATGCAACCTTTACAAGGAAAGATAGCATACAGTTTCCAGGATATGGGAAACAAAATGCACATGTGGGACTACAATGAAATAGCTGAAAAATAAAATGGCACCTCTAAAATCCAAATAATTACAAAATCATGCACTTTAAGAATGATAATAGAAATTAACTAGCTAACTAATTTATAGAAAATAAATCATAAATTAGCTACATTTGGGCACTTCCCTCACAATTAACGGTTGGATAGCATTGTTGCACATTTTGACAGCTGGCCTTCCAGATAACAGTGTAACACTGATATCAAACATAGCAATCAAAGTTCACAGTTTAGGTTCACAAATAAGTTCAAAGACAATGGCAATAATTTTTAACTTGACTGGCTGGATCTCCTATTTGATTTTCATCCCACTGAAATTAATGGTATGAAAATTGAATGGATTTTATATAAAGCAGGCGACACCTTCTGCTCGGTTATTAAACCAGGCAATAAAGCTAAAAATTAGCCCCAACAAAACAAATTGATGTCACAATTAAGTTGTGATTGAATATGAATAAATTATATTTGCATTACATTTTGTTCTATATTTTCATCCCAATATCAATTGTTGCACACACACATAATTTGTTGTATGTTGCACTAATGTGAAGTTTCCAACCACAACCTTTACATGAGGTAGCAAGGTTATTTGCATTCGCACAAATTCTACCCTTATGTTTGTAGGTCCTGAAACATTGAGTAAAAATGTAACCTACGCACCAAACACCGTGCCAATAATGATTATGTGTCACAACATATAAATGAAGAAAGCTAAACACTATTGACAGAATATCAAACCAATAATCTTCAGTTCTGCAGAAACATAAGACTACAGTTAAGCCAGGAAAGTACACAAAGCCTACAAATGATACTGTCCAAATATGTCCTTCATAGTTATTGAGTTTTCCAAGTTCCACAAACATATGAGAATGTTAAGAAGTGTTACTTAAGTTTATAGGTAAATTGACTTCTAAAAATCTAATGAAAAACAAATTTCTGGCAGACCAGTAGGATAACAAGACACTGTTGTGGCATTGGAGTAGGGTGCAGCAAGGTAAGTCTTAAAAGCAAGCAGTTTACCCTTTTGCAAGAGTGCATCATATGGATGCATGATAAGGGAACGGTGTGGAGAAAATAAACTAGAGAGGTAAGTTTTTTTTAAGCTATAACTACTTGTCAAGTATTTGGCAAACTGGTACACAAACTTCCAAAAATTCTTATTAATAATGTTATTAAGTTGGTCAATTTGCATGCTACAACCTAGTTATGTACATCATTATTATCTTCCATTACTCTCAAAAGATGTAACAACCGTTGTACAAATCTATTGTTCTACTCACTATGTAATACAAACATACAGGGAATAATTTTAAGGCATAACGGATCATAGTACAGGCTCAAATTCACTGAAGGAACAAATCTCATTTTAGGTTCTCAACATTCTGTATTGTCATGGTTAACCTGAAAACCGTCATCACAAAACGATTTAGGCGCCAAAACCTAGATCTCACATATTTATAATACTTTCATAGTCTAAATGAGTATCAATGGATTTACAAACAAATTTTACAGACGAATTTTAGCCCAGAGAAATTGTGATTTAAGGACTGCATCTTGCCGAACATGGGCACAATTAAGAATCAACTGGCTGACCACTGTATAGTGATGATGTTTTATATGGTGTCAGTAAAGAAGGTAAGATGAAAAGAGTTATGACATCTCAAACAGTATTTGACTACTGTACTAGTTAATATGTTTTTAAGTATCTGAAATTATTGCATGCTCCTTTAACATTTATATTTTTAAATAGAAAATTCAACTCTAAATTATTGTTATATATTAATTGTGAATTTAAATTATTTAAATTTTGATGAAATTTTTAAACATATTGGCTTGGAATTTATTATTCAATCACCACATGGGAGAACATTACTAGATGAACCTCCTAAAGTTATACAACAAAACAAAGAAACAGGCAGGTCAGCACACTGGATGGATATTAATAGTAAATGGAATGGTAGGGGTAAGGAGAATCCGTAACTGCAGAGAATAGCAAAAGGGAATATTTTGAATTGCAATAAACCATCAAAAGTAACGTATGCATTTTATTTTGTATGTATTTCTTTTAAAATGCCTTTTTCTTTAGTTTCCAATTTGTCTTTCTCTTGCTCCTGTCTTGAAGGTAATGACAGTTCCGTAGGTGGCACTTGGTATCTGGGAGCTCAATCAAGCAATTATCATTCATATTTGAGCACCGAAACTGATTGAAAACATGCTATTCAACAATGAAAGATATCACAATTGAACCAGATAGCCACAAATTTGCCATTTTATTAATGATTGCTAAAGGTGAACTCTGCTGCTTTTTTTATTGTCCCTATTCTACAAGCATGCAGCTAACTACAATCCTACTGCTGAAATTAGCGAACACAAAACTGACCAAGAATTAAACCCGAGAACTTCCAGATCAGTATACTCCAGAGTAGGAGTCCTTGGAATTTTCTGATATTCCTCACTTCTGCGCAGGTGCTTTTGAGGTGGAGTGCAGCGAGAGTGTGCTCCATTTGACAAAACCCAGATCTCCTGGATTTGAGTTCAGATTATTAACATGGCCTGATGGGGTCCAAGTACAGGCTCACCCTGTTCAGAGGCCTGTGTCCAGAATTTTGGCAAAAATCAAGCAATTGCTATAGGACTGTAATAACTTGAAGTACAGTTATAATCTCTAAACTCATCTGCATTGTCAAATTTCTTATGCCTGCTTTAGGTGCAAAGTCAATCCCTGGGGTACAGCTTTGGAAATTCCACAACCAATCATGTATGGTGGAGTTGGGGGAGGGGAGGGCAATGCAAAGATTAGCAGTGTCATAGGTCTCTGTTCCTGTTCCTTCTGTTTTGCCATTTTCACTGGAATAAAGGAAAAGTCAATCTCAAGATTAAGGGCAAGGTGGGTTGCTTTTTTAAATGCTTGGATATCTAACATCAGAAACAGTCCAAATCAATTTATTTGCAATGAAACCAAATGACTTATTGTGAAAGGACTCCACAGCTAGGTATGAAACAGCATGTCCACTCACAGAGCAAGAAAGCCATTTGTACGCCAGCAAGATATTCTGATCAGCCTTCAACCTGCAAAAACCAATTTGTTGTTGCATCCTGAATGCAACTTAGCTTTGTTCCTCCATTAATCTGAATCCTCCTTCTTAAAAGTACAGGTGAAATAAATTAAACGCCTCTAAATATAAGTCATCAAATAATACAAAGGCAGTATATAATACCTCAAAATGATGGTAACATTGCCAGAGAGCAGAAGATGAGGGAGAAGAAAGGAAGACAAACTGCATAGGTTAGAGAAGTCAGATGTTAAGAGTTGAAATAGGAAACCAATTAGCTGATCTTTTTGTGATGGTGAACATGAAATATGACAGTATACAGAACAGGCCACCATTGTTGTAATGAGCAAACAATTAATTTAATGGCAAGTGAAACTTGATCACGTGTCAGTCGCAAATACCTACCAAGCAAAATGAGATAAAAACTTAAGGGAGTATAATCAAAAATTCAAATCCAGTTTAGCCTATCTGGGGAGGAGGATGTTATTTTTGTAGAAACTAAACCTACTTCAAAAACAAATATCATTTTTAAAAGTAGTTAACGAATGTGTGAGTTCCAAAAGACATTTGACACTCAAACATGTTAATCTGTTCGGTTTCATCTAAGTGATGTGTGCCTGTGGCAGAACATTTGTTTGACTTTTTTTGCAATTCACTGCTGTTGTGACTAGTTTACTTCAAAAAGTATATTAGAATCAGCAGCTGCTTCAAAGCCAAAGGCTGTTTATATTTAGCTTCAGAAACGTTGTCAAGTTTCCAACCACAAAGTTGCCAGATATTGAACAAAGATCTAAATTTGGTGCAGCAGAGATAAGGGGAGGTGGAATTCTCCCGATCTGCCCACCATGGGAATCGTATTGGGCAGGGGACAGACTACGCAAAGGTCCATCAGCCTTGGGTGGATTCTTCAGTTTTGGGGCGAGTACATCCAGAGAATCCCACCCACTGTCTTCAATTCCTCTGAAATTTTTCAGAAATACAAGGAGGAAACAGAAATGTAATTTGAAAATGAACAGCCAAACTGCTGAATGAACCTGGAAGTGGTAACCAGTATTATTTGGGGCAATTAAACTTTAATGCTAATTTTAAAGTTGTGTTGAGCGTTCTGGCAAAATGCATTCAAAGCTATATTATTTCTAATACATTCCTATGTAGACTCCTTCCTGATGTGTACTCAAACTTGCAGCTCTGTGGGGTTCAAAATCCAACTATTCACAGTATTTATCAGCAGTTTGAGACACAAAACAGAATGCTGTTTACAGAATCTTCTACCAAAACAAGATTAGGATGTAGAGTGGATCTGACAATTTTAACCATTCCCACTGGGCAGGAAGTATGTGGCAATGGCAGCTGCCCAATTTACTGCTCCATTTCCTTTCCATTGATTTAAATGAAAAGGAAAAATTGGTGGTGTGCAAATCAGACAAACCACCCCCTGTTGTAGTTTCTCAGAACAGTTAAATGGTGGGAACAGTTAAATTGCCCCACTGTCTCAGAATTGACACAGGAAAGTTTGGATAGTGTCAATTTTAAAAAAATAAATCTGATATAAATATTTATATTACCTTGAGCAAATAGAGCTGAAACTTATTGTTAATAGAACATATGCACTCACAGATACCTCTGTCTTATGCTGAAACAATAAATGCACTTAAATGTTACCATATCAGATGAATATTCAGGATGCACCAATTTGTGTTACTTCTAGAACTCTAAGAATTACTTAACTATACCTAAGTTACAACTAACAAACTAAACTATAGTAAAACAGTAATACTTCAACATCATACTATATTAATCGTTTATCCTAGCTACATAAAAACATGACATTTTAGAAAAATATGTATAAATGGGCAACACAATAAATAAAAGGTACGGTGTGCAAAAGTAAGTGGTCCAAACGTCAGGGCTTTTTACTCAAGCCTTACACACTAAATAAACTATCCACATTGAGTGGGAAAGGGTAAAAAGGATCCCATCTAAATTAACTTACTATAATATTACAAAACATAATACTATAAATAAAAGATACACAAATGATAAAAAACTAATAGTATGAATCTATGTGGAAAATAGAAATAATAAAAAGGAAACAATGTAAAAACATGTAAACATTAAAAATTTTTTAAAAAATTAGAGGTGCGACATTCAAGCTCAGAACTGAGGCTTGTTTCTTTCTTCCTGTTAAATAAATTTCTACTTCAAACCCTCCTGCTATTCCTCAAAATCAGCATAACTATTGCTCTGTACCTAACAGCCACATATTATGCCTGGTCTGGATTATTTGCAACTTCTAAGAATTCACATTGTTGCCATGATTCTTAAAAATATTCTAGTTCTAACTTACACTGCAAGATCTCTTCAGTTTGAAGTATAAAATGCAGACATGCTCAGACATATTAACTGTGGCATGTTTGATAACATAACATTTTCCAATTTACAAACCAAGATGTCTTACTTATTTTAAGCCTACACTATTTAACCAAATAAATTTTGTATCTCTAAGAATCACTTTTTACATGTACTTTCAAAGATTAAGACTTGTCGATTATGTCTCCTTTCATACATATGTGTTCCAATCCAACAATGGCATTACAAATTCTTTACTTAACAGATTCAGTTGAAGAAGGTGGAGTAAGAATAGAATCTTCTGCTCTATATTCCTTCCTCAAATGATAATGTGGACTCCGTGTGTAACGAGGTTTTATTCCGACTGGCGGAGGTTGGGAAAAATTTCTTCTGACAGGATGTAACCTAGATTCCTGGTGGCAAAACACATAATACAGGATTACTGGCAACTATGTTTATTATTAAGTGCTGATACTGTTAGCCTAACTAATTGTAACATGAAACCTAAACTAATTGTAACATGAAACCAGATTTCATTCTCGGCCCCTTGCTTGGATAATAAAGAATATTAATTTCTATCATAGACAAAATGATTTCTCAATCAACTTGAATACAGTAACTTTCAAAACAAAATAAGACAATAATCTGCTTTAGCTATATACATATGAATAATCCCAAAACCAGTTAATTGGCTGTCTCCGTATTTTGTTTATGGTTACAAGGCTCAAAACTGGCCTTACAAATCCTACAATCAAAGCTTCAATTATTTTACTTAAAAGCAGAGATTAGTAAGTGGGTCTTCACTACACATTGCTTAAATGCTGAGATGAATAAAATAATTAGTTATTAAAAGGAAAACTAGTTAAATTCAGCTAACTGTTCTTTCCCTGTACCTCAATCATTCAGAGCACTGAAAAGACATTCTCCAATCGAACCTGTTTGAAGTCAAGCATTTGAAAATAGATTCTGGGGCTTTATATATTATGGATGTTTGTTTGATGCACTTAGCAATTGTTTTGGCTTGCACAGCAAAAAACTGTGCTCTTTTAAATGCATTTTTTTGAGAGGGCTTAGTTACATCAGTTACAATTTATTTTTGCTGTTTGCATCAATTAAAAAAATATATTTCTCTCTTGGAAGTTGTCTCTAATGTCTGACTAATATTGGATAAACAATTGCCGCAGTTTTGTTAGAAGATGTTCCTGGAACATTATTGCAGGAGAGGAAATGGATCACCTTCTTCCCCAGAGATGGCCATACGGTGTCATGAAACTAAGAAGTGAAAAACATGGAAGGAGAAGGCTAAGTGCTTCAATGCTGCATGCACCATCCATGGGAATACACCTACAGTGCCAGAACAAATCAACAAACTCACAAAACAGGGGAAAAGCAGGATTCTTCAGTGCTAGTGCATGCTTACACATTATCAATTATTAGTATTATAATGACTTCTTTCTTACTCTTGCATTTTTTAATTCCAGGAGGCACAGTGACACAATGATTAGTGCTGCTGCCTCAGTTTTTTGATTCCGGACTATGTTTGGGCAACCCAGAACCCCTATAGATATATATCCTGCCCAGGTATGCACCATGGAGAGGTTACTCTAATGACCCATTGGCACGCACTCATTGTCTCTAGAGAAAGGGAGGCAGGTGAAAGAAAGAATTTTTTAACCCAATCCTTCCTGGATATCCATTATGCTGTAGTATGCACTTTCCAATAATTGTCTTGTTTAACACATCTTTCAGCATAATGACACACAAGACAGTTCAACAATCAAAAGTTGATTAGGGGAGTCTCTTGGCAGGCAAAGGGATGACTGGTAAGTGGGAAGCTTTCAAAAGTGTCTTAACCAAGGTTTAGAGTAAGCACATTTCTTTTAGAGTGAAGGGCAAAGCTGGTAGATGTAGAATTAGGGGACCCTGGATGACTTGGGATGTGAGGCCCTGGTCTAGAAGGAGGAGGCAGATGACATGCATAGGTAGCTGGGATTAAGTGGATCCCTTGAGAAGTATAGAGGGTGTAGGAATAGAGTTAAGAGAGGAATCAGAAGGGCAAAAAGGGAATCTGAAATTGCTTTGGCAGATAAGGCAAAAGAGCATCTAAAGAGATTCTTCAAATACATAAAGGCAAAAGAGTAACTAGGGAGAGAGTAGGGTTTCTTAAAGATCAACAAGGTCATCTACGTGGGGATCCATGAGAGATGGGTGAGATTCTAAATGAATATTTCTCATTGGTATTTACTGATGAGAAAGGCATAGATGTTAGGGAACTAGAGACAGGATCTGTAGGCATTTAGAGAGGCAAGGACTAATTAGGGAGAGTCAACATGGCTTTGTGAGTGGAGAATAATGGGGGCAATTCTCCCAAAAGCGCTGAATTGGCAGTAAAGCTGTTCTAGATCGCGCGAGTTCTAACAGATCAGCTTCTCACCTGAATCTCCGCGCTCTCCAATCATGAATCTTAGTAAGAACCCATTTGTGCCAGAGTTTGACAGTTCTGGAGCTCTGTGCATGCGCAGTGGCCCCAAACTCTCAAATGCCTGTTTGCTGGCTCGCTCGATGTCTGGCCAGCCCAGGCAACTCCCCCCCCACCCCTCACTCGATGTCTGGCCAGCCCAGGCAACCCCCCAGCCCCACTGCGGTCCCCACAACAATTCCCAGGCTAGCCCTGATCCTCCCCCCATCCTGAACTGCCCTGAAGCCCAGGCCCCAGCAGTGGTGATCCCCCACGGTCAGACCCCCACCCCCTCCCCAGTTCACTGGATCACTGTCCTCCCTCCATCCCAGACCGATTCCAATGCAGAGTGGCAGCAGGACCCCCAGCGATTGTCCCTATGCCCTGCCCATCAGAGGTCCTGCCCCTTGGCACTGCCCAATGCATGATGGGCAGAGCCACGGTGCCCCTTGGGCAGTGTCAGGGAGCACAGGTTGGCATTGCCAGGGTCCCCATGCCCAGGGGGCACCAACCCTCCACCACCCAACCCCTGGAGGACCCCGATTGACACCCCCCTCATTTCAGTACGGTCTCCCACTAGCTCCCTGGCTGTGGGGAGCTAGTCTGAATCTGCCGGAATGAAGCACTCCTGGTGGGGTGGGGGATTTGATCAGGACCTGAAAGGTCCCAATAATTAACTAATCTACATATTTAAAATAGATTTAAAATAAGCTTTAAATTACTTACAAGCCTTCCTGCTGGTTTCCAGCATGTATGGCTGGCGACTGCTCGCCAGCTCTGGGAGAGGCGGATGCGTTTCTCACGCATGCACAAATCCCTGTTCAAGGCCGCAGGCGCGCGTCTCCAGGTTGGACCCGCCAGAAAAGTGGCAGGCGCGAATGGTAGAATCATAGCCCTTTCTTGAAGGGATAACCAAGAAGGTAGATGAGAGCCATGCAATCAATGTTGTCTACATGGACTTTAGCAAGGCCTTTCGCAAGTACTGCATCGTAGGTTGTTGTGGGATCTGGGGTTAGGTAGCCAGATGGATACAAAATTAGCTTGATGACAGAAGACAGAGACTGGTTGTAGGGGGTTGTTTGTCAAACTGGAGGCCTGTGACCAGCGGTGTGCCTCAGGGATTGGTGCTGGGTCCATTGTTATTTGTCATTTATATTAACGATTTGGATGAGAATTTAGGAGGCATGGTTAGTAAGTTTGCAGATGACATCAAGATTGGTGGCATAATGGACACTGAAGAAGATTATGTAGGATTGCAACAGGATCTTGATCAATTGGGCCAGTAGCTGATGAATGGCAGCTGGAGTCTGATTTAGATAAGACGTGTTGCATTTTGAGAGATCAAACTAGGGCAGGACTTACTCAGTTAATGGGAGAAGGCTGGGGAGAGTTATAGTACAATGAAGTCACAGTGGTGCAGACAGCATTTGGCATGCTTGGTTTCACTGGTCAGAACATTGAATACAGGAGTTGGGAAGTCTTGCTATAGTTGTACAAGGCATTGGTAAGGCCACACTTGGAATACTGTGCACAGTTCTGGTCACCCAATTATCGAAAGGATATTATTAAACTAGAAAGAATACAGAAAAGATTTACTAGGATGCTACTGGGGCTTGAGAGTTTGAGTTATAAGGAAAAGCTGAATAGACTGGGACTTTTTTCTGTACAGTGGAGGAAACTTAGGGGTGATCTTCTTGAAATCTATAAAATAATGAGGCACAGATCAGATATACAGTCAACATCTTTTACCAAAGGTAGGGGAGTCTATAATCAGAGGGCATAGGTTCATGGTGAAAGGGAAGAGATACAAAAAGGTCCAGAGGGGCAATTTTTTCCACAAAGACGATGGTGAGTGTCTGGAACAAGCTGCCAGAGTACAGTAATAGAAATGGATAAAATTTTGTCTTTTAAAAAAGCATTTAGACAGTTACATGGGTAAGATGGATACAGGGGGATATGGGCCAAACGTGGCCAATTGGGACCAGCTTAGTGGTTAAAAATAGGGTGGCATAGACAAATGGGGCCGAAGGGCCTGTTTCCATGCTGTAAATCTCTGATGCGAATCACCTTTCTCTCTTCAAAATATGTATGACTGTTAACTGCTGCGGTGACTTGAGAGCAAAGAAGGAACTTCTTCATGCAAATAAATAACAACGTTTAACAACCCAGTGACTCAACAGAATGTAATAACTATGAAAACAGGAGCACGAGGAAAACAAGTCTTGCTTTTACAGATCATCCTCTTGTAGACCAAAAAAATTCACAATGGGGAGGGTGAGGGGGCGCAATCTTACCAAAAAATTCTTAACACCAAACAAAAGTGAAAATGGGAGAGTTTCAGATTTTTTTTTGGTGAGGCTACATGTGAAATCTTACCACTTGGATACAATCTGTTTCCTGCCAGTAGGGGCAGGGGGGCGGAGGAGGAACCTAAGCTCACCGGAAAGCCAGCTGCTCACAGCAGAGGGTGCAACTACATATGCGCAGATCTCTGTTCTGTTGCATCGAAGAAAGACATCTGTTAGTCACCTCCCCCCTCTGGCTATCCACCACCACCCCCCTGCAAATTAGGTCCTGTATCTTCAGATCCCACCTCTTGGCACTGCCTGGGTGCCCAGTGGGCAGTGCCAGGATATCCAGTGGGAATTGTCAGGTTGCCAGGCTAGCACTAGCCCCCATGCCCCCAATGAGCTGGGGGACCTCAATGGTCTCCAGTCCTACCAGCGAGGCTATCACATCAAATCCCTTTAAATGGGGACCTTACGTGGATCCTCACCAGTGAGGACTTTCACTGACAAGGCCGCTAACGCAAGTGAGCTCCACTAATGCATATCGGGCTCATTAATAATACTTAAATCAGCATTAACACTAATTCAAATGTTGAGATCAGTCTCATGCCCTTCCTGGGTGTGAGGCTGATCTCGCTGGAAATCTGGGTCTGGTAAGATCGCGAGAGATGAGAAACTGGGCGCGAACTCGATTTTTCGCCACTCGTGCAATCTTACTGGCTTGCCCTGCCCATCGACCGATGGGATGAGAAGATCGCCCCTTGCTTGGTACCCTCAAAAGACACCAATAAAACAATTACATAAGAGGAGGCCTTATAAGAACACTTTATACTTAAAGTGACACTCTATAAAACTTTTTCCCCATTAAATTTCAAACCTCTATCTGTCACAATCACAATGAAAGTAATGTCTTAACCATACAAAAGTCTGTCAGGAGCTTTGCATTTGTGTTGCAACTTAGCAATACCACTAATGCATCTTGCATTTGGAATTGTTGGTACATTGAGAATCTGCACATGAACATTCCTCTTCTACTCTCCCAGCAGAGTCAACTGGCACACCACCTCTCAGTGAATGTCCACAGCAACATTACCTTCAGCCATGTTATCTGTAATAGTTGCTGACTCTGAAACTTTTCCTGACTTCGAGTCATAACGTAAACGAAATGGGGCGGAGGTGGGCTGGATTTTACCAAAATAATTCTAAGTTTGGAATGTACATAAAAATGGGAGTTTCAGATCCATATTTTTGGTAAGGCCACCAGTCAAATCTCATGCACTCTGTGCAATTGAAAAAAACCCTGATCTGATTTTTGCCTGCAAGGGAGGACCGGGGCCTAAAGTGCCCAAACGCTGGCTGAGAGCAACAGAGGACATAACTGCGCATGTACAGTCTTTGTGCTCTGACAGCTAGAGACCTGTCACTGTCTCTTCCGGCCCCTGTGGCTCAGCATTCCCCCCGCCATGGAGCTCAGCATCTATTCTTGACATTCCACCCGCCTGGAATATGATCCCCCAAAGAGTTTGGGGTTTTAGTTCAGACAGACAGCATAGTTGGTACAGGCTTGGAGGCTGAAGGGCCTGTTCTTGTGCTGTAATTTTCTTTGTTCTTTGAGATCCAGCACATAGGCCGGCACGGTAGCACAGTGGTTAGCACTGCTGCTTCACAGCTCCAGGGACCTGGGTTCAATTCCCGGATTGGGTCACTGTCTGTGTGGAGTTTGCACATTCTCCTTGTGTCTGTGTGGGTTTCCTCTGGGTACTCTGGTTTCCTCCCACAGTCCAAAAATATACGGGTTAGGTTGATTAGTCATGCTAAAATTGCCCTTAGTGTCCTGAGATGTATAGGTTAGAGAGATTTGTGGGTGGGATATGGGGGTAGGGCCTGGGTGGGATTGTGGTCAATGCAGACTTGATGGGCCAAATGGCCTCTTTCTGTACTGTAGAGGTATGAATTCTATGAATAAAGTCATAGAAGTTGATGGCATGTAAACAGGACCCTTTGCCCATGCTGCCCTTTTCTTTTTAAACCTGTAAGCTAGCCCCAGTTGCCCAAAGACAAAATTGTACCCGGCTCTACTGACCTCTGGCAGCTTGCTCCAGACACTCACCACCATGTGTATGAAAAAATTGACCCTCTGGACCCTTTTGGTCTCTTCTCTCTCACCTAAAACTTATGCCCTCTAATTTTAGACTCCCCTACCTTTGGGAAAAGATATTGACTATCTATCTTACCTATGCCCCTCATTATTTTATACACCTCTAAAAAATCACTCCTGGAGGAAGTACCGAGGATGGCAGGGGCATAGAATGTATTCTGGATAGGTGACTTTGGTGTCCATTGGTAATACCACCACACAGGCCGAGCTGGCCAATTCCTGAAGGACATAGCTGCTGAAATGGAATTGCAGCTGGTGGTGAGGGAACCAACAAGAGGGAAAAACAGACTTGACCTCATCCTCAAAAACCTGCCCGCCATGGATGCGTCTGTTCATGATATTATTGCTAAGAACGGCTACCACACAGTCTTGTGGAGACAAAGTCCCGTCTTCACATTGCAGATAGCCTCCATCGTTTTGTGTGTCACTGTCACCATGCTAAATGGGATAGATCTTGAAACTCAAGACTGGACATCCATGAGGCGCTGTGGACTATCAGCAACAGCAGAAATGTACTTAATCATGATCTATAACCTCAGGGTCCAGCACGCCCTCCATGCTATCACTACTAGCTTGCCAGGGAGATCAAACTTGTTTTAGTGAACAGTTCAGGAGGGCATGTTACTACAACACCAGGCATACCTAAAAATGAGGGGGGATTTTCCCAGTCCCGCCTGCCACGGGACTGTGCAAAGGTCCATTGACCTAGGGCAGGATTTTCCGTTTTTGGGGCGAGCATTGCCAGAAAATCCCACCCGAAGTGTCAACCAGGTGAATCTACAAGACAGGACTACTTGCCTGCCAAACAGCATAAGCGCCAAGTAAGGTTGATTGACCATGATAAATTGCCTCTTAGTGTCGGGGGATTAGGAGGGTAAATGTATGGAGTTACAGGGATAGGACCTGGAAGGGATTGTGATCAGTGCAGGCTCAATGGCGTCCTTCTGCCTTGTAGATTCAATGATAATAGACAGAGCTAAGTAATTCTACAACCAACAGATCAGTTCAAAGCTCTGCAGTCCTGCCATATCTAGTCATGAATGATGATGGACAATTAAACAATTCACAGGAGGAGGAGGCTCTATAAATATCCCCATCCTCAATAATGGGGGAGTCCATTACATCAATGGAAAAGAGAAAGCTGAGGCATTTGCAACAATCTTCAGCCAGAAATGCCAGGTGCATGGCCCATCTCACCTTCCTCTGGAGATCCCTAGCATTACAGATGCCAGTCTTCAGTCAGTTCGATTCACTCTGTGTGATACCAAGAAACAACTGAAGGTACTGGATACTGTAAAGGCTATGGGTCCTGGCAATACTGAAGATGTGCTCCAGAAATTGCCTACTGGCAAGCTGTTCCAATATAGCTATTACACTAGCATCTATCTGGCAATGTGGAAGACTACCCAGGTATGCTCAGCTACAAAAGACACAGGTTAAATCCAACCAATTACCACTCCATCAGTCTATTCTTGATCCTCAGTAAAGTGATGAAAGGGGTCATCAACGGACGCTCAGTTTGGGTTCCGTCAGGGTCACTTAGTCCCTGACCTCATTACAACTTTGGTTCAAACATAAAGAGTTTGAATGCCAGGGGCAGTGGGAATTAGGGGGAAACTCTCTGCTGTTGGAGTCATACCTGGCACAAACAAAGATGGTTATAGTAGTTAGAGATCAATTAATTCAGCTCCAGGACATCACTGCAAGGGTTCCTTAGGGTAGTGCCCAAGGCCCAACAATCTTCAGCTGCCTCATCAATGATCTTCCCTCCATCATAAGATCAGATGTGGAGATGTTTGCTGATGACTGCACAATGATCAACACCATTTGAAGCAGTCCCTGTCTAAATGCAGCAAGACCTGTTCAAATTCCAGGCTTGGGTTGACAAGTGGCAACTAATATTCACGCCACGCAATTGCCTGGCAATGGCTCACTGCCCCTTGACATTCAACAGCATGACCATTGCTGAATCTCCCTTTATCAACAATCTGGAGACTACCATTGACCAGAAACTCAACTGGACTAGCCATACTATGGCTACTGTTATGAAGTTGGCGTTTGTAAAATTGTCTGTTAAAAAAGTGATGTTTAAAAAAAAATGCAAGAATGCAGAGAGCAAAGTGAAACATTTGTATCAAGAGGCCAGGCAGTAGTGTTGCCAAACAACAGACTATTTTTGAATTTTAGCCAGTTTAAATTAGGTATTTGGATACCAAACCCCTATTGAATTTGAAATTGATGATTTTGGCAACTGGGAACCAATCATATTGTAGGAAATATTGATAAGGTCATCAGGGGTATAAAAGCCAGGGAATTGGCTCAAACTCGGAGAAAAACTGTAATCACTCACAGCTCTGAGAGAGACAGAGACAAGAGACAGGGAGAGAGAGAGACCTTTTGGCTCTCATAGCTACAGTTATAGAAATGGCCAGGAAGAGGCCATTTGGCCCTTTGAGCTTGTTCCGCCATTCAGTATGATCATGGTTGATCAGCCAATTTAATAGCTTAATCCTGCTTTATTTCCATAACCTTTGATCCCATTTGCCCCAAGTGCTATATCCAGCCACCTCTTGAATACATTCAATGTTTTGGCATCAACTACTTCCCGTGGTAATGAATTCCACAGGCTCACCACTTTTTGGGTGAATAAATATCTCCTCACTGTTTTGAATGGTCTACCCTGAATCCTCAGACTGTGATCCCTGACTCTGGACTCCATTGGAATATCTTTCCTGCATCTATCCTAACTAGCCCTGTTAGAATTTTTTTAAGTCCCTATGAGATCCCCCCATCATTTGCCTGAATTCCAGCAAAAATAGTCCTAACCTAGTCAATCTCTCCTCATATATCAATCCCGTCATCTCCAGAATCAGCCTGGCAAACCTTTGCTGCACTCCCTTGAGAGCAAGAACATTCTTCCTCAGAAAAGGAGACCAAAACTGCACACAATATTTTAGGTGCTCTTTGTTAACTCAAAATTGTTTCAAAACTTGATGCAGCACTATTTTTAAAATTTAGATACTTCTCCAAACTTTTAAAATCCAGAGTTATTCAGTAAGGATGCAGCTGTTATAAAACTCCTGGCCTTACCATGGCTCTGTATAATTGTAATAACACATTCCTGCCCCTGTACTTGAAACCTCTCACAATGAAGGTTAACACGTCATTTGCCTTCTTTACCACCTGCTGTACCTGCATGCTTACTTTCAGTGGCTGTGCACAAGGACACCCAGGTCCTGCTGCACACTCCCCCTCCCAATTTACAGCCATTCAGGTAGTAATCAGCCTTCTTGTTTTTGTTTCCTAAGTGAATAAACTCACATTTATCCAAACTATACTGCATCTAGCATTGATTTGCCCACTCACCCAACCTGTCCAGATCATGCTGAAGGATCTCTGCATCCTTGTCACAGTTCACCCTCCCATCCAATTTGGCATCATTTGAAAACTTTCAGATGTTATATTTTGTTTCCTCATCCAAATCATTAATATGTATTGTGAATAGCTCGGGTCCCAGCAGATCCCTCTGGCACCCCATTAGCTACTGCCTGCCAATTTGAAAAGCACCCATTAATTCCTACTCTTTTCTATCCATCTCAATACACTATCCCCAATCCCATGCGTTTTAATCTTGCACAATTATCTCTTATGCGGGACTTTGTCAAACGCTTTCTGAAAGTCCAAATATGTCACATCGATTGGCTGCTCCTTGTCAACTCTATTAGTTACATCTTCAAAGAATTCCAACAGATCTGTCAAACATGATTTCACCTTCATAAATCCATTCCGACTTTGATCTTACCACTGCTTTCTAAATGCTCTACTGTAATGTCCTTGATAATGGATTTGAGAATTTTCCCCACGACTGATGTTAAGCTTACTGGTCTATAATTCCCTGTTTTGTCTCTACCTCCCTTTTTGAATATCTGAGTGACATTAGCTACCCTCCAATCTGCAGGGGCTATTCCAGAGTCTATAGAAACTTGACTACCAATGCATCCACTATTTCTAGACTCACTTCCTTAAGTACTCTGGGATGTAGATTATCAGGGCCTGGGGATTTATTCGCCTTCAATTTTCCCAGCACCTCTTCTCTACTAATATTGATCTCCCTCAGTTCTTCCCTCTCACTAAATATTGCATTTTCCAACATTTCTGGCATCTGAGTTGTCTCCTCTTTTATGACGAAAGAACCAAAGTATGTATTTAGTTGCCTGGCCATTTCTTTGTCTCCTATTACACATTCCCCCATTTCTGTCTGGAGGGGACCTACATTTGTCTTCACCAACCTCTTTCTCTTCATGTATCTGTAGAAACTCTTGGTGTCAGTCTTTATGTTCCCTGCAAACTTATGTTCGTACTGTATTTTCCCCTTCTTAATCAATCTCTTGGTTTTTCTTTACTGAATTATAAACTGCTCCCAATACTCAGACCTATTATTTTTCTTGGCCAATCTGTATGCTTCTTCCTTAGATGGGATACTCTCTCTAATTTCCTTTGTAAGCTATGGATTGGCCCTCTTACCCATTTAGCTTTAGTGCCAGTTAGGAATAAACAGTTGCTATAGTTCCCCATGTGTTTCTTGAATGTTTGCCATTGCCTATACACTGTTATCCCTTTAAATAGCTTTCCTCAATCTATCAAGACCAATTCATGCCTCATATCCTCAGTTTACTTTATTATGATTCAGCACCCTAGTCTCCGAATCAACTACTTCACTCTCCATCTTGATAAAAGTTATCATGTTATGGTTGCTCATCCCCAAGGGGTCTCCTACAGCTAGATCGGCAATGATTCCCTTCTCATTACACAGTACCCAGTCTAAGATGGCCTGCCCTCTAGTTAGTTCCTCCACAGATTGATCAAGAAAACCATCCCGTATACACTCCAGGAATTCCTGCTCTACAGCATTGTGGCTAATATGATTTGCCCAATCTATGTGCAGATTAAAATCACCCATGATCGTTGATAATTCCCTTATCACATGCATCTCTAATTTTGTGTTTAACGCCATTCCCAACGTCACCACTGCTGTTTGGTACATATATAAAAGACCCACTAATGTTTTTGCCCTTGGTATTTCTCAACTTCACCCATACAGACTCCACCTTGTCAGAGCTAATATTCTTTCTCAATATTGTTTTAATTTCCTTTTTAACTAGCAGTGCCACTCCACCACCTTTTCCTTTATGCCTGTCTTTCCTAAATATTGAATACCCTGGGATATTCAATTCCCACCCTTGGTCTGCTGCAGCCATATCTCTGTAATCCCAATTACATCGTACCCATTTACATCTAATCTGCTTGATTAGTTCATCCACTTTATTGCAAATGCTCTGCGCGTTAAGACAAAGAACCTTTAAGCTTGTCTTCTTAAATATGTTTGCCTTGCTCTCAATATTTTTCTTTACAGCCCTGTTTGAACTTTGTCCTTGGTTTCTCTGCCTATCACTTTTCTTATTCCCTTTTCTATCTTTTGTTTCTGTCCTTGCTCCCTCCTTCTCTGACTCCTTACTTCCCACTTCCTGGCATATTAGTTTAAACACTCCCCAGTTGCTCCAGCAAACAATCCCCCTAGGACATCAGTCCCAGTAACCCGCCCAATTTGCACAAGTCCCACCTCCCCCAGAACCAGTCCCAATGCCTCAGAAATCTGAAACCTTCCCCCTGACACCATCTCTTCAGCCACAGATTTATCCGATATATCCTGTAATTTCTACTCTGACTAGCACGTGGCAGCACCAATAGTAATCCATCTGAATAGCAAAGATACTAAAAGAAGACAGAGTCCTAGACACAAGAAACCAGAGAAGACCAGAAGACTCTGGAAGATGCCAAACCTAGTTATAATTTCGAGAGTGACTAAAAATTGTATTTTTTTGTTAATAAGTGGGAGTTGTAGTTATCTGAACAGCATTCCATTAGAATAGTGTTTTATTCAGTTTGCTAATAGTTAACTTGTTCACTGTTGGATAAATAAAATGCTATTTGTTGAATTTTTTTTAAGAGAAAGTCTCAGGTAGTTATTTTAGATTTAACCACAAAAAGTTGTTGAAGAGCAGATTGCACTCCTTCTCACACATTTTAACAGGTTATGAGGTGAGGTATTCCTCTTTGAGTTGTCAGGCGTTAGCTCTCATAGTATTTCATAACATTATCACAGTAGGTCAAAGGCTAGGAAGGAGTAACTTATCTCCTGACTCCCCAAAGCCTCTCCACCATCTACAAGGTACAAGTCAGGAGTATGATAGAATACTCTTCTCTTGCCTGGATAAGTGCAATTTCAACACTCAAAAAGCACAGCAACGCTAGAATGAATCAGCCTGCTTTATTGCTACCCGTTCCACAAGCATTCAATACCGGCATCAAAGAATGGGACCATCCATAATTCCGAACAATGTGAAGATATTTACACAAGTGTCTCATCAATAAAATATTTTTCTTTCCTTTATGGTAAGAATTGCAGTCTTCACAAAACATTAAACCCCTAACTATCCTGGGATTGCAAGTGGAATTTGCCCATTGCCACCCTACTTGTTGCTTTAATGGCCATCATGCTCCTGATCCCTCACTGTCTCCCTCTCACAATCAGCCTTGCATCCTTGCTGTCTATAGCTAGGAGCAGGGCAGTGAGCAAAGGGTCTAAGGGTTGAGAATGGGGTAGTGAAAAAAGCGGTGAATATGTGTTGACTTCCTGTTCCAGGCATGATCAATGGCACTAACCTCTTGTTTCAGTGTGGCAGGAGATATAATGACGTGCAAAATGGCAGAGTATTGTACAAGATCACAATTCACAATGCATTTCGTGCCACCACACTGAACCAGGAGGTTGGTGGCACTAATGTCATCGTTATCGTTATGTGCCTTGAAGTAGGAGTCAGCACACACTTTTGGCTCTGCTCCCTATCCCTAACGTGACTGGCACCACATCCCTCTAATCGCTTTGCTCATGACCCCACTCACACTTTGAATCACAGACTCCCATAGTGCAAAAGTCTGCAACGATGCATGAAATGCCCTGACCTGCCCATCTAATCCCACTTACCAGCACTTGGCCCATAATCTTGAATGTTATGGCATGCCAAGTACTTATCCAGGTACTTTTTAAAGGATGTGAGGCATCCCACCTCCACCACTCTGCCAGGCAGTGCATTTCTGACAAGTAAAAACATTTTTCTCAAGTCCCTGCGAAACCTCCCACCCCTCATTTTTTAACTTGCGTTGCCTCAGAACTGAACTTTCAGCTAAGGAGAACAGCTGCTCCCTATCCACCTTGTCCATGCCCCTCATAATCTTGAGCATCTCAATCAGCTCGCCTTGCAGTTTTCTCCGCTCTAACAAAAACAATCCAAGCCTACTCAACCTCTCTTCATAATTTAAAGTGTTCCATCCCAGGCAGCATCCTAGTGCATCTCCTCTGCACCCCCTCCAGTGCATTCACATCCTTCCAATAATGTGGTGTCCAGAACTGCACTCAGTACTCCAGCTGTGGCCTCACCAAAATTTTATACAACTCCAAGATGACCTGCTTTTGTAATCTATACCCCGATTGATAAAGGCAAGTACACCACATGCCTTTTTCACCACCCTATTTATTACCTTTCCACCTTCAGAGATCCATGGACAAACACGCCATGGTCCCTTTGTGCTTCAGAACTTCCCAGTGTTTGACCTTTCATAGTATACTTCCTTGTCAAATTATTCCTTCCGAAGTACATCACCTCACACTTTTCAGGGTTAAATTCCATCTGCCACTTATCAGCCCATTTGACCATCTTGTCTATATCTTCCTGTAACCCAAGACACTCAACCTCACCGTTGACCACCCGGCCAATCTTTGTGTCATCAGCAAACTTACCTATCCTACCCCGTGCCCCCCCTCCCCCGCATAGTCATCTATGTCATTTATATAAATGACGAACAATTGGGGGCCCAGCACAAATCCCTGTGGGATGCCCTAGGTCACAGGCCTCCAGTCACTAAAGTAGCCGTCTGGCACCACCTTCTGTCGCCTACTGCTAAGGCAATTATAAATCAATTTTGCCAGATCATCCTGCATCCCATGTGCATTGACCTTCTTATTAAGTCTCCCATGTGGGACTTTGTCAAAGGCTTTGCTGAAATCCATGTAAACTACATCAACCGCTCATCCATACACTTGGTTACATGCTCAAAAAATTCATTCAAATTTGTTAGGCATGATCTCCCTTTGACAAAACAATGCTGACTATCCCTAATCAAACCTTGCCTCTCCAAATGGAGATGATTTTCTCTCCTTCAGAATCTTCTCCAGTAATTTCCCAGCCAGACTCACTTGTCTGTAGTTCCCTGGATTGTCTCTACAACCTTTCTTAAATAGTGGGACCACATTAGCTGTTTTCAAGTCCTCTGGCACATCCCTGGTAGCCAGGGAGGAGTTAAAAATTTGGGTCAGAGCCCCTGCAATTTCCTCCCTTGCCTCCCACAACAGGCTGAGACACAATTCATTTGGACCTGGAAATCTGTCCACTTTTAAGCCTGCTAATACCTCCAATACCTTGTTACTCCCTGGGCTAATTTTCTCTAGAGCCTCACAGTCTCTCCCCGAGTTCCATAACTACCTTCCCATTCTCATGAGTGAAGATAGATATGAAATGTTCATTTAACATCCTACCAACGTCCTCTGCCCCCACCCACAGATTTCCCCCCGATCCCTAATGAGCCCTATTCTTTCCCCGGTTATCCTCTTCGAACTGATATACTTACAGAATAGCTTTCCCTACGTTTAGCAGCTAGTGCTTTCACATATCCCCTCTTTGCTCTCCTAACTGATTTCTTAAACTCCATCCTGCACTTCCTGTACTCCATTAATGCCTCCGCAGACTTAATACCCTTACACGTGTTAAAAGCCTCTCTTTGCCTTCTCATTGTATCCTGAATACCTCTAGTCATCCATGGTTCTCTAGGTTTGTTACACCTTCCTATTAACCTAGAGGGAACATGTTGAGTGTACGCTCCCCATTTTATCTCTGAACACTCCCTACTGCGCTTCTGTAGATTTCCCTACAAGTAACACATTCCAATCTGCCATGGCCAGATCCTGCCTAATTTTGTTAAAATCTACACTCCCCCAATCCAAAACCCTTTTCTGCAATTTGTCAATTTCTTTGCCCATAAAAGACTTGAATTGAACCATATTGTGGTCGCTATCACCAAAATGTTTCCCCACCAACACATCAACCACCTGTCCAGCTTCATTCCCCAGAATTAGGTCCAGCACAGCTCCTTCCCTTGTTGGATCCTTTACATATTGACCTAAGCAATTTTCCTTTATACATTTTAAGAACTCTACTCCATCTACATCATAACATAATTGCTATCCCAATTAATGCTGGGAAAGTTGAAATCGCCTAATATTATTTTTACATCCCACTGTGAATTGTGCACGTATTGGCTCTTCAATTTCCCACTGACTATCTGGGAGTCTATTATAAACACCTAGCAATGTAGCTGTCCCTTTTTTATTCCTAACCTCTACTTGAAGCTTCATTTAATGCCCCCTCCAAGATATCATCTCTCCTTACTGCTGTAACAGTCTCCTCAACTAATAATGCAACGCTTTCCCCTCTTTTACCCCCTCCTCTGTCCCGCCTGAAGATTCTATGTCCCAGGACATTGAGTTGCCAATCCTGCCCCTCACTCAACCATGTCTCATGATGGCTATTATATCATAATTACATGTGTCAATCCTCACCCCTAACTCATCTGTTTAACTTTAATACTGGCATTAAAGTAGAGGCACTCCAGCCTGGTCTTAATCCCTTGAAAATGCCCCTGTATTCCTTCTGACCTGACTGCTTTTTCTATGTTATGCTGTGTCCCTATTCTGCTACCAATATGGGTCCCACCCCCGCCAAACTAGTTTAAACTCTTCCCAACAGCACAAGCAAACCCACCAGCAAGGATGTCAGTCCTGCTCTGGTTCGGATGTAGACCATCCAGCTTGTACAGATCCCACCTTCCCCAAAAATAGTCTGTGGTCCACGAATCTAAAACCCTCCCTCCTGCACCAACTCAAGCCACGCATTCGTCTGTGCTATTGTCCTACTTCTGTACTCACTGGCTTGTGGCAGAGATTACAACCTGAGAGGTCTTGCTCCTTAGTCTATTGCCTAACTCCCTGAACTCTTGGTGCAAGACCTCATCCCTCTTTCTACCTTTGTCATTGATACCAACATGTACCATGACCTCTGCCTTTTATCAACACTTTTCTTGCTGCTGCCCACTACACTTATTTAAATATAATAAGAAGTCTCACAACACCAGGTCAAAGTCCAATAGGTTTATTTGCAATCATGAGCTTTCAGAGCACTACTTCTTCATCAGGTGAATGGGAAGGTGTGTCCACAAACATGGCATATAGAGGCAGAGACACAATTGCAAGATAATGGTTGGAATATAAGTCTTTACAGGTAATCAAGTCTTTACAGGTGCAGACAGGTGCAAGTGGAAAGAAGATAATCATAGGTTAAAGAGATGTGAATTGTCTCAAGCCAGGATAGTTAGTGGGATTTTGCAAGCTCAGGCTGAACGGTGGGGGTTACAGGTAGTGTGACATGAATCCAAGATCCTGGTTGAGCACTACTCTCCAGAATCAGTTGCATTCTTGGACACACGCATCTCCATCAAGGGCAGTCACCTCAGCACTTCGCTCTACCGCAAACCCACAGATGACCTCACAATGCTCTACTTCTCCAGCTTCCACCCTAAACACGTTAACGAAGCCATCCCCTATCGGACAACCCTCTGGAAACACAGGATCTGCTCAGATGAGGAGGAACTCAACAGACATCCACAGACGCTGACACACGCCCTTGTGAGAACGGGGTTTGGGCGCTCAACTCATTGATCGACAGTTCTGACATGCCACAGTGAAAAACCGTACTGATGTCCTCAGAAGACAAACTCAGGACAAGACCAGAGTACCCTCGTCATCCAGTACTTTCCCAGACAGAGAAATAACGACATCTTTTTCAGAGCTTTCAACATGTCATTGATGAAGACAGGTACATCTAACATACTCATGTGACTTGGCCAACGTTGTCTATCTCATATGTTGCAGGAAAGGATATCTCGAGGTGTGGTGCATCGGCGAGACCAGGCAGATGCTACGACAATGGATGAATGGACACCACGCGACAATCACCAAGCAGGAGTGTTCCCTTCCAGTCGGTAGCACTTCAGCAATCAGCCTCCGATCTTCGGGTAAGTGTTCTCCAAGGCAGCCTTCAAGACACATGACAACGCAGAATCGCTGACCAAAAATTAATAGCCAAGTTGTAAGTGCACGGGGACAACCTCAACCGGGATCTTGGGTTCACGTCACACAACATGTAACCCCCACCACTTGACCTGGCCTTGCAAATCCTACTGTCCTAGCTTGAAACAATTCACACCTCATTAACCTGTGATTATCCCTCTCTTGACTCACACTGGCTGTAAAGACTTAAGAACATAAGAACATAAGAAATAGGAGCAGGAGTAGGCCATCTGGCCCTTCGAGCCTGCCCCGCCATTCAATAAGATCATGGCTGATCTGTCGTGGCTCAGTTCCACTTTCCCGCCCTCTCCCCATAACCCTTAATCCCCTCTCTTATCAAAAACCCATCAACCCGCTTCTTAAAAATATTTAGCGAGGCAGCCTCCACCACTTCAACGGGCAGAGAATTCCAGAGATTCACCACCCTTTGAGTGAAGAAGTTCCTCCTCAACTCCGTTCTGAACTGCCCCCCCTTTATCTTGAGGCTGTGCCCCCTAGTCCTACTGTCTTTTTTGAGCGGGAAGAGTCTTTCCACCTCTATCCTATCCATCCCATTCATCATCTTATACGTCTCAATGAGATCTCCCCTCATTCTTCTAAACTCTAACGAGTACAAGCCTAGTTTATTCAGCCTCTCCTCATAGCTCAACCCCCTCAACTTGATTACTCGTGAAGACTCGCATTCCAACCATTATCTTGCAATTGTGTCTTTGCCTATATATGCCATGTTTGTGAACCCACCTCTCCACTCACCTGATAAAAAGCAGCACTCTGAAAGCTCGCGATTCAAAATAAACCAGTTGGACTTTAACCTGGTGTTGTGAAACTTCTTACCGTGCTCATCCTTGTCCAATGCTGGCATCTCCACGTCTTGTTTAAATATGTTTATATTGCATAATATTATGGACAGTCCTCTATTTTTGTTGCAGGCAGCTATTTGTGGTTGGCAGTGACACTGCAGGCACTGCGATTTCATGTCCGGTTGATGTGCCTCCTGCAAATGCAGTGGCTGTAATTACCTATGGGATTTAAACATTAATTGACCGTTAAACTTTCCACAGAAACTTAAATCTGGCAACTAAAGATGCAAGTACTCAAAACCATGTGATAACCGTCGCTGAAATAGCAATCAATCTCTCTGGTCCGTAAAGTGAACAGTTTAAATTATTCAATTTCATTTCTGGATGCTGTCAATTATTATCAAGCGATTTCTAAAAGTGCCAATTTTTAATAACTTTCTTTTTTTAAACCTGATTGACATGGCTCTCATTTACCCTCTATCTCCATTGTTCCTGTTTCGTAGTAACTCATCAGGTAAAAAGATCAGTGTTGGCCCCTACATTTACTAAGGCTCCAAATATCTTCATGCCATGATCACTTTGTATGTGCAGCAAGTTATGGCTCAAATTTTTCGTACATTGAAGAGTAAGAAAATCTAACTAATGGTGCATGCTGTAAAAATTCTCACTCTATTAAGATCTGGCCAATTGTCAAATGAAATAGGTTCCACCCACAAATCACTAACACAAATTCTTGTTGTGGGATCACATCATGAGGGAAGAGAAATAATCATTGTGTTATGCTTCTTTCCCTAAGATGGGTATTACCTGGGAGAAATCTGAATAGTAAGGGAGGAAAAGCATGTTCCTACCTTCACTTGTTCTTGCTGCATCACAGGAGCTGCTACTGCCATAGGGCTTTGTGTGTAAACTTGGTGGTATGGTGCTTGAACACTGTGATCAGCGTAGGGCTAAGGAGCAAAAAGCTATATTATTGTACAAAGTATACACTATACAATGCTCTGCCAAAATCCAAAATTGTGAATATTCACAGAACTCCTTGTTTCCCATCAAGAAAAATCATGGTTACATCTGTTGAAGTAGGGCAAAATTTTCAAATGTGTTTTTAAATATACCAAAGCACCACCATACCCTGACCTCAAGACATTATCACTTCTGTGGTTATCAGCTATTTGGAGCTCTAAGTTTTACTTCAGATCTTCCAATGGAAGGTGGTAATGAAGTGACCAAGTGTTGAAAGAAGAGATGTGTGAGACAGTACTGACACACAATTGCCATCTCAGTTCCAATCTACACAAACTCTGCACCTTTATTGCATCACCCTACAGGTATCAACCTTAACTCAGTGGTTGCTCTTTCGCCTCTAGGTCAGAAGGTGACCAATGGCTGGAAGTGACTGGAGCTTAGTAGCAGATAATCGCAGTTTGACAACTGACAAGGGATAAACACAGCTCAGAATCAGAGTGTGATAGGGGTCGGTACATTACCACTTGCAGCAACAAAGAGAGGTTGTAATCAGCAGAAGGGACGCCGAAGGTTTGACTGAAGGGCTCAGGGAAGAACTGCTCTTACATTTAGCCCAAAGAGGAGTAATTGTTAAAGTGCTTAACTGCTGGAGCTGGTCACCTGCTTTCGTTTCATAGAACATAGAACACTACAGCACAAACAGGCCCTTTATTGCCAGATAACTCAGCTGAGAGCTGTTTAACACAGAACCCCACAGTTCAATTAGAAACTTGATTTGAAAAAGGAAGTATCCTATCTTCAAGATGGGATACACACACACCATATAACCCACTGGGCAAGTTGAGGACATTTTCTCAATTTTTAATTCGCCAACTTTTTGTGGTGATTAATATTGAGGTGGAATTCCACAGGAGGCATATAATGAATACAGAAAGGACAAGGACTGAATAATATGCTCCTGCATGGAGGGCAGCCTTTCAAACACAGGGCCTGCTGTTCAAACGCATCATATAAAACCTTATTCCAATAATGCATGGAGGATAGGTTTAAGGCCTAAAAGTGAACTTCTCATCAAATTCGATGGAGCACAGATGTCTGGCATCTGAGGTTGTTAGCCATGACCTGGTACAGGGTCACAGCCAGGACTTTAAAGAGTACTCTGGCACAGACAGTGTCAGGGGACCCAGCAAATGTCAACATGGAGCAGAATTCATCAGCCTTTTTGTATGGGAAATATATTTGCTGGCATTTAAGGTAAGTGTGCATCTGTTTAATAATGGACATGTCCAAAGTTACCTTTGTGATAAGGTGATATTGAGAACAAAGAAAATTACAGCACAGGGACAGGCCCTTTGGCCCTCCAAGCCTGCACCAACCATGCTGTCCAACTGAACTAAAACCCCATACCCTTCTGGGGACCCTTTGTTCCCATCCTATTCATGTATAAAGATATTCTTAGATATAAACATACAAATTTTAGGATAGGTTTATGGATGGAAAGGGAATGGTTTAGGTTAGAGGGTCATTGCTTTTTAATTGGTCGGCGCAACATCGTGGGCCGAAGGGCCTGTTCTGCGCTGTAATGTTCTATGTTCTAAATTAGGAGTAGGCCACTCTGCCCTTGAGCCTGCTTCGCCATTCAATAAGATCATGGATGATCTGATTGTAACATCAACTCCACATTCCAAACCACCTTCGATAATCTTTCTTCCCTTGCTGATCAACAATCTATCGGGCTCTGCCTTAGAAATATTCAACAACTTTGCTTCCATGTCCATTTGACGATCGGTGCTCCAAAGACTGATGTCCTGCCAACAGAAATCTCTGTCTTAAATGACTGGTCTCTTCCTTTTAAATAGTAACCTTGAATTCTGAATTTTCCCACAAGAGGAAACATCCTTTCCACATCCACTCTGTGAAAACATCTCAATCAATGTCTTAAAAGGTTCAATCAAGTTGCCTCTTAATCTTCTAAACTCCGGTGGAAACAAGCCACGTCTGCCCAACCTTTCCTCATAAAACAATCTACTCATTCCTGGTAATAGCATAATAAACTCTCTCTCTGAACTGCTTCCAGTGTAGCTACATCTTTCCTTAAATAAGGACACCCACATTGTATACAGTGTTCCACATGTGGTTTCACCAATGTTCTGTACAACTGGAGCATAAGCTCCCTACTTTCAATTCCCCTCGCAGTAAATGATAACATTGTATTAACTTCCCTAATTACTTGATGTACCTGCACAGTAGCCTCTTGCCATTTGTGTACCAGGACACCCAGATCAGGTGCAGTCATCTGCAGTTGAACAGCTCAAATTTCAGCAGACCTGGGGCAGAAGGGGGAAGAGAGGGTGTTGGTGGCTGATTTCTTAACCAGGTTGCAGGTGAGGATTAGGTAGTTTGTAGCCTCCCCCAGTTAAAATACAACCTCCTGCAATCACAGTCCCGATTTCTTTCGGCCTGGACAGATGGTGAGGACATAAAAGGCACCCCAGGGAATCAACCTCCAGGCCACCATCCACATACTCCAGAGTATTGGGGTAGGTAGGGTGAGAGAAGAGACAGGAGACCAGATGCATTTTCCCCTATCAAACAATCTAGATACTTCTAGACCCTGGGGAAAGGTGGTTAGGTGGGAATTCAAAGACAACCCTGGGGATCAGCCTCCAGAGTGTTGTCCATGTTTCCCAGGGTGTTGGAGGGTGGATTGCCCTCCTCCCCTCAGTCGAACAGCCTTGAGAAAGGAATGAGGAGGAGGTTCACAGACATCCCAGCAGATCATTTGATGGCTGTTGTTTGCATACCCTGTAGCATAGAAGGATGGAATCAAGTGTAGCCTGCTCCATTCAACAGCTGAAGGTACATCCTCCCTCAATCAAAAAGCCTGATTTCTCTTCAACACTGGGGAAGAGAGAGAAGATGGGACTCAAAGACACCTAGGGATTAGTTGTGTATCCAGGGCATGGCAACTGGTGGGGGAGAAGGGGAATCAACAGCTGCCTCCCTTGGTCAAACAGCTCAAGGTGTAGCATCTCACAGTCATGACAGCCCAGGTTTATCTAGATCCTGGGGCAAGGGGTATGGGAACTTCAAACTCCAACTCCGGACCCACAGTTGGATACACGGCCTGGGAGCATTCTTTTTGAACATTAACAAGTTTTTGCATCTTAGCATAGGGGAGCTAGATGTTACTAGATGCTTTCCTCCAGAGATGCCTGGGCCATCATGACAAGAGGACAGGCAGCAAGAAGAATAAAACTGGACTCTTGATTTAATAATGACTTCCTGCGAACCTTCCTCCCTGCTGCTTCAAACAGACAGGATCACTAATGTCATCCAACGGAAAGAAAAGAAATCCATCTAAAATATTCAGCCTGGGGGGAGATCGCTGCTGAGGTCAGCAGCATTGTGTTGGTGTAGTGCATGCAGTCTCAATGCCATAAGAGGCTCAATGACCTCATGAGGTCACCAAGGGTGAATAAGTCCCCAGTGTGTCTAAGTTTGTGCCATGTGCTACAGGTTTTGGGCCACGTAAGCTGGAGATATGTGATTTTGACTGGAACTCCACGACAGCATGGTGGAATGGGCATTGTTGTTAGTACTGAGGTCAATGCACGTTTGTCACTTTGGTTCAGTTACAGGATGGGGGCCTGTGCAAATGAGGAAGGTGCACAGCATCTAGGCTGCCAAGCATTAATAATATTTATAATGCGTAGGTGGGATGACATCAAATAAATTAATAGTGCTAGTGATTGCAATGCTATACCTATTTTCAAGAAAAGTGTGCCATAGAGGTTTGACTGGAGGAGGTTTGTTGTACTGACTTACATTTGAGGAAGAGGCTCTTATGCTATTGGAATTGAAGCAATTCAGGTCCGCTGGCAGAGGTAAGACAGGAGGAAGGCTTCAGTCTGGAGAGATAGCATATGGCTAAACTGAGAGGAAAGAGGGATAGGGCAAGTGTGAGGTGGACAGAGGTTTGGCATGATTCAATGAAAGTCAAAAATCTTGAACCAAAGCTAAAACCTAGGGAAACTTCATACTCAGAAGCTAGTTGTTGCTGCAAGTGTGCATAGTGTCTGCATAGTCTCATCCCTCATGTTTACATATGCCTGAAATGTTGCTGAGCATTGTGCCTTTGCGTAGTTGTGGCAAGATTTGTAATGACTGCTAACCCCCTTACTTATGTCTCTGTCATCTGACCCTCCCTCATCTACATACCATGCCATTATTCCCCTCCGAGGATGAGAAAGAACTTTTGGAGGTTGCAGCATCACATCCTCCCCTCTATACAAGCATCAGCACAGATTCTGGCGCCTCAGCTGCAATTAACACATCAGGATGAGAGTGGGCATAGTCTGGGGAGGGTTGCCAGTGGTGGAACAGGCTTCAGGCAGTTGGAAAAATATCCATGGTGATCCAGGAACTGATGATGAATCTCTGGAATTGCCCATGAGGCAGCAGATGCTAAATATTTAGCAAGAGGTCTGTGGAGGTTTGGTGGATATACCAGTGGGGTTGCATGCTCTGGCCTGTGTTGTGGAGGTGGCCATCCAGACGTATGCACTGTGATAGCCCACTCTTAGGAGCTTTCTCCACGGACAGACTGCCAAATGTTCTGGGGGGATAAAACAAGCATTGCACATGCAATCGTGGATATGCATTCTGACCTGTACACCATTGCCCTGGCTCTGAATTCAGGGGCCCTGACTCAGGGCAAAAACAGACTGGGAGCATAAGCAACTGCCTGAGGCCTGTTCCACCACTGGCAATTTCCACAGGCTATGCCGACGCCCTCATCCCAAAGTGTTAATTGCAGCTGAGGTGCCAGAACCTGTGCTGATGCTTGGACAGAAAGAGGATAGGACCTCACAGGAAGGCATGGAGGACCAAATGGAGATAGCTGCAGAGAATGAACATCAACTGAAAGCAACGCTAAGGGTACCTCTGCTTGGGGAAGCATCTCCTCTGTCAACCTGCCATTAACACAGTCCGTGTCCAGTGCTGTGGTGACAGAAGATCCTCCTGCCAGTCAGAAGCAGTTTTCCAATGTGGCAGCTGTTCAAGTGCTCAGCTGCTCAGAGGGCGCTGCCAAAGTCATCCAAAGCATAGAAGTAGCAGATCAGCAGATTCCCTCTGATGCAGTTGCAAGTGAGGGAGGAGCACTGTGCCGGTGCACTCAAATGCATCAAAAGAAAATCCACAGTAATGCCAAATGAGCCGTGAGTGCATTCCATATGCCTGTTAATGCTAAGTCCCATAATCAGCATGTAAATAAACCCTGATCTCTTTGTTTTTCATGCCAAGGTATTTTTAAAATATAGTTTAGCTGTGGAACTTCTTTAAGGAGATAGCTTTATAGTTTGAAGCAGACAGGGTACATCAAATGTCAATAATTGTAGACAGGATAAATGTGTTGAGAGGATGGTGATGTGAGTTTCACATTCTACATGGAAAAAAGTTTCGACCATGCCATGTACACACCTCTGAGATTGGGAGTTCAGAAATAATTGAAAGGAATAGGAAGATAGTACAGCTTATCAAGTGGGTAAAGAGTTGGTGTAGCGGGAGGGTTCCAGATCTCTTCCAAGGCAAGTGGGACTTGTAAAAAAAGGACAGGTTGCGTCTTAACTAAAGGGACAATGACTTCCTGGTCGGGAGGTTAGCTAGTGCAACTCAGGTGGATTTAATCTAATAAGGCAGGGAAGTGAGAACTATAATGACTTCGATGAGACCCATGATGTGGGGCTCTTAAGAGTATGAGCTCTCTGACAGAGGTCATAATTACCTGCCCAAAGAGGCAGCCTCACCTGTATATAAATATGGCAGTATCAGGTTCATTTGTACTCCTGATTCTGGCTTTTTACCTGAAGCACTTCAGGAGTGGAATGAAATTTGTGAAAAAAGGGAATCTGATGCAAGAACACCGGCCTCTGAAATATAAATGACAGAGATGAGGCTCAGTGTTGTCAGTGATTAATAAGGATGGAGAATATGTGAAGTGTAGTGTACAGAGAAAGACAAATCATAAGGACTGAATGGGGGTGTGTGGTAGCACAGTAGTTAGTACTGCTGCCTCACAGTACCCGGGTTCAATTCTAGCTTTGGGTCACTGTGTGTGGAGTCTGAACATTCTTTCTGTGTCTTCGTGGTTTCCTCTGGGTGCTCTGGTTTCCTCCCACAATCCAAAGATGTACAGGTTAGGTTGATTGGCCATTAGTGTCAGGGGAACTAACAGGGCAAGATGTGGGATTATGGGGATAGGGCCTGGGTGGGACTGATGTCTGTGCAGACTTGATAGGCCGAATAGCCTCCTTCTGCATTGTAGGGATTCTATGGCTTTAAACCTTGCACCTAATGTGTGCAGTATTTGGAATAAAGTTGATGAGTTGATGGCACAAACCAGAGAAAAACGGGCATGACCTGGTGGGGATTACTGAAATGTGGTTACAGTAGGATCCTGATGTCCAAGGGGGCTCTGTGTTCTGAAAGGGTAGATGAACAGATGGGAGTTACTTTATTGGTTAAGGACGATATCAAGGATGTATTAAGAAATGATATTGTCACTAGGAACCAAAATGTTGAATCAGTCTGGGTGGAAATAAAAAGGGAAGAAACCCCTTGGTCGGAGTAAGTTGTAGGCCCCCGAACAGTACTTCTGAAGTGGGGCATAATATAAATCAGGAAATTATGAGGGCTTATAAAAAGAGCACAATGGTAATTATGGGTGATTTTAACATGCATATTGACTCGATTCATCAACTTGGCAAGGGTAATCTCGAGGAAAAGTTCACAGATTGTATGAGGGATTGTTTCTTAGAGCAACATGTCATGGAGCCAACCAGAGAACTGGCTACTTTAGATTTGGTAATGATGAAGGATTGATAAATGATCTTGTAGTTAAGGATCCTCATGGAAGAAATGACCACAACATGCTAGCATTTCAAATTCAGATTGAAAGAGTGCAGGCAGAGTCACATACTAGAGTTTTAGTGTTGGGCAAAAGTAATTATACAGGCCTGAAGAAGGAGCTGGCCATAGTGGACTAGGCAAAAATATTAAAGGACAGGGCAGTTGAAGAACAATGACAAATGTTTCAGGAGATACTAAATACCTCTCAATTAAAGTATATTCCTGAGAGGAAGAGGAATTGTAAAAAGGTGAAACATCATCCATGGCTTAATAAGAAAGTCAAGAATAAAGTAAAGGTGAAAAATGGGGCAATTAAGTTAGAGGCACTCTGGAAGATTGAGAGCTTTAAAAGTCTGCAAAGGGTCACTGAAAGCAAAATCAAAAGAGCTAAAATGAACTACGAAAAGAAACTAGCAGAAAACAGAAGCACTGAAACAAAAGCTTCTATAACTATACAAAAAGGAAGAGAATAGTGAAAGTTCTTTAAAGGTGACAATGGTGAAGTAATAAAGGGAAACTTGGTAGAGGCACTAAACCAATATTTTGTCTCTGTTTTCACAGTGGAAGATAGTTTTTTTCCCCAAAATCTATTGTTCCTACAGAGGAACTTGTTAAAATTACTATAACTAGGGACAAAGTATTAAGTAAACTGACAGAATTAAACACTGATGACTTGCATCTAAGGGTATTAAAAGCGGTAGCAGTGGATGTTTTTGTCATGATATTCCAAAATTCCCTGGATTCTGGAGAGATACCACTAGGTACCTGAACAAACGTGGAATAGAGGGATATAAGCTGTTGATCTAGATACGACAACGTGATCAGCGCAGGCTTGGAGTGCCGAAGGCCTGTTCCTGTGCTGTACTGTTCCTTATTACAGTGGATTGGAAACACACTAATGTGACACCCTTATTCAAAGAAGGAGACAGGCAAAAAGTAGGAAACTGTAGTTTGACCTCTATGGTGGGGAAGTTTCTGGAGTCAATCATTAAGGAGGAGATAACTGAATACTTGGGAAAACACAAGCTCAATTTACTGGTGTCAGTATAGTTTTATGAAGGGCCAAGTTGTACTTGATAAACTTGCTGGAGTTTTTTGGGGATGTAACCAGCAAGGTGGATAATAGAGATCCTGTGGATGTGGTATATCTAGACTTCCAGAAGGCATTTGAAAAGGTATCTCATAAATGTCTGATCCAGAAGGCTAGCTCCTAGGGGATTGGGGTAAAGTATTGACTTGGATAGAAGATTAGCTGACTGACAGAAAGCAGAGGGTCAGGAAAAATGGGTCCTTCTCCTGATGGTAAACTAGCGGGGTGCCACAGGGTTCAGGTCTCGGACCTAAACTTTTTACAATCTAAACAAATGAGCTGCAAACAGAGTGTAACATAGCAAAATTCGCAAATGATACTAAAACAGGTGGGGAAGCAGGCTGTGGTGAGGAGAAAAGAGTTTACAGATGGATATGGATAGGCTAGGATAATGGGCCAGAATCTGCCAGATGGAATTTAATGTGGAGGATGTGTAAGGTTATCCATTTTGGCTAGAAATTGGAAGGGCAAATTACTATTTAAATGAGAAGCAGATTCAAAGTGCATCAGTGCACAAGGATCTGGATATGTCCCTGTGCATGAATCGTGAAAAGTGGGTATGTGGGTACAGCATATAATAAGAAAGGCAAATGGAATCTTGGCTTTTACTGCAAAAGGGCTGGGTTTTAAAAGTAAACAAGTGTTGTTACAATTGGCAGTGGTGAGCAGTATTGTTCAGAGGAGGTTCACCAGGTTGATTCCAGGGATGAAAGGGCTGTCGTATGAGGAACAGTTGAACATTTGGGCTTATACTCGCTAGAATTCATCACAATGTGCCTCAGAGGGATTCACGCTAGAAAGTGGGGGACAGGGGGTCATCCCACTTGAGAAACCCGAATCAGTACACTGAACAGGCCACAGCATATATACCAATATGTCATTGGGGAGACTGGCACATGTACACTGCCACCCTGCTCCCCTCACCAACCTCCTGGTATTTTCCCAGGTCCCCCTCTCCCAATCATTGGCCCCTCTCCCCAACGATCGCTGGTCTCCTGACACCCCCTAAATCATACTCCCCCACCCCCCATGGCCAGCTCTGATGGCTCCTTCACTCCCTCCCTCACTGATCCTATTGCAGAGTGGCAGCAGCTCTGCCACCGATTGGTCCCCCCATATGCCCCACCCCCTCTTGGCACAGCCATTTTGCCTTGTGGGCAGTCCCAGGATGACACTGCGCAAGGGGCAACCCCTGGGTGGGCCTCGATGGCTTCTGTCCCCATCAGTGGGGCAAGTACCCCTGTTCCCTGTTAGTGGGGAGCAGTTGTAAACCCCACTGGTGGGAACCTCTCTTGGTGGGGTAAGAGACACAAGCAGGCCCAGAGAATACAGTCCCTGGCCTGCTAATCCTATAGAATTTGCTATTTCCATATGGTAATCAACTCCATGCCGATTTCTGGCACTTATTATTCCCACAATACTCATCTCCAAACTCCATAGCCTGAGCTTCGGCACCTCCCTCTGCGACTGGATCCTGAACTTGCCAACTCACATATCGCAATCAGTAAGGATAGGCAACAACACCTCCTCCACAATCATACTCAACACCGGTGCCCCACAAGGCTGTGTTCTCACCCCCTACTACTCCTTATATACCTATGACTGTGTGGCCAAATTCCCCTCCAATTCAATTTTCAAGTTTGCTGATGACACCACCATAGTGGGTTGAATCTCAAACAGTGACAAGACAGAGCACAAGAATGAGAAAGAGAATCTGGCGAACTGGTGTGACAACAATAATCTCTCCCTCAATGTCAACAAAACAAACGAAATTGTCATTGACTTTAGGAAGCTAAAGGAGAACACGCTCTTGTTTACATCAATGGCATGTAGAAGTAGAAAGCGTCGAGAACTTTAAGTTTTTAGATGTCCAGATCACTAATACCCTGTCCTGGTCCTCCATTCTGACACTACAGTTAAGAAAACTCACCAATGCCTCTACTTTCTCAGAAGACTAAAGAAATTTGGCATGTCAGCTATGACTCTCACCATCTTTTACAGATGCACCATAGAAAGCATTCTTTTCTGGTTGTATCACAACATGGTATGGCTCCTGCTCTGCCCAAGACGCAAGGATCTACAAAAGATCGTGAATGTAGCCCAATCCATCATGCAACCCAGCCTCCCATCCATTGACTCTGTCTATACTTCTCGCTGCCTCAGCAAGCAGCCAGCATAATTAAGGACTCCACACATCCTGGACATTCTCTCTTCCACCTTCTTCCTTCAGTAAAAAGATACATAAGTCTGAGGTCATGTACCAACCGACTCAAGAACAGCTTCTTCTCTGCTGCTGCCAGACTTCTGAATGTTCTTTTATCTTGCATTAAGTCGATCTTTCTCTACATCCTAGCTATGGCTGCAACATTACATTCTGCACTCTCTCCTTCTCTATGAACAGTGTGTTTTGTCTGTATAACACACAAGAATCATTATGATAATACATGTGACAATAATAAATCAAAATCAAATTAAATCAGGTAGGATCAAAATTGAGATGAGAAGTTACTTCTCTTAGTGGGTTGTGAATCTGTGGAATTCACTGCCCCAGGGTGCAGTGGAGGCATAATCAATAAACAGATTCAAGGAAGAGAACTGTTTCTGATGAAAAGTGGGATAAAGGGCTTTAGGGAACTGGCAGGAAACTGAACCAGACTCGGGTCAGCCAAGATCATGATAAATGGCAGGGTGGGCCAGAATTCCTATGTTACCAAATATCTGCCTGCTTAGGACATTCCTGATATCACGGTTATGCAATCATGTCCAGAGCCTTCCACCTGAATGTCGCTGTGTTCCCTCACCTCATCTTCCCCATCATCCTGAGATGCATGGTCCCTATCTGCCCTGTCTTCACACTGGAAGCCAAAACAAAAAGGCAGACGGTGGGATATGGGAATCCTTGTCCACTAGTCGCTGAAGGTAAGCATGCAGGTACAGCAGGTGGTAAAGAAGGCAAATGGTATGTTGGCCTTCACTGCGAGAGGTTTTGAATACAAGAGCAGGGATGTGTTGTTGCAATTATACAGGGCCTTGGTGAAGTCACACCGAGAACACTGTGTGCAGTTTTGGTCTCCTTTTCTGATGAAGAATGTTCTTGCTTGAGTGAATGCAGTGAAGATTTACCAGACTGTTTCCAGGGATGGCGGGACTGATGTATGAGGAGAGACTGACTAGGTTAGGATTGTTTTCGCTGGAGTTCAGACGAATGACTGGGGGGGAATCTCATAGAAACTGACAAAATTCCGACAGAATTAGACAGGGTAGTTGCAGGGAGGATATTGCCGATGGTGGGGGAGTCCAGAACCAGGGTCACAGTCTGAGATTCAGTGTAGATCATTTAGGATGGAGGCGAGGAAGCATTTCTAAACCCAAAGAGTTGTGAGCCTGTGGAATTCATTACTGCAGGAAGTAGTTGATGCCAAAATCTAAGGGCCTACATCTATCCTTTTACATCTCCTTTGGGGATGTATGGTGGCAACATTACCATCTGGATTGGGCACAGCTCTGGCACTCTCATGTACCATGCCCACATCCAGGATCTCCTCCAGTGCCCTTCTTCCTCTCACTCTCATCCTCCTCACTGGAGGTTCTGTCTCCCATAGTGATCAGAACCCCTGTGTTTGGCCTAGTTTGAAGAGTGATAGTCCAAATGGATCTCTCACAAGCAATAAATCCTCTAAATTAAAAAAAAGTTCTCCATGCAAACTCTGTTTCTTGCATAAAGTATTTCCTGCAGTCGCACAACTCTGAACTGCTAAGCTGAAACTCAGGGCTCAGCTGAACTATTTACACCCACCCTAACAAACTACCTAATAAAAAATTGGAAATACACTTCACAAGCATTTTATTGCAGACACTGGCCAGAACTTTTCCACTGCAGAGCAGAATTCTCCATTGGCCTCGGGCAGGATTTTATGTGCCTTGCCTGACCAAGGTTGTAAAATACCAGCCACTATGTCTAATTAATTGCCGTATTAATTAGCTTAAATATCCACTTTAATTAAATTTGAGTAACACAGGTGGCTCCTAGTTTTTATTGTCACCCTGCCAGCCGAATCGTCTGGAACTGGTGTAATGACTTGGGAACGTGACTTGACATCATCATGTCTGATAGTATGTCAGTGCAGGTGCAGAACACTGCCATTTTCAGAGCTTTTGATTCAGCTCCTAGATTCGTTTGTACGTCGGCAATGAATTTGAGACACAGTGAACTGGCTGACAAGCACAAAGCATTGTGGATTAGGAGGCTGATGTCTCGCTTTTCCTTAATGTGTGCCATCTGCATGGGTTCGGTAACTTAAGCTTTCTCTTTGTGTCTGCACATGAGTTTAATTATTGGGGAGGAAATGCAACTACATGTATTAAGCATGAACCATTCTAGGCTACTGAGACTGAGACCTTTTTGACTGTTGCTGTAAGTAATCCTGTGGGAACATTAAATAAAAGTGATTCATTTAGGTTACTCTTAATCAGTCTGAATATGCTTGCAGACATCTGATCTGCATGGGCACAGGTATGGTCTGTTAGACCAAGGATCTTCAGGCAGTCCTGTACTGCAAGTCAAATTTGGAACAAATAAAAGGCCAAAACATTCTTCCCATTATACTCCCAATGCCAGGTTTGAGTCTACTACAGGCACAGGTTCGATTACGCCCACTACAGCTCAACTAAATCCCATACAGGACATGTGCGTTGGGACCTGATTCTTCACAAACTCTACTGATGAAAAAATAAAAATGTGGAAGTGGAAGATAAGAAGAAAACAAAACAGAACATAGGAATCAGGAAAATAAAAAGCAGAAAACCAATATAGAGAAAGAAACATTAAGATGTTTTGTTCATGATAAGAGGATCATAACAGAGAAGATAGCAACAAGAAAGTTACAATCAACCAGATATAAACAAAAACAACAATCTGTTTTTTCAGTTAATCAAAGTAGCATTTTTACCTCTGGCATAGAGGCTTCCATCACTGGAAGTGGAGGAGGTGCACATCCACCATCCTGAGGCATTTCCACTGGTTGATATATTATCTCAGATGGTTGTAGATACAAAACAGAGGCTGTAGAAGCTGGTGACTAATGAAATAAGTAAGCAATGTAAATGGCATACAGAAGTATTTCATTAAGGTACACATCAAAGTAAAACAATAAGACATTATGGTAAGTTTTAGAAAATATTTTGTTGTGTGCACAAGAGGCAATGTGATACAACAATCCAGATTTCAGATTCCTACTGTATCACCAATCTACAAAGTGCAAGTGGGTAAAACAAATCATTGGAGGTTGACTTCATTTTCATTGGTCTGTGAAACCAAGAATAGAATGCAGGAAATCTGAAAGCAATTTCTAATCAAAGATGCAAATCTTCATTAACCAGTTTTTCAAATATAAATAAAACTAGAAAAGTACAATAATGTGCATTTATGTATGAATATCTGAGGAGTCCTTTTCTTTAACCTTACATTTTTTTGTGAAAGACTGCCTATGAATTTCAGATTTGATATTGTCTTATTTCATACTAATCATGATTATTGACAAGCTAGCATGTGAGCACCAACCTAAAATTCAGCAGCATTATCCCAAAAGCGAAATGGATTTCAATTATATTTTTGCAGGAACTACTTCTGATAAAATTAATTAAATACAGCAAATAGGCTAAATCGCCACAGTGCAGTTTCAGTTTGCTATTCATAAAACTGCTGGAAAACTTGTAAGGCAGTCATTTTGATCTACAATGCTGCAGACAGAAAAAACCTTTTGGTGGAATTTTCTGTTTTGAAACTATGTACGGTTTAGGTGGTTCCAGTGGTGCCTTTTCCGTTGGTCAGGATAGCAAAGCCCTGTGCTTGATTCTGCATTTGGAACTTGATTAATTGTGCACAAATGAGTTCCCCTCAAAGTCACCTGGAGACTGTTTCATCTAGCTGCTGTCAGTCGGCAAGTTTGATGGTCATGGCACCATATTTAAATACCAGAACAGCATGCTCTATTACTCTCTCCGGCCTATCCACCTGTCTTTACCATACCGTGAGGATGTCAACAACCCAGAGGGAAAACCCTAGCAGCTTCAAGAAGTTTGTTCCTTGATTTAATCATCTTCTCCCCACCCACCCTCCCCAAGTCCACCCCCAGCAAGACATCTAAAGAACAAAGAAAATTACAGCACAGGAACAGGCCCTTTGGCCCTCCAAACCTGCACCAACCACGCTGCCTGACAGAACTAAAAATCCCTACCCTTCTGGGGACCATATCCCTCCATTCCCATCCTGTTCATCGTATATCGTATCTGCTTCCACTACCTCCATTGGCAGAGTGTTCCAGGCACCCCACCATCCTCTGTATAAAAAACTTGAATCATACATCTTCTTTAAACCTTGCCCCTCACACCTTAAAACTATGCCCCCTAATAATTGACTCTTCTACCCTAGGAAAAAGCTTCTGACTAACCAGTGTGTCCATGGCCCTCATAATCTTGTAGACTTCTATCAGGTCGTCCCTCAACCTCCATCATTTCAGTGAGAACAAAACAAGTTTCCCCAACCTTTCCTCATAGCTAATGCTCTCCATACCAGGCAACATCCTGGTAAATCTTTTCTGTGCCTTCTCCAAAGCCTCCACATTCTTCTGATAGTGTGGCAACCAGAATTGAACACTCGATTCCAAGTGCGTCCTAACTATAAAGCTGCAACATGACTTGCCAATTTTTAAACTTAATGCTCCAGCCGATGAAGGCAAGCATGCCATATGCCTTCTTGACCATCTTCTTCACTTGTGTTGCCACTTTCAGTGACCTGTGTACAGACTCACCCAGCTCCCTCTGCCTATCAATACTCTTAAGGGTTCTGCCATTTACTGTATATTTCCTATCTGTATTGGACCTTCCACAATGCATTACTTTACATTTGTCCGGTTTAAACTCCATCTGCCATCTCTCCGTCCAAGTCTCCAACCGATCTATATCCTGCTATATCCTCTGATGGTCCTCATTGCTATCTGCAAATCCACCAACCTTTGTGCCTTATCCACCAACTTTTGTGTCATCCGCAAACTTACTAAACAAACCAGTTACATTTTTCTCCAAATCATTTATATATATCACAAACAGCAAAGGTCCCAGCACTGATCCCTGAGGAACACTACTTGTTACAGCCCTCCATTCAGAAAAGCTACCCTCTGTCTTCCATGGCCAAGCCAGTTCTACATCCATCTTGTCAGCTCATCTCTGATCCCGTGTGACTTCACCTTTGCATCAGTCTGCCAATGAGGGGCCTTGTCAAAGGCCTTACTGAAGTCCATGTAGACAACATCCACTGCCTTACTCTCATTAATCATCTTCGTTACTTCTTCGAAAAGTTCAATCAAGTTAGTGAAGCACGACTTCCCCTTCACAAAACCACGTTGTCTCTCGCTAATACTTACTTCTAAGTGGGAGTAAATCCTGTCTCGAAGAATCCTCTCCAATAATTTCCCTACCACTGACCTGGCCTGTAATTAACTGGATTATTCTTGCTACCATTCTTAAGCAAAGGAGAAACACTGGTTATTCTCCAATCAAAGAACAATACAGCACAGAAACAGGCCCTTTGACCCTCCAAGCCTGCACCGATCATGTGTTCCTAACTAGGCCATCCATTTGTGTCTGTCTATTCCCAGTCTGTTCATGTGGCGATCTAGATAAGTCTTAAATGATCCTAGTGTGTCTGCCTCAACCACCTTACTTGTTAGTGCATTCCAAGCCCCCACCACCCTCTGTAAAATATGTACCCCACACATCTGTATTGAACCTTGCCTCCCCCCCTTACCTTGAACTTGTGACCCCTTGTGTTTGTCATTTCCAACTTGGGAAAAAGCTTCCACTGTTCACCCTATCTATGCCCTTCATAATTTTATAAACTTCTATTAGGTCATCCCTCAACCTCCATCTTTCCAGGGAGAACAACCCTAGTTACTCAATCTCACCTCATAGCTAAAACTCTCCATATCAGGCAACATCCTGGTAAACCTTTTCCGCACTCTCTCCAAAGCCTCCATGTCCTTCTGGTAGTATGGCGACCAGAATTGGACACAGTATTCCAAATGTGGCCTAACCAACGTTCTATACAACTGCAACATTATATGCCAACTTTTATACTCTATGCCCCATCCAATAAAGGCAAGCATGCCATATGCCTTCTTCACCACCTTTTCGATCTGTGTTGCCACCTTTAAGGATCTGTGGACTTGCATACCCAGATCCCTCTGTGTGTCTATACTCCTGATGGTTCTGCCATTTATTGTGTAGCTCCCCTCTGCATTAGATCTACTAAAATGCATCACTTTGCATTTATCTGGATTAAATTCCATCTGCCATTTCACCGCCCAATTTTCCAACCTATGTGTATCCTGCTGTATTCTCTGACAATGTGCATCACTATCCGCAAGTCCAACAATCTTTGTGTCACCTGCAAACTTACTGATCAGGCCAGCTACATCTTCTTCCAAATCATTTATATACATCACAAACAGCAGAGGTCCCAGTATTCCCTGCAGGATACCACTAGTCCTCTGGGATCTTCCCTGAAACCAGTAAGGATACAAAGATTTCTCTCAAGGCCGCAGAAATTTTCTCTTTTGCCTCTCTCAGTATTCTGGGGTATATCCCTCAGATCCTGGGGACTTATCTACCTTAATGTTTCCCAAGAACCCCAATACCTCCTCCTTTTGATCTCAACTTGATTTAAATTATCCACACACCCTTTCCCAGACTCATCATCCATCAAGTCTCTTCGGTGAATACTGATGCAAAATACTCATTTAATACTTTGCCCATTTCCTCTGGCTCCACGCATAGATTCCCTCCCCTATCCTTGAATGGGCCAATCCTCTCCCTGGCTATCCTCTTGCTCTTTATATAAGTATAAAAAGCCTTGGGATCTGTGCCCCATTTGGACCTATACTCAATGCATCTGAGGTCTTCCAGTAAATAGTGTGGTAAACCCTTGTTTATGATCTTTTCATGCAGCCTTGTCAGGATTCAGCTTTCCTCCTTCAGTTTTCTCTCTGCCATTTGTTTTCTTCATCCACCACCATGACCTTCTGCCTGCCATTGTGAGCTCTTGTCCTTCTCCACCCCCTTCCTTATCTTCACCAGGATAACCCTCGCCACACTTAAACTTTGGACCTTTGTTGCATTGGTTACATGAGCCCTGCAGGGCAATGCTGTCCAGATAGGTAGTGGTCTGTGGCACCAGGGGGAAGGAGACGCTTGTACTCCCAATCCCAGTACTGATTAAACTCAGCCACAGTGAAGGTTCCATGGGTCCAGCAGCATGGTGCTGTCCATGAAGACCAGTTCGATACACAGATGGAAGGTAGGAAATGGTCTGAGCCAGCAGAGTGGTGTACAGCACGTCAGGAGCAAACACAGAACTATGGCAGAAAGGATTTGTTCCACTTATCTCAAAGTCTCTAGCAAAATGAGGACCACCTCATGCACACTGCTCTTTAGCAATCGGGTTTCAAACTGATATAATTTCACGCAGGCGTGACACAAGATTGGAAGGCCTGATGGTATGTTGCCAGGCAACTATTTTAATGGGCATTTATGAAATACAAATGAATGCAAATAGTGTTCAGAACAACAGCAGCGGGAAGACTGTTGGGAGAATTCGAGTATGATTTTATGCTGCTGCTTTGCCAACTTTATGGCTTCTGCTAGATTCACTGCTCCCGCCCGCCACCAAACCTGCCACAGGGGATGGGAGAATTCCACCCTTTGTTTCCCATAAGAGAGGAGAGAGATGTAAGTTCAAACACCAGCTATTAACAAGTTGGTGCAGCCATTTTATTATTGCTGCTGCATTTACCTTTCAACCATAAAAATAGCTAACTAATCATGCATAAGCTAACAATTAAAAGTTTTACCTGAGGCAATCCCCACTGCCACTGACCTGCGAGACAATGAGCTGGTGCCTGGGAAAAAAAGTAAGTAATGATATACATAGTCATACATACTCTTTGGTAGTAACAAAAGTCTTACTTCTTTTAAGAAATGCCAGTCTTCCAGGAATCTTACAAGATAACAAAGCATGATCATGTTTCAGGTAATTTTGTTGCAAGCAACAGAGAGGTGCTTGAAATCTCATAAAAATGAGATAAACAGAAACATCCAGATTAATCATGATTTGCTTGTTAACTCCTGCAGCAAGGCAATCCTGATAATATGTGAAGAGTCACTGCTGTCCAGTTCAAATAAAGCATTTTTAATAACCACCAGCTTCTCATTTGATGAGCTAAGAGAAGGTGCTATGCATTAACAAGAAAAACCACAAGCATTAAGAGAACTGGGCCAAAAATAGTCTCCTAAGAGCTCAGTTCAAACTTCAAGACCCACTATTTAGACAACAATGATGCTGCTGCAGCACTGCTGATAGTTAACAATAGTACAAGGATTAAATCTCTACTGAACTATTGCTGTAGCAGTGAGAAGAGATAGTGATCTATTTTAAGAAAGTTGGCCATGTACTACAGTAAGATTTCTTCAGGAGGGAACAGTACATTGTTCTCCAATGAAAGGAGTTCCTCCAACAGCTTTGGTCTATTTCATTTACAATGCAGGTGCAATCGAATCATTACTACAGCAACAATTCGCTTCATATAACACTATTAACATGGCAAAATACAGTAAGAAGTTTAACAAGTGTCGGTTGATGAAGAAATGCCTTGCACCTGGAAGCCTGCGTGAATTGCAAGCCTCAGTGAACACTAACTGGAATTGTCCTGAAGAATGTAAATTTTGTATTGTTCTGTTGTTGTAAAAGGATGAGGGCATAGCCTGAATAATTATGGCCCAGGCAGCCTAACCTCAGTGGTGGTTAAAGTATTGCAAAAAGTTTCGACGCACAGTATAAATCATCATTTAGAGAAGCATAGATTAATCAAGGGAAGCTAGCATGAATTTGTTGAGGGAATGCCATGTCTAACTAATGCTTTGGGGAGTTAACAAAGGAGCGTTGACTACTTGGGTTTTCAGAAGATCTCCGATATTAAACTGGTTAGAAAATTAAAATCCTATGATCCAGGTAAAGTGGCGAGTTTGGGTTCAAAATTGGTTTCCGCATAGCTCAGTATGGGGCCTCTTGTTACTCACAGTATGTATCAATGATTCATGGATGTCAAACATTGAAAGAATCACAGACAAAAGAATTGTGCATGGAGACATTTTTGGCAGATCTGGAAGATGACAGAGTTGCAGCAGTAGTAACAGACAAATGAACCCCAGAATTCCCAGGAAATTATTAACAGATGTTTCACATGTGTTTTAAAAAAGCACTGTGGCAAATTACCCAAAATGGAACAAACACAAATTTGAGGTGCCTCATGACATGGAAGGTGCTGAAGTGAAAGACGATGAGATTGATCACTGTGAAGGAGTTGTACATGTCCGTAGAAGCTTCAGTCCAGTAGCAAGTATACTAGGTGCAGAATCATTTAATTGCACCATACTGGACAGTAGTTGCACATTGAGAGAATGTGAATTGAATTGGTTGCAATGATAGTTACATTCACTCAGTAGTAAAAGTCAAAGGAATATGGAAGTTCTACTTGCTTCAGGTTTGGAGATGCAACATATTAAGGTCACTGAAAAGAATGGAAGTCCATGTAGATTAGTGCAGTCAGCCACTTTATTAGTACAGAATTGGGCTGTGATTCACCTGAATCAGGAATAAGTGCCCACACCAGTGGGAAAATGAGAGTATTACCAACTGGCAGTGGCAGCGCTATCAGGTGGGATTTGCTCACCTGAAAGATACAAATGAATTCATGTCACGAAAGCCGCTGGCCATCATCAAAGACAGATTTCCTCCTGCACATCATTCAAACTCCTCCCTCCAAAAAAAACCATGTAGGCATGAGAGTGACCGCAGCCCCCCCACCGCCCCAATCTTTCAACAGCAATATACGGTAAAAGCCAAGATTGTGAATAGAGGCATGGAAAAATGGATGACATCCAGATTGGGGGCATGGCTAAATTCCTGATTGATATATGGGGTGGAGTGGAATTTGCCAATGACAAATTTATAGACATGTGCAAAAATATGAACACTGTAGTTATGAACAGTACTGCTGAAAGCCCTCTCATAACGGGCTCTTGAAAGAAATCACAATGAGGTGCTTTGTAAGATCTTAGCCAACTAACCCAACGGAAAATTATTATGCGCCCTGGATTGGGTAGTCCATGCAAAGAATTTGCTTCAAGTGGCTGGAGGCTAGCCCACATCTGTTGATCTGTATGAGGAATCCCAAAATATCTGTAATGTGAAATAATCCTCCAGCCGTAGAAGGGACGGCAATTTGTTCCACATTTTCTACTTGAATCCCTATTTGCTGGAATAAGGGCATTCATCAAGGCACGAGTCTCAGAAAATTCGGTGAGCTTTATACCATTGTATAAGAATATTCGGGATAAACTTAAATCCTGGGGATTTAGTATATGTTAAAAAAGAGGGTCAGAAAGAATGGGAAAGTCTAGGTAATGTAATCAGGTGTGGTGGGAAGACAGTGATTCTCCAACACGGCAGTCAAATTATTCAAATAACAAAGAACAATGCAGCACAGGAATAAACTCTTTGGCTCACCAAAATGTGCCAACTCCTAATCCTTATTTAGACCCACTACTCTATAGCCCATCCATTCTACATCCTCTGTATCTTCCAACACCAATATCACAGGGTTCTTGGCACCTGGTACTGTGAAGGCTATCATAGATGACAATAAGTTGTTGCCTTATGCACTTTTCGACCTCATTGTTCCATCGGAGCACAGCAGAGAGGGAGCGATTCGTGAGAGTACTGCTGAGAGTAAGCTAGATTGATTTTTTAACTTACTTTTTTTAGCGGAGTTTTTTGTTAGAGTTAAATCCGGAAACCAGAAGGAGGTCGCGGGGAGGCCTGGGAAGGTGTTTTTTTCTTCTCTTTAAAAGTTACTCACCTCTCACCTTAGAGGAGCGACCTCATTGTTCCATCGGAGCACAGCAGAGAGGGAGCGATTCATGAGAGGAGTGCTGAGGGTAAGCTAGATTGATTTTTTAACTTACCTTTTTAGTGGAGTTTTTTGTTAAACTTAAAACCAGAAACCGGAAGGAGGTCGCGGGGAGGCCAGTGAAGGTGTTCCCCCCCCACCCCTCCCCAATAAATTAGAGTGGTGAGGAATCCCGATAGTCTGATGTGTAGAGTATTCCACTCTGCCCCCTCCTCTAACCTAAACAAAATGGAGCGAGAGCTTTTAAGTTTTTTTGCTAAGGCACGTAACAGGAATGTCAGTGCAGGCAGTGCAATGTTCCTCCTGTGGAATGTTTGAGATGAGGGACACCAGTAGTGTCCCAGCTGAGTATACCTGCAGGAAGTGCACCCAATTCCAGCTCCTTGAGGACTGCGTTAGGGACCTGGAGCTGGAACTGAAGGAACTCAGGATCATTTGGGAAGCAGAGGCAGCCATTGATAAACGCTACAGAGAGATAGTTACTCCTAAAAGTGATACGTGGGTGACTGCTAGAAGGGGTAAGAAGCAGTCAGAGCAGTGATTCCCCCGTGGCTGTTCCTCTGCAAAACAAGTACTCTGTTTTGGATGCTGTTTGAAGGACGACAGAATGGGGGTAAGCCATGGGGTACAGGTCACGGGCGCAGTCTGTCCTTGATGCTCAGATGGGAAGGGGGAAGAAGAGTACAGGATTAGTGATTGGGGACTCCATAGTTAAGGGGACAGATAGGAGATTCTGTGCGAACGAGCAAGATGTGCGGTTGGTATGTTGCCTCCCAGGTGCCAGGGTCCGTGATGTCTCCGATTGTGTGTTCGAGATACTTAAGGGGGAAGGGAACCAGCCCCAAGTCGTGGTTCACATAGGTACCCATGACACAGGTAGGAAAAGGGATGGGGACGTAAGACAGACATTCAGGGAGTTAGGGTGGAAGCTTAGGGTTAAAACAAACAGAGTTGTTATCTCTGGCTTGTTACCCATGCCACGGGATAGCAAGGAGAAGAAGAGAGAGAGAGAGTGTTTGAACTCGTGGCTAAAGAGATGGTGCAGGAAGGAAGGTTTCAGAAACCTGGACAATTGGGGCTCATTCTGGGGTAGGTAGGACCTCTACAAAAGGGATGGTCTGCACCTGAACCAAAGGGGTACCAATATCTTGGGGGGAAAACTTGCCAATGCTCTTCGGGAGGGTTTAAACTGAGTCAGAAGGGGGATGGGAACCTGAATTGTAGCTCCAGTATACAGAAGGTTGAGAGTAGGGAGGTCATGGATAAGGTTTCAAGGTCGCAGGAGTGTATTGACAGATGGGAGAGTGGTTTGAAGTGTGTATACTTTAACGCTAGGAGCATTCAGAATAAGGTGGGTGAACTTGCAGCCTGGGTTGGTACCTGGGACTTTGATGTTGTGGCCATTTCAGAGACATGGATAGAGCAGGGACAGGAATGGTTGTTGCAGATTCCAGGGTTTAGATGTTTCAGTCAGAGCAGGGAAGGTGGTAAAAGAGGGGGAGGCGTGGCATTGTTAGTCAAAAACAGTATTACGGTGGCAGAAAGGACGTTTGATGAGGACTCGTCTACTGAGGTAGTATGGGCTCAGATTAGAAACAGGAAAGGAGAGGTCATCCTGCTGGGAGTTTTTTATAGGCCTCCGAAAAGTTCCAGAGATGTAGAGGGAAGGATTGCAAAGATGATTCTGGATAGGAGCAAACGTAACAGGGTAGTTGTTATGGGGGACTTTAACTTTACAAATATTGATTGGAAAAGCTATAGTTCAAGTACGTTAGAGGGGTCAGTTTTTGTCCAATGTGTGCAGGAAGGTTTCCTGACACAGTATGTAGATAGGCCAACAAGAAGTGAGGCCACATTGGATTTGGTACTGGGTAATGAACCAAACCAGGTGTTAGACTTGGTGGTAGGTGAGCACTTTGGTGATAGTGACGACAATTTGGTTACGTTTACCTTAGCAATGGAAAGGGATAGGCATATACCAAAGGGCAAAAGTTATAGCTGGGGGAAACGAAATTATGAGGCGATTAGGCGAGATTTAGGATACATAGATTGGAGAAGGAAACTGCAGGAGATGGGAACAATTGAAATGTGGAGCTTGTTCAAGGAGCAGCTACTGTGTGTCCTTGATAAATATGTACCTGTCAGGCAGGGAGGAAGTGGTCGAGCGAGGAAACCATAGTTTACTAAGGTAGTTTAAATCTCTTGTGAACAGGAAGAAGGAGACTTATGTAAAGATGAGACATGAAGGCTCAGTGAGGGCACTGGAGAGTTACAAGTTAGCCAGCAAGGAACTAAAGAGAGAGTTAAGAAGAGCCAAAAGAAGACATGAGAAGTCTTTGGCAGGTAGGATCAAGGAAAACCCTAAAGCTTTCTATAGGTATGTCAGTAATAAAAGAATGATTAGGGCAAGATTAGAGCCAGTCAGGGACAGTAGTGGGAAGTTGTGCGTGGAGCCTGAAGAGATAGGAGGCATTAAATGAATATTTTTTGTCAGTATTCACGCAGGAAAAAGTCAGTGTAGTCGAGGAGAATACTGAGATACAGGCTTTTAGACTAGACAGGATTGAGGTATATAAGGAGTGTTAGCAATTCTAGAAAGTATGAAAATAGTTAAGTCCCCTGGGCTGGATGAGATTTAGCCTACGATTCTCTGGGAGGCTAGGGAGGAGATTGCAGAGCCTTTGGCTTTGATCTTTATGTCGTCATTGTCTACAGGTATAATGCCGGAAGACTGGAGGATAGTGAATGTTGTCCCCTTGCTCAAGAAGGGGAGTAGAGACCATCCTGGAAATTATAGACCGGTGAGCCTTACTTCTGTTATGGGCAAAGTTTTGGAAAGGATTACAAGAGATAGGATTTATAATCATCTAGAGAAATAATTTGATTAGGGATAGTCAACACGGTTTTGTGAAGGGTAGTTCATGCCTCACAAACCTTATTGAGTTCTTTGAGAAGGTGACCAAAGAGGTGGATAAGGGTAAAGCACTTGACGTAGTGTACATGGATTTCAATAAAGCGTTTGATAAGGTTCCCCATGGTAAGCTACTGCAGAAAATATGGATGCGTGGGATTAAGGGTGATTTAGTGGTTTGGATCAGGAATTGGCTAGCTGAAAGAAGGCAGACGGTGGTGGTTGATGGGAAATATTCAACCTGAAGTTCAGTTACTAGTGGTGTACCACAGGGATCTGTTTTGGGGCCACTGCTGTTTGTCATTTTTATAAATGACCTAGATGAGGGTGTAGAAGGATGGGTTAGTAAATTTGCAGATGATGGTAAAGTCGGAGGAGTTGTAGACAGTGCAGATGGATGTTACAGTTTGCAGAGGGACATAGATAAGCTGCAGAGCTGGGCTGAGAGGTGGCAAATGGAAAAGTGTGAGGTGACTCACTTTGGAAGGAGTAACAGCATTACAGAGTAATGGACTAATGGAAAGACTCTTGGTAATGTGGATGAGCAGAGAGATCCCGGTGTACATGTGCATAGATCTCTGAAAGTTGGCACCCAGGTTGATAGGGTTGTTAAGAAGGCGTACGGTGTGTTAGCTTTTATTGGTAGGGGGATTGAATTTTGGAGCTGTGAGATCATGTTGCAGCTGTACAAAACTCTGGTGTGGCCGCACTTGGAGTATTGTGTACAGTTCTGGTCACCGCATTATAAGAAAGATGTGGAAGCACTGGAAAGGTTGCAGAGGAGATTTACCAGGATGCTGCCTGGTATGGTGGGAAGGTCTTATGAGGAACAGCTGAGGGACTTGAGGTTGTTTTTGTTAGAGAGAAGAAGGTTAAGAGGTGACTTAATTGAGGCATACAAGATGATCAGAGGATTAGATAGGGCGGACAGTGAGAGCCTTTTTCCTCGCATGGTGATGGCTAACACGAGGGAACATAGCTTTAAATTGAGGGGTGATAAATATAGGACTGATGACAGAGGTAGGTTCTTTACTCAGAGGGTAGTAAGGGCGTGGAATGCCCTGCCTGCAGCAGTAGTGGACTCGCCAACTTTAAGAGCATTCAAATGGTCATTGGATAGACATATGGATAATATTGGAATAGTTTAGGTTAGAGGGTCATTAGATTGGTTCCACTGGTCGGCGCAACATTGAGGGCCGAAGGGCCTGTACTGTGCTGTAATGTTCTATGTTCTCTACATTGAAAGGTGCTGGAGGCATGTCATGAATTACTAGGCATGAATGGGCTGCAGCTTGACCAACAAGACAAAACAACTTATATGCAAACTCCTCAGAAGTGAGGTCACCATAGTCCATCTGACATAGGAGCAAAAGTGGACTATTTGGCTCATCGAACCTGCCCTGTCATTCAACGAAATCACGACTGATATGTGATGATCCTCAATTTCACTTTCCTGCCTTCTCCTCATAATCCTTGATTTCCTTACTAATTAGACTTGAACATATTTAGAACATAGAAAAACTACAGCACAAACAGGCCCTTTGGCCCACAACTTAGGCTGATGATACCCATACCTACTAGGCTTACCTGTTCTATTAAGTTCCATGTACTCATCCAGAAGTCCCTTGAAAGACCCTATCGAATTTGCCTCCACCACCAAAGACGGCAGCCGATTCCACTCACCCACCACCCTCTGAGTGAAAAACTTATTTTGTTTATTTTATTAGTTGTGTTTTCATGGAGGTCAGGGTCATTTGAGACCTCAAGATGGTCATCCCTGTCCTTTTTGCAAGTAGGTAAGGATCCCATACTCAGGGTTACGAGCTGTGGCCAATGATGAAAGCAGTGGATTTTCTGTGGCAATTGTGGAAGAGCTTGAACTTCGAGGGGCAACAATGACCTCAGGAGGAGGATCTTTGGAGATGATTTGAACATATTTAACAATCCCGATTCTACAGCTCTTTGTGGTAAAGAGTTCCACAGATTCAATTCCTTCTGAGCATCTGTCTTAAATGGGCCACCCCTTACACTGAGATTATGCCCTTTGGTCCTAGACTCTCCCATAAAGAGAAACAACCAGTCACATACCAGTTCTGCAGCAGGTGACCCAAATGAGGGCTTCAATGAAGATGGACATACACAATGAGAAGAATGATGCACTGAGAGGTCTGCCACATAGCTTCTAGTCACTGACTAGGAGGATGTACTAGTCCGGCTGCAACATGGCACAAGGTACATCACAAGAGCCTGAAATCCATCCTTTCCATCTATCTCCATGGCAGCACTGCCAGAAGTACCCATGATAGAGCATGTGCTAGCTGTCGTCTCAGGCAACAGTTACAATGCAGCACAGGCAAAGATCTCCTGTAGTTCTGCACTAGAAACTGAAGAGGTGAAAAGGGCTGAAGTTGTGGGAAACCAGTCTCAGTATTCAAAAGGGCATGCAAGCTCTCACAACAGTACAGCAATATGTGCTCCAGTAGAATAGGAGGATTGTTGACATCATTGTTTCTCCATCCACCCTTGGAGTGGCAGTGGCACTATGGAGCACGAACTGTTTTCATCTCTCAGAATTACAGCTATTGTACTCTCACACAGCCACTCTGCCAATGTCTGTGCTGCTGTCCCGATGTGGAGATGCTGGCATTAGACTGGGGTAAACACTCTGAAACAGCTAGCCCACATTGTTGCGACCAGAGTTGAGTTGCTGGTGTCCAAAAACTTTGCCCTCAAGGCCCGATGATGCTTGAGGGCATCCTCCAAAGCTATGTGCAATCTTCCCCAGTGAAAGGCAGCCCTTTTGCTGTCATCTGCGAACACTGATGAAAAACAGGCAATGGGACCAGCAACAACAGGCACAAAGGGGAGTACAAGAATGATTAGTTCTAGCAACCTCACTAAACAGAAAAACAGAATTAATGGCCAGGATTCACCGGATCCACAAGCACCAGGTGGGAACCCCGTTTTAGGCCCAACGCCCAATTCAACAGGCTGTTGAGATTCCCACCAGGCAGCAAAACCACTGTGATGCTCCTGGCTGGTCCCACCATGCAAAACTCTTCACCTGCATGTGATTAGTGGCCTGGAAATCCGATTGTCTGCCCTCCCGTGATGCACCTGCTTCCCCACCCTGAAGTCATATGAATGAGATTTCTTGTAGGTCTGAAAATCTGGGACCTGGCACCATGAACTCCAAGGGGGAGCAAGGAGTTAAGTGATCTTTTCAACATTATTATGGTTTGTACCCTTTTGTGTGTGTGGGGGTGGCGGATGTGCTGGTGGGAAGGGGGTGTCCTCAGGAGTGTTTGGAGGGCAGGGGTTGCCTTGGCTGGATTTCTTCATGGTGCAGTTAAACAGAAGCAGTGCATTCATTCCAGTATATTTGCTACACCAATTCATTCATAATATGGCCTTGCTCTTCGTTCATTTCATGAGCCACAGAGCCTCCCACTCCTCTCTGACCTTGTTTCCTCCACAGGGTGGGTCACTTATACTTTTTTTAGGGTTCTCTCCCCTCGAAGTTTCACTGAGCCCAAGCGGCTGGATCACCTCTTTGATCTTCCTTCATTGAACAGCTGAGGAGGGAGGGACATAGCTGAGGTTACTCGACACAAAAATCCAATGCACCAGTAGCAGCTGAAAACTGTGTTGGCAAACCGCCCTTGTCACTTCAAAGACTTTATTGTTCAGACAATCAGTCAACACTCCATAACAGCTTATTACTCTCACTCTGTCCTTCAGCTGCTCACTCTGTCCTCATCTTTTTCTCACTGGATCACATTTATAATCTCAGACACATCCTAGAGACCACAACTTTATAACAGGACTCTCATTTGACATGCTGGCTACATAGTTTATGCTGCGAAGCAACAAAGACAGACATCCCTAAGTAACAGTAATCTTGGTGTGTGGCACTCGTTTAGCGTCTTCAGAAGGAGGTGCATGCCTGCACAAAATTCACATTTGCACCACACAAACAGCTGCCACAGTTCACTTCGGAAGGTGCAAAAGTCCATCACTGACGGGCTGTAGTATGAACTCTATATCCTGGAAGGAGCCAGGGGTGGGTCAAATAGTAGTCCACTATTAAATCTGAAAATGCCAGCTCATACTGTGACTATGCAGCTATTTGGAGGGTGTCAACTATCTGAGAAGAAGATGACATGATGGTCACCCCAGATCTTACAGTGGCAGCCTTCTTCACTTCTGAGAGTACCTATGCCCTCTCACATTCATGCTAGCTCTGAGCCTCCCTTCAACTGTGGGCGGCACAACTCCAGAGACCTGAGTTCGACTCCTGGCTTGAGTCACTGTTTGTGTGGAATCTGCACATTCTCTTTGTGTTTGCATAGATTTCCTCTGGGTGCTCCGGTTTCCTCCCACAGTCCAAAGATATGGGGGTTAGGTTGACTGGCCATGCTAAAATTGCCCCTTATTGTCCTGAGATGCATAGGTTAGAGGGATTAGCAGGTAAATATGTAGGGATATGAGGGTAGGGCCTGGATGGGATTGTGGTCAGTGCAGACTCGTTGGGCCAAATGGCCTCTTTCTGCACTGGAGAGTTTTTATGATTCTATGGCCTGTCCACCATCATCGCTAAATCAGCTGGGCCCTCGGGTGTTAAACCAAAGTCTGATATCGCGAAAAAGACAGGGCCATGGGAAATGAGGATATGGGTCACCGGGGGATGTCCACGTGCACCAGAACATGATATGCTCCATAAATGAAGTGAATGGAGAGATCAGCCAGACTAAAGGCTACGAGGCTGTGTCCATGCCCATGCAAGCAAGTTGGGACCTGCAGAAGCTCCTCAAACCTGCAGTGGGTGGCAGAAATGGTGAGAGATCTTGATACGTTGGATCACGAAAGGATTAGGGAGGACTTGAGGGGTAAAGGGTGTTTTATGACCTTGCTGACAGTCTCTCTCTCTCCCTCCCTTCCACCTCCTCACAGATTGAGGATGAACATTGGTCTATAGCCAGCTAGCCTTATTCTTTATGATTGCTGCTGAGGCAGTTAGGCAGTGGTGAGAAAGCCAGGGAGTGGTCCAGGCTTGATCCAGTACCACCTGAATCAGCACCGAAACATCAGGGAGCTGCCATAGAGGCTCAAATGCCAGTCACAAATCAGGCTGAAGAGGGAATAAGAAAACAGCAATAAGCCACAAGACGCTGGTCTTATCACGAACTGTCAGACACCATGTACAGCCAAAGGCTGTGTCTTCACAGTGAGACAGTGTGGCACCTGTGCAGGTTCTTACCCACCTGACACAAAGAGGAGGAGGAAAATACCCACTCTCGGTAGCCATGAAAGTGATGCTTGTCCTGAACGTCCTCGCCACAGGATCTTTCTAGGGCACAAGCGGCAACCTGTGTGGGATTTCCCAACAATCAGAGCACAGGTGCATCCGTGAGATGACAAATGCCATGTATGCCCAGGCAACGGAGTACACTAGGATACTTGGGCAGCAGGGTTCTGTGCCATTGTTGGATGCCCCAGGTGCAGGGCGATATTGACGGCACCTATGTCATCCTGAGAGCGATGTCTTGACAGGAGGTGCCCTTCATAAAAAAGAAGTGGTTCCACTCCCTTAACATCCAGTTGGTGTGTGACCACCAACTGAACATCATGCAAGTCTACACACTCAATCCTGGAAGCATGCACGATGCCTACATCCTGCAGGCACTTGGGAGGTACTTGAGTCTTGAAGGTCATCCTTAGCTGAGGGATTGGCTAGTGGGGGACAAGGGCTACCTGCTAAGGTTATAGCTAATGACGCCTGTGCGAAGGCCCCAGACCAAAGCAGAGACCCACTACAATGAGGTCCACTCTGCCTCCAGGAACGTGATTGAGTGGTGCACAGTCTTATGAAGATGCAATTTCAGTGTCGGGACCGCTCTGACAGGACTCTACAGTATAGTGCTCAGAGGGTTGCGCGAATAATGCTGGCATGCTATGTCCTCCGCAACCTGGCACTGCATCATGACAACAGAGTGGAGGAGGAGGAATAGGTGGCATCATCATCTGAAGAGAGTAGGACCAGGATGGGGTTGAGGAGATGCTCGAGATGGACCTGGTGGATGTTGGACAGGCCATGGCTAGGATCAAACAGGGCTGAAGGACTAGGTACGCCCTCATAGCCTCCAGATTTGGCGCCTAGGAGTCTCAAAATTTGGCAGCTCAACTCACACCTCTCCACATTTATCCTCAAACCGTGCCTTGCCAGACCCACGTTCCCTCCTTCCCACCTTTCTCTCCCTTTTCCATAACCCTTATTTTCCCCTTCGCAGATACCTTGACCCCCCCCTTCCACCCAACCTTCGACTCTTTCTCTTCAACCTCTTCCCCCAGCTCACAACCAATGCTCCGCTTCCCCCACAAGGGTCAATATCATACCAGGGTGATGGGCCTGGACTGGCAGTATCAGTGGGTCTCTTCTCAAGGCAGGAGTGTGATAATGACTCATTGTGAAGAAAGTTGTGGTGCTCCCCAGATTCTGAGAGAGTCTGGCTCCTGTCCTTCAGATGACAGAGCACTGACCTCCTAGCTTATTCCTGAGTGTGTGATGGGACACTTTCTTCTGGTCAAAGTATAATGATCAGGTGGGGAAGGAGTAGGTTTTGGTCTCAGATTGCTGACATTGTGGTTCCAGGATGTTTCAGATTGGTGCGCTCATGTCCTCCCACTTCTGAGTGAGACTGGAGGGCCTGCATGAAGATCAGAGGTCCCCCTCCACACACACAGCTGAGGGTAAGCAGTGAGAATAAAGTTGGTCTGAATGTAAAACAACGTTTAATCATGAAACTTTACATTGAGTGCTCCTTTCTCCCTAACTAAACCGAGCTAACTCAGTGGTCTTGCATCTTCCTAATCTTCCATGGCCTCCCTTTCCTTCTAGGTATTTCCCCAGGTAGCATATCAGAAGTGAAGGCACTCTGCTGCTTTCACTGTGCTATGCCCTGTGATGCCGTTGGCAGATATTCTCTGGAGGGCCCCGGCCAGCTTCTGGGTGTCACAGATGACACCGTGTCAACCCGTTCTGCTCACTAGCCATGTGAAGTGCAGGGGTCAGAAGGGGAGATTCAGAAGAGCTGCAGACTGCCAGAGTTGCCTTAGTGGAGGGCTCCTTATATGGACTCCCATACTTCCTTCTTCCTTGGGGTGCTCTATGGCCCCTGGACCACAATATCGGCTGGAGTGAGCTCTAGAAGCCTCAACATTATCTGGCGCTACCAGTCCTGGAGGTGTGAAGCATCGTGTTGGTATTTTTAACCATTGTCCTTTGTGACTGGGACAGGTCCCTCAGCGAGTGGGTTATGCTCTTGAAGACCATCAGTCATTGTCCTCTGTGACTGGGACATAATCTTGAATAAGTGGGCCATGCTCTTGAAGACCATCAACCATGGTGCTCTGAGACTGGGATATATCCCTCAGTGAGTAGGCCATGCTGTCGATGCCCTCAACTATGGTCTTGTCTGACTGGGCCAAGCTCTGGACCGGCTCAGCAATGTTCACCTACGCCTGTGACATTTCCATGTGTGACTGGGCCTTGCTGCCCTGGGCTTCATCCATGGACATCACATGGTGAGCCAAACCTTGGATGTTGTCAGACATGGCTCAGACATCTTGTCTCAGGCTTTCCATTGTGGACGCCACCCTTGCAGTGTTGGCCAGGGTGCCATGCAATGCTGGCAGCATCATATGCGGAAAAAAGGCTTCTGGGCTCCTTCAGGTGGCCTTGTATTTGCAGGAAAATTGTTGACAAGACCTCCTGTAATGCCTGGCTCTGCTTTTGTATCACAAACTGTGATGGGATAATATTTTCCAGAGACCGAGCATCTGGCTTGGGGGCAGCTGTTCCCTGAGAGCCAACAGACCTCCGAATGCCTGCCTCATTGCAAATTCTGCCTCCACCTGATGTGCTACAGCAACTGTTGATGCTCACTGGAGAGTGCCCCAAAAGCCTGAGTACTATCTTGTCCTACTGAGGTGAGTGTCTCTGCTCTACTGGATGGTGCTGGTGAAAGCAATGCGAGGAATTCAAGGTCCATCCCAGAGTTGTGCTCCGGGCTCTCTGATATGTTGGATTGGGGCTGTGACACCAAAAGGAGCTCCTGGAAGGAAGAGAGCATAGGTATGAGAGATGATAGAAGGTGGCCCTCTTCTCCTCAATGGTGTCCAGCATATGGTCCTTGTCTGTATCAAGGAACCTTGAGACAGGTCCTCTTGTAGTCATGTTTCTGGTAGGAATGAGAGTGGGTGCTGCTCCTGCTTGTAGAGTGATTCCCGACACCAGCAAATCAGCAGTTGGTGGAGTCAGAAGATCAGCGCGATTCACGTGGGAGGAATGTTGGATCATTTGAATAGGCTGAATGGGCTGTGTTCACTGATTCCAACGCCAAAAGAAACACTTAAAACTGATTCAGGAGAAACGCACCCAATGTTTCAGATCTGTAATCCTTTGTCAGAACTAGTGACCCAGTACAGACCTGAAACATTGGGGATGATTCTCCCAAAACAATTCTGAATGCTGAATTGGTGGGAAAAATGGTTGTTTTCTCAGTGGGAGTTCAGACTTGAATCTCCCACACTGTGCAATACAGAGGTCACAACAGGGAATATTCATTATTCATGCCGGAATCTGACAGTTTAAGGCCTCTGCACACGCGCAGTGGCCCCAAGCTGTCAGCCTGCAGTTTGCTGGCCAGCCCGGGACCCTTGCAGTGCTGCCCCTCCTGACACCTCCACAGCCCAATCGTGGCCCTTACAAGCATTCCCAGGCCAACCCAATACCCCACACCCGATCACTGGCCTCCCTCCAGCGCTGACTGATCTCCGTAGAGAGTGGCAGTGGGACTTCCTCCCCAACTACATCAATCATCCCTAAACCCATTCCAGTGGGCAGTGCCAAGGTGTCTCCTGGCATTGGCATTTTGTCCCTTGGGCAGTACCAGGAGACACAGGCTGGCACTGCTAGAGTGCCCAGGCCCAGGGGACACCACCCACCCATCCCCTGATTCTCTGGGGGTCCCCGATTGTCCCCCCCTTCACTCCAGCGGGGTTTCCCCCTAGTTTCCCAAAAGTGGGGAGCCAGTCTAAACCCCGCTGGAGTAAAATTGTACTAGTTGGGTGGGAGATGCTATTGGGCCCAGAGAATTCAGTCCCAGGCCCGATAACCACATTGAAATAAGATTAAAAATAGATTAAAATGACTTACCTGGTCTTCCCACTGGTTCCCTGCACCTGCTTTCTGGGAGACGCGCGTGCAAACGTGAATCCTGTGAATTGGCGCGTGTGCGTCTCCCAACCTGACCCACCAAAAAATTAGCAGGTCGGAATGGGAGAATCACCCCCATTAACTCCATTTTTCTTTTCCACAGAGGCCGCCTGATCTGTTCAGCAATTTTCTGTTTTTATTTCAAATTTCCTGCATTTGCAAAATGTTGCTTTTGATTAGTTGCTTATTTTTCGTATTATTGGAGTTATTCTCCAAAAATTTTTGCCGTTTGCTTTTATTGAGTGGTAGAGTCCAAGAAGACTTTATTCTGAGGAATCTAAAGCGATGCACTGTGAGGGTATTCTATGGATTAAAGTACGTAGCTTCTCACAAGTGTAAGTGTAAATGTGCCACACTGCAAACCATACCAAAATCTTAAAGTGGTTGTCAGCAGAATTCATAGAACTCTCATGTTTGTTGAGTAAATGTTGTCCAATTGTAGATTAACAAACAAAAAGAACATGTACATATTTTGCATCTGTTTCAACTGAACAAAACAGGCGACGCCATGTACTGGTGCATTCCCCAGGGCAATGCCTTGACCAGAGTCAACCTTCCTGGCTTGAATTTAAATAAAGCTCGGCAGTTATCTGTCAGTCATCAGGATCTGGTACATTCTCCATGGTAATACCTCCACCAATCAGAATCCACTTGCCATCCAATTAGCCCTCTCTTCACATTTGGTATTCTTGCGAATGTCGAGTACAAGAGAAAAAAACCTTAATGAACGGAATTTTCCCATAATTTGTCAGAGCATCAGGTTCTGACTGAAAGCTGGCTGATATCTCTCCAATTGCACAGCTGAATTTACAGACCAGGGGCAGAATTTTCTGGTCCCGCTGTAGTCAATGGAGATTTAGCTGAGAACCAAATTCTCAGTCCTTGCTTGCCGTGGCAGTAGGGCATGAGTGGTCAGAAAACTCCAGCCCAAACCTTTAACCACTCTGACAGAAAAACTCTGTGAATATTGTTTAAGGTGTCCATCTGGCAGGGCTGGGCCTGTCAGAACCTGCACGGTCATCTCCACAGAGATCAGAGTGCCAACTTTAAAGGGTGCTCCGATTCGCACTTAAGTTAAAACTCCTCTCTCCACACTGACCCTGCGGCCAGTGGAAGTATCACAGGCACTCTCTTCCTCACAGACAAGATCCTCCCTTCACACATAATGGGAAACCCTCCCCCCATGGGGGTCTTCACAGGGCCCACTCCTATGAAGTTGACACTGCCAGGTTGTCACTGCTAACCTATGCCAGAAGACAGCACCAGGGCACTCCCCGTCATGTATGTACCTTTCCTCTTGGGCCTATGCATACTTTGGCATTCCTGGCAAGATCCTCTCGACTAAATCCCCTTGGTCTAAAGCTGTTGTAAACCTTGCCATTTAATTGTAATCTTTTCTTTTTCAAACTGAATTCACATTTTCGAACTGAGTGAAGAAGCCCATGTTATTGTTTTTTCCATGTCTCCAAAACTCATTCAAGAAGAATCTATTAAGATCATTGGTGGAGCAATGGGTAAATTCATTGTGATCTGGCACTAATTGTGACTCCAAGTCTATGCTGAGTTAGTCAAACAGGAAGATCACAATCAACTTGTTTGTCACGAGACAGGCAATGGGAGAAGGGCAAAAGAAAACAGACTTGACTGCCATTCTCCATATCTAAAAGATAGGAGTCCCATTCATAAGCAAATTAGAATACATACATACACCTGCACAAAGTTCTGAGTTTCAGTGAGCCGCTGAAGGAAATCAGCATTAATACAATGGTTTGGGAGAAATTGATGGGATTTAAGGTGGATAAATCTCCAAGTCCTGATAATCCTTACCTCAGAGTACTTAAGGACGGGCCCTGGAAATATTAGATCCATTGGTGGTTATTTTCCAAAATTCTTTGGATTCTAAACTGATTGTATAGATTGGAGGGTAGCTAACGTAAGCCCATTATTCAAAAGGGGAGGTGGGGGAAAACGGAACTATAGATGAGTGAGTCTACTGTCAGTACTAGGTAAGTTGCGAGTCCATTATCAAACTCAGCATTTGGAATGCAGTGGTACAATCTAACAAAGTCAGTATAGATTTATAAAAGGAAAATCATGCTTGACATATCTATTGGAATTCTTTGAGAATGTTAGGAGAGTTGACCGAAAAGAACCAGTAGGTATGGTTTATGTAGACTTTCAGAAGGCTTTTGATAAGGTCTCACAGAACAGACTATGCGCTTTGCAAGTAATGTTTTGAGATGGATAGAAAGCTGGTTGGCAAAAAGGATGTGGCGATGCCGGCGTTGCACTGGGGTAAACAGTAAATAGTCTCACAACACCAGGTTAAAATCCAGCAGGTTTATTTGGTAGTAAACGCCACTAGTTTTCGGAATGTTGTTCCTGCATCAGGTGAATTGGGAGTTCTGATCACAAACAGGGCATATAAAGACACACACAGTTTACAGAATACATTCTAATCAGTATTCCGTAAATTGTGTGTGCCTTTATATGCCCTGCTTGTGATGAGAACTCCTCACTCACCTAACAAAGGAACAGCGTTCTAAAAGCTAGCGGCGTTTACTACCAAATAAACCTGTTGGACTTTAACCTGGTATTGTGAGACTTCTTACTGGCAGAAAGGAAGCAGAATCGGCACAAAAGGGTCTTTTCCTGATTGGCAATCAGTGACTTGCGGGGTTCTGCAGGGATCTGTGCTACGACCCCAAATGTTCACATTATATATTAATGATTTGGAAAAGGGAACTGAATGTATGATCTCCAAATTTGTAGATGATACAAAATTGGATGGAAGGGTGAGATGTGAGGAGGATGCAGAGATGCCTCTGTCTGATTTGGACAGGCTGAGTGTGTGGGCATGTGCATGACAGACGCAGTATGATATGGATACATGTGAGGATATCCACTTTGGCAGCAGTAATAGGGAGACAGATTATTACTTGAATGGGTTAAATGGAGAGAGGTAGATACTCAGTGAGACCTTGGTATCCTCGTGCATCAGTCGCTGAAAGCACGCACGCAGGTACAGCAGGCAGTAAAGAAGTAATATTCCAAACTGACCAAGTTGACCTTCAGAGCGAGAGGATTTGAGTATAGGGATAGGGATGTTTTGCAGAAATGTTACAGGGCACTGATGAGGCCACACCTGGACTATTGTGTGCAGTTTTGGTGTCCTTATCTGAGGAAGGATGTTTTCGCTATAGATGGAGTACAGCGAGGGTTTACCAGGCTGATTCCTTAGATGACAGATCTGTCATATGAGGACAGACTAAGTTGCTTTAGATTATATTCACTGCAGTTTAGAAGACTGAGAGGGGATCTCATGGAAAATTACAAAATTCTAACAGGAATTTGAAGCTGCACACCCTTTCCACCTCTACCCTATTGATTTAATTAGGGGCGTGAGTGCTGCCTCTGGACATCCTGAAATCCATAATGAGTTCTTTGGTTTTCTTAGTGTTGAGGGCCAAGTTGTTTCCAGCACTCCACATCACCAAATGTTGGACCTCCTCCCTGTAGGCTGACTCATTATTATTAGTATGTGAACTTGATGATGATGGTATTGGTGTCACAGACAGGCATATAGTCATGGTGAAGAGGGAGTAGACAACGGGGCTCAGTATGCATCCTTGTGGAGCCCTGGTATCAGCGTTAGGGTGAGGGATGTGAGGTTATCTAACCTAACAGACTGGGGCCTGTTGGTTAGAAAGTTCAGGATCCAATTACAGAGCATGGTGTTGAATCCTAGGGTATGGGGTTATGGACAAGCTTGGTGGATGATGGTGTTAAATGCTGATGGTGCTGAATGCTGAACAGCATTCTAACATAGGTGTCCTTGCCTTGCAAATGGGTTTGAGCGGAATGAAGAGTAGTGGAAATAGCGAATCCCTTTGATCTGTTTGCACAATAGGCAAACTGGTGCTGGTCGAGACTGGCAGGGACATTGGCTTTTAGGTAAGTCAGACCCAATGTTCCCAATGGTAGAGGGGTCCAGAACTCGGGGCCAAAGTTTGAGCATAAGTGGTAAATCTTTTAGAACTGAGGTAAGGAGAAATTTCTTCACCTAGAGAGTGGTGAATGTGTGAAATTCACCATCATAGCAAGCTGCTGAGGCCAAAATGTTGTCTGACTTCAAGAAGAAATTAGATATAGCTCTAGGGATTAAAGGGATCAAGGACTGTGGGGGGAAAGGGGGAATCAGGATATTGAATTTGATAATCAGCCCTTATCAAAATGAGTGGCAGGTTCAAAGGGTAAATGGCCTACTTTTACTTCTAGTTTCTATAATATATCAACATTTATCCAAAGATGTGCAGCTTGGGTGGATTGGCCATGCTGAATTGTCCCTTAGTGTCAGGGGATTAGCAGGGTGAATACATGGGCTTATGGGGACAGTGCCTGGATAGGATTGTTGTCAGTTCAGGCCCAGTGGGCTGATTGGCCTCCTTCTACACTGTAGTAATCCTATGATATCATAGAAGTACATTTTTCTACACACTAGATTACTGCCTATTCACCGATTTTCTGTCGCCTTAATAAGAAGATCGAAAAGGGAATGAAACAATTTTGAAGTTTAAGACAAATCAGTTTTCATCCATTAAAAAGAGAAGTCCCAAAGATTGCACTACCTTTTTAAAGTTGATTTATTTATCACAAGTAGGCTTACACTAACAGTGCAATGAAGTTACTGTGAAAATCCGCTGAAAAATCCATTCCGATGCCTGTTCGGGTACATTTAGGGAGAATTTAGCATGGCCAATGCACCTAGCTGGCACACCTTTCAGACTGTGGGAGGAAACCAGAGCACCTGGAGGAAACCCACACAGACACGGGGAGAACGTGCAGATACCGCAGACAATGACCCAAGCCAGGAATTGAACCTGCATCCCTGGCATTGTGAGGCAGCAATGCTAACCACCGTGCCTCCATATCCAATGCACTCACAAAGTCCGGGTTCGACATGCATTTACAAAATCTAATCCCTTTTGAAACATTAGAACATTCATTCACTGCTCACAAAACAGATCAAATACCATTTGGATAACACAAGTTCTTACCTGATAATGGTACGCTGGTTGTTGATAAATTGGCTGAGCTTGATGAGCTACCATTACTGGTGAGCTTGAAATAGAGCGAGGCTGATGGAAAAGAGTAACACAGCAAATTGTTCTTTAAAAGCCAACACGCACAGAATACAAAGTATTTAAGACTTTACATGATCAGAATTCTCCAAATAATGACTGGAATTTTACTGCCTCACCTAACATAGGAATCAGAGTGGGCATGGGGTGGACCATGGGAAGGTCTGTTGACCTCAGGTGGAATTTTACAGTTTCAGGACAAGCGAGGCTGTTAAAATCTTGCCCAATGTCTTTCTCTACCAAGCAGGTCACAGAATTATTAAGTACTGATGAACAATAACGAGACCATTTGATCCATTCTATTCATCCCATGAAATCTGTATTGAAAATTTTCCTAAACAATCAGTCTGGTTCCACTGTTCCATTTCATAAAATCATAGAATCCCTACATTGCAAAAGAGACCATTCAGCCCATCAAGGCTGCACTGACAACACATGGTCCCAGGCTGTATATAATAGTCCTCTTTTTGAGAAACTGCGTATAATTCCCATAAATCTGTATTTAATTGTTTAACTGATTATTTTAATTTTATGCCCTCATAATTATCTCATAGATCAGCGTTCTGAAATTATCAATAATTATCTCAGCATTAGAAGTAGATAGAAGTTTACAAAATGTTGAGAGGAATAGATAGGGTGGACATTAGAACATAGAACATAGAACATTACAGCGCGGAACAGGCCCTTCGGCCCACAATGTTGCGCCGACCAGTCTTATTTTTAAAAAAAACATTGACCCACTAATCTAAACCAATCCCTTTTCGCCCATAAACCTATCCACCAATCTCTTAAACGCCCCCAAACTAGGCGCATTTACAACTGCAGCAGGCAGGGCATTCCAGTCCCTCACCACCCTCTGGGTAAAGAACCTGCCCCTGACATCCGTCCTATAACTACCCCCCCTTAATTTAAAGCCATGCCCCCTCGTGCTAGATTTCTCCATCCGAGGAAACAGGCTATCACCATCCACCCTATCTAAACCTAAAATCAGACCTCTCAGGGACAAAGGAGGGGAATTATGCTTAGAGCCCAAGGAAGTAGGGGAGATCCTAAATGAATACTTTGCATCAGTGTTCAGAAAAGAGAGGGACGTGTTGATTGGAAGTGTCTCAGAGGGAGGTGCTGACCAGTTAGAGAGAATCTCCATTACAAGGGAGGAAGTGTCAGGTTTTTTAGAGAACAGTAAAACTGACAAATCCCCAGGGCCTGATGGCATCGATCCCAGACTGCTCAGGGAGACAAGAGGTGAAATTACGGGGCCTTTGACAGAGATCTTTGTCTCTTCATTGGACACAGGTGAGGTCCCTGAGGATTGGAGGATAGCGAATGTGGTACTGTTATTTAAGAAGGGAAGCAAGGATAACCCGGGTAATTATAGGCCAGTGAGCTTGACGTCCATGGTAGGGAAATTGTTGGGACAGCATTCTTAGAGATAGGATGTATGCGCATTTAGAACGGAATAATCTCATTAGTGATAGACAGCATGGTTTTGTAAGAGGGAGGTCATGCTTCACAAATTTGGTGGAGTTTTTTGAGGAGGTGACAAAAACGGTTGACGAGGGTAGAGCCATGGATGTCATCTATATGGATTTTAGTAAAGCGTTTGACAAAGTCCCTCATGGCAGGTTGGTGCAGAAGGTTAAATCTCATGGGATAAAAGGAGAGGTGGCTAGGTGGGTAGAGAACTGGCTTGGCCACAGAAGACAGAGGGTAGTAGTGGAAGGGTCTTTGTCCGGCTGGAGGTCTGTGACCAGTGGTGTTCCGCAGGGCTCTGTACTGGGACCTCTGCTATTTGTGATATATATATAAATGATTTAGAAGAAAGTGTAACCGGTGTGATCAGTAAGTCTGCAGATGACACAAAGATGGCTGGACTTGCGGATAGCGATGAACATTGTCAGAGAATACAGCAAGATATAGGTAGGCTGGAAAATTGGGCAGAGAAATGGCAGATGGAATTTAATCCAGATAAATATGAAGTGATGAATTTTGGTAGGACTAATGTAGGGGGGAGCTATACAATAAATGGCAGAACCATCAAAAGGATGCACAGAGGGATCTGGGTGTGCAAGTCCACAGATCCTTGAAGGTAGCAGCACAGGTGGAGAAGGTGGTGAAGAAGGCATATGGCATGCTTGCCTTTATAGGATGGGGTACAGAGTATAAAAATTGGCATCTGATGTTACAGCTGTATAGAATGTTGGTTAGGCCACATTTGGAATACTGCGTCCAGTTCTGGTCGCCGCACTACCAGAAGGACGTGGAGGCTTTGGAGAGAGTGCACAGAAGGTTTACTAGGACGTTGCCTGGTATGTTGGGTCTTAGCTATGAGGAGAGATTGGGTAAACTGGGGTTGTTCTCCCTGGGAAGACGGAGAATGAGGGGAGACCCAATAGAGGTGCATAAAATTATGAGGGGTATGGATAGGGTGAACAGTGAGAAGCTTTTTCCCAGGTTGGAGGTGACAAACACAAGGGGGCACAGGTTCAAGGTGGCAGGGGGCAGGCAGGTTTAACTCAGCTATCAGACGGCCGTATTTTACAAAGAGGGTGGTGGGGGCCTGGAATGCACTGCCAAGCAGGGTGGCGGAGGTGGACATGCTGGGATCATTTAAGACTTATCTGGATAGTCACATGAGCAGACTGGGAATGGAGGGATACAGAAGAATGGTCTAGTTGGCCCAATGAGCAATGCAGGCTTGGAGGGCCGAAGGGCCTGTTTCCTGTGCAGTATTGTAGTGTTCTTTGAAACCTCAAGTTTGCTATTCAATACAATCACGACTAATCTTCCACCTCAGTTACAACTTTCTACACTCCCTTTATATTGTGTGATTCCCTTAGTATTCAAAAGCATTTCAGTCTTGGAATTGAATATACTCGGCAACTAAATATCCACTGCTTTCTATGGGACAGAATTCCAAAGATTCACAACCTTTTGAATGATTTCTTTTCATTTAATTCTAAACGTCCAAACTCATTGCCTGAGACCATGACCCCAAATGTTCTGGATTCTCCAGCCAGGAGAAACATCTTCTCAACATAAAGCCTTTCATGAGCTTTAGAATTTAGTGTTTCAGTGAGATCATTTTTCATTCTTTTATATGCAAGGGCTAGGCCTCATTTACTTAATTTCTCCTCACAGGAGATATCTATAACCCAGGAACCTTTGTTGCATTTCCTCTGGTCCAAGGTATCTCCTTTCTTTATGAACAAAATCCATGCTCTCCAAGTGCACTCTCATGAAGGTCTTACATATCATGCAGTAGCACATACTCATATTTTAATCCCTTTATAATGAAGGCCAACACAGTATTTGATTTACTAATTGCTTGCTGTAGTTGCACAATAACTTCCTGTGAATGACACACGATTCCTGTGTTCCTGTAAATTTGCCAATCTCTCACCATTTAAAAAAGTTCTACTTGATTATTTTCTCTACCAGAGTTCATCTTTCCTACTGAAGTGGACAATGTTACACTTCTCCACGTTATATTTCATCTAGCATGTTCTTGCCCACTGTCTAAATCCTCCTGCACCCTCTTTGCACATCCCCATAGTTTATTTTCCCTACAGTTTTATGTTGGAAAAGATTGGACTCAACATCTAAGTCACTGATTGTAGGGGGGGCGGAATTCACCAACATGATTGTCACTAGTAGGAATCCTGATGGACAACTGAATATGGCATTGAGGCTAATTGGGCAGTTATCAAAGTATTTCCCATTCACCCAGCTTTTCCCACCGGCCCCGACTGAGTACCCGCACAGAGTAGGTGGCAAACCAATGATTATGCAAAAGCCCTCGTTGCAATATCATTAGTGGGTTGGACAGATGATTCAGCAGCCTTCCACAATGAGCCTGCCTCCCCAGCTAAAAGTCACACAGGCGTGATTTGGTGACGCTCCTAAACAGTGGGCCCAAGCGCCTTGGACTCTGAGGGACAGCAAGCAGGTCAGTGTCCTGTTCTAAACTTACCTGTGGGGTGCATGAGTGGAGGAATAGCAAGTGTGGATTGAGCCAGACGGAAAGGGGTGACCACAGGGTGGGTGTTGTTGCGGGGGGGGTGCGCGCGCGCAGCATCCCCTGCCCCAAATACAGGGGTACCTTAGTTGACTGGCTTCATTATATGTTTAAATATTAGCAACTAACTCACACAATGCCAATTTCAGGCACCTAACTATTAAAAGTATTCATTCCACTCTGTATTCTGTAACAGCTTGAGATCTTTACTCTTTGCTAATCAATGCACCATCTGCATCCTTATATATGTCTATCAGCAATCCACTCAAAATCTGGCCAAGCCCTGAATTCATTAAATGACTGCCAACTGCCACCAGCCCTCTCAAAACTTCTCTCACTCACAAGACATTTTACAAGGGCTTTCTGCCTTTTAAGCCTGAATGAGCACAATCTGTTGGCACAGTTCATGGAATTCCTTCATTGACAATCCCACAGCAGATGAGGGAGGGGAATCACGGTGTTTGATACACACAACGATCAGAAGCCCCAGTAGCAAGTGAAAGATGTGCTGGCATACAGCTGTGTAACATCAAAAGCTGCATTGCTGAGACATTCACTGGCCTCAGGATGACCAGGCACTCACACTGTCTACCTCTGATATAAGGGTACTCTATGCAGAGTGCACACTCGCAAGGCCACTGGCCCAGAAGGCATTCCTGGACGGGTACTCAGGGGTCTGTGCTGATCAGTTGACTAAGGTCTTTACTGACATCTTCAACCTATCACTGGCCTGGATGGTGGTTCCCGTATGTTTCAAGCGCACAACCATTATTCCTGTGCTGGAGCAACTGAATGCGATGAGCCTGAATGACCGTCCCATTGCACTCGCCCCCATCATAATGAAGAACTTCGAGAGATTGGTTCTAACTCACCTAAAAGCCAATGTCCCTGCCAATCTCGACCAGCACCAGTTTGCCTATTGTGCAAACAGATCAACGGGATTCGCTATTTCCACTACTCTTCATTCCACTCAAACCCATTTGCAAGGCAAGGACACCTATGTTAGAATGCTGTTCAGCATTCAGCACCATCAGCATTTAACACCATCATCCACCAAGCTTGTCCATAACCCCACACCCTAGGAGTCAACACCAGGCTTTGTAATTGGATCCTGGACTTTCTAACCAACAGGTCTGTTAGGTTGCATAACCTCACATCCCTCACCCTAACTCTGAGTACCAGGGCTCCACAAGGATGCATACTGAGCCCCGTTGTCTACTCCCTCTTCACCACGACTATATGCCTGTCTGTGACACCAACACCATTGTCATTAAGTTCATGGACAACGCTACAGTGGTAGGCCTGATCACTAATGAGTCAGCCTACAGGGAGGAAGTCCAACATTTGGTGATGTGAAGTGCTGGAAACAACTTGGCCCTCAACACTAAGAAGACCAAAGAACTCATTATGGGTTTCAGGAAGTCCAGAGGCAGCACTCACGCCCCTAAGTACATCAATGGGGTAGAGGTGGAAAGGGTCTGCAGCTTCAAATTCCTGGACATCTACATCATGGAGGGCCTCTCATTGATCCTCAACTCCTCCTCCTAGTGAAGAAGGCTCAGCAGCATCTATAGTTCCTGAAGAGACTAAAGAGAGCCAACCTGTCCTCCAGCTTCTCTCAAACTTTTACCGGTGCACAATAGAAAGCATTTTGTTGAACTGCATTACTCTGTGGTACGGCAATTCTCCGTTTCTGACTAGAAAGCTTTGCAGTGGGTAGTCAAAACTGTCCAATACATTATTGGCACCCAGCTAACCAGCCAACCAGGATATTTATCACAAACACTGTCTGCAGAGATCTCTTAGCATCACCAGAGATCCCACTCATCCCAGCCAGACTGTTTGCACTTCTGCCATCTGGGAGGTACTACAGATACATTCAAGCCTGTATGACCAGGCTCAGTAACAGCTTCTTCCCCAGAGCTGTTACCCAGCTGAACTCCATCCTTTAATACACTTCCAGGCGATGGACATTATGCAATATGCGTGTGTACACTTAATGACTATTGGCACTATTTTATAATGACTGGTGCAAGCTCACTTTTCGTTGTATTTGTGCATTGTACAATGACAATAAAGTTGAATTGAATTCAATTCATTGATGGTTCCATGAAGGCTGCTGCTCTCTGCGACTGCCCTGCAGCCGCTCCCTCTGGTTTCATCCTTACCACATTAACACTCTCAGAAGCTTGCTGGAGATCTCAAGTGCATTTTGACAAGACTCTCACTTTAACCTACAGTTATATTTTTATAAATATATGAAAAGGAAGAGGCTGGCTAGGGTGAACGTTGGACCCTTAGAGGATGAGAGGGGGGACTTAGTGGTAGGGGATGGGGAAATGGCTGAGGCCTTGAATAACGTTTTTGTTTCGGTCTTCACGGAGGAGGACGTGAATAATTTGCCGGGTGTTAGCGATGGAAAGATGGTAGGACAGGAGGGTCTCAATGACATTATTGTTACTAGAGAGGCGGTGCTCGACAGACTGGAGGGACTGATTGTGGACAAGTCCCCAGGACCAGATGGAATGCATCCAAGGGTTCTGAAAGAAATGGCGGAGGTGATAGTGGATGCCTTGGTGGTTATTTTCCAAACATCGCTGGATTCCGGGGAAGTGCCGGAAGATTGGAAAACGGCTAATGTTACGCCGTTGTTTAAGAAGGGTGGCAGGCAAAAGGCAGGGAATTATAGGCCGGTTAGTTTAACGTCTGTTGTAGGTAAAATGTTAGAATCTGTCATCAAGGAGGAAATAGCGAGGCATCCTGAGGGGAATTGCTTGATAGAGCAGACGCAGCATGGTTTCATTAAAGGGAAGTCGTGTCTGACAAATTTATTGGAGTTCTATGAGGATGTGTCTAGGGCGGTGGATAGAGGAGAGCCGGTGGATGTGGTCTTTCTTGATTTTCAGAAGGCATTTGACAAGGTACCTCACAAGAGGTTATTGCAGAAGGTAAGGGGGCATGGAGTTGGGGGTAGGGTGTTAGCGTGGATAGAGGATTGGCTGTCAAATAGGAGGCAGAGAGTGGGGGTCAATGGGTGCTATTCGGATTGGCGGTTGGTGACTAGTGGAGTGCCCCAGGGGTCGGTGCTGGGGCCTCAGCTATTTACCATTTATACAGATGATCTGGAGGAGGGAACCGAGTGTATGGTGTCGAAATTTGTTGATGACACCAAGATTGGTGGAACGGCAAATTGCGCAGAGGGTGTGGAAAGTCTGCAGAAGGATCTAGATAGGCTGGGCGAATGGGCCAGGAACTGGCAAATGGAATTTAATGTTGGCAAGTGCGAGGTGGTCCACTTTGGTAGGAATAATGGTAGGAAGGACTATTACTTATGTGGCAAAAAACTGCAGCAGGCGACGGTGCAGAGGGACCTCGGGGTCCTTGTGCATGAGTCGCAAAAACCCAGCCTGCAGGTGCAGCAGGTGGTCAGGAAGGCTAATGGGATGCCTTCATAGCGAGGGGGATTGAATATAAAAGTAGGGAGGTCTTGCTGCAGCTGTATAGGGCACTGGTGAGGCCGCAGCTGGAGTACTGTGCGCAGTTTTGGTCGCCGCATTTACGCAAGGATATTTTGGCCTTGGAGGGAGTGCAGAGGAGGTTTACTAGGCTGATTTCGGAGTTGAGGGGGTTGAGCTATGAGGAGAGGCTGAATAAACTAGGCTTGTACTCGTTAGAGTTTAGAAGAGTGAGGGGAGATCTCATTGAGACATATAAGATGATGAATGGGATGGATAGGATAGAGGTGGAGAGAGTCTTCCCGCTCAGAAAGGACAGTAGGACTAGGGGGCACAGCCTCAAGATAAAGGGGTGGTGGTTTAGAACGGAGTTGAGGAGGAACTTCTTCACTCAAAGGGTGGTGAATCTCTGGAATTCTCTGCCCGTTGAAGTGGTGGAGGCTGCCTCACTAAATATTTTTAAGGCGCGGGTTGATGGGTTTTTGATAAGTGAGGGGATTAAGGGTTATGGGGAGAGGGCGGGAAAGTGGAACTGAGCCACGACAGATCGGCCATGATCTTACTGAATGGCGGGGCAGGCTCGAAGGGCTAGATGGCCTACTCCTGCTCCTATTTCTTATGTTATGTTCTTATTATATCACTCACTACAGCCAAGGTTCCATCAAAGACACACATTCCTCACTGACCAACGTCCTTAGTCTGTAGCACCACTTCAGCTTCTTCAGGAGATGCTTGGCTGCACAGAATTAACATCCAGCCGATGAGTTTCACATTTAAAGCGGGTAAGTTGTTAGGAGGTATTCTGAGAAACAGGATCTACAGGCATTGGGGAGACATGGACTGATTATGGACAGTCAGCATGGCTTTGTGAGTGGAAAATCATGTTTCACAAATTTGACTGAGTTTTTTGAAGTGGTAACAAACGTGGTTGATGAAGGCAGTGCAGTTGATGTTGTCTACATGGACTTTAGCGAGCCTTTGACAAGGAACCGCATGGTAGGTTGTTGCATAAGCCAAAATCTCACGGGATCCAGGGTGAGGTATTTAAATGGACACAAAATTGGCTGGATGACAGAAACCAGAGGGTGGTTGTCAAGAGTTGTTTTTCAAACCAGAGGCCTGTGACAAGCAGTTTGTCTCAGGGATCGCTGCTGGATCCAGTTATTTGTCATTTCTCTTAATAATTTGGATAAGAATTTAGGAGGCACGGTTAGTAAGTTTGCAGTTGACATCAACATTGGTGGCATACTGGATAGTGAAGAAGGTTATCGAGGATCGCAATTGGGCCATTGGGCTGACAAATGGCAGATGGAGTTAAATTTAGATAAATGCGAGGTGATGCACTCTGGTAGATCGAACCAGGGCAGGGCTTACTCAGTTAATGGTAGGGCACTGGGGAGAGTTACAGAACAAAGAGATCTATGGATACAGGTTCATAGCTCCTTGAAAGTGGAGTCGCAGTTGGACAGAGTGGTGAAGAAGGTATTCAGCATGTTTGGTTTCAATAGTCAGAACATTGAATACAGGAGTTGGAACATCTTGTTGAAGTTGTACAAGACATTGGTACGGCCACACTTGGCATACTGTGTACAGTTCTGGTTACCCTATTATAGAAAAGATAATATTAAACTAGAAAGAATGCAGAAGAGATTTACTAAGATGCTACTTGGACTTGATAGTTTGAGTTATAAGGAGAGGCTGGATAGACTGTGACTTTTTTCTCTGGAGCATTGAAGGCTGAGGGATTGTCTAATGGAGGTCTATAAAATACTGAGGGACACAGATCAGCTAGACAGTCAATATCTTTTCCCAGAGGTAGGGGAGTCTAAAACTAGAGGGCATAGGTTTAAGGTGTGAGGGGAAAGATACAGAAGTGTCCAGGGGGACAAATTCTTTCACACAGAGGGTGGTGAATGTCAGGAATAACCTACCAAAAGTAAGAGTAGAGACAGTACAATTTTGACTTTTAAAAAGCATTTGGATAAGATGGGTATAAAGGAATATGGGCCAAAAGCAGGCAGTTGAGACTTGCTTAGATGTTAAAAAACAGGGGCAGCATGGATAAGTTGGATCAAAGGGCCTATTTCCATGCTGTAAAATTTTATGATTCTTTAACATTCGAAACACACAAAAAGCTGTCACATGGCAGACAAGGAGCCACAAGGGACTGTCACTGAGGAAGCCCCCTCACAGACCTGGGAAACGCAAGAAGGGGCACAGTGCATTTTGCTAAAACTCACTGTAGCACCGACAGATTCCTTAAGTGTGAGGGAGAGATTGTGAGGACTGCAGTGTTGCACATCAAGGGGCACTAGGCAACTCCCTGAAGGTTCCAGGGTGTAGTGTCAATTGCAGTTCCTGGCAGGGACTGAGGATTTGGGGGAAGAATGACCCAGCAACTGACAGTTATGTGGTAGGTCCGTAGCTGCTTTGGAACCTACCAATCTGCCAGGAAGAAGGTGGCCTGATGCTCACTCAGGAGGTTCCACCGGCCTCTTTCTTCTCCTGTGAGACCAAGATCTGCCCCCTCTCATCCATGCTATCCAACCAACCTATCAACTGTTCTCATCATCGATAAATCAGCTATCCCCCTTGGGGTAAACCTTACCAGCTTTAGGGGAAGAGGCAGCACAGGCAGGGCTTTGCAGCTCAATGCCATGGGGCCTCCAAGTGGCCTTTAGAATCACCACATCATGATGCGCTTTATAACTGATGAGGTGAAGGGCGAAATGATATGGCAGGAGACAATGTTGCAAGATGACGGGACATGGGGTCAGTTCCGTGACCATGCAAGCTATCTGGTGTGGACAGTAATTGCTGTAAAGCAGTGCTGGGTAGTAGGAATGCTGAAGGTTGGTCAGCCTTCAACTACTGGATCATAATGGGATTAGGGAGGAGATTAATGAGTGAAAGAATGGATTACACTGTTCACTGTCTCTCTCTTATGTTTCCACATTGTCATAGATTAAAAATGAATATTGGTTTGGAGTCAGGCCAGTCACTTCATTGCTGCTGATTGGTGCCAAAGCGTGCAGGAGGTGACAAGTGCAACAGGGCCAGACCAGATTTGATCCAGCACCATAGGAACTGACCCAGGAACATCAGAATGCTGCCAGAGAGGCTCAACTGCCAGCTGCCTATCAGGTCAAGGTCTGGGTAAGAAGTAGCAATACTGTAGGCCACATGTCTACAGGAGATGCTGGTCATTTTACAAACTGTTGGACTATCATGTGAAACCAACAACTTTGTCTTTACTGGGAAACAGTACAGCACCCGTGCCAGGTACTTGCATATTTGGCATTGAGAAAAGGAGGAAATGCATTCCCAGGGGCTATGAAAGACACAGTTGCCCAGGTGGTGGGCCTGCTTCAGCAGGGCAGGAAGATGATTATGCCCGGCTGTGAGGAAACCTGTGGTGTTCCTCATGATTACAAATTATCTGACTCCTGTCTTTCTTACAACAAAGCACTGACTTCCTTGCTCCATTCTGAGTGTGCGATGGGGGCACTTTTGGGGGGTTTATGTTGGGGAGAGAGATTCTGGCTCATAGAATGATGATGCTATCAACCCAGAATTTCTAACTCTGGCTTTCATGGCTCTCAACTTGCAGGAAGATCAGAGGTCTGAGCTGAAGACATAAGCATCCCTAGCCCATGCCCCAGCCACTAGACTCATAAAGACTGGAAACTTCCTGAGTCTCTCTGGTGCAAGGTCCTGGAATGGGCTTCAGTCCTTCTCCTCACTTGGGATGCTCTGTGGTCTCTAGATTTCTCCATGTGATGGAGGGGCTGCTGGAATGAGCTCCAGATGCCTCAAGGTTACCTGACACTCCAGTCCTACAGTGGGATTTTTCGGCTGCGCTCATCCCAAACTGAAAAATCCCACCCAAGGTCAGCAGACCTTTGCATGCGCACCCCCCCACCCCCGCTATGATTCCTGTGATGGGTGGGACAGGAAAATTCTCCCCCTAGAATCCCACCATTGTCAGAGCCATGTTCATAATTGGAAGAAGAGTTTAGCAGGAAAGATGGTGAAACAGCAATGGCAGGAGTTTCTGGGAGTAATTCAGGAGACACAACAGAATTTCATCCCAGGAAAGAAGTAGATAGAGAAAATGGAAAAGCATACGATGTGGCAAAAATTAGTGGGAAGCCAGGGAATTGGGAAGCCTTTAAACCCAACAAGGACAACTAAAAAAGCAATAAGAGGGGAGAAGATGAAGCATGAGGATAAGGTAGCCAGTAGATATATAAAGGGTAAAAGAGAGGCAAGAATGGGCGTTGGACTGCTGGAAGATGATGCTGGAGAAGCAGTAACGTGGGGGAACTGAATGGGTATTTTGTGTCAGTCTTCACAGTGGAAGACACCAGTAACATACCAAAAATTCAAGAAAGTCAAGGGTGTGTGTGATGGCCACTACTAAAGAGAAGGTGCTTGGGAAGCTGAAAGATTTGAAGGTGGATAAATCACCTGCACCCCAGAGTTTTAAGAAGATAGCTGAAGAGATTATGGAGGCATTAGTAGTGATCTTTCAGGAATCACTGCAGTCAGGGAGGGTCGCAGAGGACTAGAAAATTGCCAATGTAACACCCCTATGGGTGGCACGGTAGCACAGTGGTTAGCACTGCTGGGTCTCGGGTTCGATTCCTGGCTTGGGTCACTGTCTGTGTGGAGTTTGCATGTTCACCCCATGTCTGTGTGAGTTTCCTCCGAGTGCTCTGGTTTCCTCCCACATTCTGAAAGACGTGCTGGTTACTCTGCTGGTGGGCTGATTTGAAATTCCCTTAGTCGCCACAATCCAGTGTCTGGACTGTGGCGACTAGGGGAATTTCACAGTAACTTCATTGCAATGCTAATGTAAACCTTACTTGTGACTAATAAATGAACTTCTTCACTGTTTAAGAAGGAAGGGAGGCAAAATACAGGAAATTAATACATTGCCCCTTTAAAGTCTGACTTCGGTTGTTGGTAAGATTTTAGAGTCCATTATCAAGGATGAGATTTTGGAGTACTTGGAAGTGCATGGTAAAATAGGACAAAGTCAGCATGGTTTTGTCAAGAAGAGGTCATGCCTGACAAATCTGATGGCATTCTTTGGCGAGGTAACGAGCACGTTAGACAAAGAACAGCCAGTGAAAGTTATCTACTTGGATTTCCAAAAGGCCTTTGACAAGGTGTTGCACAGGAGGCTGCTGAATATAAGAGCCCATTATGTTAGTGGCAAAGTACTAGCATGGATAAAGACTGGCTGACTGGCAGAAGGCAGAGAATAGGAATAAAGGGAACCTTTTCAGGATGGCAGTCATTACTAGTGGACCTCTGCATGGGTCAGTGACGGGACCACAACTTTTCACATTATACATTAATGATCTAGATGAAGGAACTGAGGGCATTGTGGCTGAGTTTGCAGATGATACAAAGATAGGTGGGGGGACAGATAGGATTGAGGAGGCGGTGAGGCTGCAGAAGGGCTTGGATAGGTTAGGAGAGTGGGCAAAAAAGTGGCAGATGGGAAAGTGTGAGGTTATGGACTTTGGTAGGAAGAATAGAGGCGTAGACTATTTTCTAAATGGAAAAAAAGTTCAGAAATTGTAAGTGCAAAGAGACTTGGGAGTCCTGGTTCAGGATTCTCTTAAGGTTAACTTGCAGGTTGAGTTGGTAGTTATGAAGGCAAGAGTAGATAAATATACTGAAGCACAAAAAGGACTGGGAAAAAAAAAACCATGTTACTTTAGCTGTTCCTGCCACCTAGTTTCTCCTAGTATTGGCTTAGTTAAAAAGCAGTGGCAATCATTTCTTATACCAATTTGATTTAGAAGAAACAGGATTTTGAAATTTGAACAAGAAACGTCTCTTTAAAGGAATCAGATAGGAAGGGAGGGCAGGGAGCTGGAGAAGAAAAATAGGAGAGAATGGACAGAGTTTTAAGGGTGAAATGAAACTGGAGGCCAGGGGGCAAGGGACATGCAGTGATTAAATAGGTTGTTCAAGGAAAAGTACACAGGCAGTAATGGGACAAAGGAAAGGAAGAAAAGTGTTACGTACCTGGAGAATTACTGTGTGTGGCATTACCCCTTTAAGAGGGCAGTCTCGTGATCACCCCATGACATCATTGGGATCTCCACAGGCTGCCAGTGGTTGGGGAATTGAAGCCTGTACAGTGCACAGCCAAAAATAAACCTGCTTGCTATTTCTATTAAAACTTCTGTGGGCCTCCAGAATTGAACTGAACCCTGGATCCCCTAGCCAAGACAATACAAAAATTAAGCTGGTGACAAGGATGGGATAAGAAAAATCAGAAATAAAGAAGAAAAATAGATTTTTTTCTCTTAAAAAAGGCAAAAAACCCAGGGAGGATTCACAACAGGGACCAACTCTGCAGCATCAAGGGTGCCAGTCAGCAACAAGGATGAGTAATGAACAATTGCAACTTCCTACCAATGAAAAAAACTGAGCAGACAACAGTTGACGGTGTCCCATGCCTGGGTGGGGGGAAGCCAAAGCTACGGAGCTTACACACAACTAGTGACAACAAGAGTCCAGCCACTAATTACCATAGGGTGTCTAAATCCTTGAATTTCGGTCAATTCTTCCAATTATTTAGTTCGCAAAAAAAAGGAAACCACTGACAGGGCTGCTGTCCTGATCTCGCGAGGAAAATTACAAGTCTCTATGGGGGCATAAGCTCTTTTGATAAGGAAATTCATTGTTGGAGCTCCTAAACAGAGATGTTCCAGAATTATGTACAGGCAAGTAACATCCCAGTGGAATTCATGATACCAACATTTCTCAGCATAATTGAAAGAACATAAGAACATAAGAAATAGGAGCAGGAGTAGGCCATCCAGCCCCTCGAGCCTGCCCCGCCATTCAATAAGATCATGGCTGATCTGTCGTGGCTCAGTTCCACTTTCCCGCCCTCTCCCCATAACCCTTAATCCCCTCTCCTATCAAAAACCCATCAACCCGCGTCTTAAAAATATTTAGCGAGGCAGCCTCCACCACTTCAACGGGCAGAGAATTCCAGAGATTCACCACCCTTTGAGTGAAGAAGTTCCTCCTCAACTCCGTTCTAAACCGCCCCCCTTTTATCTTGAGGCTGTGCCCCCTAGTCCTATTGTCTTTTTTGAGCGGGAAGAGTCTTTCCACATCTATCCTATCCATCCCATTCATCATCTTATACGTTTCAATGAGATCTCCTCTCATTCTTCTAAACTCTAACGAGTACAAGCCCAGTTTATTCAGCCTCTCCTCATAGCTCAACCCTTTCAACTCCGGTATCAGCCTAGTAAAGCCTTTAACTTGGCCTGAAATGCCCATTACCAAAACCATTGAACAAGTGTTGACGGCCCATGAGGAATATTATTCATCAAAGCCACTGCTTAGTGTGGAATGGTTCTGGTTTCATCAAAGAATCAATTCGGGGGTGAGAATATTTCATAGTTCGTAGCAGTCTTAAAGCACCTCACTGAATATTGTGAGTTTGGCGAATCACTGGATTCATCTGTGCAATCGTTCAGATTCAGGTTAAAAAAATGAGACAATCCAGTGGTGTTTGCTCTTTAGGCACATCTTAAGCTTAAAAACAGATCTGGAGCTTGCCGCTAGAGAGGCTTCACAGTTGGGAACTGGAGGGGCCACAGGATGGGCACCGCCCAGAGGAAGCCTACTCAACTGCAGGTGTGCCACCGGTGTACCAAAACAGGCCATTCACTGACTGTTGGGAGCAAGAACAGCCAGTGAGCAATTGTGATAAGGTTGGCCACATTGAAAGACCTTGTTGGAAGGCATCATGATTTTCCTGAACACAGCTGCCAGAAAAAGAATCCAGGGACATGTTAGAAGACTAAGACAAGTTTAGCAAACACAGTATATAACATAGCTGACAAAGATGACAGCAATCAGGAAGAGGCATTCCAGGAGTCTGATGAGGAGCTAAGACTAAACATGTTATTGGTCCCAGTGGAAATCACACCAATTTTGGGTCGCCCTACACTGAATGGACAACCAATCAAATGGAAGTTGATACAGGCACCGCCGTATGTTTAATCCTCAATATCAACAGACATTAAAGCATCTTCCCTTAAGGCCAGTGAATGCGATCTTAGGAATATAGACAGAAGAAATTTTGCCTTTGAAAGGCTACGTTATCATCAAGGTGGAGCTCAGTGGGTAAACGGAGGAGTTGCCTCTCCACATGGACCAAGGAAACTTCCCGGCTCACTTTGAACGATCTTAGTTGGAGAAGATCAAGCTGGACTGGATGGTGGTAAACCAATTGGTGGACGCCAAGATGGACTCACAACACATCCTTAATAGATATGAGTGTACTCAAAGATACACTTGGCTCAATGGAAAAAGTACAAGTGAAATTCAAAATCAAACCAAATTGCCAACGAAATCGCAACTTGTCTGAAGACTGAATTGGAGTTAGAGCAACCTGTTGACACCAGTGTTTTGGAACCTGTTATCATGAGCAACTAGGCCTCACAAATATTACCTGTCATGAAACTGGATGGTACATTCTGCATTTCTGGGGATTTTAAGATGACCATCAACCTGATATTATATACAGATCAGCACCCACTTCCACTAATTGAGGGCTGGTTCGCAAAACTATTAGGTGGGCAAGAGTTTAACAAAATCGATCTTTTGCAGGCTTAAATGCAAATGAAGGTCTCAAGCCTTGCTTGCCACTACTACCCACCAAGGCGTGTTCTGTCACAAACAATTACCCTTTGGAACTGCTTTGGTCACAACATTATTATAGCTGTCAATAGATGAAATCCTGAGTATGTTACCCATAGTATAATGTTATCTTGACAATATTTTAATTACATGTACAATGTCCAGGAACATTTGACGAACTTAGCATCAATGTTGCAATATCTTCTAAGTACATGGCCAAGACGTCAAAAAAGAGAAAAGTGAACTTTGATACAATACTTGGGCCACATTATTGATAACAAAGAGCTATATAAGGGACCAAAGAAAATGGAGGTCACCATGAAAACTCCATCTCCAAAGAATGTGACACTATTAAGAACATTTCTTGGTCTAGTCAACTATTATGAGAAACCTGTCTCTGATTTAGCTACCTTGTTGAAACCACTACACTATCTATTGTGCATTAAACAGTCTTGGCATTGGACATCCAAATGCAATGAAGGCAATGAAGGATGCTTTGCAGACATCCAAAGTCTTAGTTCATTTTAATCCAAAACTGCCATTGCAACTCACTTGTGACACTCTGCCTATGGACTTGGAGCAGTCATCTCACACATTTTCGGGCAGGATACAGCAATAGCTTTTGCTTCCGTCACACTGAGGAGTGCCAAATCTAACTATGCTCAATTGGAGAAAGAAGCATTGGGTATTATTTTTGGAGTCTGGAAGTTCCATCAGTGCAAATATGGTTGATATTTCATCCTAATAACAGATCACCGACCACTGATGACTATATTCAGGCCACATAACGTTACATTTTCACTTGCTGCTATTAGATTGCAACAATGGTCCTTCATCTTATCAGCCTACCTGTGTGAAGTAAAATATCGACAGTCAGCGAGCCATGCTAACACGGCCCATTATCCTAATTGTTTTGCCTGTTGGCCACGTACTACTGTGCAGTGTTCCCAACATTTTCTACTTTTCTCAAATACATAATGCACTAGTGACAGCATCATAAGTCTAATGATATACCAGGAATGATCCCATGATAGGAAAAGTACAAGATATGCTGTTAAAAGGGAAGACAACAGGAACACATCCTGATCTAAAACCATACATGTCATGGAAGCTACAATTGACAGTCTAAGGCTGGTTGAGAAGAACCAAAGTGAACCTATCCTAATTTACAACACAAATTGCTGGAGCAACTCACGAATGTCCAGATGAAGGAACTTGCTTGCAGTTACCTTTGGGGGCCAGGTTTGGACACCCAAATAGAATTAAGTGTGGGAAAATGCTAGTCATGTGTTTGGATGAGGAATGCATCACCACTGTCACCCTACAATTGTGGGAGTGGCCTAAAATACCATTTCAACACCTGCATGTTGATGGTCAGTCCAGCAGATGGGTATATGCTCTTTAGACAATGCACACACTAAGTTGCCAGAAGTGATCATAATGAAATGCACCAATACAGACAAATCAACAAGAAACTGGAGAGGATCTTCACAAGGTTTGGCAAACCTGAATAAATTGCTAGTGACAATGGGACACAGTGTATATCACAAGACTTTGAAGATAGCCTCAAAAGAAGTGGTATCCAACATATCAAATCAGCACCCTTTCACCCAGCTACTAATGTGTTAACTGAACAATTTGTGCAATCTCTGAAACATGGACTGAAAATTTCTCAAGATCAAGACTCATTAATCAGACATCTTAATGACTTTTTGGCATCCTACAGGTTGCTACTCATGAAGAGGAAGTTGAGAACAATATTTAATCTTTTAATACCACAAGAGACACTGGCGATAGTAGGGCATAACCGAGTAACCAGGAGACTAGTGAGCGCTAAATGCTTATTTCATCAAGGGGAGTGAGTGTTGGCACGCAGTCATATTACCTGGGCAACCTACAATTGTCTTGGCTTAGACTGACCCTGTATCATACATGATCCAAAGTAACAGATTTGGAGACCCCATGGTGGCCAGTTGTTGGTTTCCCACAGTGGCTTATTACAGCCACCTCAAGATGAACCAACCCCTCTAGTTGCTGAGGTTCCTGCTATTACCAGAGCCTGAAAGAACTAGTGAGCTTATCACCTTTCCCAATTTCCTTATTGGCAAGGATAACTACACCCCTCCAAGGCTAAATATTTTTAAGACGCGGGTTGATGGGTTTTTGATAAGCGAGGGGATTAAGGGTTATGGGGAGAGGGCGGGAATGTGGAACTGAGCCACGACAGATCAGCCATGATCTTACTGAATGGCGGGGCAGGCTCGAAGGGCTAGATGGCCTACTCCTGCTCCTATTTCTTATGTTCTTATGAAACATCTACCGATGTGCCCGAACAATGGATACAACCAGTGAGAGCTTGACTGCTTCCCAATCGCCCCTCGAATTTAATTTAATCTGGTTGCATAGCTTAATGTAAACCTCGATTTGTGATGCTGGATATAAACACCTCTACAACTGATTGGGGGGAGGGCCTTAGAGATCAAGGGGGAATGATATCACATATTTGGGTAACTGCTTTGTGTGGCATGGTTCCTTCAAGAAGGTCACGTGATCACTCCATGATGCCATCTCCATAGGTTGCTGGCAGTTGGGAATTGAAGCCTGCACACCAAAAATAAACGTACATCCTGTTTTTATTGAAACTTTTGTGGACCTCCTGAATTGAACTGATCTTTGCATCCCCCCGCCCCCAAAACAACACAACGCTGTAGTAGAAGCATGATTGATTAGGGAAAGAAAATGGAAAGGGTGCAGCTAAAAGCTACAGATTGTCCTGAAATTCATATTTCCATTTCTCAACCAAAGGAAAAGTAAGAGGGCACAACCTTTATTGTGAAAGTGGGTTTGTAATGAATAATTGGAGCACAAAACCGTAATCTTGCCCTAGCCTGAGTTGTGGTGATTCTCAGGTTAAATCACCACCAATCACAGCCTACAGTCATCTGGGACTATGGTGACTTTACCTTCATTAGTCAAAGAATATATATTCAAATACATATTTACTCACAGGCCACGGTTGTGGAACAGAAGTGATTTCTGGGCTATGGAAGTAAGCCACTCCATTGTGGTATGTGTAAGGATATCCAGTTGAAGTTGTCAAATACATTGTCCCAGCTGCTGGCATTAAACTTGTTCCTATTTAGCGGACAGTGATGTTAAAAATAAACAACTACTTACTGAAAATAATGACGTTTCTAAAATATACATTCCAAATAAGTTTTGAATAATTATCTGAAGGAGTTGAAGTAAAAATTATTCTAATGATTTAAAGACAACCTATACATCATGCTGGATTGGCAGTGACATCAATATTATTCTGCTAGGAGCGAAAATTGCACGAATAATCATTCCTATCATGGAAGTGAGCTTGACAGCCATGCAAGTCTTGTTGCTGAGATATTAAACCAATAACAAATGCATTTTTGCTTGAATATAATTCACTACATTCAGTTCTGTAGAAGTGTCATCTGGACTAGAAAAGGTAACTCAATCCACAGATGCTGCTAGGCCTGCTGTGTATGTATAACACAAAATATTGCAGATACTGGGAACCTGAAACAAGACAAAAACACACAGCAGGTCAATCAGCTTTAATGGAGAGAACTGTCAACTGGCTGGATTGTCCTGCAACTTCTGAGCTAAATGAGGGCCTGGAACCTGCATTTGCTAGCAATGAGACTGGCTCAGCAATCTTCTGGGAAGCAGCCTCCTATTTGGCTCTCAGTGCTGCAGACCCTCAACATGAAGCACCTTCTGAAGAACGGAATAAATAAACTTTGGTCATACCTGCCGGACCATCACTGCAGAAGGCAACCTCTAGCCAGGAAGGCCTGCTACCATGGCTATGGCCATTGAAGTCCAGTTGATACATGCTGGACTGGGAAGCATATCTAGCCACCTGGCTTGCCACTGCCAGGCTTCCATCTGCAGGCCAGAACAAGACTGGGTAGACCTGTCTACCATCAGCAAAATCCAGACAGTGTGTGAACAGTGTTCTGAATTGGCACTTTAACTGGTCTGATTGGCTACCCATCCACATGGTCAGATGCAGGAAGATGGTAACATAGCTGCACTCTGGCCAATAGTGAGAAATTGCTTAATTGTCTGCTTCCAAGTCAAAATTCAGCTCAGTATTTGATGTGACAACTGTTTACTGGAATGGAAAACCTCCCTACTGGCTGAACCTTCACTTTTCAGGGTCAACTATCCACTGTGTTTTGCCAGCACACTCTATTCTCATGTCAAGGCTATTTCAATTCCATAACAGATCTCCTGTGTTTTCCACTTCCCATTTTCTTGAAATTTCTGGCTTATGTAATTAGAGATAGTTTGTCACTTGATATTCTTTTATTATTCTACCATTATTTGACATAGAAACCAGAAGCAGGGCTAAGCCCTTCGAGCCTGCTCCGCCATTCATTTTGATCATGGATGAATCAAATTCAATATCCTGTTCTCCCCTTCCCCACATGTCCCATGATCCCATTAGCCCCAAGAGCTATATCTAATTTCTTCTTGAAATCTGAAAACGTTTTGGCCTCAACAACATTCTGTGGAACTGAATTCCACACATTCACCACTTTCTGGGTGAAGACATTTCTCCTGACCTTAGTTCTAAAAGGTTTACCACTTATCCTCAAACTATGATCCCTAGTTCTGGACTCCCCCACCATTGGAAACATTCTTCAATCTACCCTGCCTAACCCTGTTAAAATTTTATAAGTTTCTATGAGATCCCCTCTCTCTTCTAACCTCCAGTAAATATAATCTTAACCGACTTAAGTCTGTCCTCATATGGAAGAACCATCCTAGGAATCAACCTGGTAAACCTTTACTGTACTCATTCTATAGCAAGGACATCCTTCCTCAGATAAGGACACTAAAACTGCACATAGTAAGTACTCTATGTGTGGCCTCACCAAAGCCCTATACAATTGCAGCAGAATATCCCTATCCCTATACTCAAATCCTCTTGCTATGAAGGCTAACATATCATCTGCCTTCTTTACAACCTGCTGTACTTGTGCGTTTACTTCCAGCGACTGATGCATGAGGACTCCAAGGTTTCCTTGAGTATTCATCTCTCAATTTACACCCATTCAAGTAATAATCTGTCTTTCTATTACTGCTGCCAAAGTAGATAACCTCATTTTTATCCACTTTTTATACTGCATCTGCCATGCACATGCCCACACGTTCAGCCTGTCCAAATCATGCTGCATGAGGAAGTGCAGCAAAAGTTTACCAGGCAGATTCCGGCAACTGCGAGACTGTTGTAAGAGGAGAGATTGACTAGGTTAGGATTGTTTTCACTGGAGTTCAGACTATAGAGGGAGGATCTCATAGAAACTTATAAAATTCTAACGGGACTAGATAGGGTATATGCAAGGAGGATATTCCCAATGGTAGGGAGTCCAGAACCAGGGGTCACAGTCTGAAGATTCAGGGTAGACCATTTAGGACAGAGGTGAGGAGACATTTCTTCACCCAAAGAGTGGTGAGCCTGTGGAATTCATTACAACAGGAAGTAGTTGATGACAAAACATTGAACGTATTCAACAGGTGCCTGGATATAGCACTTGGGGTGAATGGGATAAAAGATTATGGGGAGAAAACAGGATTAGGGTATTGAATTGGATGATCAGCCATGATTGTAATGAATGGCAGAGCAGGCCCGAAGAGCCAAATGACCTCTTCCTGCTCCTATCTTCGATGTTTCTATGAGCTATCATCCAGAGACCAGGGGTAATTCTCCTAACTCAAATCCCACAAGGGCAGATGGTGAACCTTGAATTCAGTAAAAGTCTAGAATTATAAGTCTAATGATGAACATGAAACCATTGTCAATTGTCGTAAACCCCATTTGATTCACTAATGCCCTTCAAGGAAGGAAATCTGCCATCCTTATCTGGACTGGCCTACAGTCCTTATTTGGACTGCCATGACTCTAGATTCATGTTCTGTAATGGCCTAGCAAGCCACTCAGTTCAAGGGCAATTAGGAATGGGCAATAAATGCTGGCCTAAGACAATGACACCCTTATCTCATGAATGAACAAAAAGTAGCCACACCTCAGCAACAAGGGTAGTGAGTGGTTCTCAGCAAGCCTCCCCCTTCCCAATGCTAAGTCTCTCAATCAGGCACTGAGCACCTTTGAATAACTGATCGTCCTGTGGGCCCACAAGCAACCCCGATGGTTTAATTGTCATGCTTTCAATATGACGAGTTCTCTGCCTGCTCTTGGGTTAATACCAGTGGATATAGAACCAAACCCTTAAGCAGGCATTAATTACCCACTGAAGTGCCTCAGCTGGTGCCAGAGTTGGGGTCTTCCTGCCATAGACTTAATTGATGTGGAGCCAGGAAGGTGGTGGGGTCCCCAACTGCTATCCTTCCACCTGATTAAATGACCCCGGCACCAAACTTGTCATGGGGAAGGGCATAGGGTTCCACCCTTCATTACTGCTAACCGGACAGCCACATGCCTATGCAGTAATAAGTCTGGTCATTTTATTTAAAATATTATGCTACGCCAATGCAAAATATAAAATTCTACACATATATGACAGAAAAATCAAAATTTAGATGGCAAGGAGATTAAGTCTTAAATGTAGAATTCCTACAGTGTGGAAGAGGTCATTCAGCCAATCAAGTCTGCACTATCTCTCTGCGAAATTATTTTATCTAAGCCCTTTCCCATGTCCTATCCCCTAACCCCACACATTTTCCATGGATAATCTGCCCAGCCTACACATATTGGGACACTAAGGGGCAATTTAGCATGGCTAATCCTCCTAAACTGCACATTCTTAATCTGGGGGAAGAAACCACATCATCCACACAGACATGGGAAGAATGTGTAAACTCCACACAGACTGCCACCCAAGGCCAGAATTGAAATCATAGAAACCCTACAGTACAGAAAGAGGCCATTCAGCCCATCATGTCCACACCGACCACAATCCCACCCAGGCCCTACCCCGATATCCCTACATATTTTACCCACTAATCCCTCTAATCTGTGCATCACAGGACACTAAGGGGCAATTTTAGCATGGCCAATCAACCTAACCTACACATCTTTGGACTGTGGGAGGAAACCGGAGCACCCGGAGGAAACCCATGCAGACATGAGGAGAATGTGCAAACTCCACACAGACAGTGACCCAAGCCAGGAACTGAACCCAGGTCCCTGGAGCTGAAAGGCAGCAGTGCTAACCATTGTGCCACTTTTTCAAATTCTATGCCGTAGGTTTTGTCTAATTAATAACTGTTTTCTGTTTTCGTCACCAACAATGGGGAAAATATATACGTACGTGGAATCCCCACTTGTTGTTTTCTTATTGCTGGACCAATGTTTAGTTTTTTATCTTTATAATTCAACTTTTCTGCCTAAAAGGAAAATATATAAATATACAACATATTATAACAGTTAAGTAAGAAATAACACTGTCTTTATATTTTAATACTGCTGTATGAAAGAATGAAATAAAATATATTTAATAACATAATTTATAAGAAATAACATCAAGTAGGTGACTGAAAATATAGTTTCACATGAATTTGAAAAATACATCTCCATAAAACTTACTATCATTGAAGAACATTAGTCAGCCACAATCATGTGAAATGTTGTTTCCTCTGCCACTAAAACTGGGCAGTGATAATATTTTTGTCCATTTGTTAGTCTGTCTGCCTGTAAGTAATATATTCCAAAAATTCATGGATGGATTTCAACTAGATGTCATTCACAGGTAAGGTATAACCCAAGGAGAAACTAAATAGTTTTGGCGAAGATGGAGCAATTTTACTTTCTCTTTTAGAATGTTATGGGTTTTTGATGATTGTCTCAGTTGCTATGGTGGAAATTGCCACAGCTATCAAAATGTGAGCAGAGTTATCAGTGCAGGTTGTTGGATGTGGATTGGTTAGAAGCCTCCTCAGTGAGATGGATGTGCTTAATAAAAATCTTTGTCTGAGCTTTATAGTTACAGAGCAACAGCCAGGCAGGGAGAAAGAGCTATATAATACTAACAACATTGAGTAAAACATAACATGGCAGAGGTATGCACTCTACTGGTTGCCCCCTTTGATTGCATTCATCCTGCAATCATTTCTTGCAGACATTCTGCAGTGAAGTTTCCTTTTTAATTGAACTGTACTCAATTGACAAGTGACAGTATCACATTTTGAGGAACACTGACCCTTATTCTGCAAATTTCTCTCTACCTCCCCTTTTAAATAGTGGGTTTACATTAGCCACCCTCCAATCTGTAGGAACCAGTCCAGAGTCCAAAGAATTTTGGAAAATGATCACCAAAGGACCTACTATTTCTAGGACCACTTTCCTAAGTACTCTGAGTTTAAGATGATCAGATCCTGGAGATTTATCCACCTTCAATCCCATCAGTTCCCCCAAACCTTTTCTCTACTAATACTGATTTCCTTCAGCTCCTCACTAAAACCTGTAGCTTTCAGAACTTCTGGTACATTATTCATGTCTTCCTTTGTGAAGACAGAAGCAAAGTACAAATTTAGTTCCCCTGCCCATTATGGGTGTTCCCCATTATGAATTCTCCTATTTTGACCCTAAAAGGCCTACATTTTTTTACTCAATTTTTTCTTTTTATAGACCTATAAAAACTTTTAGTCAGTTTTTATGTACCCACTAGCTTACTTCATATTGTATTTTCCCCTTATCAATCCCTCGATCCTCCTTTGCTGAATTATAAACTGCTCCCAGTGCTCAAATCTATTGCATTTTCTTGTCAATTTGTATGGAATAAAAGATCTGTGAATGAGGACTTCATAAAATTCATTTGTGGGACATGGTCGTTGCTGGCTGCCTAGCGTTTGTTGCCCATCCTGAGTTGCCCTTGAGAAGGTGGTGATGAGCTACCTTGTTGAATTGCTGCAATCCATATGCTGAGGGTTGACCCACAATACCATTAGGGAGGTAATTCCAGGATTTTGACCCAGGGACAGCGAAGGAACAGTGATGCATTTCCAAATCAGGACAAGCTTGAAGGGGAACTTGCAGGTAGTGGCCTTCCCATTTATCTGTTTCCCTTGTCCTTCTAGATGGAAGCGGGTGTGGGTTTCAAAAGTGCTGTCTAAGGATCTTTTTTGAATTGCTGCAGTGCATCTTGAAGATAGTACACACTGCTGCTATTGAGCGTCAGTGGAGGAGGGAGTGGATGTTTGTAGATGTGGTGCCAATCCAGCAGGCTGCTTTATCCTGGATGATGTCAAACTTCTTGAGTGTTGTTGGAGCTGCACCCATCCAAGCAGGTGGGGAGTATTCCATCACACTCACTTGCGCCTTGTCAATGGTGGTTGGGTTTGGGGAGTCAGGAAGTGAATTATTCTCCACAGTACTCCTAGCCGCTGATCTGCTCTTATAGCCACTGTGTTTATGTGGCGAGTCCAGTTGAGTTTCTGGTCATTGGTAACATAAGAACATAAGAAATAGGAGCAGGAGTAGGCCATCCAGCCCTTCGAGCCTGCCCTGCCATTCAATAAGATCATGGCTGATCTGTCGCTGCTCAGTTCCACTTTCCCGCCCTCTCCCCATAACCCTTAATCCCCTCTCCTATCAAAAACCCATCAACCCGCGTCTTAAAAATATTTAGCGAGGTAGCCTCCACCACTTCAACGGGCAGAGAATTCCAGAGATTCACCACCCTTTGAGTGAAGAAGTTCCTCCTCAACTCCGTTCTAAACCGCCCCCCCTTTTATCTTGAGGCTGTGCCCCCTAGTCCTATTGTCTTTTTTGAGCGGGAAGAGTCTTTCCACCTCTATCCTATCCATCCCATTCATCATCTTATACGTCTCAATGAGATCTCCTCTCATTCTTCTAAACTCTAACGAGTACAAGCCCAGTTTATTCAGCCTCTCCTCATAGCTCAACCCCCTCAACTCAACTAAGGATGTTGACAGTGCGGGATTCAGTGATGGTAACATCACTGTATTCAAGGGGCAGTGGTTAGGGTATCTCTTATTGGTGATGTTCATCGCCTGGTATTTGTGTTACTTGCCACTTGTCAGCCCAAGCTTGGATATTGTCCAGATCTTGCTGCAGTTGAAAATGGACTGCTTCAGTATCTGAGGAGTCACGAATGATGCTGAATATTGTGCAATCATTGGTGAACATTCCCACTTCTGACCTTATGATGGAAGGTCATTGATGAAGCAGCTGAAGATGGTTGGGCCTACCACATTACCCTGAGGGACTCCAGCAGAAATGTCCTGGAGCTTAGATGACTGACCTTCCACAACCGCAACCACTTTCTTATGTGCCAGGTATGACTCCAACTAGTGGAGAGTTTGCCAACTGTTACCCATTGATTCCAGTTTTGCTGCGCTCTTTGATGCGACATTCGGTCGAATATGGCATTGATGTCAAGGGCTATCACCCTCACCTCACCTCTGGAATTCAGCTCTTTTATCCATGTTTGAACTCAGGCTGTAATGAGGTAAGGAACTGAATGACCCTGGCAAAAACCTAAACTGGGTGTTATTGTTGAGCAGGTGCTGCTTGATAGCTAGCTGTTGATGACCCCTTCATCACTTTACTAATGATCAAGAGTAGATTGATTGGGCGCGAACTGGCAGGTTGCATTTGTCATGCTTTTTGTGTACAGAAATACCTGGGCAATTTTCCACATTGTTGGGTAGATGAAAGTGTTGTCACTGTACTGGAAGAGCTTGGCTAAGGGAGCAGCAAGTTTTGGACTACAAGTTTTCAGTACTATTGCCGGAATGTTATCAGTATCCTTTGCAGTACCCAGTGCCTCCAATCATTTCTTGATGTCACGTGGAGTGAATCAAATTGGCTGGAGACTGGCATCTAAGATGCTGTGGACCACTGGAGGAGCCACTTGTTCCCTTTGAAGAAACCACAGCTGTCAATTTGGCTTACGGTCTTTTAAACATTGCAGTTACGAATAATAAATGTGATGGGAAAGATAAATAAACACAGCCGACAGGAGGCTGAATAGAAATAAAGTCAGCTGTCAACCAAAGCCTATTTCAAAGAACTGCACTATGAAATTGAAAGCGGTCAAGGGTTTTCAGTGTGTTAGAAACAGCTGTCAAGTAAAGCTGTTTAAGCACCCAGCCCTCTCTACAATTAAATTGACATCTTCTATCAGAGGACTTCAAATGGTTCTGCTCACACCTGCAAATTCTGACAGTGAGAAAGGTAAATCCCTGCAGCGGAATGGAGCACTGCTGTGATTTAAAAGCCTTGATGTGGAGATGCTGGTATTGGACTGGGGTAAAGAACAAAGAACAACACAGCACGGGAAACAGACCCTTCTGCCCAACGAGCCCGTGCCACCATTTCAACATTGAGTCCCCTCTCCACCCATGACCCTTGTCTATGCTTATGGCATTCCGCAGTGGAAACAAGATTGAGGGGAAACGAATTTAGGGACAATTTGTTACATCAATCAGCCTAAGAGCACATCTTTGGGGTGTGGGAGGAAACCGGAGCACCCGGAGAAAACCCACGCAAGCACAGGGAGAATGCGCAAACTCCCACAGACACTGGCCCAAATCCATGTATCTGCACAGCAAACAGTGATAGTCACTGAGCTGTCGTGTTGCCCAGCATCTGGTCCAGTTTAAGTGTACACTAACGACGTGAAGCACTAGGCAACTCTCAAAACATCCAAGAGCGGCCCTCGCACGACCCATCGCGTGTATGCCCCTTGTTGGACAACAAGGTGGACCGAAGCACCTGTGGATTAAAAGAGAAAAACATCAATAACATGCACATCCTTATATAAAAATTCAAGGGAATCCCCAGAAACTCAAAAGTAAAACAAGTGAGCCAGAAAATATGTTGGAAGGTCCATAGGAATCAATTGATTCCCAGGGATGTCCCAAGGCTCTTGATCCTTATTTAAAACAGTCTCCTATATCCCTCCATCTCCATCCTGCACATGTGCCTATCTAAGTAACTCCAGCATGCCTGCCTCCACCACCTTGATTGGCAGAGCATTCCATAGCCCCACAACCCTCTGTGTGAAAAACCTCCCTCTAACATCCGAATTATACCTCACCCCCCCCCCTCACCCTAAGCCCGTGGCCCCTCGTAATGTGTGTTTCCAATCTAGGAAAAAGCTTACCACTGTTTACTCTATCTATACCCTTCATAATCTTGCATACCTCTAATAGATCTCCCCTCAATCTCTGTCTTTCTAGGGAAAACAGCACAATAAGAAGTCTCACAACACCAGGTTAAAATCCAACAGGTTTATTTGGCAGAACAAGCTTTCGGAGCAGTGCTCCTTCATCATTTAAAAGCCTGCCAGCTGTTCAGGGACATAGAGATTATAGTGAAAAAGCCACTTCAAATCTTCGCAGTTAACAGGCAGGAGTGACGATATTGATCATAGAGCTGCCTCAAATCACCATGATGTGGAAATGCTGGTGTTGGACTGTAGTAAACACAGTAAGAAATCTCACAACACCAGGTTAAAGTCCAGCCAATTTATTTGATAGTAAACTCACAAGCTTTCGGGGTTTGCCCATTCACCTGACAAAGGGGCAAACCCCAAAAGCTTGTGAGTTCACTATCAAATAAATTGGTCGGACTTTAACCTGGTGTTGTGAGACTTCTTACTGAAATCACCACGCCAGGGGTGATACTCTGGACTGCCAGGGCTCAAATAGGCAGTCCAGCTTTGACCTGTACTTTCAGTGATTGGTTGGGGGAGGATGCACCTCTTTGCTGAGAGGCTAGTGCTGCTCCCCTTTCATTTTTCCAGCCTTTGTACCTCCAGGATCCAGCCCGTTTTCAGCTTCAAGTCTTGGGCGAGATTCTTTGGCCTGCCCTCAGTGTTTTTCTTGTCGGCAGGATCTAGTGGTGGGTCCTGCTGCTGTCAGTGGGAATTCCCATTGAAGCCACCCCATGCTGGCAGGAAACCCGCAGCAGGGAGTGCGCCACTGGCAGGTCTGAAGGATCTTTCAGGTGCTTTCACCTGTACCATACACCAGTGCAGGTACACTCACCTCGATGGGATATGTTAGTGGTCAGGTTTCTGGGGTACTTTCTGGTGAGCACCACAAAGGTGCATATCAGGTTAGCCAGTATTTGGAGTACCACTGGCTCCTAGGAACCAGCTGCCCCAAAGGCAGATGTTGATCCTGTAGAAAAGCTCATCCTGCCATTGCTATAGATGCAGAAGCAAAGCCATGCTTTTCAGGACAGGGTGTCCAGAACCATCCTGCAACTACAAGGCCATCTAGAAGAGCCCACCAGCCACTTGTCACAGGAGATGGTGCTGGCAATGCATGCAACCCAGGCCAACACTGCAAGAGTGGTGACTAAATGGAGAGACTGGGAAAAGTAGTCCAAGCAATGTCTGGTGATAAACAAGGCCTGGCTTAATCTGTGCCCTCCACTGCTGAGGGGCAAGACTGCATGCATGTCCAGGTTTTTCACTGGTATGTCAAAGGACCACATGGACATTGCAGCAGCACTCTAGAGCTTGGCCCAGTCACACTGGACCATGGCTGAGGGTATTTTCCATATTGTTCAGACCATGGAAGGCATCGCCAGATGACACTGAGGTATCTGGAGCTCACTCCAGCAGTCCCTCTGTCCCATGGAGTGGCCCGGGGACACCAAGCACCCCTGAGGGAGGAGGGAGCACAGGAGCACTGCTTTCCATCATGAGACATGGCATTCTCCAACCCATCTGAATCCCCCAATCCATTCTGATACCAGCACATTTGGTGGGAATTAGGGAGAACAGAGTGATGCAACATTAGCCGTGACACCAAGAGTCCACCAGGCCCCTCCAGGTCCAGACCCTCCAGAGGCTGTACACTTTCACAATTAGAATGAGTTTCTCTTTGAGTCCAAGTAGCCTTTCATTTTGTGCAGTCACCCTTGCCAGTGGGGAATGGAGTTGGACAGTTCTTCTGGTTCCAGCTCAGAACCTATCAGCTCACAGGCCGTACTGACTTACAATGGAATAGAAGACCTTATGAGTTAAGACTTAGACATGCCATTTCACAATTGTTGTTAACTGCAGAAACTCAGTCCCTTTTCTAACATCCCCACTCCCCAATGGCCTTTGAAGGAGGAGAGGGAGCACATAAAGGGGTAGAGGGAACAAGGAAGGAAGGCAAGAACAGGGGGAAAAGGAAGAGGGCAATAGAGGACAAGGGAGGGCAGCAAGGAGTGGGGTAAAACTGGTGTGGAGGCAAGGTGGAGGGGAAGGTGTAGGGATTGTGTTGAGAGAGGAAGTGTGGGGGTGAGTATGAAACCCATGAAAGGTGTGAGAATAAAGAGGATGGTGGAGATTGAGTTGAGGGACATGGCTCCATTCAGGTGGCAAATCTGGAGACAATGGGAGTCTCATTGGTCCTCCAGCCCTATAACACCCTGGCCGCCGTCTATCCAGCACCACCAGCTGGTGGCTGCTCACCAGCTTAGGTGTTCAGCGAGTGGAACACCCTCTTGTTGATGTAGGGCACACCATGATGGTGCTTGTACATGACATGTGTGCCATCAGTCGCTCCCCTAGATCTGGGGCATCCCGATGATGACACTGAATTCTGTAGCCCGGGCATTCTGACGGGCCTGGTCCAGCTTAAAACAGATGTAATCTGATCCCAGACATTAAGGGCATCCATGACTTGGTGGATGCACCTTGATATGGACGATTGTGAAATCTCAAACAGTTCCCCGCTCGCCCCCTGAAAAGATCCAATGGCAAAGAAGTTGAACATAAGAACATAAGAAATAGGAGCAGGAGTAGGCCATCTAGCCCTTTGAGCCTGCCCCGCCATTCAATAAGATCATGGCTGATCTGTCGTGGCTCAGTTCCACTTTCCCGCCCTCTCCCCATAACCCTTAATCCCCTCTCTTATCAAGAACCCATCAACCCGCTTCTTAAAAATATTTAGCGAGGCAGCCTCCACCACTTCAACGGGCAGAGAATTCCAGAGATTCACCACCCTTTGAGTGAAGAAGTTCCTCCTCAACTCCGTTCTAAACCGCCTCCCCTTTATCTTGAGGCTGTGCCCCCTAGTCCTACTGTCTTTTTTGAGCGGGAAGAGTCTCTCCACCTCTATCCTATCCATCCCATTCATCATCTTATACGTCTCAATGAGATCTCCCCTCATTCTTCTAAACTCTAACGAGTACAAGCCTAGTTTATTCAGCCTCTCCTCATAGCTCAATCCCCTCAACTCCGGTATCAGCCTAGTAAACCTCCTCTGCACTCCCTCCAGGGCCAAAATATCCTTGCGCAGGTGCGGCACCCAAAACTGCACACAGTACTCCAGCTGCGGCCTCACCAAGTTGAGAGTAACAGTGATCTTTAAACCTAACGGGTGTGTGTGTCCCCCTCCTCTCTTGGTGCCAAGAGATAGTGAACCTGGCACAGTCTTCATCTTCTGTGACAGAAGAGTGTGGGCCAGTAGCATCTAAAAAAACCAGCACCTCCTGTAGATAGGGTCTACAGTATCGCTGTCTTCTTGCCCTCTCCTCATTTTGATGGACAGCGAGCACCTTAGTAACTGCAACAGCCCTCTGATCTTCCGGATTCGCCTACTGTGCTGCAAGGTCATGCCTCGGCTGGCCCTCAGCCTCACAACCTCCTGCATGCCTTGGCACCAAAGATCAGAACCACTGTGATATGGAATGGCTCCAAACTGAAATATATTTTCAGTCTATGGGGACATGGAAAAGAGAGGCAATTAGTAATGTTATCTATCTTTTCACTTTTCTAACATCCTCTCTCATCTCTATGTGGTGCAGCGGTTGGAGGATGACCAGCCCTCAACATTGCCTCTGCATAGTGATGCTTAACAGCAGTGCTGTGCACACCATCCACCTTTGGTGAGGCTTTGCCGCCTCCTTTTTCCTCATGGCCTCCTGTCCCCATCATTCTTACATCAACTTTTTGATGTGATTAAAGTGGTGAAGGCTGAAGGTTTCCTTCAGTAGGAGATATGAAGCTTGGGAGAAACTGTGCTGCACTGAGTGATGCAGGCACTGGTTCAAATACGAGTTTCGATGGAGCTCTTTTGCGAATCCCAGAAAGGTTCCAAGAATGTGAATTTGATTCAGATTTATTATTATCACATGTACTGGGACACAGTAAAAAGTATTGTCTTTTGCACCTTATAGACAAAACACACCGTTCTTAGAGTACATAGACGAGAAGGAAAGGAGAGGGTGCAGAAGATAGTGTTACAGTCATAGCTAGAGTGTAAAGAAAGATCAATGTAATTTATGGGAGGTCTATCCAAATGTCTGATGGCAGCAGGGGAGAAGCTTTCATCCACTGGGATAAAGATGAGACAAGGTTGTAGGTTGATATAGATGGATTGGTCAGATGGGCAGAGCAGCAGCAGATGGTATTTAACCCTGATAAGTGCGAGGTGATGTACTTTGGAATAAGAAACAAGAGGGAGTATTTAATGAATGGCGGGACGTTGGGTACAGCAGAACGGATGGACCTTGGGATACTTATTCACAAGTCCCTGAAGTCAGCAGAACATGTGAACAGGATAGTTAAAAAGGCTCTTATCAATTGTTATATAGAGTACAAGAGCAAGAGGTAATGCTGAAATTGTACACAGCATTGGTTAGGCCACAGCTGGTCACTGGTGTGCAGTTCTGGTCACCTTACTACAGGAAGGATGTTATAGCACTCAAGGGGGTACAGAGGAAGTGCACTAGCATATTGCCTGGGATGGAACATTTAAGCGATAAGGAGAGGCTAGATAGGTTTGGACTGTTTTCTTTAGAGCAGAAATGGCTGAGGGGGGGACATAATTGAGTTGTATAAGATTGTGAGGGGGACGGACAGGGCAAATAGGGAGCAGCTCTTCCCCTCGGTTGAAGGGTCAATCATAAGGGGAATTAAAGGACAACAGATTCAGAGGGAATTTGAGAAAACATATTTTCACTCAGCAGAAATCTGGAATTCACTGCCTGAGAAGGTAGTAGAGGCTGGAAATCTTACTAGCTTTGGGACAGCAAGATGGCATAGTGGTTAGCACTGCTGCCTCACAGCACCAGGGACCTGGGATTGATTCTTGGCTTGGGTCACTGTCTGTGCGGAGTTTGCACATTCTCCCTATGTCTGCGTTAATTTCCTCTGGGTGCTCCAGTTTCCTCCCACACTCTGCCCACATTCAAAGACATGTCGGTTAGGTTGACTGGCCATGCTAAATTGCCCCTTAGTATCCTGGGGTGTGTAGGTTAGAGGGATTAGCGGGGTAAATACGTGGGGTGACGGGGATAAGGCCTGGTTGGGAATGCTGTCAGTGCAGACACGATGGGTCAAATGGCCTTCTTTTGCACTGTAGCATTTCTATGATTCTAAATATTTGGATGAGCTCTTGAAACATTCAAGGATATGGGATTAGTACATCTTTACTGGTAGGTTTTGTTGGTGCAGACTCGATTGGCCGAAGGGTCTTTTCCGCACTGGACGATTCTGAGGGAGCAGCTGGCAAGAAGGGGCAGAGAGTAACATCCTTTATGGAGTATCCCTTGTTTGTCTCAGCAATGAGGCTGTTTCTGTGATTTTTTAATTTGGCAGCACTTCGTTCAGCTACTGTTGGAGCTCCTGATTCATGCGTGCACTCACCTTTCCAATTCCTCTCCCTCAACTGGTGTGGGACTGTAAATGAAGGGAGTTCCATGAGGCGTGCCAGCATCCAGCACTCATGTCGGGTTTGAAAGGAGAGAGACCTTGGGTCAGTGACACTTGCTGTCTGTGTGGCGAATTAAGAGGTTGGCCTGAGTTGGGGGTTTTTGCTTGAGAACAGGACTATGTTAGACTATGAGTGATTGACAGGCACAGGTATGCAGAGGTCCAGATGTCCCTGGTACATGGTTTCCATGGGGTTATATGATCAGAGCTGAGATAGAAGCCGAGCTGCCCCTCTGAAACCGACAGCAAGACAAAAAAGTTTAAAAATGACAACTTATCTCCTTGCTCCCCTCGGATGCCTTGTTGTCAAGTCCCCACTTTTCAAGAGTAACACCAAATTATGCCCACATAAGTTCTGGCAGAGAGGATGGGTAAATATCATGTCACTGCATTCAATTCTATTAATGGAATTGATATGATGGGTTTTGCATAACTATTGGGGCCACCCTCAAGTCTTAAAGTTTATTTATTAGTCACAAGTAAGGCTTACATTAACACTGCGATCTGTGTAATTCCCTTAGTCGCCAGACTTTGGCACCTGTTTAGGTCAGTGCACCTAACCAGCACGTCTTTCAGACTGTCGAAGGAAACTGGAGCACCCAGAGGAAACCCACACAAATAAGAGGAGACACCACAAAATGCAAACTCCACAAAGATAGTGACCCAAGCCGAGAATCGAACATGGGTCCCTGGCTCCGTGAGGTACTGTAGGTGAGACATATGCTGTCATTTGCGCCCTTGCAAGAACATGGAAGTCGGTCACCAGTGGAGTGCCCCAGGGATCTGTTCTAGGACCCTTGCTGTTTGTCATTTTCATAAATGACCTGGATGAGGAAGTGGAGGGATGGGTTAGCAAGTTCGCCAACGATACGAAGGTTGGTGGTGTTGTGGATAGTCTGGAGGGATGTCAGAAGTTGCAGCGTGACACAGACAGGATGCAAGACTGGGCGGAGAAGTGGCAGATGGACTTCAACGCGGATAAATGTGTAGTGGTCCATTTTGGCAGGACCAATGGGATGAAAGAGTACAATATCAAGGATAGGAGTCTTAGCAGTGTTGAGGAGCGGAAGGACCTTGGGGTCCGGGTCCATAGGACTCTTAAATCGGCCTCGCAGGTGGAGGATGTGGTCAAGAAGGCGGATGGTGTACTGGCCTTCATTAATCAATGTATTGAGTTTAGGAGTTGGGAGGTAATGCTGCAACTTTATAAGACCCTTGTCAGACCCCACTTGGAGTACTGTGCGCAATTCTGGTCACCTCGCTACAGGAAGGATGTGGAAACTATTGAGAGGGTGCAGGGGAGATTTACAAGGATGTTGCCTGGATCGGGAGGCATGCCTTATGAACATAGAACACTACAGCACAAACAGGCCCTTCGGCCCACAAGTTGCGCCGATCACATCTATACCTACCAAGCCATAGAACTATCTGTAAGTTCCAGTGCCATTAGATCCCATATTCTCATCCAGAAGTCTTTTAAAAGACCCCAGCGAGTTTGCCTCTGCCACCACTGACAGTAGCCGATTCCACTCGCTCACCACCCTCTGAGTGAAAAACTTTCCCCTAACATCTCCTCTGTACTTGCTTCCCAGCACCTTAAACCTGTGTCCTCTCGTAGCGACCATTTCAGCCTTGGGAAATAGTCTCCAAGAATCCACCCTATCTATTCCTCTCAATATTTTATAAACCTCTACCAGGTCGCCCCTCAACATTCGTCTCTCCAGGGAGCAGAGACCTAGCTCCCTCAACCTATCTTCATAAGGCATGCCTCCCAATCCAGGCAACATCCTTGTGAATCTCCTCTGCACCCTCTCAATAGCTTCCACATCCTTCTTGTGGTGAGGTGACCGGAACTGCGCACAGTACTCCAAGTGGGCTCTGACAAGGGTCTTATAAAGTTGCAGCATTACCTCCCGACTCCTAAACTCAATCCCTCGATTAATGAAGGCCAGTACACCATACACCTTCTTGACCACATCCTCCACCTGCGAGGCCAATTTAAGAGTCCTATGGACCCGGACCCCAAGATCCTTCTGCTCTTCAACCCAGCTAAGACTCCTACCCTTGATATTGTACTCCTGCATCCCACTGGTCCTGCCAAAATGGACCACTACACATTTATCTGCGTTGAAGTCCATCTGCCGCTTCTCTGCCCAGTCTTGCAACCTATTTATGTCACGCTGCAACTTCTGACATCCCTCCAGACTATCCACAACACCACCAACCTTTGTATCGTCAGCAAACTTACTAACCCATCCCTCCACTTCCTCATCCAAGTCATTTATGAAAATGACAAACAGCAAGGGTCCTAGAACAGATCCCTGGGACACTCCACTGGTGACCAACCTCCAGGCAGAAGAAGACCCATTCACAACCACTCTCTGCCTTCTGCAGGCAAGCCTGTTCTGGATCCACAAGGCCAAAGGCCCTTGGATACCATGCCCTCTCACCTTCTCAAGAAGTCTTGCATGGGGGACCTTATCAAATGCCTTGCTGAAGTCCATGTAAACCACATCCACTGCTCTTCCTTCGTCAATGTGTTCAGTCACATTTTCAAAGAACTCAACTAGGCTTGTAAGGCACGACCTGCCCTTGACAAAGCTGTGCTGACTATTCCTGATCATTCTAAACTTCTCTAAATTCTCATAAATCTTGTCCCTCAGAATCCTCTCCATCAACTTACCAACCACTGAGGTCAGACTCACCAGTCGGTAATTTCCCGGGCTATCCCTGTTCCCTTTCTTGAAAATAGGAACCACATCCGCAATCCTCCAAAACCTCTCCCACCTCCATCGACAACGCAAAGATCATCGCCAGGGGCTCTGCAATCACTTCCCTCACCTCCCACAGTAACTGGGGTACATCCCATCCGGTCCCGGCGACTTATCTATCTTGATAGAATTTAAAAGTTCCAACACATCCTCTTCCTTAATATCCACATACTCAAATCTTTTCAGTCTGCTGCAAACCTGTAGTACAAACTCCCAGATCACTTTCCACCGTGAATACCGAGGCAAAGTACTCACTAAGCACCTCTGCCATTTCTTCCGGTTCCAGACTTTTCCCCCTTCACCTTTTATAGGTCCTATCCCTTCTTTTCTCATCCTTTTACTCCTCACATATTTGTAGAATGCCTTGGGATTCTCCTTAATTTTACCTGCCAAGGCCTTCTCACGTCCCCTTCTGGCTCTCCTAATTTCTGTTTTAAGCTCCTTCCTACAACCCGTATAGTCCTCTAGATCCTTAACATCTCTTAGCTCTCTGAACCTTTTATACGCCTTTCTTTTCTTCCTGACCAGGTACACCACAACCTTCATGCACCACGGCTCCCGCGACCTACCAAAACCTCCTTGTTTCATCGGAACGTTGTCATGCAGAGCTCCAGTCAAACATTCCTTGAAAATCCGCCACCTTCCTTCAATACTTTTCCCCAAGAACACCTCCTTCCAGTTTACTTGTCCAATTGTCTGCCTGAAGTCATCATATTTCCCCCTACTCCAGACAAACACCTTCCTAGCCTGCCTGATCCTATCTCTTTCCAATGCTATCGTGAAGGAGATAGAATTATGATCTCCATCCCCGAGAGGCTCTCCCACCAAGAGACCCGTCACCTGCCCTGGTTCATTAGCCAGCACCAGGTCAAGTACAGCCTCTCCTCTCATAGGCTTATCCACGTGCTGTGTCAGGAAACCCTCCTGAACACACCTAACAAGCTCCTCCCCATCCAAACCCCTTACCCTAGGGATATTCCAGTCGATGTTTGGGAAATTAAAGTCTCCCATCACGACAACTCTGTTACTACTACAATTCTCTAGGATCTGTTTCCCTATCTGCACCTCAACTTCCCTGTCACTATTGGGCAGCCTATAGAAAACACCCAGCAAAGTTATCGACCCACTGCTGTTCCTAACTTCCACCCACAGAGAGTCTGTAGACAGTCCCTCCACGACATCCACCTTCTCTGCAGCCATGACACTGTCCCTGATCAACAGTGCCACTCCGCCACTTCTTTTGCCCCCCCTCCCTGTCCTTCCTGAAGCATCTGAATCCCGGCACCTGAAATACCCAGTCCTGTCCCTGAGACATCCAAGTCTCTGTAATGGCCACCCCATCACATTCCCAAGCAGCAATCCACACCCTAAGCTCATCTACTTTGTTCACTACGCTCCTAGCGTTAAAATAGACACACCTCAGACCCTCAGACTGGGCACTTCCCTTCTCCATTACCCATCTAACCTCCCTCTCATACTGTCTACAGTCCTTCTCTACCTTGGAGCTAACCTCCTCGCTCTCAGTCTCCTCATCTCTATTCCCTCCCCCTAGTCTTTCTAGGCCCCACCAGTAGCCCTAGCCAATCTTCCCGCCAAGATATTGGTCCCCCTGGGATTCAAGTGCCACCCGTCTTTACTGAACAGGTCACACCTGCCCCTAAAGATGTCCCAATGAACAAAGGTTGAGGGAGCTAGGAGAGACGAAGGTTGAGAGGCGACCTGATAGAGATTTATAAAATGTTGAGAGGAATAGATAGGGTGGATTCTCGGAGGCTATTTCCCAGGACTGAAATGGTCACTGCAAGAGGACACAGGTTTAAGGTGCTGGGGAGCAAGTACAGAGGAGATGTTAGGGCTAAGTTTTTCACTCAGAGGGTGGTGAGTGAGTGGAATCGGCTGCCGTCGGTGGTGGTAGAGGCGAACTCGCTGGGGTCTTTTAAAAGACTTCTGTATGAGTACATGGGATTTAATGGGATTGGGAGTTACAGATAGTTCTATGGCCTGGTAGGTATGGATATGATCGGCGCAACTTGTGGGCCGAAGGGCCTGTTGGTGCTGTAGTGTTCTATGTTCTATATTAACAGGTCAAAGTGTGTTTGGATGGCTGCTGGGAGAATAAGAAACCAAATATGAGGTAATGCATTTTGGAAGGTCTAATACAGATGGGAAATATACAGTAAATGGCAGAACCCTTAAAAGTATTGATATGCATAGGAGTCTGCGTGTACAGGTACACAGGTCACTTTCACTGAGTGGCCAAGCAGGTGGAGAAGGTAGTCAAGAAGGCATACAGCATGCTTGTCTTCATCTGCCATCTTGAGTTTAAAAATTGGCAAGTCATGTTGCTGCTTTATAAAACTGCAGTTAGGCTGCACTTAGAATTTGATGTTCAATTCTCGTCACCACACTACCAGAAGGATGTGGAGGCTTTGGAGAGGGTACAGGAAAGATTTACCTGGATGTTGTGTGGTACAGAAGACACTAGCTATGAGGAGAGGTTAGAGAAACTTGGTTTGTTCTCACTGGAACGACGGAGGTTGAGGGGCGACCTGATAGAAGTCTACAAGGTTATGAGGGGCATAAACATAGCGGATAGTCAGAAGCTTTTTCCCAAGGTAGAAGAGTCAATTACAAGGAGACATAGGTTTAAGGTGCGAGGGGCAAGATTTAAAGGAGATCTATGATACAAGTTTGTTATACAAAGGCTGCTGGGTTCTCTGCTGGGGAAGGTGGTGGAAGTAGATACAACAGTGGTTTTTAAGAGGCGTCTAGACAAATGCATGAATAGGGTGGGAATGGAGAGATATGGTCCCCAGAAGGGTAGGTTTTTTTTTAGTTCAGTCAGGCAGCATGGTCGATGCAAGCTTGGAGGGCCCAAGGGCCTGTTCCTGTGCTGTAATTTTCTTTGTTCTTTGTTCTATAATGGCAACTGATGCCATTTCAGAACCCAAGTACCTCAATATCATAAAGCACATGGTGCCTCCAGGATTATCACTGAACACATCAAGAAGATTCTGAGGCTGCATATCAGGGACCTCAATTCAGTGAAAGAGTACACCAGGCAAACTCAAACAAGTATGTTGCACAAGTCTGTCATCTCCGTAGGACTGTTGGTATATGTCCAAGTGGACGATGAGTTTGCTGTGGTCTTGATCAAGAAAGAAAAAAAATTACAGTGCGACCTTTTGCGAGCTGCTAAATTAAACAAGTATTATAGTCACATTGAAATGTTGACATATAGCACTCCTTCATTTTCCAATATATATTAATCTTTTGCTACTCTTCCGAGGCATTCCCTACTTAGTGTTCAACCATCAATGGTCCATATTTGGTTATTAGGTAGATTTCCTGTACTTTACTATGATTTTTTAAACACCGTGCCTCTTCTTTGTGCCAGGATGTGGTCTTTCTCTTCAAGCTCTCATTCCTTGTTGCTTCTTTAGTGGCAAGAAGTACTAAAGAGGCTGGCTGGTATCTTCCTGTAACAGCCTTGTAGCTGAAGTAGGATGCTTCCCTACAAAGTCAGTCTGAATATGGGCTACTTCTCCTAGTGTAAATATATGAGGAGCTGAAGAAATACATATATCTGATAAATTCTGAAAACAAGCATCAACAAATATGGGCACAACCGCGAGGTCAAAGTGAGTAGATTGCATGGAACCTATTAAATCAGCCTTGCAGCCCTCCCTACGCTAATATTAATGGGATCCAGGAAAGTAATCACAATTGAACTGCTAGGATCTGCAAATGTCCACAGAATCTTTGCTGGAGCGATCTCCATGTTGGTGCTACTACATGGTCCAAGTTGATTGCATGACTGTAGATTCATCAACATGTTGCAGATGAGTAATATATTTTCAAATGATCCACCACCTGCACAACTTTCTGGGGTATTGTCTTCACTTGGATATGTTTCATTTTTCTGTAAGCATGTTTCTTGTAACTTGGATACCTGAGATTTGCGTCCTATGGTCCTATCGTGGAGGGCAGTGATTTCTTGATACTCCTGTCAATTACATCATCATTCATTCAAGTGCCTCCTAGGGACTCATTCTCTGTATTTACTCTTTTTTGTATTAAATAAGCTTTACAGGGGAGGGGCAGGAAATGGTATAACTGGGTGGTGTTTGCAAGGAAGTTTATGAACAGGAGATGGATGTTGTCGAAACACAGGGACCAGATTTCTGTTGCTGACCATCATGACAGAGCTGGGACAGCGCAAAACAAGAGGCAGTGTGAGTAGATGAGCTGGACATTGGAAAACACATTTGTAAAACAAGTTAGTGCACTTGAGCACTGGCAATGCAATATGACACTGCATATGAGCAGCAGCAAATGGAGAGATGAAAAGAGGTGGACTAACCTCTTTCTGGTATCTCCATCTTTCTTCATCTCTCATTGCTTCCATTCTGCCTACCCGATATTTTCATGGATTCCCCCTCATGTTTTGAAGCCAGAGATTTGAAGTTCTTCAGTCAGTAGCAGTTCATCATTTCTGGTTGATGGCTGTTTTTTCCCTTCAAGAAAGTAGAGCACGTGAAGGCACTTCTTGCCATAAGAACATAAGAAATAGGAGTAAAGGTAGATTGTTCAGTCCTTTGAGCTAGCTCCATCCTTCAATAAGTTCACAGTGAGTCTTCAACATCAGGCACACCATCCTGCGCTATTCCGATGTTTCAATACCCTTTAGATCCAAATATATGTCAATCTCTGACATGAGTATGCTCAACAATTGAGCATCCAAAGCTCTCTAGAGTAGAAAATTCTGTTCATTCATGACCTGTTAGGAAATGTCTTTTATCTCAGTTCTGAAAGTTCAAATGCTTATTTGGATACTGTGACCTCCAGTTTTAGGCTCTTCAGCCATGGAAAACCTCTATACAGCTCCTGAAGATCCTAAAACTGGAGGTCACAGTATCCAAGCACCTACCCTGTCAAGTTCACTCAGAATCTTTTCTGTTTCAACCAGATTAGCTCCTATTCTTCCAAACTCCATGGAGTAAAGTTTAAAGTTTATTTATTAGTCACAAGTAGGCTTACATTCACACTGTAATGAAGTAACTGTGAAAATCCCCTAGTCGCTGCACTCCAGTGCCTGTTTGGCTACACTGAAGGCCTGTTTAGCATGGCGAATTCACCTAACCTGCACATCTCTGGGACTGTGGGAGGAAACCAGAACACCCAGAGGAAACCCATACAGACACAGGGAGAACATGCAAACTCTGCATAGACAGTGACCCAAGCTGGGAATCGGACTGGGTCCCTGGTGCTGTGAGACATCAATGCTAACCACTGTGCCACTATTCAATCTCTCTTTGGAGGACGACAAGATTTGATCTAGTGGATATTTCTTGCAAGCCAAAGATTTGATCTAGTGGATATTTCTTGCAAGCGCTCCAATGCAATAGCAAGTCACTCCGAAGTTGTCATCGCTTTTCTTAAAATCGTGATTTTTAGCAAAGCAACTGAATCATTGGTTTCCATAAGAATAAAAGCCAGAGTTAGGTTGTTCTGGACATTTCTCATCTGGAAAAGGTGATATACAAATTACAATACTGAACCATACATATGCAGTACTGTATATTGCTCACTGAAATAACTCGTGAAATAAACTAAATCTCTAAATATTGTAGTCAGGTACAATATTTCTCATTAGTGACGAAACATTAAAACATGTGCAGGAAAGCTGTATGTTCCTAAATGAAATCTTACATTCATAAATTAAATAATCTTCAAATAAAATGAATTTAAAGTTACAAAGAATGACATTCACCAGCTGCCTGTTCTCGGATTGACTGGGCTCCTTCTAGTGGCATAAGTTGGTCAGTGCAGACAGCACCTTTAGACCCAGACATCAACACTTGTTGAGGGTAGAAATGGGAATGAGGAGCAGGCTGAAGAAGTCCCTGGTAGTGGCAACGGACACCGTGGGCTTTAAAAGATGAAAATAGAGGGTGAAAATGGGAGCTGGGTTTTGGGGAAATAGAGAAAGGGACTTAAGAATTGAAAGCAGGAATAAGAGTGACAGCTGGAGTGGAGGGAAGAGGGGCAATAGGAGAGATCCCTCAGTGGTGATGCACTGACTCCAACAGTGCTGAGGCAAATGTCATAAAATGTTATCTGTGGACGTAGGATGTTCAGAACACAGAACAGCACCTGTGACAAATGACGTTATAATGAATTTTGCAATGTTATATAGTCCATTTTTATGAATGACACTTATGTGAAAGAAAAGGGGACTTGCTGTTATTCAATGCAACAATGATCAATAAACTAGGCAATTTTCCTGACAACAGATGAAGGGATGGTGCTTCATTTATTGCTGTGGCGTTTACTACTTCATCAAATTCCTTCTTGGCGAGGCACAAGACCAGCTACAATGGAAAACTGCAATAATCGTGACCCTTCATGACAGCAAGCTTCACATTAAAAGATCTTAAGAGCATACTTGGGATAAACATTTCTTTGGAAAACAAACTATAGAGGTTTATAGTATAACCCTTCCTGTGCTGTCATGTGACATTCTGGAAAGATACACTTCAGAGGAATGGTATTAAATCAAGCAGCCAGGTATTTCCCAGGTTTAATTTGGTCTTTCTTAGATTAGGTGATCTCAGCTCCAGCAGCAATAGAATCACAGAATAGTTACAGTACAGTAGGAGTAATTCAGCTCTTTGGTGTCCACAATGATTCACGACACCTACAACTCAGCTACTCTCACTCCCTTAGCATTTTGTGGGTTCTACTGTTGGCGTACATGGAAAGGGGTGGGTTGATACAAGATCTCTTTCTTCTTTAAACCTATTGTCAAGTCAAAATGTTCTAAGGCTAGGGCAAAACGATTGACAAGTAGCTGGGTTTTCCCTTTCAAGATATATTGAATCCCTTTTGAAGTCATGACTGAATCTGTTTCTGCTACACTCCCAAGGTGCACTCCAGATCCTAGCCACTCATTGTGTAAAAATGTGTTTTTTCATGTTAGAGAGTCATAGAGGTTTACAGCATGGAAACAGGCCGTTCAACCCAACCTGTCCATGCCACCCCTTTTTTTAACACCCCTAAGCTAATCCCAATTGCCCGCATTTGACCCATATCCCTCTACACCCATTTTACCCATGTAACCGTCTAAATGCTTTTTAAAAAATAAAATTATACTGCCTCTATCACTACCTCTGGCAGCTTGTTCCAGACACTCATCACCCTCTGTGTGAAAAAAATTGGACACCTTTGTATATCTCCCCTCTCAGCTTAAACATAAGCCCTCCAGTTTTACACTCCCCTACCTTTGGGAAAAGATGTTGACTATCTAACTGATCTGTGCCCCTCATTATTTTATAGACCTCTATAAGCTCATCCCTCACCCTTCTATGCTCTAGAGAATAAAGTCCCAGTCTATTTAGCCTCTCCTTATAACTCAAACCATCAAATCCTGGTAGCATTCTAGTAAATCTTTTCTACATTCTTTCTAGTTTAATAATAGGGTGAACAGAACTGTACACAGTACTCCAAGTGTGGCCGTACCAATCTCTTGCACGACTTCAGCAAGATGTCCCGACTCCTGTATTCAACGTTCTGACCAATGAAACTAAGCATGCCGAATGCCTTCTTCACCATTCTGTCCACTTTCAAGGAGCTATGAACATATACCCCTAGATCTCTTTGTTCTGTAACTCTCCCCAGTGCCCCACCATTAACTGAGTAAGTCCTGCCCTGGTTCAATCTACCAAAATGCATCACCTTGCATTTATCGAAACTAAAGTCCATCTGCCATTCATCAGCCCACTGGTCCAATTGATCAACATCCCGTTGTAATTGGGGATAACTTTCTTCACTGTCCACTATGCCACCAATCTTGACGTCATCTGCAAATTGACTAACCATGCCTCCTATATTCTCATCAAAATCATTAATATAAATGATAAATAACAGTGGACCCAGCACTGATCCCTGAGGAAAATCACTGATCACAAGCCTCCAGTTTGAAAAACAATCCTCTACAACCACCCTCTGGCTTCTGTCAAGGAGCCAATTTTGTATCCATTTTGATACCCTATCCTGGATCCTGTGAGATTTAACCTTCTGCAACAACCTACCATGTGGTACCTTGTCAAAGGCCTTGTTGAAGTCCATGTAGACAAACATCAACTGCACTGCCCTCATCTACCTGCTTGGTAATTTGTGAGAAATGATTTTCCACTCACAAAGCCATGCTGATTGTCCCTAATCAGTCCATCCATCTCTAAATGCCTGTAGGTCCTGTCTCTCAAGATACCTTCCAACAACTTACCCACCACATATGTGAGGCTCACTGGCCTGTAGTTCCCACGCTTTTCTCTGTGGCCCTTTTTAAACAAAGGCACAACATTTGCCACCTTCCAATCTACAGGCTCCTGACCCATGACTATTGATGATTCAAATATCTAAGCGATATTTGAATATCGACTCTCAATTTCCTCCCTAGCCTTCTACAACATCCTGGAATACACTTCATCGGGTCCCAGGGATTTACTTACCTTGATGCGCTTTAAGGCTTCCAGTATCTCTTTCTCAATAATAAGTACACTCAAGACATCACTATTTATTTTTCCAAGTTCCCTAACATCCATGCTTCTCTCAACAGTAAATATTGATGAGAAATATTCATTTAGGATCTCACCCATCTCTTATGGATCCACACATAGATGAACTTGTTTATCCTTAAGAGTCCCTACTCTCTCCCTTGTTACTCTTTTGCCCTTTATGTATTTGTAGCTCTTGGGATTCTCCTTTGCCTTATCTGCCAAAACAATCTTGTGTACCCTTTTTGCCCTCCTACATCCTCTATGCTTCAAGGGATTCACATGATCCCAGCTGCCTATGCATGTCATGTGCCTCCTTATTCTTCTTTACCAGGGCCTCAGTATCCTGAGTCATCCAGCGTTCCCTACTTCTGCCAGCCTTGCCCTTCACTCTAAGAGGAATGTGCTTACCTTGAACCCTGATTAACACCCTTTTGAAAGCCTCCCACTTACCAGATGTCCCTTTGCCTTCCCACAGACTCTCCCAACTAGCTTTTGAAAGTTCCTGCCTGATACCATCAGAATTGGCCTTGCCCAATTTGGAATTTTAACTTTTGGGCCAGACTATCATTCTCCATAGCTATCTTAAAACGAATAGAATTATGGTCACTGGTCCCAAAGTCACCCCTCACTAACACTTCTGTCACCTGCCCTTCCTTATTTCCCAAGAGGAGGTCAACTTTTGCCCCCTCTCTAGTCGGGCCAACCACACAGTGAATGAGAAATTCCTCCTGAATATACTCAACAAATTTCTCTCCATCCAACCCTCTAATACTATGGCTGTCCCAGTCAATGTTGCGAAAGATAAATTCCCCTACTACTACCACCCTATTTTTCTTGGCTATCTCTAATCTCCTTACATATTTACTCAATTTCCTGCCCACTATTTGGGGGCCTATAATGCAAACCTATCACAGTGATTTCCCCCTTCTTATTTCTCAATTCTACCACTTTGGTAGGAATAATGGTAGGAAGGATTATTACTTACATGGCGAAAAACTGCAGCAGGCAACGATGCAGAGGGACCTCGGGGTCCTTGTGCACGAGTCGCAAAAACCCAGCTTGCAGGTGCAGCAGGTGGTCAGGAAGGCGAATGGGATGCTGGCCTTCATAGCGAGGGGGATTGAATATAAAAGTAGGGAGGTCTTGCTGCGGCTGTAAAGGGCACTGGTGAGGCCGCAGCTGGAGTACTGTGTGCAGTTTTGGGCGCCGTACTTACGCAAGGATATTTTGGCCTTGGAGGGAGTGCAGAGGAGGTTTACTAGGCTGATGCCGGAGTTGAGGGGGTTGAGCTATGAGGAGAGGCTGAATAAACTAGGCTTATACTCGTTAGAGTTTAGAAGAATGAGGGGAGATCTCATTGAGACGTATAAGATGATGAATGGGATGGATAGGATAGAGGTGGAGAGACTCTTCCCGCTCAGAAAGGATAGTAGGACTAGGGGGCACAGCCTCAAGATAAAGGGGTGGCGGTTTAGAACGGAGTTGAGGAGGAACTTCTTCACTCAAAGGGTGGTGAATCTCTGGAATTCTCTGCCCGTTGAAGTGGTGGAGGCTACCTCGCTAAATATTTTTAAGACGCGGGTTGATGGGTTTTTGATAAGAGAGGGGATTAAGGGTTATGGGGAGAGGGCGGGAATGTGGAACTGAGCCACGACAGATCAGCCATGATCTTATTGAATGGCGGGGCAGGCTTGAAGGGCCAGATGGCCTACTCCTGCTCCTATTTCTTACCCACATAAACTCAGTAGCCGAACCCAAGGATATATCCCTTCTCAGTACTGCCATGATGTTTTCCCTAATCAAAAGTGCAACTCCCCCTCCTCCCTCACCTTTCTATCTTCCCTACAGCATCTGGACCCTGGGACATTGAGCTGCCAATCCTCTCCCTCCCTTAGCTACGTTTCAGTAATTACTATAATACGTTGTTATTGGTTCTTCTGCCATTCATCTTAAATCATTTTGTTGATGGGAACACTTTCCCAAAGGGAACTAAATACAATCTACTTTGTCAAGATCCCTCATGATTTTGAACAATTCTACCAAATCTCCTTTGAGCCTTCCCATCTGTAATAAAAGCTCTAGCTTCTTCAATATATCCTTGTAACATGCGTCTCTCATCCCTTGAAACAATGTTTTCTGCACCTCCTGAATGTTTCAGCATCCTTTTCTTAAAGTGCAGTGCCCAGGATTGGGCACAATATTTGAATTGAGGCCAATCTGGTGTTGTAAAAAAGCTTCATTATAAATTCCTTGTTTTTGTGCTCCGTGCCTTATTTTGATGGCCAGGATCCTATCTGCTTTATTACATGCCTCTTCAAACTGCTGTGCCACCATCAATGATTTATGATTAAAAATCCTGAGGTCTCTATACTCCTGCACTCCCTTTAGAATTGTCTATTTTATATTGCCTCTCCTTGTTCTCCCTCCCAAAGTGCATAACATGATCCACTTCTCTTCAATAAATTTCAGTACCATGTGACCGACTACTGCCCCAGACTTTGTCCTCCTGAAGTCTATCACTATCCTCCTCATAGTTTACATGAATCCGAAAAATCTCCAGGGCCTGATAGTGTACATTCCAGGCAAATAAAAGGAAGTGTCCATGGAAATAGTGGATGCATTGGTTGTCATCATCTAAAATTCTGCAGATTCTTGAATAGTCCCAAATTGCAGGGTGACAAATGGGAGGGGGCATGGAGAAAGCAAGTAATCATAGATCAGTTAGCCTGAGGGAAAATGCTAGAGTCTGTTATAAAGGATGTGATTACAGAACACAAAAAAGATCAATGGGATTAGGCAAAATCAACTTGGATTTATGAAAGGGAAATCATGTTTGACAAACTTACTGGATTGTTTTGAGGATGTAACTAGTAGAATAGGTAAGGTAGAACCAGTGGATGTGGTGCATTTGGATTTTCAGAAAGCTTTTGACAAATGTCCCACATAAGAGGTTAGTGTACAAAATTAAAGCATATGGGATTGGGGATAATCTACTGGCATGGATTAAGAATTTGTTAACACACAGGAAACATAAGAGTAGGGATAAATGGATGTTTTTCCGCGTGGTAGGTGGGTCCGATGGGATCAGTGCTTGGACACCAGCTAGTCACAATATATATCAATGATGTGAGTGAGGGAACCAAATGTAATATTTCCAGGTTTGCCGCTGACACAAACTCGGTCGCAATGTGAGTAGTTAGGAGGGTGTAAACAGGCATCAAGGCAATTTAGACAAGTTGAGTGAGTGGGCAAATACACATAACAGTATAACGTGGCTAAGTGTGAAATTATCCACTTTGGTAGGAAAAACAGTGGCAGTGTATTATTTAATAATGATAGATTGGGAAATGTTGATGTGCAAAGGCACCTGGGTGTCCCTGTACACTAATCACTCAAAGCAAGCATGCAGGTGCAGCAAGTCATTAAAAACACAAATGTCACTAAAATCTTGCTGCCATTTATGCCAGCAGAAACACACCCCAGTCAGGGGTTTCCTGAGGGGTGTGTTCAACAAAAATTCCCGTGGACAGGTACATAAGAAATACTTCCAGAGAACGGGGAGAAAATCTCTGCCCCTTATGTTATAATGCAAGAGAAATTCACTACAGGAGCAAAGATGTCTATTGCTGCTGCACAGGGCCTAGGTCTGACCACACCTGGAGTATTGTGCACAGTTTTGGTCTCCTTACCTAAACTACCGGGGGGGGCACAGCAAAGGCTCACCAGACTGATTCTTGGGATGGCAGGCTTGTGGCATGAGGAGTGATTCAGTTTATTAGGTCTGTATTCATAGAATCATAGAATGCAGAACGAGGCAATTCAACCCATCGTGTCTGCACTGACTCTCTGACAGAGCATCTCACCCAGAGCCTATTCCTGCAATCCCATAGATTTACCTAATTCCTCTTTACCTTCTGGGGACACTAAGAAGCATGGCCAATTGACCTAACCTGCACATCTTTGAACTGTGAGAGGAAATTGGAGCACTAGGAGGAAACCCAAGCAGACATGGAGAGAATGTGCGAACTCCACACAGACAGTCACCCAAGGCCGGAACTGAACCTGGGTCCCTGGCGCTATGGGGCAGCAGTGCTAACAGCTTGAAGTTTTAGAAGAATGAACAAGGGTCCAGTTGAAACCTATATAATTATGACAGGGCTACACAGATTGGATGTAAGGAGAGGCTTCCCCTGGCTTGGGGTTTTAGAACAAGGGATCACAGTCTCAGAACATGGGATAGGCCACATTGGACTAAGGAGAGATTTCTTCATTCAGAGGATGGTGAACTTGTAGTTTTCTCTACCAAAGAAGGCTGTGGAGGCCAAGTCACTGAGTATATTTAATGTGGAAACAGATAGATCTTTAGACATTAAATACATCAAGGGATATGATGAGAATGGGGATATGGTGCTGAGATAGACGATCAGTCGTGATCATACTGAATGGTGGAGCAAACTCAAGGGGCTGAATGACTCACAATTGCCCCAATTTTCTATGTTTTTAAGTTTTGTGTCATCTGCAAAATTTGAATATGTTGCCAATAGGAAATGTCATGGAAATTGACATTTCAATATTACCAGTGGGCTCAGGACAGTATTCTGTGGACTAGTGTCTCACCTCATGCCAGGAGTGGGTTTCACCAGTGGGGTTTACAGATGTCCCCACGAACTGGGAATAGGTGTCCTCACCCCATAGTTGGGGACAGAGGGCATTGATGCCTCCCCTGGAAACTTGGGGTCAAGGGGTGGGGGGGGGGGTGCCTCTTCGGCAATGCCAGCCTGGCATCACCCAAGGGCCAAACTCGCATTGCCCACTGGGCAGTACCAAGGCGGCAAGGCTTACTGCGGGGAGATCAGTGATGGTGGTGGGGAACTCACTGCCATTCTTTGATTGGAATCGGTGGAAGAGGGAGGGAGGACGTGATTGGGGTTGCCTGGATGGCAGGGGGAGGGGCAAACTGAGACTGACTGGGGGCAAGGGATGAGGGGGGCAGCAATTCAGGAGCTGGTGATGGGGGAGCCAGTGGCACTACACTGATCTCCATACTGACAGATCGGCATCTGCTCAGCACTATGCTGTCAGCCTTTGGGTGGGAATAGGCTCTGTCCACCACGCGTATCAGTCTGAGGCACTTAGTTTTGTCTGGGAGCATCCCTGTCTTTTTTCCAGAAATCAATGCACTCCACGTGAATTATTTTACTCTTACCTACCTCATGAAAAGAATTAAATCCAAGTTAGCTAAATATAATTTGTCTTTAATAAATTCATGCAGGCATCCAAGATACTGTTAATTTTGTTCCAGATTATTTTTTTCTTAAAGCCTTCTTACCACCAAGGTTGAACTCACTGGCCTGTGTCTGCTTAGCTTATCCACACATTCTTTTTTTGAATAGTGATGGACACGCAACAAATAAATCTATTTGAGATGAGTACCTTCATGTGGTCACATCTTTGCTGTTGGCTGAAGAGACCAATCTCAAAGAGGCAGGATCTGCTACAAAGGTTGTCCATGAAGTTACCATGTATCATTGCCAGTTGTTGTTTGTGGTGCTGACATCTTTTTTGAACAAGGGTGTAACATTTGTAATTCTCTAGTCCTTTATCTCATCTTTGTATCCAAGGAGAATTGGAATATTATGACCCTGCAATTTCCATTCTTATTTTCCCCAGTATCCTTGGATGCAATTGATGCCATTCTGGCTTAACGACCTTTAAATACAGTCTTTCTAATATCTCCTCTCTATCAATTTTTAGCCCATCAAATTCTCTCCTCTTTCACTATGAATTTGGCACCATCTTTTTCCTTGGTGAATACAGATGCAAGAACCATTTAATATCTCAGCATTCATACATAAATGTTTTCTGTTTTTCCCTTCAGTGCCAATAAAGCTTTAGTGCTACTTAATTAGGAAAGGGAAAAACTGGGGCACATTTTACAGATAATACGGGAACAATACAATTTACACAAAATAAATACTTCATTGTTTGATACATAACTTAATAGATATTTTAAAGAAAGACTCCTGTTTCCTCTCAGAACAGTTATTATTCGAGTGGAACTGGAACTTGGAGAACACTTAAATGAAGATGGCACTTTTAACATAAAAGATCTTTGTAAAATGAAAATTATTGGCTCTTACCTCCTGTAAAATCTTTTGAGCATCTTCTTGGGTTTCAAAGGTGATAAACCCATACCTAAAGAAAAGTATAGGCAAGTGTTTTAAAACATTTACATGTATTTACATCAAATATAAGGAACTCATACAAAAAATGATTGGTGTCATATGATGTGATAGTGATGCAAATTTACTTTAAATTTTTCAATTTTAAGTCAGTGAGAACTGAAATCTATAGAAATAAATAGCAAAACGTAGCACCTAAAATAAATTGCCACTGGTATAAAAGCTTTCAAAAAAATCAAAAAGTTATTAAACATGGTTTTCAATTTTTTTAATAACTTATTTTAAAATTACTTTTCCCAAGCTACTCCAGCTGTAAGCTTTTAATCCCAGAACTTCTTAAAATGTCAACTTGTCTCCAATAAGGCTCTGTAATTTCAACAGCCTTGAGCAATATTCTGCCATGAAAAGGAAAAGAACATTTGTGCTACTTGATTTAAAAGTTGTCATGATATAGTTGTGACCGAATAAGATAATCTTTCATGTTCTCACTTTACATTTGTGGCTTGCTTTATTTTTGACATTTTTTCCTAGGTAGCATTCTTGATTATACAAGGGTTGCCAAACCATAGCCTTTCCTGTGCTTTTAATGTAATGCAGGGCAAGTTAATTTCAATCAAAGCAGGGGCTAAGCCCTGCACTGTTAGCATTATTCTGAATCACACCAGTGACCTAGGTAAAAACTAACTCCCTCCTCCCTTAATTATGATTGAAAGGAAGAAAGCTTCACAAAAACACGAAACACAAAAGAAACTGAAGAGTTTTGTATTCATTTTAAGAACTGTAACATTAGGAGTAGAGTGAATTGGAAGAGCTGATTTGCATTTAAAAAATAAAAATGTAAGAAGTGGAGACTTACAAAATTTACCCTTTTACTTCTTGAGCATTCAATTTCTAAATAAGATACCAAAAGTAGCTAACAATCAGTTTCTTCTACGAAGTCCAAAATAAATAAAAATTCCCCAAAATTCTAAGGTCCTCATTAAGCCACCAAACTGGGGAGAGTGGAAATACACTGACCTCATCCCAAATTAAATTGGTGCCATTATCATAGTTGCGTTGGGTCTGAAGGGCATATCAAAGGCATTTCTGCAACAGTGATGCAGAAAACTAAATTGGCTCTTAGACTATGAAGGAACCATTTAAGGGCTGATAAATTTCAAAGCGATCCTGTTCTCTTCTGTCTGCGGTCATTATTACAAAGAACTTACAGCACAGAAAACAGGTCATTTAACCTAATAGAACCGGGTCAGTTTATATTATAAAGGCCAAGAATCAATCCCCAGCTTATGAAGTTCTGAGACTTTACCAGGGCTTTCTCAGAACTAACACCAGCTCTAAGCTTGCAAGAATCCTGCTGAGGGCAAAAATAATAATTTCATAGAGGCTCAATTGAAAGTTTAATCCATGGTCCTGTCTGTAACAGGTTTCAATGGACTTCCAGAACTGGATGAAACTGTGATGAAATTACATCCTGCCTGAACATTCTGACTGCTGGACAGAAATCAAACATTCTACCCTCTCATTTGTTTTGGGGCACAATCTTAAACACAATTATACTGTGGAACTGGTGCAAATATTCACAAATATAACTTGAAAGAAAATGCCCTTGTGAGTTTACACTACAGTACACACCTTAGAAAAAAGTTAAGAACGTAAGAAATGGGAGCAGGAGTCGGCCATCTAGCCCTTAGAGCCTGCCCCACCATTCAACAAGTTCATGGCTGATCTGAAGTGGATCAGTTCCACTTTCCCGCTTTCTCCCCATAACCCTTAATTCCCTTGTCTATCAGAAACCTATCTACCCATGACTTAAATATATTCAGCAAGGTAGCCTCCACCACTTCAACGGGCAGAGAATTCCAGAGACTCACCACCCTTTGAGTGAAGAAGTTCCTCCTCAACTCTGATCTAAACTGCCTCCCCCGCTTATTTTGAGGCCATGCCCACTAGTTCTGCTATCCTTTCTAAGCGCGAAGAATGTCTCTACCTTCACCCTATCTAGCCCCTTCATTATCTTATATCTCTATAAGATCCCCCCTCATCCTTCTAAACTCCGAGTACAGACCCAGTCTATTCAATCTCTCCTCATAGGCTAGCCCCCTCATCTCTGGTATCAGCCTAGTGAACCTTCTCTGCACTCCCTCCAAGGCCAAAATATCCCTTCGCAAATGCAGCCACCAAAACTGCACACAGTACTCTAGTTGCAGCCTCACCTGGGCCCTGTACAGTTGCAGTAAGGCCTCCTTGCTTATATATTCCATCCCCCTCGCTATAAAGGCCAACATTCCATTCACCTTCTTGATCACCTGGTGCACCTGCAGACTGGGTTTTTGCGACTCGTGCACAAGGACCCCCAGGTCCCTCTGCACCGTAGCATGCTGCAGCTTTTCACCCTTTAAATAATAACCCCTCCTACTACTATTTCTACCAAAGTGGATAACCTCACATTTGCTAACATTGTACTCCATCTGCCAGGTCCTCGCCCACTCACTCAGCCTATCCAGATCTCTCTGCAGACTTTCCACGCCTTCCACACAATTTGCTTTTCCACTCATCTTTGAATGGGATGCTGGGCTTCATAGCGAGGGGGATTGAATATAAAAGTAGGGAGGTCTTGCTGCAGCTGTATAGGGCATTGGTGAGGCCGCAGCTGGAGTACTGTGTGCAGTTTTGGGCGCCGTACTTACGCAAGGATATTTTGGCCTTGGAGGGAGTGCAGAGGAGGTTTACTAGGTTGATGCCGGAGTTGAGGGGGTTGAGCTATGAGGAGAGGCTGAATAAACTAGGCTTGTACTCATTAGAGTTTAGAAGAATGAGGGGAGATCTCATTGAGACGTATAAGATGATGAATGGGATGGATAGGATAGAGGTGGAGAGACTCTTCCCGCTCAGAAAGGATAGTAGGACTAGGGGGCACAGCCTCAAGATAAAGGGGGGGCGGTTTAGAACGGAGTTGAGGAAGAACTTCTTCACTCAAAGGGTGGTGAATCTCTGGAATTCTCTGCCTGTTGAAGTGGTGGAGGCTACCTCGCTAAATATTTTTAAGAAGAGGGTTGATGGGTTTTTGATAAGAGAGGGGATTAAGGGTTATGGGGTGAGGGCGGGAATGTGGAACTGAGCCACGACAGATCAGCCATGATCTTATTGAATGGCGGGGCAGGCTCGAAGGGCCAGATGGCCTACTCCTGCTCCTATTTCTTATGTTCTTATGTTTGTGTCATCAGCAAATTTTGTTACCCTACACTCAGCCCCCTCCTCCAGATCGTCTATGTAAATGGTAAACAGTTGAGGCCCCAGCACTGATCCCTGTGGCACTCCATTAGCACTCCACTCCACTTGTGGACAACTCCACAAGTTAATGCAACAATGTTGGAAAGTGTCCATACATTCCAGAAATGCCAGACACATATTGCTGGTTTCTACAGTTAAGTGGACAATTTAAGATTATCTGTGATTATATCCTAGAATGGTAAAACCACCATAAATCCTGCTACTCCATGCTGTTTATATTTGTTAATACTTGCAGTTAGGGTCAGAGTAAATAAAGTTATGGTTCCTGGAATTTGTCGCTACCTCCAATGATGGTCAACATTGAAACTGAGAAGAAGAAGATAAACGAAGAATTATTACTTGTTAAGAAACTTGGAAGATTGCAGCAGACTTTGGCCCTCAAAGTGCACAAGCTCGAGTGGAAGATATTGGGGGTGATTTTCTGGCCCTGTTTGTCATGGAAGCAAATCCCATCATGGCTGAAAAATCTTCCAAAAGGGTCATAATGGAATTTGCGCTGGGGAGATTTCAGATATCTTCTCCCTACCAATGTTATCAATTTCAAGTCCTCAAATTTAAACGTGCCTAAAAGGCATAACGGTCTACTTTCTGGGTTCACCATATGTTGTTCTCCAACCCCATGACATCACATTAGGCTGATTGATTGGGTACTAAATTGTCCCTAAATTGGACCTCCCTGATCCTCCTACATTAGGCGTAGACTAAAATCATGAACAGGTCACTGAGACAGTGGGACGGCGGTGTGGGCTCGTTGGGCCGAAGGGCCTGTTTCCCGTGCTGTGTTGTTCTTTGTTCACACCGACAGAAATCATCACTGGTTTCTGGAAACTGAAATTAGTTGTGATGACCATGCTGGAGTTCATGTATAGCCTCTGGGCAATGAGGGAAACTGCTGGGCAGTGCCATTGCACTGCCCCCTAGTGGGGCAATGGTAGGGGTGGGGGCAGGGGGGAATACCTGCATTGAGGAGGGAAGGTGGGGTGATGCTCGCATTGACAGGTGTGGGACGCTATGATGCCCCAATGTCAGTGGTGGTCGGTGAAGCGTGTCTTTAACTTCAATTTGAGTTGTTTCCCTTCTCTGGGGAGAAACATGCCGGATTTCAGTCAGAACCTGACACTTTGCCAGTTTTTTGAAAAACTTTGCCCATTGTGTGACTGTGGTACATTACCCTTCATTCGATTTTTCTCAAACATTTCATAGAATCATAGAATCGCTACAGTGCAGAAAGAGGCATCCAGCCCATTGAGTTTCCACCAAGTCTCCAAAAGAGCAGCCCGTCCTGGCCCTCCTGTCCTGTAACTCCATGCACTTACCATCACTAGTCCACCTAATCTACACATCTTTGGACACTAACAGGCAATTCAGCTAGGCCAATTCACCTAACCTGCACATCTTTGGACTATGGGAGGAAACCGGTGGACCCAGAGGAAACCCATATAGATGCTGAGAGAATGTGCAAACTCCACAGTCACCCAAGGCTGGAACTGAACCAGGGTCCCCTACTCTGGTGGGACAGCTTTTGTATGGTTATATTTTTATATATCCAAGAATAGTCACACCATCCCTAACAATGATTTACACTCTGATACATTACCACCAGAATCTCCCAAAGTACTTTTGTCATTTCTCACCCATATTACCCCATGAAAAATAATTCATAGAAAACAGGATTAGCTTCAACATGGATTCCAAGAAGCTTTTTCTTTCTTTCATCTTACTTGACTCCTCAACCGCTGTGCTAAGAGATCGCTCAGTATCCATATTTGATCGTGCATCAATTTTCTCCATCCTAAACATTGGGGAAAATGAAGCCATTATCTTCAGTCTGCAGGGAAAACTGTGCCCTTACCTTCAATGTGATCCAACAGCGGCCACTGTATCCTAAAAACTTCTCTTTACATCAATCTGAGGTCCCTATCTGCTTCAAGAAGATGACTATCATCCAGTACCAAAGAAAAGCCAAACAGCATGCCTTAATGATTATCATCTGGTGGTTTTGACATCCATCATTATGAAGTGCTTCAAAAAGCTAGCCATGGTACAAATCAATTCCAGCCTCCTGGACTGCTTGGATCCACAACAGTTCGTCTACCACCGTAACAGATCCTCGGCAAATGCTATCTCCCTGGTCCTGCACTCAACCCTGGAACGCCTAGATAACAAAGATACCTATGTCAGACCCCTACTTATTGACTACACCACAGCCTTCAAAATCATTATTCCCATAAAACTCATCTCCAAACACTGTGGTGTGGGCCTCGACTCCTCCCTGCATCCTGAACTTCTTAACCCACAGACCGCAATCAGTAAGGATAGGCAATGACACCTCCTCCAATATCATCCTCAATACCGGTGCCCCACAAGGCTGTGTTTTCAGCCTGCTACTATATTCTTTATACACCAATGACTGTGTGGCCAAATTCCCCTCCAACTCAATCTTCAAGTTTGCTGATGATACCATGGTAGTGGGTTGGATCTCAAACAATGATGAGACATAAGAACATAAGAAATAGGAGCAGGAGTAGGCCATCCAGCCCTTCGAGCCTGCCCCGCCATTCAATAAGATCATGGCTGATCTGTCGCGGCTCAGTTCCACCTTCCCGCCCTCTCCCCATAACCCTTAATCCCCTCTCCTATCAAAAACCCATCAACCCGCGTCTTAAAAATATTTAGCGAGGCAGCCTCCACCACTTCAACGGGCAGAGAATTCCAGAGATTCACCACCCTTTGAGTGAAGAAGTTCCTCCTCAACTCCGTTCTAAACCGCCCCCCCTTTATCTTGAGGCTGTGCCCCCTAGTCCTACTGTCTTTTTTGAGCGGGAAGAGTCTCTCCACCTCTATCCTATCCATCCCATTCATCATCTTATACGTCTCAATGAGATCTCCCCTCATTCTTCTAAACTCTAACGAGTACAAGCCTAGTTTATTCAGCCTCTCCTCATAGCTCAACCCCCTCAACTCCGGTATGAGCCTAGTAAACCTCCTCTCCACTCCCTCCAAGGCCAAAATATCTTTGCGCAGGTGCGGCGCCCAAAACTGCACACAGTACTCCAGCTGCAGCCTCACCAATGCCCTATACAGCTGCAGCAAGACCTCCCTACTTTTATATTCAATCCCCCTCGCTATGAAGGCCAGCATCCCATTCGCCTTCCTGACCACCTGCTGCACCTGCAAGCTGGGTTTTTGCGACTCATGCACAAGGACCCTGAGGTCCCTCTGCACCGTCGCCTGCTGCAGTTTTTCGCCCCGTAAGTAATAGTCCTTCCTACCATTCTTCCTACCAAAGTGGACCACCTCACACTTGCCAACATTAAATTCCATTTGCCACTTCCTGGCCCATTCGCCCAGCCTATCTAGATCCTTCTGCAGACACTCCACACCCTCCGCACAATTTGCCATTCCCCCAATCTTGGTGTCATCAGCAAATTTCGACATCCTACACTCGGTTCCCTCCTCCAGATCATCTATATAAATGGTAAATAGCTGAGGCCCCAGCACCGACCCCTGGGGCACTCCACTAGTCACCATCCGCCAATCCGAATAGCACCCGTTGACCCCCACTCTCTGCCTCCTATTTGACAACCAATCCTCTATCCACGCTAACACCCTACCCCCAACTCCATGTCCCTTGACCTTCTGCGATAACCTCTTGTGAGGTACTTTGTCAAACGCCTTCTGAAAATCTAGAAAGACCACATCCACCGGCTCTCCTCTATCCACCGCCCTAGACACATCCTCATAGAACTCCAGTAAATTTGTCAGACACGACTTCCCTTTAATGAAACCGTGCTGCGTCTGCTCTATCAAGCAATTCCCTTCAAGATGCCTCGCAATTTCCTTCTTAATGACGGATTCTAACATTTTACCTACCACAGACGTTAAACTAACAGGCCTATAATTCCCCGCCTTTTGCCTGGCACCCTTCTTAAACAACGGCGTAACATTAGCCGTTTTCCAATCATCCAGCACTTCCCCGGAATCCAGCGACGTTTGGAAAATAACCACCAAGGCATCCACTATCACCTCCGCCATTTCTTTCAGGACCCTCGGATGCATTCCATCCGGTCCTGGGGACTTGTCCACAATCAGCCCCTCCAGTCTGTCGAGCACCGCCTCTCTAGTAACAGTAATGTCATTAAGACCCTCCAGTCCTACCACCTTTCCATCGCTAACACCAGGCAAATTATTCACATCCTCCTCCGTGAAGACAGAAACAAAAAAGTTATTCAATGCCTTAGCCATATCCCCATCCCCTACCACTAGGTCCCCTTTCTCATCCTCTAAAGGACCAACGTTCACCCTAGCCAGCCTCTTCCTTTTAATATATTTATAAAAACTCTTGCTATCCTTTTTTATATTAAGCGCTAGCCCAGCTTCATAGTTTCTCCTACCCTTCTTTATCAACTTCTTTGTCAATCTTTGTTGACATTTAAACCTCTCCCAATCCTCTTCTCGCCCACTACTCTTAGCTACTCTAAACGCCTCCGCTTTTAATTTAACATTTTCCTTCACCTCCTTCGTTATCCACGGCTTATTACCTCTCCTCCTACGGTCCTTTTTGACCATCGGGATAAATTTCCGCTGAGCACCAAGAAAGATCTCCTTAAAGATCCTCCACTGCTCCTCAGCAGACCCTCCCTCCAACGCGCTCCCCCAATTCTTCGCCAATTCTTCTCTCATCCTACCGTACTCCCCTCTATTCAAACAAAGTACGCGTGTCCGGGAACCCACTTTCTCCTCCTCCACCTGCACCAGAAACTCCACCATACAATGATCACTCTCCCCAAGAGGATCCTTCACCGCAAGGTCCCTAATTCTACCCGCCTCATTACATAGCACCAGATCCAAGATAGCTCGCTCCCTCGTCGGCTCCAACACACACTGTTCGAGGAAACTATCCTGGCAGCATTCCAAGAACTCCTCCTCGAGCCCTCCGCGTCCAACATGGGTCGACCAATCAATATGCAGATTGAAATCCCCCATAACTACTGCCGTCCCATTCCTGCACGCTGCACTTATTTGCGCGTTAACAGCCCGCCCCACCTCCAGATCATTATTTGGGGGCCTATAGACGACACCCACCAGCGTCTTCCTCCCTTTGCTGTTCCTCATCTCCACCCACAACGATTCCACGTTCTGCTCCTTGGCTCCAATATCATCCCTTGCTACCACCGTGATGCTATCCTTAATCAGCAGAGCTATGCCCCCCCCTTTTCCCTCCTGCCTATCCTTCCTAAACACTTGATAGCCCTGTACATTCAGCTCCCAGTCCCTGTCACCCTGCAGCCACGTCTCTGTAATGGCCACCAGATCGTATCCATTTGTGTCGATCTGCGCCATCAGCTCATCCACTTTATTCCGAATGCTTCGTGCATTCAGATAAAGCACTTTCATCCCAGCCTTCACCTGGACCCTATTTGCTGTAACGCCACCAACCATACTCACGCCCCCTACTCCCTCTATTATTGGGACATCCTCGGCCTCTTCCCTTACCTGTACCCTCTCCTTAACTTTAGACCTCGTAACATCACCTACCCTTGCACCCTCCCCCCCCCAATTAGTTTAAAGCCCTGCCTACAGTCATCTTTACTTGATTCGCCAGCACTCTGGTCCCAGCACGGTTCAGACCAACCCCATCCTGCCCGAACAGGTCCCACCTACCCCAATACTGGTGCCAATGCCCCATAAATTCAAACCCATTCCTCCCACACCAATCCCTGAGCCACCCATTCACTTCCTTAATCCTGTCAATCCTATGCCCGTCTGCACTCGATTCAGGCAGTAGCCCAGAGATAATCACCTTGTCGGTTCTACTTTTTAATTCCATTCCCAGCTTTTCATACTCCCTCCCCAGATCCTCAGTCCGCATTTTGCTTACGTCGCCGGCACCCACATGTACCACAACGACCGGATTCTCACCCTCCCACTCCAGGTTCCTCTGCAGCCCAGCTGCGACATCCCATACCCGAGCACCAGGCAGACAACACACCCTTCTGTGCACTTTGTCATTGTGACAAAGGACAGTGTCAATACCCTTCACCCCACTATCCCCAGTCACTACTACGTTCCTTTTCCCCCTCTCTTTGCCTATGTCCTGCTGCATCACTGTACCGTGTGCAGTTTGCTCACCAACCTCACCTGCCTCGTTCTCGTCCAGCCTGGAAGCAAGAACCTCAAACCTGTTATGCAGATTAAGAGGCTGAGGCCTCCGCTCCTCACCCCCCTTCCTCCTCCCAGCAGCCCCCTCTTGTCCCTGACCCTTAGAGTTAGCCAGTCTAGGGGGGGTGGATGTCACTTGCACCCCATTGACAATGGCACCCTCTCTCCCCTTGATGAGCCTCAGCGACTGTAGCTCAGAGGCCAGCTCATCCACCTTGAGCTGGAGCTCCTCCAGCAACCTGCACTTACTACAGACATGGTCACTGGGATGGACCCTGGGGTCCACCAGTTCCCACATCATACAGAAACCACACATCACATGCCCCTCCATTATTCACTGTAGTAGTCTTGAAAAAAAATTTTTTTTTTTGTTTTTTTTTTCCCCTTGTTTTTTCAAACGAACTCACCTGGCCTATTTTCCCCTCAAGCCCTTTTTGATCTTAAGCCCTAACAACTCACTCTGCTTCCCTCTCACTCCGCTGCCCGCTCTGACGCTGCCTGCTGTCTACACCAGGCCTCCTTTTAAACCTGGCGCTGATTTAAAGCTGTTGGCCCACAAATCCCTTCTAACCACTCCCTCAGAATTCTTAAAGCAGTAAATACAATAAATAAATGCTTTAAACAGTTCTACAAAGAACAAAGTGCTTTAAACTTATTTTAAACAGGTTTTTAACAGGTAAAATCTTAGCTCTCTGTCTGCTCCTTCACTCGTCTGCTCCAGCAAACAATGAAAGCACAGAGTACAGAAATGAGGTAGAGAATCTGATGAAGTGATGGGGTGACAATAATCTTTCCCTCAATGTCAACAAAACAAAAGTGATTGTCATCAACTTCAGGAAACGTAGAGGAGAACATACATCAACAGGGACGAAGTAGAAAGGAAAGCTTCAAGCTTTTAGGTGTCCAGGTCGTCAACAACCTGTCCTAATCCATCCATGCTCACACTATAGTTAAGAAAGTCCACCAACGCCACTACTTTCTCAGAAGACTAAGGAAATTTGGCATGTCAGCTACGACCCTCACCAACTTTTACAGATGCATTCTTTCTGGTTGTATCACTGCTTTGTACGGCTCCTGCTCTGCCCAAGACCATAAGGAACTACAAACGGTCGTGAGTGTAGCCCAATCCATCAAGCAAACCACCCTTTCATTCATGGACTCTGTCTATACTTCCTGCTGCCTCGGCAAAGCAGCCAGCATGTTTAAGGACCCCATGCACCCTGTACCCTCTCGCTTCCACCTTCTTCCATTAGGAAAAAGATGCAAAAGTCCGATGTCACGTACCAACTGACTCAAGAACAGCTTCTTCCCTGCTGCCGTCAGACTTTTGAATGGACCTACTTTGCACTAAGTTGATCTTTCTTTACACCCTAACTCTGACTGTAACAATACACTCTGCACTCTCTCCTTTCCTTCTCTATGAATGATGTGCTTTGTCGGAATAGCATGCAAGAAACAATACTTTTCACTGTATGCTAATACGTGACAATAATAAATCAAATCAATTATAATTGCTACTCTGCTGCCCATTGAACCCAGATTTTCCTCATCACACAGACATTTGCCTAATTGCATCATAATAATACTGTCAGTCTACATCCATACCTCAGCCTATCTGCTGCTGCCACTCTCACTTCCAACACTGTAACCAATGTCGTTCTTGCTGGTTTCTCTTCGCTCAACAAACATCAGCTTACCCAGAGCTTTGCTGCCTGTATCCTATGGTGCACCAAGTCCTACTCACCATTCACCCACCATTCCAATATTGATCACCACTTAATTTCCTGCCCTTCTCTACCTTTGTGTAATTTATCATCTCTTAAACATCTCCTCCCCAATATTTCTACTCCCGATTTCAGCCTGTTCTCCCATCTAACTGTTGGCAATTCCTTTTCTAAATCACTCCACCTCTTAAAGTACCCTACAAAAACAGAGGCTTGTACTCGTTAGAGTTTAGAAGAATGAGGGGAGATCTCATTGAGACGTATAGGATGATGAATGGGATGGATAGGATAGAGGTGGAGAGACTCTTCCCACTCAGAAAGGATAGTAGGACTAGGGGGCACAGCCTCAAGATAAAGGGGGGGGCGGTTTAGAACAGAGTTGAGGAGGAGCTTCTTCACTCAAAGGGTGGTGAATCTCTGGAATTCTCTGCCCGTTGAAGTGGTGGAGGCTGCCTCACTAAATATTTTTAACTCGCGGGTTGATGGGTTTTTGATGAGAGAGGGGATTAAGGGTTATGGGGAGAGGGCGGGAATGTGGAACTGAGTCACGACAGATCAGCCATGATCTTATTGAATGGCGGGGCAGGCTTGAAGGGCTAGTTGGCCTACTCCTGCTCCTATTTCTTATGTTCTTATCATTCTGGTGTGTTCCATGTGCCTATCCAATAACCATTTGAAAGTTCCTAAAGTGTCCGACTCCACTATCACAGCAGGCAGTGCATTCCACACCCCAACCACTCTCTGAGTAAACAATCTACCTTGGACATCCCTCCCACATCTCCTACCATGAACCTTATAGTTATGCCCCCTTGTAACAGCTACATCCACCCGAGGAAATAGTTTCTGCACGTCCACTCTATCTATCCCCCTCACCATCTTATAAACCTCTATTAAGTCACCTCTCATCCTCCTCTGCTCTAAAGAGAAAACCTGCAGCTCCCCCAAACTTTCCTCATAAGACCTACCCTCCAAACTAGGCAGCATCCTGGTAAATCTCCTCTGCACTCTCAACAATGCTTTGGTGAGGTGACCAGAACTGCACAATATTCCAAATGTGGTCTCATCAAAGTCCTGTATAGTTGCAGCATAACCCCACGACTCTTAAACTCAAACCCCCTATTAATAAACGCTAACATGCTATAAGTCTTCTTTATGGCTCTATCTATTTGAGTGACAACCTTCAGAGATCTGTGGATATGAACCCCAAGATCTCGGTTCCTCCACATTCCTCAGAACCCTGCCATTGACCCTGTAATCCATATTCAAGTTTGTCCTACCAAAATAAATTACCTTGCACTTATCAGGGTTAAACTCCATCTGCTACTTTTTGGCCCAGCTCTGCATCCTATCAATGTCTCTTTGCAGCCTACAAGAGCCCTCCATCTCATTCACTACTCCACCCATCTTGGTGTCATCAGCAAATTTACTAACCTACCCTTCAGCCCCCTCTTCCAAGTCATTGATAAAGATCACAAATAGCAGAGGACCCAGCACTGATTCCTGTGGTACACTGCTGGTAACTGGCCTCCAGTCTGAAAATTTTTCCTCCACCACCACTTTCTGTCTTCTATGAGATAGCCAGTTACTTATCCAATCGGCCAAATTTCCTTCTATCCTTACTTTCTTTATGAGCCTACCATGGGGAACCTTATCAAATGCCTTATTAAAATCCACGTATACGACATCAACTACTCTACCCTCATCTACACACTTAGTTACCTCCTCAAAGAATTCAAACAAATTTGTGAGGCAAGACTTACCCCTCACAAAACTGTGCTGACTATCCCGGACTAAGCTGCATCTTTCCACATGGTCATAAATCCTATCCCTCAAGACCTTTTCCATTAACTTACTGACCACCGAAGTAAGACTAACCAGCCTATAATTAACAGGGTCATTCCTATTTCCTTTCCTGAAGACAGGAACAACATTTGCCACTCTCCAATCCTCTGGCACAATCCCCGTGATGTGGAGATGCCGGCGTTGGACTGAGGTAAAACACAAAGAAATCCCACAACACCAGTTTAAAGTCCAAACAGGTTTATTTGTAGCAAACGCCGCAAGCTTTCGGGACAGCCTGTCCCGAAAGCTTGCGGCATTTACTACAATTCCCGTGGACAGCAACAAGCCTAAATTAATTTTCATGTGATCTTGTTATTTTGTATACATGGCTCACCTTTTATTTAATTGATGTTGTGATGACTTTATTTGGTGTGAACTGTATTTTGGTAACTTCCTTATAATTAGAACATAGAACACTACAACACAAACAGGCCCTCTGGCCCACAAGTTGCACTGATCATGTCCATACCAACCAGGCCTATCTATAACTCTCAAACCCATTAAATCCCATGTACTCATCCAGAAGTCTCTTAAAAGACCCCAGCGACTTCACCTCTACCACCACCGACAGCAGCTGATTCCACTCACTCACCACCCTCTGAGTGAAAAACTTACCCCTGACATCTCCTCTGTACCTGCTCCCCAGCACCTTAAACCTGTGTCCTCTTGTAGCGACCATTTCAGCCCTGGGAAATAGCCTCCGAGAATCCACCCTATCTATTCCTCTGAAACCTCTATCAGGTCGCCTCGTAATCTTCGTCTCTCCAGGGAGAAGAGACCTAGCTCCCTCAACCTATCTTCTCAACCTAATTCTCCTGTTAAATGAGGTGATTAATAAATTATAATGTGGGTGTCACAGATATGCTTCTCATGAGACATGCACCAGACATCTGATGTGGTACGAACAAAGTAGGAATAGGCAGACGGCTGCTAGGTTTGTAATCCAGAGACCGAGGCTAATGATCTGCGACAGGTTCAATTCCCACCAAGGGAGCTGGTTTTTAATCAAATGTAATTAATAATTCTGGAATTGAAAAGCTGGTCTCAGTAATGGTGAGCATGAAACGATCAGCAATTGTTGCAGAATGCCATCTGATTTGCTATCTTCACTTGGTCTGGCCAGCATGAGACTTCCAACAACAGCAATGTGATTGACTCTTAACAGCTTAGTAATTCATAAAACTTTAAAATACTATCAGGTTTACTGTTTTTGTAAACATGACACACCAGGGTTGCTTTATTACAATATTACGACTCTTGTTGCATCTGAATACTTATAAGGAGATGAAAGAGAGAAGATAGAAAAATTTAAAACTTGAGGTGGAATTTTATGAGATTTTTTTCTAAATGTTCAGCTAGTCTGAAAATGGGAGTTTCAGATCCGCTTTTTTGGGCCAATTTTCACGCCCACTCTTACGCACTCTGTCTCTGAAAAGGTGGGCTAGTCAGTTTCCAGCCAATGAGGTTGTGGGTGGGGCTTAACTTGCCAGCCTGTAGAGGGAGGTATTGTACATGTGCAGGCATCTGATGCTGCACATGTGCATTAATAGTAGCAGGATCTGACAGACAGAGAGAGCTGTCAGGCGCCTTCGATTGCAGGCAGCAACCCCACCCTGCAATTGTGGTGGCTCAAGGCCTGAAATGTTCTGGGGACCTGAGTTTGAATCCTGCCAAGGCAGATGGAGGAATTTGAATTCAATAAAAAATATCTGAAATTAAGAATCTACTGATAACCACAAAACCCTGTCGATTGTTGGAAAAATCCATCTGGTTCACTAACGTCCTTTAGGGAAGGAAATCTGCCATCCTTACCTGGTCTGGCCTACATGTGACACCAGAGCCACAGCAATGTGGTTGACTCTCAACTGCCCCTGGGCAACTAGGGATGGGCAGTAAATACTGGCCAGCCAGCGATGCCCATGTACCACGAATGAATAAAAAGAAGTTTGAAAGAGTGGCAGTCTCAACTGCTTTGGACTGACTTTGTTGGGCTGGAGTTGAATTTGCAGTATGTGTTGTTTCAAATAGGAATAGAGGAATTAGGAACAGAAGTAGGCAATTCAACTCCTCGAGTCTGCTCTGCCATTCAATCAGGTCATGACTGATCGCTTCCTGGTTTCAAGTCCACCTCCCTTCCTGTTCCTCACATTCCTTTAACTCATTTTGTATCAGAAATATATCTACCTCCTTCTTAAAATCATTTAATGATTCAGACTCCACCGCACTATGGTGCAGCAAGTTCCACAAATTCACCATCCTCTGCGAGGGGTAGTTCCTCTTCATCACAGTTTTAAATCTACCGCCTCTAAACTTATACCTGTGACCTCTTGTTCCAGATTGCCACACATTTGGTCTAGGTTTACTTTAGTATTACTGAAAAATAGCTTTTAGTGTTCTATATACCTTCATTGGATCCCTCTTATACTTCTAAACTCCAGCAAGGACAAGCCCAAACTGTATAATATCTCTTCATATATCAACTCCTTCAACCCCGGAATCAATCTGGTGAACCTCCTGTGAACTGCCTCCAATGCCACCACATCCTTCAACAAATAAGGTGACCAAAACTGGACATAACATTCCAAATGTGGTTTCACCAACACCCTATACAATTGCAACACTTCTTTACCTTTATATGCCAGTCCTTTTACAATAAATATTAACATTCCATTTGCTTTTTTCATTACATGCTATACCTGCATACTGACTTTCTGTGATTAATGAACAAAGACACCTAGATCCCTCTGCCCAGAGGCATCTCGAATCTGCCTTCCCTTAAGTAATAATTTGCCTTTCTTTTTTATTGGCCAAAATGGGTAACCTCACATTTATCCACATTAAACTCCATCTGCCAAATTTTGGCCATTCTCCTAGTCTATCTATATCTGTCTGTAAAATCTGTGATATGCGGATCCAGATACAAATCTTGAATTTTAAAGGAACTTATTTTAAAAAGCATGTTGTGGGTTGTTTCATTTAGAACGTTGTGGAGTTTCTCAGCTGCTGTGGTAGAATTTGTCAGAGCTGTCAAGATGGTAATGCAGAATTTAAACAGACTGAATACATAAATGGTCCAGCATTGTTCACCTAGATAACAAAGACACCTATGTCAGCCTCCTATTCACAGACCAGAGCTCTGGATCCTAGATTTCCTAACACACGACCGCGGTCAGTAAAGATAGGCAACAACACCTCCTCCATGATCATCCTCAACACCAGTGCTCCACAAGACTCTGTCTTCAGTCCCTTACTATACTCTGTATACACCTCTGACTGTAAGGCCAAATTCCCCTCCAACTCGATTTTGCTGATGACCGTTATGGGTCGGATCTCACACAATGACAAGACACAGTATAGGAAATAGATAGAGAATCTGGTGAACTGGTGTGACGACAATAATCCCTCCCTCAATGTCAACAAAATGAAGAATATAGTCATTGATTTCAAGAAGCATAGTGGAGGGTATGCCCCCATTTGCATCAATGGGGATGAAGTAGAAATTGTCAAGTGCTTCAAGTTTTTAGGTGTCCAGATCACCAACAACCTGTCCTGTCCCTCCACGGTGACACTACAGTTAAGAAAGCCCACCAACACCTCTACTTTTTGAGGAGACTAAGGAAATTTGACATGTCCGCTACAACTCTCACCAACTTCTACAGACGCACCATAGAAAGCATTATTTCTGGTTGTATCACAGCTTGGATGGCTCTGATTTGCCCATGACTACAATAAACTACAAAGGATCAGGAACGAAGCCCAGTCCATTACTCTAACCAGCCTCCCATCCACTGACACTGTTTACACTTCCTGCTGCCTTGGAAAAACAGCCAGCATAATCAAGGAATCACGCACCCCAGACATACTTTCTTCCACCTTGTTCCTTCGTGAAAAAGACACAGAAGTCTGAGGACACATGCCAACTGACCCAAAAACAGCTCCTTCCCTGTTGCCATCAGACTTCTGAATGGATCAACCTTGCATTAAGTTGATCTTTCTCCACACCCTAGCTATGATTGTAACACTACATTCTGTACTCTCTCCTTTCCTTCTCTATGCTTTGTCTGCATAGTGTGCAAGAAACATTTCTTTTCACTGTATACTAACACATGTGACAATAATAAATCAAATAGTGATCTTATATTCCAACACTATCAATCCTATAAATACATTTTGAATAAATACCTATCTTAAAAATATATGCTTTTTAAAAAATGGATGACCAATGCAGCACTCCAAAATGCCAAGAACAGCTGAGAAGTCACTCGGGGCCCTGCCGCAGTCCATTCCTCAGTCCACTCCTGGCCACGAGGCTGCATGCTCTTTGTGGCCCCACTGCTGCTGGCCACATTGCATCTTGCTCCTCATGGCCCTGCTGCTGCTGTCCACACTGCATAATGCTCTTCATGGTCTTGCCGCTTCTGGATCCACTGCAATTTGCTCCTTGTGACCCTGTCACTCCTGGTCTTGTTGCAGTCTGTTTCTCATGAACCTGTTGCTGCTTGCCACATTGCAGTCTGCTCCTCATGACCCTGCCGTTTTCTGGATTCGCTGCAGCCTGCTCCTCATGACCCTGCCGCTTTCTGGACTTGCTGCAGCCTGCTTCTCATGACCCTGCTGTTTCTGGACGCGTTGCAACCTGCTCCTCGTGACCTTGCTGCTTTCTGGACTCGCTGCAGTCTGCTCCTCGTGACCCTACCGCTTCTGAACTCGCTGCAGCCTGCTCTCCGTGAACCTGCCACTTTCTGGACTCACTGCAGCCTGCTCTTCATGATCCTATCTGGACTTGCTGCACCCTGCAACCCTGTTGCTTCTGGACACGCTGCAGCCTGGTCCTCGTGGTCCTACTGCGACTGGATTTACTGCAACCTATTCCTCATGATCCTGCCATTTCCTGACTCATTTCAGCCTGCTCCTCATGACCCTGCCATTTCTGGTTAAATACTCGGGTTCAACCTCTGGTTCACTTCTTGGTGTCGTATTTTGATTTTTCGACAATCCGCTTATTCTTGGTTGGATACCATTCTGGAGGGAATGCTCCCTCCTCTTGTTCACTGAGTGAGCTCAATTCTTTTCCAGTGGGATTCAAAATGTTCCTCATCTTTGAGCTCAATCTGCAGATTGGCTTCTGATGCAGTGCTCTATTTCTCCATATGGAGTTGTAACTCCCTGAGTTTTGTCTTGCTGGGTTGGAGGTTATCTGCCTGATGCCCCAGGATTGACTTCATATTGTGCATCAAGCTCTATACCATTCGTTGCTCTAGTCCTTCCTGGTTATGTGACAGCAACTGTTTGACTCTGAATGAAGTCGGGCTCAATATTCTGCTGCTACTCCTTCTCCTCTGTATCTTTACATAGAATCACAGGATCACTAAAGTACAGAAGGAGGCTGTTTGGCCCATCAGGTCTGCACTGACCACAATTCCACCCAGGCCCTATTTCCGTAACTCCACATATTTACTCTGCTAATCCCCCTGACACTAGGGTTAATTTAACATAGTCAATCTAAACCACACATCTTTGGATTTTTGTTTTAAGACTGTTGATGCTCATTTGGAGGTTTGGCTGGTTTGACTGAAGAACAGCGGCCCATTGAGAAAGTTAGCACTGCTGCCTCAAAGTGCCAGGGACTGGAGTTCAATTCCAGCCTCAGTTAACTGCCTGTGTGAAATTTTCATGTTCTCCCTGTGCCTGCATGGGTTTCCTCCAGGTGCTGCAGTTTTCTTCCACACTCCAAAGATGTGTGGGTTAGATTGACTGGCCATGCTAAATTGACCTTTAGTGTCAGGGGGATCAGCAGAATAAATATTTGGGGTTACAGGGATAGGGCCTAGGTGGGATCGTTGTCAGTACAGGTTTGAAAGGCTGAATGGCCTTCTGCTGCACTGCAGGGATTTTATGATTCTTCGAGTACTTTCTACCATCTGCAAAGGAACTAGAATAACTGCCTCTGCAAAACATGAGGACAATTCCAAACTAAAGACCCAGTCAAAATCATAGCAGTGGTGGAGCTCCTGGGAGTCTTCAATTCAATGTTGTTGACTACAGTGGCTTTTTGAGGTCTTCTGCTGTTTTGAAAAGGTTGCGGGCAACACAGACAACTCTGTTCAAGCGAGAAAAGAGTTGACTGCGGACGAGATACAGAATTTTGATATTTGCTTGCTACCATACCGGTAGTGCTCTTGAATCATGCCTCTGACTGGTAGTTGGATTCCTCTGAGATGATATAGATTAATTATTGTTCATGGTACAGTAGCACCATTGCACTGGCTCCTCTAACTTGAAATTTGTGAGGTGACCATTTAAAGATATATGCTTCACCTTCCACAGTAGCCTTGGATGTAATTCATCTGGGCCTGGGGGCCTGTCTGTTTTTCAGCCCGTCAGGACCTCCAATACCTCCCCATTTCCTTTGTCAAATGTGCAAGTTCTTCATGGTCCATTTTCCTGAATTCCATACCTACGTTATCTTTTTCCAGAGGGAATACCAAAGAAAAGTATTCATTTAACAGCCTTCCAATATCCTGTAGCTTCACACACAGGCCCCCTTGGTCCCTAATGGGCCCTATTCTTTCCCTGGTTACCCTCTTCCCTTTTAATTCTCCCTGATTGCAAGTCCTCTTTCGTGCCCCCTTTCTGCTCTTCTAATTGCTATCCTAAGTTCTCTCTTGTCCTATGTTTTTGGAGCTGTACTCTTCCAGGCAAGTGGAGAATATTCCATCACACTCCTGACTTGTGTGTTGTGGACAGGCTTTAGGCACTCAGGAGATGAGTTATTCTCTGTAGAATTCCTAATCTCTGAACTGCTCTTGTAGCCACAATATTTAAATGACTTGTCCAGTTGAGTTTCTGGCTAATTGGTAACCCCCAGAATGCTGATAATAGGGGATTCAGTGATGGTAATGCCTTTGTATGTATACGTGTGTGTGGGTTGGATTGTCATTTGTCGGGGAGGGGGGTAGTTTGGATTGTCATTTGTCAAGAAATGATAAGTGCATGGCACCTGCACGGTACAAATCTTATTTGTTACTTATCAGCCCATGTCTGAATAATATTCCAAGTCTTGTTGTATATGGGCATGATCTGCTTCAGTATTTGAGGAGTCATGTGCTGAGTATTGCAAGGGTTCATTTATGATTGTGACCTTAGAATAGAGCAAAGAACATTGACAAAGCAGCTGAAGATGGATGGGCCTAGGAAACTCCCCTGAGAAACTCCTGCAGTGATGCCCTAGGACAGAAACAATTAACCTCCAACAATCACAGCCACCTGCCTTTGTGCTATGTATGGCTCCAACCAAAGCAGAGAGACTCCCCCCTTCCCACATCCTCAATTCCCACTGACTCTGGTTTTGTTAGTATTCCTTGATGCCACCTTGGTCAAATGCTACCAGGATATCAAAGGCAGTCATTCTCACCTCATCTCTGCAGCTCAGCTCTTTTCTCCATGTTTGTACTAAAGTTGTAATGAGATCATGAAATGAATGACCCTGGCGGAAACCAAACTGAACATCAATGAGATTATTGCTTAGTAAATGCCACTTGATAGCACCGATAGTGACCCTTTCTATCATATTGCTCATCTTAGGCAATCTCCAACTCTATATTTAAGGTCCAGAAGTTAAGCACATTGCTCAGGTCAGACTGCAGTTTCTTTACATCTTCATTCTGAGAGGGTTAAGGAGCCTTCACCTGTTGCTACCATATTTTTGGTTGATGTTATGGTCTAAAGTCTATAACTATATCCATATATACAGGACACAGTCTGACTCAGTGCTATCAACATGCTGACTTACACCAGTCTCATCACTACACTCTATTACTGCCATGTGATTTTCTACATTCATAATGTGGGACAGTGGAAACGGCAGTGCCCACATTTTAACCTGGCAATCCTGAGCACCCAGATATAAAAAGCTGTAAATTTGTTTTGTGACAAGGGATCAGATAACTAGCATTTTATTTGTTCTGTAGTAAAATGCAAATACTTTGAGACTGTATCAAATAGGTAGAATTGTTAAACATCCGGTGGGTAGAAACATTCGTTTTTCCCTTTGTTTACCTTCTATTACCATTAAGACTGTGTAACAAATCACCAAATAATCTTGGTATTTCAGCATTCAATGCAGTTGTGCTCATGATACAGGACTGAGTCCAGACTAACAACAGAACATGACTTTGGTAGATTAGGTACATGCAAAGTGACCAAAGGACTACGGGCAGTGCTTTGCAAGTAATTTTTTGTCTGTGATCTGATTTTAACTCACTGCCACCATTTCAAAGGCAATTAGGGGTGTACAACAAAAACTGTCCTTGGCAACAATGTCTACGTCTCACAAACAAATATTTTGAAAACACTGAAAATAGATATAACACCAGACTCCAGCAGAAACAAAGTTGCAACAAAATAACAATTAGTATGCTATTATTAAAGTTCACATGTTATATAGAAAGTCAAATGTACACGTATTCTGTGTTTTTAAGTAAGGCAGGCTCGATTTCACAACATTTGAGTTACAACGTACGGAACTTGCAATATTTATAAATTGACACTCTATTTCAACTTTACAACATTGGTTTCAACTTAATGCACCACGCCAGCAAGTTCACATGTCCTACACTGCACATTTGTATGACTGGACAGGTCAAACAGTCTTTATTAGGTTGATAATGAAAATTTTGTTTTGTTCAATATTTTTGGCACATTGCAACTTGAATGCATTTATATGCTTATGTTGGATTTAATATGTGCTGGGACTCTCAGACATTCAAGGTTAAACAGGCAACTGAGAATGACTGATGGCTTCAGGATACCCCCATAGTAATCAAGGAACTTGTGCTAAGTTGTGCAGGTATCAGCAATTACTTCAGTGACTTAACAGGGCAAGAGTTGAGAACATTGAACACCGCCAGGCAACCCATGAGTGATTTCAGGCCTTGATTCAGGAATCAAGCCCCCATTTATACCATTATTCCAATAGGAAAACAGGTTATGACTTACAATGTTTCAACTTACAACGCCATTTTCAGAAACCAATCGCCACAAGTTTGATGACTGATGGTGCTTATTTTATTAATTTATGTACCCAAGTAAGATTCAGCCAGGCTCCCCAAATCCATGGTGACAAGATCTAGTTCTGGAGATCAGGATGTACATAGGAACAGAGGAATTAGGAGCGAGAGTAGGGAATGCAGCCTTTCAAGCTTGGTCTGCCTTCCTATGATCATGGCTGATCTCCATTGCATCCTAATTCCACTTTCTTGCCTTTTCTCCAAAGCCCTTTATCCTGCTTTTGATCAAATATTTATCTATCTCTTTCCTTAATCCATTGATTGATTTTGCATCCATTGCACTCAGGGGCAGTGAATTCTTTGTGAGAAGTAGCTTCTCCTTATCTCTGTTTTGCACACCCCCCCCCTCGCTCTTTAATTATGACCTTTTGTCCTAGACTGTTCTAGAAGGTAGAACATTTGATTCAAGAACAAAGAACAGTACAGCACAGGAACAGGCCCTTCAGTCCACCAAGCCTCACGCTGTCATAGCTAGACCAATCACCTGTATCCCTCTATTCCAGGCTCATTCATGTGTCTATCCAGATGTCTTAAATGTCATGAACGTGTCTGCCTCAACCATTTATTTATCAATGGAAGTATTGAGTATTTTAAATATCTCAATCAAATCCCCCCTCATTCATCTGTACTCCAACAAGTACAAGTACAAACTACTCAACTGCTCGTCATACGACAGCTCCTCCAAACCTGGATCAGTTTGGGTAAAAATGAGAAATAGTGAAAGGTAAGAAATCACTTGTGGGAGTCAGACAAGGTATACAGGAAGAAAAAATGGAGGCTGGTGAGTAAGTATGGAGACAAGTATGGGCGATTTGAGATTCAACAAATCAGACTGAAAAGGGTAGCCTGGTTTATAAGTTCATAGAATGCCCTTTGGGACAGTTTCTTAGAGCAGCTTATTCTAGAACGAATCAGAGAGCCACCTACGCTAGATCTGGTAATGTGCAAGGAGACAGGGTTAATTAATGCCTTCAGTGAAGGCATCCCTACCTAACAGTGATCACAATATGATTGAATTTCGCATTCAGTTTGAGGGAGAAAAGGGCGGACTTAAGACTTGTGTTTTAAATTTAAATAAGGGCAATTATGAGGGCATGAAGACAAAGTTGGTTAACATAAATTGGGAAATAAAGTTAAGGGACAGATCAGTAGAAATGCAGTGGCAGGTATTCAAGTAGATATTTTAGAATATTAGAAAAGGATATATTCTAGTGAAAAGAAAAATCTAAGGGAAGGCGTACCATCCAAGGCTAACTAAGTTAAAGAGAGTATCAAATTAAAAGAAAACATATAATGCAAAGATGAGCAGCAGATCAGAGGATTGGACAGAAAATAAAGAACAGCAAAGACTGACTAAAATAACACTAAGGAGGGAGAAATTAGAGTGTGAGAGAAAGCTAACTAGAAATAGAAAAACAGATGGTAAGGGTTTTTACAGATATTTAAAAATGGGTTCTGAGGGTGGCACGGTTGCTTCACAGTGGTAGGGACCCAGGTTCGATTCCAGCCTTAGGTGACTGTGGAGTTTGCATGATATTCCCCATATCTGCTTGGGTTTTCTGCAGGTGCTCCAGTTTCTGAAGTGCACCCACAGACTATAAAAACCTTTAAGGAGTCAAATAGAAATCTATTTCACATGGTCCATCCAGTTTTATGATTGGTGGGCGGTGTCAGTCAGTTAGGCTACCTTCATACTTCAAACTCAATCTAAGACAGAATGGAAAGTCTAGGTGCAATTTGCTAAAAAAAATCTGGGGACTGAACGCTGCTGTTGGACGCAAGTTTGCTGCAGTTTTCTCATATCTTCTAAGACCTGCAGCCCCTGAGATTGCTATGTGGCAGCTGTCCACCTTGAAGATGCGCCAACAAGAGGTGCCAGCCTGCACTTTCCTTTTCTCGGCACTCGCCCTCCCTTGCAGCGTTGAGCCTTTCTCAACGCACATTTCACACTGCCTGTTAATTGGCCAGTTAGCATGAAACTGCATTCCACAACTGGAAGTTCATTTTGGGGCCCAATTGGAGCAAAGTTCAGGCCATGGTGCAGAGGGTAACAAATTAGCACGGATAAATTCATTAACTAATCAGAAAAAGAGAGTGCACATATATGGGTCATTTTCATGTTGGCAAGACGCAATGGGAGTGCCATTGGGATCAGTGCTGTGCCCCCAAATATTTACAATTAATCTTAATGACTGGATGAAGGGACCGAATGTCTGGTTGACATGGTAGATAGATAGGAAAATACTTTGTGAAGAGGAATAAAGAGTCTGTACAGAGACACAGAAAGATTACACGAGTGAGCAGAAATTTGGCAGATATAGTTTGTGGGAAAACATGAAATTATCCAGTTTGGCAAGAAGAATAGAAAAGCAGTGTATTATTTAAATGGAGAGAGATTGTGGAACTCTTGAGCTGCAGAGGGATCCGGGTGCCCTCGTATATGAATCACAAGGAGTATGAATACAGCAAGTGATTAGGAAGGCAAATGGAAGGCTGTTATTTATTGCAAAGGGAATGGAATGTACAACTGGGATGTTTTGTTACCGTTGTACAAGGCACTGGTCAGACTACATCTGGAACTCTGTGTACAATTTTGGCCTCCTTATTTAAGTATGATTGCATTAAAAGCAGTTCAGAGAAATACACTTAACTGATATCTGGGATGCGGAAGGCAAGGGGGTTACCTTATAAGCAAATGTTGAACTGGCCTGTATCCACTGGAGTTTAGAAGAATGAGCTCTGGTCTTAGAATCGTAGCATCTCTACAGTGCAGAAAGAGTCCATTCGGGACATTGCGTCTACACCAACCACAATCCCACCCATGCCCTAACACCGTAACCCCACATATTTACCCTAATTCCCTAACATTAAGGATTTTGGGAGCAAACCGATATACCCAGAGGAAACTCCACACAGTCACCCAAGGCTGGAATTGAACCCAGGTCCCTGGCGCCATGAGGCAGCAGTGCTAACCACTGTGCCACCATGCTGCCCCTTTGGATTTTACATGTTTCTTATTGAAACATACAAGATCCTGAAGGGACTTGACAAGATGGATGCTGAAAGGCCATTTCCTTTTCTGGGAAAGACTTAACCTAGGGGGATACAATTTAAAAGTAGGCGATTTCCCATTTAAGATTGAGATGAGGAGAAATTTCTTCCTTCAAATGATCATAAATCTTTGGTACCCTCTTCTCCAGACAGCGGTGAAGGCAGGATCATATTTTAAGGCACAGGTAGATTTTTGATTTACAGGGAGTCAAAGGATACTGGAGGTAGGCAGGAATGTACAGATGAGGTTACAATCAGATGAACCATGGTTGTATTGAATGGTGGAACAGAACTGCCAGGCCAAATGGCCAATTCCTGCTCCTAATTAGCATGTTCATGAAGGCTTCCCCCCTCCCCACCTACATTGTAATCATCCCCTCTTCCCTAACTACGCTCACATCTCTCCCCGACCCATTTCCCTCCCCGCTCACCTCAACAACCCCTTTCACGAACTTCCTGCCATTCACTCATTCCCTCCCTCCCCATTCAGCACTCTACTCATGTTTTCCTTCCTCACCTACACCCCACTCACTCAGTCCTTCCCTCCCTCCTCAGCTGGACCCATTCACTTAGCCACTTCTTCTCCACTCTCTCCCTTACATAAATTTCTCCACTTTGCCTGGACTCAACTCCTCTTTGTTTCCACTGCATATCAGTCGGTGGCTGTAGCTCCTTCTCAGGTTGCCCTCCTTCGATGTACACTTCTGGAGAAAGATGAGCCACCTCTCTAGGGAATAGGAGGTTGGGTCTTCATCAATGAATGTTTTAAATGGCGTTGGGGTCCCAAGGAGGACGAGCCACAGGCAGCACAAAGCAGTAACTGTTGCCCATGTCAGGGTATGGCGGAGACCATGGTTAGCTGGGACACCTCCCCCCCGCCCCCGCACAACCCTTTTGCTGGCAGCATCTGTAAGGAGAGAAAAGAGCTGATGTTTTGAGTCCAGATGACGCTTTGTCAAAGCTAAAAGGCATAGAAGATGGGAGATATTTATAATGTAAAGTGAAGGAATGAAAGATTAATCATAGTCACAAAAAACAAGGGGGAAAGGCTTATAATGACAGTCCATACAGTGGAATGTTTGACAGCACATTCCAAACCAATGAACCTCTACCATCTAAAAGGACAAGGCTGCAAGGAAAGTGGACATCACTGTTTTGGTTATTGCCCATCCCTAGTTGACCTAGGGATAATGGTGGTAAGTAATTTCCTTGAACTGCTGCAAAGTGCGTGCTGAAAGACAGCAAATACCACCACCAAGTCACAAGCTTAAGAACATAAGAAACAGGAGCAGGATTAGGCCATCTAGCCCTTTGAGCCTGCCCTGCCATTCAATAAGATCATGGCTAATCTGAAGTGGATCAGTTCCACTTTCCCGCTTTCTCCCCATAACCCTTAATTCCCTTGTCTGTCAAAAACCTATCTACCCGTGACTTAAATATATTTAGCGAGGTAGCCTCCACCACTTCAACGGGCAGAGAATTCCAGAGATTCACCACCCTTTGAGTGAAGAAGTTCCTCCTCAACTCCGATCTAAACTGCGCCCCCCCACCCTTGTCTTGAGGTTGTGCCCTCTAGTCCTGCTATCCCTTCTAGGTGGGAAGAATCTCTCTACCTCTACCCTACCCATCCCTTTCATTATCTTATACGTCTCTATAAGCTTTTCACACTTGCAAATATATTGCCATGTCTTAGTTGCTGGGTCAAAATCTTGGAATTCCCCTGTCGGAGTACTTCATCACGTGATTGCAATGCATCTTCTCAAGGGCAAATGTTGGCCTTTCCAATGACATTCACATCCCATGAATGAATAAAAACAGGATTGAACTTTCCCACCCCAGAAGGTTGATAAAGCCAAAGCAATGGATCCTCAATAGATCCTGACAAAGATGCCAGGAGAGAAAGTAGTGTAGGAAAAGCAACGGAGAGGAAATCATCAGACTATTTCCAGCAAAAAAATTCTCTTCAACAATCACGATTCAACAAATTTTCAAAATGAAAATACTTGCAAACTTGTACCTTCATCAGCTCAGATTTTGAAGTCAAAATAACAAGAAAGCAATGGCATTCACTTATTCCGGCGCAAATGATGCAGTAATTTCAGGTGAGGGGCAAATGCACAATTAAGCTCAAAAATTCAGAAGCTGTTGTCCAAGTTGAATGGCTGTTAGCTTCACAAAAAATATAACTCTCAATGTGTTTTAATGGCATGGAAGACAGTGAATGACATTAAGTTGCAGAATTTGCACAACAGATCTGAAATTTCATCTATTCAGTATCTTTAACCAGATGCGATGAGCTAATTCATTATAATAGTACTCTCTAGTACTGAAAACTATTATTATAAATATGGAGCCTCATTCTTTCAGCCTTTAATTGTTGCAGGTTTTATAAACATTAAAACTTTCCCTTTTTTCCTCTTAATTCAATGTTTCCTTCCTTCCTTCCCCATTTCTTTCTGTACCTGATTTGACATAGAGGTGAATGCATTCTAAGTCCTTACACTATAAATTTCACAGTCCTTAAATCTGACAGGTTAAGATAGTGCTGATAGTGTTGCTTGCCCTGTGCGCACAAGTCCCAGATGGCCCATTCCCCTTGTTGCAAGGGATGGGGGGATATATATTTTGAAATATTTTCCCAAGTTTTTTTGTTCCGGAGTCAGATTAACTGCACCCAGCATTGCCCATAGAAATCACATTCATAAGTAGGAGCACATCTGCCATGGAATGTAAGAGAAGAGTTGCCAATACAAACTTCTTTTCACTATGGTTGATTTCCCAGATTTAGTAATCTCCTTGAATCTTATTTCCAACCAAGTTCCACCATGGGAACAATTCTTCCAAGTTCACCACATGACTCTGAACATTTGAGCACCTGGCTCATGGCTACGGGGACATCAGCAATCCAGTTACGGATTACAAGTGTATTACGCAGCTCACCAATTGCTCATTAGGACACCGTAGTCTAATTACCTTTCCCATAGATAATTCGGCAGCATAAAGAAGATGCTACATTATTTACAGTTTGCAAGATTCTCCCAAGACCATCCTCCCCCCTTCTCTGCTCTCTCTGTGGTTTTCTCTTTCGGACTGCGCATGTGCAATTCAGAGCTCTGATCATTCCGGCAGCACTAAGCTTCGCCCACAGCGCGAATGGGATTGGAGCCGGCAAGAAGCGTACGGGCATGCTGCACAAAGGATTCTGGGCTCGGATCTGTATTATGCCTGGATCCGGCCCTTTGGCTCCAAATGGTAAAATCGGGCCCACTGTGATCGCTTCTTCCGAGAGGATCCCTGACTGTAAGATTATTAATTATTCCTGTCTCATTACACAGGACCAGAACTAGGATAGCTTGCTCCCTCATAGGTTCAATTATATACTATTCAAGGAAGCTGTCATGAATACATTCTATAAACTCCTCCTAAAGGCTGCCTTGATCGACCTGGTTTGACCAATTGATATGGTCAATCCCCATGATAATTGCTGTACCATTTTCACATGCATCAGTTATTTCTTTGTTTATTTCTCACTCCACTATGATGTCATTATTTGGTGACCTATAGATTACAGCTTTTCTCCTTACTATTTCTAATTTCCACCCAAATGGATTCAACGTTTTTTCCACAGAATCTATATCATCTCTCACTACCAACCTGATGTCATCCTTAAATATCAGAGGTATGCCATTGCGTAGAAGTTGTACAGCTTTTTCAGGTTTACTTAAGAACTGCTGGATGTCATTTCTCTAACTGCAGTTGATTGAGAAAATAATGGTACTTAGCAAATATAATATGTAATTTAAGCAAAGGATTAAAAAACAAGGTTCCTTTATTCCACTAGCATCAAAACAGTACAAACTGTCCAAGCAAAGCAGAATTCAAAGAAACAACATTTACAAATAACATTCACTGCCAATACTCCGGGTCTCAGTGCTAGTCAGGGCCTCGGCTTCTAAAACAGTACTCAGCAGGTGTGTTTAGGATTGACCTGCTTCTCTCTCTCTCTGCATCAGGCTCCTCAAATTTGAGGGGTTCTGCCAGTCAGTTCTGACTAGGTCCCTATCCTCCAACCTGGTTCTTTACCCATCCTCAGGGACCTCAAACTGCCCTAAGCTCCTGCCACGCTGCCACTCAAGTCCTCGCTTTGTCCTGACAGCTGTGCCCATAGTCGAAGGTTCCTAATCCAGGGTCCGTGAAGGCTCTCCAGGGAGTCTGTGAAGCAGTGGCTGCAACGTGATTGGTAAATGTTCATTCAAATGTGCAAAAATTATTAAGAATTGGAGAAATCAAATGGCTAGAGCAAGACCTCTTGGGAGCACTAGATGTCTTTAGGTTGATTAGCCTCTCAGCATCCAATGCTCCAGGGGGCCATGGTCTGATTGGCTCATTTGATTTGCACGGCCAACAGCGAGGCCAAGTGAGGCAAGAGACGGCTCAACCAGAAGCTGGCTGGCAGTATTGAGAAAAGGGTGTGTGGTGGGGTTCCTCAGGAAAGGAGCTGGCGGCATTTAGGTCTCAGGAAAAGAACTGGTGAGATCCAGGTCATGGGAATGCAGCTGTGGAGTTCAAGCTTCAGGAATGAGAAAGTGTGGTTTGGGCCTTGGGAAAGCAGCAAGGCAAGAGGAGCTTTTCGGCCCTCGGAAAGAGGTACGTGAGCATGTTTTTGTGTGTGAGGTTTTGGGTGTAAGGGTGTTTGTCTGGGTGCATGGAGGATGTGAGCATATGTCAACGTAAGAAGCACGTGAGCAGTGTGTGAATGAGAGACATGAGCGTGTATGTGAATGTAAGAGAATTGTAAACGTGTATGAATGAGATGCGAGCGTATCTGTGAATGTGAGAGACGTAAGCATGCGTGTGAACGTGAGAAACATGAGCGTGGGTGTGAATGAGACAGGCGGCATTGACTATATGAACGAGGGGGACGAGAGATGTGTGTGTTTGATATTAGAATCAGCTTTCCAGCATCATTCCTCCCATTAAAAATGACAATGGGTAAGGCTTGTATATTTTTAAGCAAAGGGCCTTTTAATTGCAACCAGATTAATACATGCAGATATAGCTAGAAAGGACTTGTTTACATTTGATTCCTGTGTTTGCACCTACTATGCAATAAGGGACACTGGTATTCTGAAAATGTTTAGGATTACCTGATGCTCTTGATAGGTCACTAGGGTTTAGTGGCTCGAGAAGTTTGGAAACCCTGACCTAGTTTCATGGAATCTGGCTCTGTCCTTTTGTTTGTCAAAGGATATGCTTCCTGCAGCAAAAGGCCAACTGGTTTTCCTGCCTGGTCCTCCCTCGCACCGTCATCACAGCTCCTGAAGGCCCTGCTACACACAAAATACCTACTGCGTGTCTCTACATTCATTCACTTCCTGCTTTTGAGAATGGCAAGTGTAGTACATTACTTTCAGCTTCAGGCAGATTGAATAAGCCTTTCTTTGTACACTTTTCCATCCCATCACCATTCCTGCTCCTGTTTCTTATGTTCTTATTCATAACTAGCCATATTTCTTTTTCTTATCTTGATCCATTCTGTTATTCTGGATGCCGTATTTAGATCATTTTAAGGCATGTGCTTTTCAGTATCAGAATATCATTGGACTGGGGTATGCAGCCATAAAAGGACAAATGTTCATTGCTGCAGGCCCAAAAAGCTTGTGAAAGCAGTATTAGCCAATTGTTTCTGGGCCATACGACCATCATCAGGGAATCCTGGAGTTTCAAGCTGATGAAAGACATAAAAACATACTAGAAGCAAAAGTAAATCGGCTCCTTGTGCTTGCTCTGCACTTCAACATGACTGATCTTACATCTCAACACGACTTTATGGCTCCCGGTGGACCTCAATTCCCCAAGAGTTCAGAAATCGATTGGCCTTGGTCTTGAATATACCCGACAATGAAATATTCACAAACCTCTATCTGAGGACGCAAGGTAAGGAATAAGGACCACTAAATGTAGGAACCTAGGGTTTAATCTGTGTCAAGTATAGACTGGAAAACAAGGCGGGAGACACAGTGATGTTATTTCCATTGCATTACCTTGTTATAATGCTTCGTGGCTTTCTAGATGCAAGTTCCTTCCTTCCATGAGAAGTAAAAGTGCAGCACCAATTGAATCCTGAACTGGTACTAACTGGTGATTAAATGGTCACAACTGGATTTTATTGGATGGGACTAATTAGCTGGTAATTCTACTGGACCCTTTTGAACTCCAGTGGTGCTTCCAGGTTCTGAGTGGTCACCAGTGCTTCTCAGCTGACTTGAGCTGATACCTACTTGCACTTGCTGTAAATTTAATGAACATTACACCTCTCTCATCCCTCTTTATCCACCTCACTTCCCATAAACATCACCCAATCCCTTTAACCTCCCATCTGGACCGCTAACTCTCTGCTACCCCGCCACCCTCTTACCACGCACTGTCATCTCCCCCTGCCGCCCCAAAATGAGTCAAAGGTGTCAAGATTTGGGGGGGGGGGGTTCAGCCAAGTGTCGGAACCTTGATTGACTACAATCTGGGGAAGGAGAACCAGATGGAGGGTGACATCTTTTATAAAGCACAGAGTATGTTTTTAACACAGATTGGGCTAAGGTCAAAGATGGTGCCCCAATCATTTTGGAGCCAGTCTTGCCAGTTCCATCAGGCTCTCTCTGCCAGAGTGATGGTGCATGCCCCCAGACTTTCTGTGCAGCAATGCCTGAAAACTTGGTCTGAAAACTCAGCTGGAGAAATATATGCCAGTTTTCAGTCACAGCCTGATATTGACAAATTTTGCTAAAATTCTGCCCATACTTTTATGTACTGTAGTTAGTCTGTGTTACAGATTTTGCACACAGACATATATACTCCTTCCCACTCCCAGGTAGATGAAGATAGAGCAGTTGATGTCATGTACATTGATTTTAGTAAGGTGTTTGATAGGGTTCCCCCTGGTAGGCTCATGAAGAAGGTAAGGAGGTGTGGGATAAAAGGAAATTTGGCTGATTGGACAAGTAACTGGCTGTTTCATTGAAGACAAAGAGTGGTGGTGGAGGGAAAATTTTCAGACTGGAACATAGAACATTACAGCGCGGAACAGGCCCTTCGGCCCACAATGTTGCGCCAACCAGTCTTATTTTTAAAAAAAAACATTGACCCACTAATCTAAACCAATCCCTTTTCGTCCATAAACCTATCCACCAATCTCTTAAACGCCCCCAAACTAGGCGCATTTACAACTGCAGCAGGCAGGGCATTCCAGTCCCTCACCACCCTCTGGGTAAAGAACCTGCCCCTGACATCCGTCCTATAACTACCCCCCTTAATTTAAAGCCATGTCCCCTCGTGCTAGCTTTCTCCATCCGAGGAAACAGGCTATCACCATCCACCCTATCTAAACCTCTAATCATCTTATATGTTTCTATAAGATCCCCTCTCAGCCGCCTTCTTTCCAGTGAAAACAACCCCAAATCCCTCAGTCTCTCCTCATAGGACCTCCCCTGCATACCAGGCAACATCCTGGTAAACCTCCTCTGCACCCTCTCCAAAGCCTCCACATCCTTCCTGTAATGTGGGGACCAGAACTGCACACAGTACTCCAAGTGCGGCCGCACCAGAGTTGTGTACAGTTGCAACATGACGCTGCGACTCCTAAATTCAATCCCCCTACCAATAAACGCCAAGACACCGTACGCCTTCTTAACAACCTTATCTACTTGATTCCCAACTTTCAGGGATCTATGTACACATACACCTAGATCCCTCTGCTCCTCCACTCTATTCAAAGTCCTCCCGTTAGCCCTATACTCAACACATCTGTTATTCCTACCGAAATGGATTACCTCACACTTCTCCGCATTAAACTCCATCCGCCACCTCGCGGCCCAGCTCTGCAACCTGTCCAAGTCACCCTGCAAACTTCGACACCCTTCCTCACAATCTACCACACCTCCGACTTTGGTGTCATCAGCAAACTTACTAATCCACCCAACTATACCCTCATCCAGATCATTAATAAAGATTACAAACAGCAGTGGCCCCAAAACAGATCTCTGAGGCACACCACTCGTAACCGAACTCCATGATGAATAATTACCATCAACCACCACCCTCTGTCTCCTATCTGCTAACCAATTCCTGATCCAAGTACCTAAATTACCACCAATCCCATACATCTGCATTTTCTGCAGAAGCATACCATGGTGAACCTTATCAAACGCCTTACTAAAATCCATATATACCACGTCTACTGCCTTACCCCTATCCACCTCTTTGGTCACCTGGAGGCCAGTTACCAGCAGTATCCCACAGGGATCAGTGCTGGGTCCTCTGCTATTTGTGATTTTTATCAATGACTTGGAAAAGGGGGCTGAAGGGTGGGTTAGTAAATTTGCTGATGACACCAAAATTGGTGGAGTAGTGGATGAGGTGGAGGGCTCTTGCAGGCTGCAAAGATGGGCAGAAACGCGGCAGATGGAGTTTAATCCTGAGAAGTGCGAGGTGATTCATTTTGGTAAGACAAACTTGAATGCAGATTACAGGATCAATGGCAGGGTTCTGAGGAATGTGGAGGAACAGAGATCTTGGGGTTCATATCCACAGATCTCTGAAGGCTGCCACTCAAGTGGATAGAGCTGTGAAGAAGGCTTATAGTGTGTTAGCGTTTATTAACAGGGGGTTTAAGAGCCATGGGTTATGCTGCAACAATAATGGACCTTGGTGAGACCACATTTGGAATACTGTGTGCAGTTCTGGTCACCTCACTATAAGAAGGATGTGGAAGCATTGGAGAGAGTGCAGAGGAGATTTACCAGGATGCTGCCTGGTTTGGAGTATAGGTCTTATGAGGAAAGGTTGAGGGAGTTAGACTTTTCTCTTTGGAGCAGAGGAGGATGAGAGGTGACTTAATAGGTTTATAAGATGATGAGGGGGATAGAGTGGACGTGCAGACACTATTTCCTCGGGTGGATGTAGCTGTTACTAGGGGGCATAACTATAAGGTTCATGGTGGGAGATATAGGAGGGATGTCCGAGGTAGATTCTTCACTCAGAGAGTGGTTGGGGTGTGGAATACACTGCCTGCTGTGATAGTGGAGTCTGACACTTCAGGAACTTTTCAAGTGGTTACTGGATAGGCACATGGAGCACACAGAATGATAGGGAGTGGGATAGCTTGATCTTGGGGTTGGACATAGCTCGGCACAACACTGAGGGCCGAAGGGCCTGTACTGTGCTGTACTGTTCTATGTTCCAGGGCAGTCTGGAACTCAGTGGGAGAGAATGACAGGCCAGAGGATAAAATTGTTATTTGCTAAACTTTAATGAGTCAGTGATTACAATTAGTCAATGCTTACATTTTCTCTTTTCCTTCCCCACCTTCAGCGTGTTTCAGGGGCTGAGCATAGATGAGGTCTCAGAGAAGCTGGTCAGTAATATAACAGAAAATAATGGATCTGAACCATCAGCAAATTCAGCTTGTAATCAATCAACATTATGATAATGCGCATGAGTTTTCTGTTTTTTCTAGGAATAAAATTGCACCTTTACTGAAACCTTCATTCTGAGCGTTTCTTTTGGCTGGGATCAATGAGGAATGTTAATTTTGTATGCTTGACATTTTTCACAATAGAATTTGCACAGCTTTCACATATACTAAAGGCAAGGTTTTCTGGCTGTGCTTGCCCCAAAACTGGAAAATCATGCCCAAGGTCAACAGACTTTTGCATGGTCTGCCCCCCTCGTCCACTATTATTCCTGTTGCGGGCAGGACGAGAAAATTTCCTCCGAAGTGTTTTGACCAGCTGAAAATCTGCAGAATGATGAAAATATTGAGCATTTCTTTCTATCCTCAAAAATACACACTGAACAGGGGAGTTTTTGACCTCCGTTGATGCTCAAATCTGCACCAAACTTTGTGACAAATAAATGCATAAACACTTAAATAAGTGTGAATAATCTGGAAACATGACCAGTTCAAACCCATACAGGTTATAGAATCATAGAATAGAATCACAGAATTCCTACAATGCAGAAGGCGGCTATTCAGACCACAACGCACCCAAGCCCTATTCCCATAAACCCACATATTTACCCTGCTAATTCTGACACTGGAATCAATTTAGTATAGCCGATCAACCTAACCCGCAAATCTTTGAACTATATAAATCACCAGTATTCCTGGGATTGCCCACTGGTTTATTGGTACAATCATCAGCATTAACCAGCAATTTTCACTGAAATACCAGTTCTGAACTGTTCTTACTTCCCTGTTAAGAACTAGCTGCAAATGGTACCAGTATTACTGAAACTTCATTCTGGGTTGGGTTGGACTTGGGGAAAAAAATGAATACCTGGTCACAGAAGAAAAAAACATAGCACCCTTTAGTCTTGCACAGTACTCGTAAGCTTATTTTCCGTGCCACGTTGACTACACATAACAAACAGCACAGAAACCCTTCATAGAAATCACTTGTGTGAATTGCCATCTTAACTTCTATTACCTTGGCCATTTAATTTTCCTTGACTAGCATTGTTAAAGGTCAGTTTCTGTGATGTTTTCTTTAACTTGTTACTTCCAAAGTTGTCTTCTTACCATTCAGTTTCAATATGCCTGATTCACTTTCTGAAGTATCTCTTATAACGTTATTTGGAACTGCAGTATTTCTGTCTCTTTGGTTATTATTTTTTCCATTAACTTTTAATTCACTTTTAAACATTCAGATAGCCGTTCAGTATATTTAAAAATATAAATGCGGAAAACATTGTGTAACAGAACACTTTGTTTTGACCAGGTTGATTCCACTGGTGAGTGAAACTAGAACTACGGGGCATGGCCTCAAAATAAGGAGGTGTAGATTTAGGACTGAGTTGAGGAGGAATTTCTTCACCCAAAGGGTTGTGAATCTGTGGAATTCCCTGCCCAGTGAACCAGTTGAGGCTATCCGTTGAATGCTTTTAAGGCAAAGACAGATTTTTGAACAGTGAAGGAAATAAGGAATATGGTGAGCGGGCCTGCTCATAGTTATGTTCTTATCATCTTGTTAACTTATTCTACTGTCAACTCTTACCCTACATCGGTATTAATCAGAGAAGGCTTGCCCACAGTGCACTCTATCTGGCATTCTTGTGTTTTAACTATTAGGCCGAAACAAAATTTTTCAGGATGTACAGGGCCTCCCTGCTGCCATAATTGGAGGCTGAAATCTAGTCAGTCCTGCCAGTTTAACAGATGTACTGATTGTTTTCCAAAATCTCAGATCAAAAGGCCGGTAGTTTGAAAACTGGTAGGGCACCTTAGAAAAATGTGATTTACTTTTTTAAGTCCTCCATGCTCTTGCTGCCTTTCCCTTATAGATATCTGATTTAAAATGCCCAGAACAACATAAGCCTAATGTTTAGGTCATTCCCCCTTAGTGTATTTATTGTGCATGTAGGGATTAGAATGCAAAACTCTATCATGTTCTTCCTGTCTTATTTGTAGAGCAGCCACATGCTAACACCTCTTCCACAAGTCATCAAATGTTTCCATGTCCTTTTCTTCTGCTTTGAACTCAGATACTGGATTCGAGTGCTAGCAGAAGAAAATCAGACCCATTAAACTCTATAAATACTTCCTTGCCTAGCAAAGATTTGTCCATCATTATATTCCAGAAGTTAATCAGACCCCCATTCATTTTCATTTCTTCACTTCGTGAAAAACAGTTCTCCAAATTTTAATACACTTTCTTTTCCCCAGCGTACTGGTGCTCACTCTTAAACCAAATACTCCCTTTCACGTTTCTAAAATTAAAATCTTTTGTTAATTCTCAAGCCAGTTTCTTTCTACTGTGATAGTTAGCAGCTGGTTCGATCTTCGGTGGACTCAATGCCCAAATCAGAATTCGAGTGCAGATAATTCTAAAGACATTCCTGTTCCTTTTGGGCAAGTTTGGCAATGGGAGTGGAAAATCTCATGAGAGACCAGAACTGCATTTTAGATTGCCTGGAAGTCTTGCCATGATTGTCTCCTGCCTCTGCCAGTGACGTAATAGGTTTCCCATCATGCAAAACTAGGTCCCTCATTTCAATACTCAGCATCTCATTAAATCGAGCACCCCACAGCAATAAATCCCTCCACTTTCACAATTTACCCACAGCGATGTGACATCATGATGACATGAATCACAACTGCTCTCAAAGTACAGGAAACTTGGCAAGCTAATCGCTGAGGGGAGGCATGTCAGTAATGAAAATTCAGTTGCAGCTGGGATTGTTCAGCTACAACTCAATTAACATGCCTGTAAAGACTGTTCACTCATTTATGCCCACTAAATCACTACTGATGTTTGAAAATACTACTGATTGCTGCTCAGCAGTTAACCCTTGGCAGGCAGACCTCCACATTCAGTGACTGCTATGGTTTTCCTGCACCTCTGACTGAGTGAGCAAGTATAAATATTCCCTATGATAGTGAACGAGGGCACATTGCTTCAGGCGAGTGCTTCAGCCCATTGGATGTGTGCAGAGGTTCACTGATATGTGGTCCCCGTTGATCAAGTTGGACACAAGGCCTTGAAGTAAAGTCTTGGTCATGTCTGCACCTTACAGAGCGCTCAGAAGACAGTAAGCTGGCCAAAGATGTGCCACTCAGTCAAGCTACATAGAACAAGTGTAGTGTGGGATCTTGCTCAGGAGATGTGAGGGGCAAGGTTTTTTACACAGAGAATGCTAGGTGTTTGGAACATTCTGCTGGGGGGATGGTGGTGGAGACAGATATGATAGGGGTGTTTAAGAGGTTTTTAGATAAGCATACGAATTTGCAAGAAATAGAGGGATATGGACCAAAGACAGACAGAAGGGATTAGTTTAATTTGATCCATGTTCGGCACAACATCGTGGGCTGAAGGGCCTGTTCCTGTCCTGAACCGTTCTTTGTTTTCAGACAGACAGAATTTTCCCTCTATTTGGCAGAGAATGACTGTGTGTGGGAAAAGTGGCATTCAGTTCATGAGGAGCGATGGTGGGTTTTCACGCCACCTTACCTGAAATTTACTTACTGGCAGCAATCTTGCTCAGTATCCAGTATTTTATTTTTGAACACAGGACTTCAGGGAATTGCCAGGTCCTGTACAACTGTGAGACATAAACATACCTGACCTGATCAGCCATAGAAATTCACACATGAATTTATGAGGCTGAGTAAGCATGAGTAACATTTAACACACTGAATACTTCATGACGAGTTACAGAAAATGCTTAATAATTTATATATTAATAGAACTGTCAACTCAAATGGTTAAAATGTACACTTTAGATGCGGAGGGAGCACATGGCTCTCACAGTCGATGTCGTGTGCAATCAATGTGCACCTGACTTTTCTTATTGTTGTTTTACATACATTTAATTCAGTCATAGCAATTGGAAAAAAAACTATGCAGACAGATTTCAGAGAACTGTGGCAACACTGTGCATGGGCAACTGTTAACAAATTGTTTTGTGGTCCCCGCTCAGAATCCAGACAGATCACATGGGATGTCTGGACCACAGGTTGCCCACCAATTAGGAGTCTAAGATACAAAAAGGAAAAACTAGAAGATATCTAATAATGTCAACTCTTGGCTGGAATTTTCTGATGTCAGACACCTCTCCACCACTGCCAATGAGAATGGAGAATTTGGCACTCAGCCAAATCTCCATTCACAGCAGCAGGACTACAGAATCCCAGCCGCTACCAAAGTGGGAGAATCTTGACCCATGACACTGAACTAGAAAAGTTCAGTATGTAAATATTTCCCATGAGTTATGCATACTCCTGAAAATGCTTAACTGTATTCCTGGTAAACTGAATCAAAGTTTTTAATCTCTGTGTATTTATGTCTTTCTTCTATGTACCTCTTAGCCCTTCCTCACACCATTTTTGAGGTGGTCTGTAACTGTTTCTTTAAAAAAATCAAATTTCTTTTATACTCACCCTTTAGAAACTCCAGCTCTGTCATTTACTATTTTGACTTCTTTAACTGTTCCATACTGAGCAAAAAATTTTCTTAAATCATTTTCATTTGTCTGTGGAGGCAAGAAAAAGCCGCCTGAAACACAAATAATCTTGAATGTACAAACTTCTATTTAGTTGCAATTATTATTTTACTAATAAATTCAAATGTACAAAACAACTGACTTTAAAATCGATCCCTCCTACAAAAATCCGATTGGGAATGACTGTTCCAAATCTTGGGGCACTGGTTGGGTTATTATTGTTCAATGGCACAGGAGAAACTGGATTTGGTGACGGAGATGAAGAATCCATCTGTGGCAGATTAGAACTTTGCTGCTGTAAAAAGAAAAGGATTTATTTTTAAAAGCCATTGACTAATCAGAACTATAAAACATGCCATAATTTATTTAAACAATTCCTCGAATTATGTATCACAATTTTGTGGCTACTTGCAAGTCTTTTATTTTCTTGAGTTTTATGATGGGAGTTTGCATAGCTGCTTTTCATTCCAAAATTTAAATGTTATTTCAAAAACTAGTGTGAAACTAGAGGTGACATTTTGTGATTAAGAAATCCTACTTTCCCTCTTCCACACAGGTTTTGCCAAATGACGAATCTTCTCCAAGTCAGCAATATAATCCAATGTCAGTTAATTTTCTGATCTATTAATTAATGCAGGTTTAAACATGCTCTTTGAAATCTCCCCCACCCCAAAAGTGACTCTGAAGACCTAGATGTTTTGAAGATCTTTCACATGGTGACAGAATATAAAAATCAGAAAGATAGAACAACTTGGAACTGAGCATACATTCCTTCAGTCCACAATGAATTTCCTCCACATTATTATCTATAAAACCTGCAGCACTAATATACTTACTTAGTTTCCCTGGCATCTACTTTCACTTTTATCTCCATTTTAAAAAATGGAAAAAAGAACAAAAGTTCCATCATTGCTCATCCTCAGTAAGCTATTCTTCCATAACACTGAACACTATTTTGGAGCTGCTTGCTTGTTTTGACTAATCCAGTCAACAGGTGATATGTCATAATAAATTTATTTTAAATTTACTTTTTGTTGATTTCTTGACTTTTGACGAAATAAAAGATCAGCTCTATCAGGGAATTTTACAAGGTCTTTATTAACATTGCAGTAGAATTACCAATGATGCCTCATTCTGTACTCCAATTCATATGATTGCAAGTACAGAACAAGGTGAGTGTATTTGGTCCATTCTTTCCAAAATGGATTAATTTAGACAAAATGGCACAATGTCATTAAGAAACTCAAAAACTATAAAGCTATATAACAGATGCTAAAACTAAGAAATAGTTCTCCCAGTCTCAATCAATGTTTTATTTACAGTTGTATTCATGATAATTGTATGGACAAAAACAGACTCACAGGAACCAACAGGCATTTGATTCTTCATGTCAGCAATTAAGGCCACGATTCTCCATCATGACCTGCAACTTTTCTGTCAGGTTGGGCCAGGAGTTGCGCGTGTTGGACGTTTCATGGGTTCCGTGACAGCTTTTATAATCTATGTGCATCTCCTAGCCTGGGAAAAATGGTGCTGCCGGGAACCTGCAGAAAACCAAACTGCCAATGTAAACTCACGCTGTTTAGCATGAGTTTACATACCTTTGTATGCCATTATCGGAATCCACGTGGCAATCTCCCTCCACGTCAGCATCTCCCACCTTTTTGGCATGATATAATTTTGGCACGAATCAGAATAGGTATTTAAAAGTCGCAACCTGGCGTGGCAGCCTTGAACTGGCGTGAAGAGGTAAGTGTTGCTAGTGGAGCATGGGGGATGTTGCAGGCAGACCCTGGAGATGCCTGGTAGCCTTCCTCCTGCTGCCTTTAGGTGTTGGCCCTTGAACCAGTGATATCTGGGGGGGTGGGGGTGGTTTCTATTTTTTCTCACAGCTCTCTGGGTGACGTTCCATCGGGGAGTCCTGCTCTCCACCCCACCCTCTCTCCTGGGCAGTGCTGAAGTGCATTGTGGGAGGCAGCCTCAAGGGCTCTCCCTTCCCCTCCTCTCCAAGCAGCACTGGAGTGCACTGTGGGAGGCAGCCTTGAAGGCTCCCGTTCACCCTCCCCCTCCACAACACTTTGCAATGGCATTGTCTTGCTGCGGAGTGTGGTCACAGGCTCTACTAAGTGCTGATGTTCTGGGGTGGGGGAGGAGTGTACCATGTGCTGACTGAGGCCGAACCAGATGAAGCAGCTGCTGTTCCAGGTCAAAGTCCAAAGGTTCAGACATGGACTGCATGGAATCTGCTATCATTGGGCACACACCTGGTGCTGATTAGCAGTATGTCCCTGTCCTGTGACACGAATCAGCAAAACATGACTGTAACAGATGCTGCAGTTGCACACATAGCAATGGATCAAGGGTGTGCATTGCCCATGTCTGCACACCGACCTGCATAATCTGTGCCAGCAATTATCATAATGGGAATCTCACTCAGCCCTAATCGGGCCACACATGGCACCATGGATTGTGTGGGGTTGCCAGCTCTCACACGTGGGGATGCTGGCTCAAGTGAGGGATTGGGTGGTGCCAGGTCTATGCAGCCAATGATAATAATCCGTCATTTTATGTCTTTCCAAACCCCAGTGCAGATGGATCTCAGTTTGCTTGATTTGGAGCTGGCCGTGCTGGTGGCAGCAGGGGCAGAGGAGGAGGAGGAGGCAGCAACTCAGGAGGTGGCAGGCGTGGAGAGACCACCGCAAGAGCAGCCATCACCAGACTCTCAGGAGGACAGAGGGCTGCCACTGAAGTCCAGGAGGTGGGTAAGCAGGTTCCTGAGAGGGTGCACAGAAGGTGGAAGGTGCCGAGGCCAAGGAGGTACAGGCCCCCAATTCCTTCAAGGCCCTCTTGGAGTAGATGTGCCATCGCCAGCTGTGCCTGTCCACACGATGCATCACATTTGTGAGGTGCTCTCACACCTGGCACCTCAGTGCAGCAGTGGACCCCTGCTCCCTGTGAACATGAAGGTGATGGCAGCCCTCAATTTCTATGCCTTTGGGTCATTCCAGGCTCCCAGGAGCGACCTAGCTGGGATCTTCCAGGCCTCCATGCACAGATGTGTGCGGCAGTTCATTAATTTCGATGTGTGCTCTTGGCTTTACATCCACCGCCGGGATTTCGAATGTGCAGGGCACAGTGGATGGCACGTACACTACCTTGCGTACCTCCCATACAGGGCCACAGCAATTTTTGAACCGGAAGGGGTTCCACTCCCTGAACATCCAAATTGTTTGCAACCATTGGCTGAAGATCATGCTGGTCGATGCATGCTACCCAGGGAGTGTCCATGACAGCTTTGTGATCTGGCAGTCGGACATCTCTGGGCTCTTTGAAGACCAACCCAGGCTCCCAAGATGGCTACTAGTTGACAAGGGTTACCTGTTAAGATCATGACTGAAGACAGCCATGCGGAGGTTCCAGACTGAGGCGAAGACTCACTACAACAAGGCCCATGCAGCCACCTGGTCCATTGTTGAGCGGTGCATCGGCCTGCTGAAGATGCGGTTCTGCTGCTTGGGGCGCTCTTGGGGGGGGGGGGCCTCCAGTGTGCCCCTATGCGTGCTTCTCGCATCATTATCCTCTGCTGCACTCTGCACAACATCACCCAGAAGAGAAGAGACCAGCTAGAGCAGGAGGAGGAGCAGCAACAGGGCAAGGTGGGTGCCCCACCATATGAAGAGCCGGAGGAAAGACAGCAGGCAGCAATGGCTTTACTTAGCTGGTGCTGTGCAATGAGGGGGGTGTACTCAAGGCCGCATTCCATTGAGTGTCATTCATCCCTTGGGGTGTTATTTGGCTGCCATTCAGCTGTGTTCAGGGTGGGTGCAATACTCAAGATTCCTGTTGAAGAGAGGAAATGATCACAAGCTGGATTGCGTGTGTCAGCACAACACTAGTTCTCTGCAGGGCAGAGGTGAGGACAGTATGGTCAAGGGATGGAGGGATTGCGTACCTGCATTATTCGAATCCATGGGGGCATGAGATGAGCAGCCATGTCTGTGTATGGGGGGAGCCGGGACAGCAATGAGGCAGCGATGTCTCTCGGAGGGGCGGGGGGGGGGGAGCAATGTGTGAGGGGTTTGGATGTCAGTGATCTGGCTGCTGGGAGGTCTTTTCAGAGATCTCCCAGCAGTGTGTGCATGCGCAGGTTCCCGTTCATCCTGCCAATTTCAGGCTCTTTAGCACAAACAGACCTTGCCCCCTGAGCATTTAATGATATTCATGATTGTGATCTCTGCAGTGCACAGAGTGCGGAGATTCAGGAGAGAAGTTGAACTGAGAAAACAGTCGGGATTTAGAACAGTTCTCCCATCAACTCAGCACTTTTGAGAGAATCGCGACCTAACTTTGTAACATTCAATGTCATACAAAACACATAAGCTGCCAGTTCTATCTACAACTCTTAAATCAACTCTTTTTGATGGATCTACAATCCACAGATCTACTACTTTGCTCCCCCCCCCCCATTCTTCAGTCTGCCTGTTGCAGTTGCCAAAATCGTAACATCATTAATCGCAATGGACACTTTGTCCCGAGTCTCTAACATTTTTCTCTTCAGCTAGCTGCTTGAAGAAAGCCCACATCTAGGTTTAATTGATTAATTAATTGAAATGTCCAATTTCTCCCAATAATCTTTTTAAATTCCTTTGCACCTCTGGGCTGTTCATAGAACCCTACAGTGCAGAAAGAGGCCCTTTGGCCCATCGAGTCTGCACCAAACACAATCCCACCCAGGCCCTACCTCCATATCCCCACATATTATACCCACTAATCCCTCTAATCTATGCATCCCTGGACACAAAGGATTTAGCATGGCCAATCAACCTAACCTGCACATCTTTGGACTGTGGGAGGAAACCCACACAGACACGAGGAGAATGTGCAAACTCCACACAGACACTGACCCGAGCCAGGAATCAAACCCAGGACCATGGAGCTGTGAAGCAGCAGTACTAACCATCCGTGCCGCCCGTACCGTGCTGTTATTGACATCTGGGTATTATGGATGGCAGAAAATGACAACTATGGGCAATACAAAAATGGCTACTGCAGTCTCCAGGATCAGATCACTCTGAAGTGATGTGTAAGCACGAAATGGATCTCAGGCTTCCCCAGTGGCATGGTATGGGGTAAAGATAGTATATGACACAGAATTTAAAATGCCTGCAGTAAATTTAAGAAACCGACATCAATTTCATTACTTGGAAAAGACAAAACTCAATGCTTTGATAATGAAATTTACATTTTTAAAAAGGGAATGAGAACAAAACAATGAAATAACAACTACTACGTCTTTGCAATTCTGCTAGTAGCTTTGATGTAGAGACTAGAAATCCTCCTCAAACAGATGCAATGCTACCAGAAGTGCACAAGACCAGCCAGACACATCACTGGCTCTAGCAATGTCACCAATGTTAGAACTGGGATGGGAGGAGTGTACAGTTGATCTATCTGCACTACTTAACATATATTAATGATTTGGATGAGAATATAGGAGGCTTGGTTAGTAATTTTGCAGATGACACCAATATTGGTGGCATAGTGGACAGTGAAGAAAGTTATCTCAGATTGCAACAGGATCTTGATCAATTGGGCCAGTGGGCTGACGAATGGCAAGATGGAGATTAATTTAGATAAATGTGAGGTGATGCATTTTGGTAGATTGAATCAGGGCAGGATTTCCTCAGTTAATGGTAAGGCATTAGGGAGAGTTACAGAACAAAGCCATCTGGGATTACATGTTCATGGCTCCTTGAAAGTGGAGTCACAGGTGGACAGCGTAGTGAAGAAGGCATTCGGCATGCTTGGTTTCATCAGTCAGAACACTGAATACAGGAGTTGGGACGTCTTGTTGAAGTTGTACAAGACATTGATAAGGCCACACTGTGTACAGTTCTGGTCATCCTATTATAGAAAGAATATTACTAAACTAGAAAGAGATTTACAGAAAAGATTTACTAGGATGCTACAGGGACTTGATGGTTTGAGTTATAAGGAGGGGCTGGATAGACTGGGACTTTTTCCTCTGGAGTGTAGAAGGTTGAGGGGTGATCTTATAGAGGTCTATAAAATAAAGAGGGGCACAGATCAGTCAGTCAGTCAACACCTTTTCCCAAAAGTAGGGGAGTCAAAAGCTAGAGGGCATAGGTTGAAGGTGAGAGGGGAGAGATGCAACGGTGTCCAGAGGTGCAATTTTTTCAGAGGGTGGTGTCTGGAACAAGGTGCCAGAGGTAATAGTAGAAGCAGGTACAAATTTGTCTTTTAAAAAGCATTTAGACAGTTACTTGGGTGAGATGGGTATAAAGGGATATGGGCCAAATGTGGGCAATTGGAATTAGCTGAGGGGTTTAAAACAAAGGGCAGCATGGACAACTTGGGCCGGGGGGCCTGTTTTCATGCTGCAAACCTCTAGGATCTCTATCAACATTCATAGAATCCCTACAGTGTAGAAGGAAGCCATTCCACCCATCAAGCCTGCACCAACATCAATCCCAACCAGGCTTATCTCCACAATCCTATGCATTTACCCTGCTTATTCCCATGACATTAAAGGGCAATTTAGCATGGCCAATCAACCTAACCCACACATCTTTGGAGTATGGGACGACACGGTGACATAGTGATTAGCACTGCCGTCTCACAGAGCCAGGGACCCAAATTCAGTCCCAGCCTTAGGAACTATCTTTATAGAGTTTGCACATTTCCTCCATGCATTCAGTTTCCTCCCACAGTCCAAAGATGTGCAGGTTACATGGATTGGCCATGCTAAATCGACCCACAGTGTCAGGGGATTAGCATGGTAAATTCATGAGATTACGAGGATAGGGCCTGTGTGGGTTTGTTGTCAGTGCAGGCCTGACTGACCAAATGGCCTCCTTCTGCACTGTAGGAGTCTATGATTCTATGAAACCAGGGAACTCAGAGGAAACCCATGCAGCCATGGGAAAAATGTGCATACTCCACACAGTCACCTGCGGTTGGAATTGAACCAGGATACCTGGCACTGTGATGGCCAATTATGTACCTTCACTACTATTTGACCCCGAATTAAACAGACTTTAACCAGGCTTCTTTCAATAAATTCAGAATGACTGGTTTATTTTTAAAAAGTTATTTTTTAAAAGAAGTTGCAAGAACTGATTAACTGTAATCTGGAAGTACGGCCAACAAACACTTTTAAGATATCCCAACACACACAAAGGACAAACAGGTAGGTTGTATAGTTAAAGTTAATACTGTGAATCAGTGCTCCATGGTGTGAGGCAAATTGCCAGTCCCAATTTATATAAGGAGGTTCTCACCATTGGCGCATCAGCATGGAGGAAAATAGAGCCAGATGAATGGTTCCGGTGGTTTCCAAAGATAGACAAGTTCTTCTGAGATGAAGATTTCTCGCATTCAATGCACACCATGGTTCCCTTTTTCAACTATCATATCTGCATGGACCTTCTTTCCCAAGATTCACATGCACCATGACTCTTTCAATTCTCACTTCACATCTGTTCCCTCACCTTTGTAACATTTCCCACCTGTTGACCGCTGGAAAGCACAAAATGCCATGAGAAGTATAGGTGCTTTAAACTGCCTCTATCCTTCTTGCGTGGTGAGCATGTAGCCTATCTAGTGTAGATGCCTACACTAGATAGGCATCTGGCATGTTACAAGAAGTGGGATTCATGGAGGTGAAGTGTTGCCTACCAGGAACAGAGAAATAACATGACCCATGTAACTGTAGGCATTTCTTGTCATCTTTTCCTTCTCTTACTGCAGCTGCAGAGCAACCTTATTAAAATGAATTCTTGTTCCTCTAGAATCCTTTAGAACTTCCCTGCCAATGATATATTTTAAGACCATAAGATATGAGAAGAATTAGGCCATTCGGACCATCAAATTTGCTCTGCCATTCAATCATGGCTGATATGATTCTCATCCCTATTCTCCTGCCTTCTCCCCATAACCCTTGATCCCCTTATTGATCAAGAACCTATCTTTCTCTGTTTTAAAGACATTCAATGACCTAGTCTCCACAGCGCTCTGTGGTGGCAGTGAGTTCCACAGACTCACCATCCTCTGGCTGAAGAAATTCCTCCTCATCTCAGTTTTATAAGAATATTACTTCACTCTGAGATTGTGCCATTGAGTTCTCGTCTCTCCCACTGGTGGAAACATCCTCCTTACATACATTCTATTTGGGTCTCTCAGTGTTCTGTAAGTTTCAATTAGATTCCTCCTCATCCTTCTAAATTCCATCGAGTATAGACCCAGGCTCCTCAGCTGCTCTGCATGTGACAAAACCCTTCATTTCTGGGATCATTCTTGTGAACCTCCTCTGGACCTGCTCCAAGGCAGCACTTCCTTCCTTAGGTATGGGGCCGAAAATTGCTCATAATATTCCAAATAGGGTCTGACCAAAGCATTATACAGTCTCAGCTGTACATCCTGCTCTTGTATTCTAGCCCTCTAGAAATGAATGCTAACATTGAATTTGCCTTCCTAGCTGCCAACTGAGCCTGCATGTCAACCTTAAGAGAGTCCTGAACCAGGACTCCCAAGTTCCTTTGTGCTCCAGATTTCCAAAGCCTTTCCCCATTTATAAAATAGTCTGTGCCTCTATTCTTCCTATCAAAGTGCATAACCTCACATATTCCATCTGCCACTTCTTTGTCCATTCTCCTAGCCTGTCCAAGTCTTTTTGCAGCCTCCCCACTTCTTCAACACTACCTGTTCCACTACATATCTTTGTATTACCCACAAATTTAGCAACTATGCCCTCAGTTCCATCTTCCAGATCATTAATGTATAAAGTGAAAAGGTGTGGTCGCAACACTGACCGGTTGTCATCCTGGAAAGGACTCCCTTATCCCCATTAAAGCCTTCTGTCTGTCAGCTAATCTTCTAACCATGCCAGTACCTTGCCTCGTAAGGCACCTCATTAAAGGTTTTCTGGAAATCCAAGTAAATCATGTTTACTGGCTGTCCTTTGTCTAACTTCTTTGTTACCGTTTCAAAGAATTGTAACAGATTTGTCAGACGTGACTTCTGTTTGACGAATAGGGCTGATTCGGTCCTATTTTACCACGCATTTCCAAGCACTCCGCAATTTCATCCTAATAATGGACTCCAAGATCTTATCCATGACCAAGATCAGGCTAACTGGTTTATAATTTCCCATCTTCGGTCTCCCTTCCTTCTTAAGCAGGGGTGTTCCCTGGCTCCAGTGATTCCTGAAAATCGCCATCAATGCCTCCACAGTTTCCTCAGCTATCTCCTTCAGAACCCTGGGTGATTTGTCCACCTTGAGACCTTTCCAGTTTCCCTAGCACCTTCTCCTTAGGGATGGCACTACATTTACCGCTGCCTGCTGATTTTCTTAAAGTTGTGGCATGTTACTGGTGTCTTCCACTGTGAAGATTGATGCAAAGTATCCATTCATAGAATCTTACAACGCAGATGGAGGCCCATTGAGTATGCACCGACCACAATCCCACCTAGGCCCTATCCCCATAACCCATACATTTACCCTGACGAACCCTGACACGAAGGGGAAATTTAGCATGGCCAATCCACCAAACCTGCATATCTTTGGACTGTGAGAGGAAATTGGTGCACCCGGAGGAAACCCGTGTACAGTGACCCAAGCTGGGAATTGAACCCAGGTCCCTGGTGCTGTGAGGCAACAGTGCTAACCACTGTGCCACAATGCTGCCCCTCAGTTCTTCTGCCACTTCACTGTCCCCCATTATTACTTTCCTCATTTCTGGAGAAATCACAGGGAAGCAAAATTGGATGTGCCAGGCCATTCAACCTCAAGCCCATGGCTTGTAAACTTACGTATGCCAATTTTTGTTTTCTCCTTCTTTCCATCAATTCCAAGATTCAGCCTCAGGAGATAAATAGTGAGGATTTGGATAATGCTCTGCATGGATCATAGCGCACGAGGAAGCAAGAGAAATTGGAAGTTCACAAGCTTTCGTACAAGTTCAGGAAGTGGGCTATTGGCTACAAGAAGTACATTACAGTCAGGACTCTACCATAGAATCACAGAATCCTTACAGTGCAGAAGGGGGACCATTCAGCCCATTGAGCCTGCACTGACTATAATCCCACCCAGGCCATATGCCCATAACCCCACATATTTACCCTGCTAATTCCCCTGACATTAAGGGGCAATTTAGCAGGGCCAATCCACCTAATCTACACATCTTTGAAGTGTGGGAGGAAACTGGAGCACCTGGAGATAGGAAACCCACACACACATGGGGACTACGTCAAAATTCTGCACAGGCAGTCACCCAAGGCCAGAACCGAACCCGGGTCCCTGGTGCTGTGAGGCAGCAGTGCTAACCACTGTGCTACTGTGCCAGCCGTGGAAATGATGCAGGCGAGGGTCCAACAACGGAAATCTCCATTGACCTTGGGCGGGAATTTCCACCCTCACCTGAACAAGGCTATAAAATGTCTTTGTGCGTGTGATTGAAACTCAAGACTGAAGGAACAAACATTTTACCAAGCCATTTTTGTCATAACCTCATATTAATTTTTTTTGAAATTTGGAATTTGTATAACCAGTAAAATTTTATACTGATTTTCTTAAATTATTAGAACATAGAACATTACAGCGCGGAACAGGCCCTTCGGCCCACAATGTTGCGCCGACCAGTCTTATTTTTTAAAAAAAACATTGACCCACTAATCTAAACCAATCCCTTTTCGTCCATAAACCTATCCACCAATCTCTTAAACGCCCCCAAACTAGGTGCATTTACAACTGAGAATCATAAATAAGCAAGCTGCCCAATAAAACAGAATAAAAACTGTCAGAAAGAAAATTGCACTGTACCTAACATGACAATTTATATTCACTTATGGCTGATGTGAACACGTTTAGCAGAGTAGACAGAAGATCAGCTATGACTGAGGCAGCAGGCCTCCGTTCCACCTCAGCCAGAATGGGGGATCAAACCCACTCTGTTGGCATTATTCTGAACCACATACTAAACCCTAGTTTTTTTCCTCATTCTTATTGTTTTGTGAGATCAAACACTAATAATCCCAAAACGTGTACAAAGCTCTTCAAACCAAAGAATATCTATCGCCAGAACTATTCTTTAAATCAGTTCCAATAAAAAAACTCCAACCATAATTGTTGTAAAATATAAATAAACACATGCATGGTTTGCATTAACTTTTGTTAGGTTTAATTTCGTAAATTTAGATTTTGTAATTTCCCAATACATTTCACAACATTTTACTTACACATATGTTTAAAATATGCTTAAGATCCGCATATGAAACAGATATAAGGTAAAAGGAATACTTGGTTTGAGTTATTTTCAGTCCAACTATTCAGAGGGATTCAGTTTCTTGTGTTGTAGTATGCTATTCAAACAAAAGTTCCCATTGGATACAGACTGTTTTTCTGAAGTGGTTTGCAAGGCTCTTGAGAGTAAAATCAGATTTCCCACCTGATCAGAGCATGCTTAATTTTCTAACAAGGGGAAAAAAATCAAGAAACATCTACTGGAGAAATCAGAATTTATTAATTCCTACAACAGCATGGATTAAATTCAAATATCAACTGTGTAAGCACATGGAGGAATACTGTCTCAGCCAATTGTTTCTAATGGAGAGGGATGACAATGGTCTTTCATGGATTATGAGTAAGTATCAATTAAATAAAATAACTTTACATACCTGGTCTTACATCAGTATAGTAAGCAATTATGCAAATTAAAATATTAGAATTAAAACTCATTACAAAGTATGATCTTGTAACAGGAAAAGCTGTGTGAACCATTTATGAAGTTAGAAAAAGCCTAAATAAACATGTTTTTCAATGTGGATGATCAAAGTTTAATTTTGATTTCTAGTTTTTAACTTATAGAGGAGAAATCTAGAAAGATATAAACAATTTTGCGTCCTTTTAAACACCAGGTTTCACACAAAATTATTTTCATTTTCCAGTGTTTTGAAATACCTAAATTTACTTATTTTATATTTTCCCCATTTCTACTGGATTTCTCTAGCTGTTATACTAATGTTCTACGTTAACAAACCAAAGATTTACAGTCCAAAGATGTGCGGGTTAGGTTGATTGGCCATGCTAAAATTGGCTCTTAGTGTCCTGAGATGCATAGGTTAGAGGGATTAGTAGGTAAATGTGTAGGGATATGAGGGTAAGGCCTGGATGGGATTGTGGTCAGTGCAGACTCGATAAACCAGATGCCCTCTTTCTGCACTGTACGGTTTCCATGTTTCTATGACCTGGAGAAGCAGTTGAATTCCATCATTGTGAAAAGCTCTTACCTGCACTCCCAAGAACCATGCATAATTCACTTCCAAAGTTTCAACGAGTGATTCCATGATTTTCCGTTTTACAACAAATTTAAGCATTCTCCAGAAGACCTTTCTTTTGTTTCTGGAGATAGGATTTGGGTTAACTCATTCAGCTTTTGAACTATTATTTAAAAAACAAAATTTCCAACAGATCGATATAAACACGTGCAAACATACAAGATCACGACTAATGACGCTTCTTAATCTGGACAAACTTTTGACATAGAAATGTATAATAACTCGATGTTATATTTATTGCCTGTGACTGAAGCGCTTTTAAACAATAACGCCAGAATTGGAGCCGGCCTCGCCACGCAGGCGCAGTTCCGGCAGCCGTTACTTTGTGCACGCGGCTGCCCCCGCTAACGGTAACGGCACAACCACCCAGTCCGCCTCCGCTTTGTCTACTTTTTTAACTGAATAAATCATGAAGAAACAAATAACAGATAATACCCGTATTTCCAATCACCGAATATTGACTCTACATAGAAATTGGCACAACGAATTTCGTTTGACCTATCCCATTATCAACATTTTTTTGAAAATGTCTTTTAATTTTGCTCATCAATCTGTGTTTTTTTGTGTATTAATAATTTATTGAACACCAGTGGTATATATGCGTGTATATAGTCTGGTTACGCTGATTAAAAGCGAGGGGCAATCCGTCGGGTGTCCGCGGGGTTCAAACCAAACTGGTGAGAACTGGAACCAGTGCGTCCCTGCAACGGCTTTTGGCGGGAATCCACGGAAAGACGACGCTCGCAAATTCCAACCCCCCCTCATAAACAAATAGATCAACAAAAATAGCGTCCAAAGACCATGGAGACACCAATGTTGGATCTGCTTATTACGGCCGTTAAAATCTAAATCCTACTGTAAGAACCGTCTGCAAAGTAAGTTATCAAACTATTCAATACCACTGCTTTCCTCCAACACTACCCCTCACATCGAAGAGTCACGACCAAACAAACGATAGCCTCGATTTCAAGTCGAAAATTACCTAATCGGGCAGTACCCCAATAAAAGTTCAAACTGTCACGAACTTCCATTTTATAATTAAAACGAATTCATATTCTGAAAATGTAACCCTGACTGAATTTCGCACCTTTTCATATAATTAAAAGTTGGAACGCGTAATCTCTTCAAACAACTTTTAAATTCAAAACTAAATACACCCAAGACGAAATCCTAGCCTACAATCTATCACCGTGGCAGCTTCCTTCACACTTGGCGTCGAGGTAAAGCGATGGCGTGGCCATGTTTTGCCGGCACGCCATCCGAGCCTCGCCTACCTCCTAGCCCAAGCAATAATGTCGAAGTGTTTGTTTCTCTTTATCCAAATGTATTAATAGTTCATGTATGTATATATAGATATATATCTGGTTGAGTGAAGGAGCCAGCCGTCGCTCTGTCTGCGATTACAATCCGATTATAATCGGATTGTTCAGTGTACAGACAATCCCTTCTCAAGTGTTTGGTAAACTGCTTCACGGCGATCTTTCTTGGGATAGCTGTGGGAACGCTGCCCAGGTCACTCACCGCTCCTTCGGTGTCCATCTGCACGGACAGGTTGATTTTCAAGGGTGTCACAATTTTACTCAACGCGCAAAAAACCCGTTGGTTCTGTACTTAGGTTTGTGGGCGACTCGCAGCACCTTAAATTACCGGGTCATACCACATCGAGTCAGTGACCGGGGGCGGTCAAACCCCCACTCGCTCCACTCACAAACCAAACCAATCAAATCCAAGCGGTACTGAGTCCGCCTTAAATATTATTAAATATTCAGTGTCAGTGACGGCTTATTTGTTTCCAAAGACCATTTTAGCAACAAAAAACTTTGTATTCAACCAATAAAATAAACTCTGTATTTTGTAATTTTCACTTTAGAAAGCTTTACTTTCCTGAAGACACTACGCAACTGTTGCTGTTGTCAATCATCTCGCAGTTAGTTCAGTATCCATGTAGTTGGCTAGGTCAATCATGAATATAATGTGCGTCAGAAAATTGGATTTGGGTTTTAGTCACAACGGTTGTGTTGAGAAAGAAAGCTCATACCTACCCGAGGCTAGTGACTGCAGTTTGCCTGGAAGGATTCGTTAGTGAGGAGATAGCAATTAACCCGTAGCAGAGGGTGCGTGTGGCTGAACTTTTGCTCTCACATCATCATTCGTGCGGCTTTGACCTCCCTTGCCCAGCATTCCTCTGAAGTATCAGTTGACGGATAAACGCTTCAGGAGGAAACTGAAACTACATCTTACTTATAATGTGTCAAGCTATTTGAAAGCACTTTTATAATGCAGCTTATTTGATTTATTAATTATTGAATGGCGACATGCATCCGACTGGCCCAAATTGTATTAGTCTCCATGGCTAATTTATTTTTCTTTTTGTTTCAAAATGCAGTCTTACTGACAGGTGTAAATACAAATCACGTGAATAAGCAATGTTTAACAAATTCGTGATTTTTTAGCAGATAGGAGAAAAATCAAATGAATATATTTTAAACAACTTTATAAGTTATAATACTTGTAAAACGTATTGGGTTACTAGCTTGCAGGTCAAAAATGAACATAAGAATGGAGCAAGTGACAATCATAGATTGTTAATTGAAGAAAATTGTATTTCCAAAAGTTCTGAAATGACTAAAATTTAATCAATTGTGTGGCACAAAATGTGCTGATGAGGCAAAAGTTCATTATTTTACTCATTTGTAGGATGTGGGCATTGCTTACTAGGTTAGAATTTATTGCCCATCCAGAGTTGACCTTGGATGGGTGGCAGTGAGACTCCTCTGATCCACAGCAGTCCATACAATGAAGGTACTTCAGAGTGGTGTTAGGACAGGAATTGAAGGATATGTTTCTAATAATTATGAAGGAATGGTGTTACATTTTCAGGTCAGGATGATGTGTGATGTGGCAGTGAACATCCAAGTGCAATGTTCCCGTTCATCCTCGTCCTTTTAGATGAATGTATAATCATAAGAAATAGGGGCAGGAGTAGACCGCAAGGCCCTTCGAGCCTGCCTATGTCATCAAGTATTATCATAGCCAATGTTCAACCTCAACTCCACTTCCTCACTGCTCCCCTTATTCATTATTTCCCTGGTTATTCATTAATTCAGAACTAGAGGGCACAGTCTCAAAATAAGGGGGCGGGGCAGTTTAGAACAGAGTTGAGGAGGAACTTCTTCATAGAACAAAGGGTAGTGAATCTCTGGAATTCTCTACCCATTGAAGTGGTGGAGGCTACCTCATTGAATATATTTAAGTCAAGGGTAGATAGATTTCTGATAGACAAGGGAACTAAGGGTTATGGGGAGAAAGCGGGAAAGTAGAACTGATCCACTTCAGATCAGCCATGATCTTATTGAATGGCGGGGCAGGTTTGAAGGGCTAGATGGCCTACTCCTGCTCCTATTTCTTACGTTCTTATGTTCTGAGAGTCCAGAGCCTTAAATGTAAATTTATTTATGAGACACAAACAGGCTTATGTTAACACTGCAACAAAGTTACTGTAAAAATACCCTACTTATCACACTCTGGTGCCTGTTTGGGTACACTGAGGGAGAATTTAGCATGGCATATGCACCTAATCAGCATGCCTTTTGGACTGTGGGAGGAAACCAGAGCACCTGGAGGAAACCCATGCAGACATGAGGAGAGCATGCAGACTCTGCACAGACAGTGATCCAAGCCAGGAATTGAACCCGGGTTATTGGAGCTGTGAGATAGCAGTGCTAACCACTGTGCCACCCACATATATTCAATGATGGAGCATCCACAACCATCTGGAGCCTAGATTTCCAAAAATTTCAACTCTGTGAGTGAAGAAGTTTCTCCTCACCTCAATCCTGAATGACTGAACCCTTTTCTTGTTATTGCCCTTGCCTAGATTCCCCAGTGAAGGAAAACAATCTCTCATTGTCTACTCTATCAAGTTCTTTCAGCATCTTATATGCTTCAATGAGATCAACTCCCATTCCTCTAAACTCCAGAATATATATACCCAATTTACTCAGCTTCTCATTATAGGAAAACCCTCTCATTCCAGGAACCAATCAGTGAACTTTTGCTGATTTGCCTCCAAGGCAAGTATATATATTTCCTTAAATATGGAGACCATAACTGGTATTCCCAGGTGTGGTCTCAGGAAAGCCCTGTACACCATTGCAGCAAGACTTCCTTATTCTTATGTTATGATCTTCGGAGAGACTGCAAACTTCAAAGAAGAAATTCAAACTTCAATTAAAACTGAATGCACAAGGCAACCAGATTTCATGTTTTGTAATGTCTATTAAATCAAACAGACTAAAAGTCCATTGACTAAATACTACTTTATAGGTATTTTTTATATTTAAACCACTGAATACTGTACCCGTTTTGTTTTTACCACAACCAAAAAAACCCTCTTTGAGTGGTCACTCAATTCTCCCAGAATCAGTCATGCCAACTCAATGCCAACATGTGTCCCCACCCATCCATCGAGGTGGCTCATATCTCTCATGCCAACTCAATACCAATTCACCCAGAATCCACCATGGGCAGACCTCAGGATTCATGAGATGAAAAAAACGATCCTGTAACAATCTAAAACAACTCTCAGTATACAGATGGAAACAACTCCCGTTCCTGAATGCATCAAAGCTTTTAAAACTCAAGTGCTTAATCACTTATAAAAACAAACTTCTGTGCATACCTTAATAGAACCTTTCAATGTAAACCAAACTGTGAACTCAGAACCTTTCTGGTGATGTAATTATAGCTTTTGAAACTCAGCCACACATTCGTAAGTAATAACTTTTCGGAAGATGTTAACAAATAACATTTCTGGAACTAATACTATTTAAACTGGCCTGTCAGTTAAAGCAGTTCATCAGAAATTATTTTTGTGAACAACCATTAACAGCTGCAGCCAGGTTTTCTTACAGTTAGGGGTTTGGGGTTTGAACAAGATAAGATCCTGTAAGTTAAACAACTTTATCTGCCCTTCACAACTGTTTTTATCTACTCCAGCAATTCATGGTTCCCACCTTGCAAGTTAAGATCCTTGCAACAGTTAAAATGGGGTCTGTTTAAATTCAGCGCTAAGTTAAATGGTCTTACTGAGTTTCGGTCTCCTCTCTGTATGATTCATGTCACACTTTTATTTCCCTATCAGCAAAAATGGGACCAGTTGGAAATAGGGTGGGACTTTTGCATTCAGATCCCACCTGCCATTTTTAAAAACTTGTACCAACTTCACAAAAACCCAGCACTAGATCTAAAATATCTTTATTCCTAATTGGATCCATGTGTATTTCTCCAGGAAATTTTCACAAAAGCATCTGCAAATTAATCTTCTGAACACCTTTGCCAGTTTGATTGGTTCAGTCTAAATGAAGATTAAACTCCCCCTCATTTTACATAGCTATTGTTACAATTCCTTGCTTAGTAATCTGTTCCACAGTAGGCTATGTTTTCATATCCCACAGACTGCTCCCAGAGGAAGGTGCTGTTGGAGAAGCCTTGGCGAATTGCTGTGGAGCACCTTGTGGATGGTACACACTGCAGCCAAGGTGTGCCTGTGTTGGAGGGAGTGAATGCTTAATATGGTAAATTGGGTGGTAATCAAGCAGTTGATTTGTCCTGGTTAATGTGGAGCCTCTTGACTGTTGCTGGAACTGCATTCATCTAGGCATGTGGAGAGTATTGTGTTCAACTCCTGATTTGTATCATGTCGTTAGAAACATTTTAGGAAGTCAGGATGGGAGTTACTCAGTACATAAAATCCAGCATCTTTTAGACCCAGGTTTTATTTTCATCAACAGATAATAATGTCTTTGGCGATAGCGATGCCATTGAATGTCAAGGTATGGTGGATAGAGTCTCTCTTCTTGGCTGGCAATTGTGTGGCACAAGTGTTAATTGCTACTTATGAGTGTAAACAAGAATGTCATCCAGGTCTTACTGCACGTTGACATGGAATGCTTCATCATCTGAAGGGCTGAACACTTAGGCTTTGATTCAATTCACATTGATTAATTTTACTGTGCTTCTTGATGCCTCACTCAGTCAAATACTGCTTTTGATGCCAAGGACAGTCACTTTCACCTCACCTCACAACTTTATTGATACATAATATGGTAACAGAAAAGAATATTGTCATTCTAAACCTTGATGGGCTTAATTTTAATCACTTTCTGATAACACAGTTAGCAATTTGCCCCAGTACCCAATTATTAATAAATCCTGATAAGAATTATGGATTTACAGTGGAGGCCATTTGACTCATTTATTACATGCTGTTATTGGTTCTTCAACTGAAGATATCTATTCATTTCTTTCTCAATGTCCCTTTACATTTTTCACTTTTATCATAGAATCCCTACAGTACAGAAAGAGGCCATTTGGCCATCAAAACTGTACCAATCACAATTCAATGAACTATGTACTTGTACTCTGCTTCCTCAACACTCCTGAGGTGCCCTGTCATTCATTGTATAAGTCTTACCCCTGTTTGATCTTCCAAAATGCAACACTCACACTTACTTGTATTGAAATCCATTTGCCAATCCTGGGCCCACTTCTCTAACTAATCAAAATCCCCCTGTAATTTTTGATAACCTTCTTCACTATCAAAGATATCTTCTAATTTAGTATCATCTGCAAACTTACTAACCATGTCTTGTACGTTCATATCCAAATCACTTATATAAATGACAAATAGCAAGGGTCCCAACACCGACCCCTGAGGCACAGCACTAGTCACAGGCCTCCAGTGTGAGAAACAACCTTTGACCATTACCCTTTGCTTTCTATCATTGAGCCAATTTTGAATCCAATTTGCTAGCTCTGTCTGGACCCCATGTGACCTAACCTTCCAGACTAGCCTGCCATATGGGTCCTTGCTAAAGGCCTTGCTAAAGTCCATATAAACAACATCCACTTCCCTATCCCCATCCATCCTCTTAGGGTTACCTCTTCAAAAAATTCTGACAGATAGTCCGACATGACTTCCCATGCACAAAGTTGTGTTGACTATCCCTAATCAGACCTTGACTATCAAAATGTTGGTAGATCCTTTCCCTCAGAATCACCTCCAGTAACTAACCCATCACTGCTGTCAGGCTGTAAGTCCCTGGCTTGTCTTTGCTACCCTTCTTAAATAACGGAACAACATTAGCCATCCTCTAGTATTCCAGAACTTTGCCAGCGGAAAGAGATGAAGCAAGTATTTCTGCAAAGACCTCTGCAATTTCTTCCCTAGCCTCCCACGACATCCGAGGGTGCATTTCATCAGGCCCAGGGGCTTTATCCACTTTAATGCACTTTAAGGCTGCAGATACCTCCTTCCTAGTAATATGCATGTGGCCCAAGACATCATCACTTCTTTCCCTTATTTCTTTAGCATCCATGATGTTCTCTTCAGTATACACCAAGGAGAAATAGTCATTAAAAATCTGACCTCTGATATAGATGACCATACTGATTTTTAAGAGGACCTGTACTCTCTCTAGCCACCCTTAGCTGCAGAACCTCGAAGAATTTTCTTCAACCTTACCTGTCAGATCCATCTCACATCCTCATCTTGCCATCCTGATTTTCCTTCTTAAGTGTACTCTTACACTTTTTATAGTCATTAAAGGATTCACTTGTTTCCGATTGCCTAAACTCAACATATGCTTCCTTCTTTTTCTTGACCAGAGCCTCAATGTGCTTGTCAGAGATCCCGAAACTTGCCAGCCTTTCCCTTCATCCTGACAAGAATGTACTGCCCCTGGACTCTTGATATCACACTTTTAAAAGCCTCCCATTTGCCAGTCATTCCTTTCCCTTAAAACAGACTCATTCAGACTCAACCTCTGCTAGATTCTGCTTAATGCCCCCAAAGTTGGTCTGCTCCAGTGTAAGACTTTAACCTGTGGACCCGTCCTACCTTTTTCCTAACTGTTTTAAAACTAGTAGTGTTGCGATTACTGGACCCAAAGTGCTACCCAACTGACACTTCAGTCAGTTGCCCGATGTCGCTTCAGAAGAGGAGGTCCAGTGTTGCACCTTCCCTATATAGGAAACTTTCTAGGATACATTTAACAAATTCTACCCCATTCAGGTCCTTTGCACTCTGGGTGTCCCAGTCAGTACTGGGAAAATTAATATCTCCCATTAGTACTACCCTTTTATTCTTTCAACTATCAGCAATCTCACTACATGTTTGTTTCTCTAGTTCCCATTGGCTATTGGTGAGTCTATAATACAGTTGCATCAGAATAAGCATTCCTTTTTTGTTTCTAAGTTCTATCCATATGGCCTCATTTGATGAACACCCCCCCCCACCACCACCCGCAATAATATCCTCTCTAAGGACTGTTGTTATGCCCTTCCTTGTCAAAATGGCAACTCCCCCTTCTTGCTTACCTGTACCTCTCTCCCCCTGTATCAGGGGGAGGGAGGGTGCCATTGATAATGGGGTGCAAGAGACATCCATCCCCCCTAGACTGGCTAACTCTAAGGGTCAGGGACGGGAGGGGGCTGCTGAGAGGAGGAAGGAGGGTGGGGACCGGAGAAAGGAGGGTGGGGACCAAATGCCTCAGCCTCTCAATCTGCATAACAGGTTTGAGGTTCTTGTTTCCAGTGTGGACAAGAACGAGGGCTGTGAGGTTGGTGAGCAAACTGCACACGGTACAGTGATGCAGACACAGGACATAGGCAAAGAGAAGGTGAAAAGGAACGTAGTCGTAATTGGGGATAGTGTGGTTAAGGGTATTGACACTGTCCTTTGTCACAATGACAAAGTGCCCAGAAGGGTGTGTTGTCTGCCTGGTGCTCGGGTCCAGGATGTCGCATCTGGGCTGCAGAGGAACCTGGAGTGGGAGGGTGAGAATCCGGTCGTTGTGGTACATGTGGGTGCCAACAACATAGGCAAAATGTGAACTGAGGATCTGGGGAGGGAGTATGAAAAACTGGGAATGGAATTAAAAAGTAGAACCGACAAGGTGGTTATCTCTGGACTACTGCCTGAGCCGAGTGCAGACGGGCGTAGGGTTGCTATGATTAAGGAAGTGAATGGGTGGCTCAGGGACTGGTGTGGGAGGAATGGGTTTGAATTTATGGGGCATTGGCACCAGTATTGGGGTAGGTGGGACCTGTTCAGGTGGGATGGGGTTGGTCTGAACCAGGCTGGGACCAGAGTCCTGGCGAATCGTGTAAATAGGACTGTAGATAGGCCTTTAAACTAATTAGTGGGGGGGACGGTGCGAGGGTAGGTGAAGTTGCGGGGTCTAAAGTAAAGGAGAGGGTACAGGTAAAGGAAGAGGCCAAGGATGTCCCAATAATAAAAGGAGTAGGGGGCGTGAGTATGATTGGTGGCGTTCTGGCAAATAGGGTACAGGTGAAGGCTGGGATGAAGGCACGTTATCTGAATGCACGAAGCATTCGGAATAAAGTGAATGAGCTGGTGGCGCAGATCAGCACAAATGGATATGACCTGGTGGCCATTACAGAGACGTGGCTGCAAGGTGACGGGGACTGGGAGCTGAATGTACAGGGGTATCAAGTGTTTAGGAAGGATAGGCGAGAGGAAAAAGGGGGAGGCGTAGCTCTGCTGATTAAGGATAGCATCAGGGTGGTAGTAAGGGATGATATCGGAGCCAAAGAGCAGAAAGTGGAATCGTTGTGGGTGGATATTAGGAACAGCAGAGGATGCTGGTGGGTGTCGTTTATAGGCCCCCAAATAGTGATCTGGAGGTGGGGCGGGCTGTTAACGCGCAAATAAATGCAGCGTGCAGTAATGGAACGGCGATAATTATGGGGGATTTCAATCTACATATTGATTGGTCGACCCATGTTGGACGCGGTGGGCTTGAGGAAGAGTTCTTGGAATGCTGCCGGGATAGTTTCCTTGAACAGTGTGAGTTGGAGCCGACGAGGGAGCGAGCTATCTTGGATCTGGTGTTATGTAATGAGGCGGGTAGAATTCGGGACCTTGTGGTGAAGGATCCTCTTGGGAAGAGTGATCATTGTATGGTGGAGTTTCTGATGCAGATGGAGGAGGAGAAAGTGGGTTCCCGGACATGTGTCCTTTGTTTGAACAGAGGAGAGTATGGTAGGATGAGAGAGGAATTGGCAAATGTTGATTGGGGGAGCGCGTTGGAAGGTAGGTCTGCTGAGGAACAGTGGAGGATCTTACAGGAGATCTTTCTTGGTGCTCAGCAGAAATTTATTCCGATGGTTAAGAAGGATCATAGGAGGAGAGATAATCAGCCGTGGATAATGAAGGAGGTAAAGGAGTGTATTAAATTAAAAGCGGATGCGTTTAGAGTAGCTAAGAGTAGTGGGCGAGAAGAGGATTGGGAGAGGTTTAAATGTCAACAAAGAATGACAAAGAAGTTGATAAAGAAGGGTAGGATAAACTATGAAGCTGGGCTAGCGCTTAATATAAAAAAGGATAGTAAGAGTTTTTATAAATATATAAAAAGGAAGAGGCTGACTAGGGTGAACGTTGGACCCTTAGAGGATGAGAGGGGGGACTTAGTGGTAGGGGATGGGGAAATGGCTGAGGCCTTGAATAACTTTTTTGTTTCGGTCTTCACGGAGGAGGACGTGAATAATTTGCCGGGTGTTAGCGATGGAAAGATGGTAGGAGTGGAGGGCCTGAATGACATTATTGTTACTAGAGAGGCAGTGCTCGACAGACTGGAGGGACTGATTGTGGACAAGTCCCCAGGACCGGATGGAATGCATCTGAGGGTTCTGAAAGAAATGGCGGAGGTGATAGTGGATGCCTTGGTGATTATTTTCCAAACGTCGCTGGATTCCGGGAAAGTGCCTGGAAGATTGGAAAACGGCTAATGTTACGCTGTTGTTTGAGAAGGGTGGCAGGCAAAAGGCAGGGAATTATAGGCTGGTTAGTTTAACGTCTGTTGTAGGTAAAATATTAGAATCCGTTATCAAGGAGAAAATAGATCTGGAGGAGGGAACCAAGTGTATGGTGTCGAAATTTGCTGATGACACCAAGATTGGTGGAACGGCAAATTGTGCGGAGGGTGTGGAGAGTCTGCAGAAGGATCTAGATAGGCTGGGCGAATGGGCCAGGAACTGGCAAATGGAATTTAATGTTGGCAAGTGTGAAGTTGTCCACTTTGGTAGGAATAATGGTAGGAAGGACTATTACTTACATGGTGAAAAACTGCAGCATGCGACGGTGCAGAGGGACCTCGGGGTCCTTGTGCATGAGTAGCAAAAACCCAGCCTGCAGGTGCAGCAGGTGGTCAGGAAGGCGAATGGGATGCTGGCCTTCATAGCGAGGGGGATTGAATATAAAAGTAGGGAGGTCTTGCTGCAACTGTACAGGGCACTGGTGAGGCCGCAGCTGGAGTCGTGTGTGCAGTTTTGGTTGCCGCACTTACGCAAGGATATTTTGGCCTTGGAGGGAGTGCAAAGGAGGTTTACTAGGCTGATACCGGAGTTGAGGGGGTTGAACTATGAGGAGAGGCTGAATAAACTAGGCTTGGACTCGTTAGAGTTTAGAAGAATGAGGGGAGATCTCATTGAGACATATAAGATGATGAATGGGATGGATAGGATAGAGGTAGAGAGGCTCTTCCCGCTCAGTAAGGACAGTAGGACTAGAGGGCACAGCCTCAAGATAAGGGGGGGGCGGTTTAGAACAAAGTTGAGGAGGAACTTCTTCACTCAAAGGGAGGTGAATCTCTGGAATTCTCTGCCCGTTGAAGTGGTGGAGGCTGCCTCGCTAAATATATTTAAGACGCGGGTTGATAGGTTTTTGATAGACAAGGGGATTAAGGGTTATGGGGAGAGGGCAGGAATGTGGAACTGAGACACGACAGATCAGCCATGATCTTATTGAATGGTGGGGCAGGCTCGAGGGGCTAGATGGCCTACTCCTGCTCCTATTTCTTATGTTCTTATGTTCTCTGTCACATCTGTAGCAACTATCCTGGAACACTGAGCTGCAAATTCTGCCCTTCTCTCAGCCATATTTCTGTAATGGAAGTAATATCCCAGTCCCCAGAGCTCTAGACTCACCCACTGTTTAACCTCTTACCTGCATTAAAATAAAAGCAGTTTAAACCAGAAGTCTTTTTCCTCTTTACTATGTCCCTGGCTATCCTGACTACTAACCTTATTCTTGTTGGCTACCGTATTTCCTGCAGACTTCTTGTCAGCCATCCTCTTGTTCCGATCCACCCCCCTCCCCCCAATTAGTTTAAATGTGTAGCACTAGAAAATCACCCCATAAGGATATTGGATCTCCTCCAGTTCAAGTGTAACCCATCCCTCTTGTACAGGTCACCCCTATCCCAGAAGAGATCACAATGATCCAAAAATCTAAATCCCTGCCCCCTGTACCAGCTCCTCAGCCACACATAAGAACATAAGAAATAGGAGCAGGAGTAGGCCAACTAGCCCTTCGAGCCTGCCCCGCCATTCAATAAGATCATGGCTGATCTGTCATGGCTCAGTTCCAAATTCCCGCCCTCTCTCCATAACCCTTAATCCCCTCTCTTATCAAAAACCCATCAACCCGCGTCTTAAAAATATTTAGCGAGGTAGCCTCCACCACTTCAACAGGCAGAGAATTCCAGAGATTCACCACCCTTTGAGTGAAGAAGTTCCTCCTCAACTCCGTTCTAAACCGCCCCCCCTTTATCTTGAGGCTGTGCCCCCTAGTCCTACTGTCCTTTCTGAGTGGGAAGAGTCTCTCCACCTCTATCCTATCCATCCCATTCATCATCTTATACGTCTCAATGAGATCTCCCCTCATTCTTCTAAACTCTAACGAGTACAAGTCTAATTTATTCAGCCTCTCCTCATAGCTCAACCCCCTCAACTCCGATATCAGCCTAGTTAACCTCCTCTGCACTCCCTCCAAGGCCAAAACATCCTTGCATAAGTACGGTGTCCAAAACTGCACACAGTACTCCAGCTGCGGCCTCACCAATGCCCTATACAGCTGCAGCAAGACCTCCCTACTTTTATATTCAATCCCCCTCACGATGAAGGCCAGCATCCCATTCGCCTTCCTGACCACCTGCTGCACCTGCAAGCTGGGTTTTTGCGACTCATGCACAAGGACCCCATTCATTTGGCCTATCTTTCTACTTCTGTCCTCACTGGCACTTGGCACTGGGAGTAATCTGAAGATCACTACCCTTGAGGTCCTGCTTTTTAACTTCTTACCTAATTCCTTATACTTATTCTTCGAGACTTCATCCCTTTCTCTGCCAATGTTGTTTGTACCAATGTGTGCAATGACCTCTGGACATTAACCAAAAACCTTTAGATATAAGCAAAGAATTAAGAAGGTAGGAACAGAAATATTAAACAGCTAAGGATAAGTTAATTATCTGTTAGAAATGGTATAAAGGACAGATGTGGCAAGAAAATTAAAGCTTCATTTGATAATGGCAGAAGTCAACATTGATGGACATGCTTTGAAACAGTTTGGGATTCTTTGTCTTTTCACTCAGTTTTAAAACAAATAGCTTTGACTATGTACCACTTTAACTCCTCCAGTTTATCTTAACCCCGTTACTATTCAATTATGTTCATTTAAGTAGTCAGTGTTATTTATTCACTATATAGTATTTGAGGAATACTGAAATAGAATGATAAATGCAGTTCTGTGTTAATACTTTTTCACCCTACGCGTTCCTGATTTTAGTCATTCCTATAGCTTATGTTCAAACAAGTCAAGTGGGATGTGGAATGGGTGGCCAATTCAATAGGTTGCCCATTCTACAACATCACGATCAGTTAAAATGACCTTCATTAAGTTATAAATCTTAAGTTATAAATCTTAATTGTGCCGCTATACAATGGTGCCAAGCACATAGAACATAGAACAGTACAGCGCAGAACAGGCCCTTCGGCCCACGATGTTGCGCCAACCAGTTAAAAAACAATGACCCACTAACCTAAACCAATCCCTTTTCGTCCATAAACCTATCCATGGATCTCTTAAACGCCCCCAAACTAGGCGCATTTACAACTGCAGCAGGCAGGGCATTCCAATCCCTCACCACCCTCTGGGTAAAGAACCTACTCCTGACATCCGTCCTATAATACTTTTAGTATCTAAGGACAGAGATTTCCTGAACTGTAATACATTAACACATCTTCCATAATATGCTCATTCCGAAAGGTTCTGGCCTTCCAGGCACCCCAGTTGAAGAGCTTGTAGAGAACAATTTCTTGCTGTAACAAGTAAGTCCAAGTGTAGTAAAGTGGACCAAGATACCTTTTGGTCGGCTGCATGTGCCATCATGCAGGAGGTCATACCAATCTTTCCCACTTCTTTCAAGAAATATGGTATTCTCCATCTGTATGGCATCATGAAGAATTTCAGACAACCATTCAGATAATCTCTGAAGATGACAGCTACAAACAATAGTCACCAAGGTTAGTCATGACACAGATCAATTCCAGCCTCTCAGATTGTCTGGATCCACTACAGTTCACCTTCTGCCACAACAGATGACATCTCCCTGGCCCGACACTCAACCCTGGAACACCTGGATAACAAAGGCACCTATATCAGGCTCCTATTTATTGACTACAGCTCAGCCTTTAACACCATCAATTCAGCCCATCGAGTCCACTCCGCCATTCGCTCATGGCTGATATGCTCGTCAGACCCATTTTTCTGCTTTCTCCTTATAACCTTTCAACCCACTATCAATTAAAAATTTGCCTAACTCCTCCTTAAATTTACTCACTCTTCCAGCATCCACCACACTTTGGGATGGCAAATTCCACAGATTCACAACCTTTGGGAGAAGTAGTTTCTCATCAACTCTGTTTTAAATTTGCTTTCTCTTAGTCTAAGAGTATGACCTCTCATCCTGGAATGCCCCACCAGCAGAAGCATCTGCTCCACATCTACTTTATCCATACTTTTTATTTTCTTGAATACTTTGTGGTTGTATCACAGGTCTGCTCAAGACTGCAAGAAACTACCAAAGGTCATGACTGTAGCCCAATCCATCATGCAAACCAGTCTCCCATTCACTGACTCTGCCTACACTTCCTCTGTCTTGGCAAAGCAGCCAGCATAATTAAGGACTCCACACACCCGGACGTTCTCTCTTCCACCTTCTTCCATCGGGAAAAAGATATAAAAATCTGAAGTCACGTACCAACCGACTCAAAAATAACTTCTTCCCTGATGCCATCAGACTTTTTAATGGACCTACCTTGTATTAAGTTGATCTTTCTCTACACCCTAGCTATAATTGTAACATTATAATCTGCATTCTCTTGTTTCCTCCTTTATGTATGGTATGCTTTGAATAGCGCGCAAGAAACTGTATACTAATACACGTAATAATAATAAATCAAATTGAATCAAATCAAATAGACTTTTTTTTGTAAGATTGCATCCATAGAGTTTTACATGCAGAAAGAGGCCCTTCAGCCTGCACTGGCCTTCAAGCACCGATCTGTTCTAATCCCATTTTCCAGTATTAGATCTGTAACTTTGTTTGCTATGGAATTTCAAGTATTCATTCTAAATGCTTCTGAAATGTTATGAAAGTTCCCTCCTCTACCATGCTTTAGGCAGTGAGTTCCAGATTCCCACCACCATCTGGGTGAATAAGTTTTTCACAAATCATAGAATCTCTATCCTGCAGAATGAGGCTATTGAGCTTGCACCGACAGCAATCCCACCCAGGCCCTATCCCCGTAACTCCATGTACCTACCTTGCTAATCTCCCCGTCACTAAGGAGCAATTCAGCATGGTCAATCAACCTAATCTGGATGTCTTTGGAGTGTGGGAGGAAGCTGGAGCACGTGGAGAAAACACACAAACACAGAGAGAACGTGCAAACTCCATAAAGTCACTCAAGGGTCGAATTGAACCTAGTACCTGGCACTGTGAGGCATCAGTGCTAACCACTGTGCCATTATTATGCCCATTGTGCCACCATGCCACCCATATTTACATTGTGGCTCTTTTTTCAACAAAATAATATAAGATTAGATTTTCCTACTTGCCAAAGAAACAAGTCCCCTTAAATCCCCTTTAGCTCCCTTGCTCCTTATCTTAAATCTATGCCCCTTGGTTATTGGCCACTCGACCAAGGAAAGTCTTTTCCTATCAATCTATGTCCCTCATACTTTTGTGCACTTCAAGCAGATCACCTCAATCTTCTCTGCTTTATGGAAAACAATTCCAACCTAACCAGCTTCTCTTCATTGCTAAAACACTTCAGCCTAGGCAGTATCCTGACGAATCTTCCATGCATCGTTTCAAGTGCAATCACATCCTTCTTATAGTATGGAGACCAGAACTGCACATAGTAATGTAGCGGTGTGGCACATTGGCACAATGGGTGGTACGGTGGCACTGCTGCTTCTCAGCGCCAAGGACCTGGGTTCGATTCCCAGCTTAGGTCGCTGTCTGTGTGGAGTTTGCATGTTCTCCCTGTGTCTGTGTGGGTTTCCTCCGCATGGTCCAGTTTTCTGCCACAATCTGAAAGATGTGCTGGTTAGATGGCCCGGCATTGAACAGGCGCCGGAATTTCACATTGCAGTACTAATATAAGCCTTACTTGTGACAAATAAATAACTTTACTTTAGCACTGGCCTAATGAGTGTTTTATACAGCACCATCATAACCTTCTTGCTCTTATGATTTATACCTTGGCTAATAAAACAAGTACCCTATAGTGACAGATTCAAGGAAGAAGCATACAAATTGGCAAGAAAAAGTGATGCGCCTGAGGATTGGAAGCAGTTTAATATTCAGCAAAGGAGGACCGAAGGGAAGGGAAAAATAGAGTATGAAAATAATATTGTGGGGAGTGTTCTGTAAGTGTTTCTATAGGTATGTACAGAGAAAAAGATTGACAAAAACAAACATAGGCCCCTTACAGTCAGAAATGGGAGAATTCATAACTGAGCCTAACATCGGTACTGGGGATGTTGCTACAGCCCATTACCAAGGATTTCATAACTCAGCATTTGCAAGGCAATAGTACAATCAGACAAAGTCAGTATGAATCTACAAAAGGGAAATCATGTTTGACGAATCTATTGGATTTCTTTGAGGATGTATCTAGAGTTACATCAGTAGAGTTAACAGAGGAGATCCAGTGGATTTGTTTTATTTAGACTTTCAGAAGGTTTTCGAGAAAATCTCATATAACAGACTACAATATAAAGCTAAAGCATATGTGATTGCAGGTAATGTGTTTAGATGGATAGAAAGCTGGTTAGCAGATAGGAAGCAATGAATTGGCATAAATGGATCTTTTTCTGATTGACAGTCAGTGACTAATGAGGTTCCGTAGGGATTTGTGCTGGGACCTCAGTTGTTCACATTATATATTAATGATTTAGGAAAGGGAACTGAATATTATTTCCAAATTGCAGATGATACAAAGTTGGGTGGGAGGTTGAGCTGTGAAGAGGATGCAGAGATGCTTCGGTATGATTTGGACAGGCTGAGTGAGTGGGCACATGCATGGCAGATGCAGTATTATGTGGATAAACTTCCTATTATTGCTTTGGTAGCAATAATAGGAAGACAGATTATTACTTGAATGGGTGTAAATTTAGGGAGGTGGATATTCCTTTTGCACCAGTCAGTAAAAGCAAGCCTGTCAATACAGCAGACCGTAAAGAAGGCAAATGGTATGTTGGTCTTCGTTGCAAGATGTTTTGAGTATAGGTATAGGGATGTTTTGCTGCAATTGTATATTATATGATGTCACACCTCAGGTATTGTGTGCAGTTTTGGGTGTCCTTACCTGAGGAAGGATGTCCTTGCTAAAGATGGAAAACAGCAAAGGTTTACCAGGTTAATTCCTGGGATGGCTGGTCTTGTCACCTGAGCAGAGACTAAGTCAGTTATGATTATATTCACTGGAGTTTAGAAGAGTGAGAGTGGATCTCACAGAAACTTATGAAACTCTAGCAGGGCTAGACAGGATAGATCCAGAAAGAATTCTCCCAGTATTGGGGGAGTTTAGAACTTTGTTTCCTAGTTTGAGGATAAGGGGTAAAACATTTAGAACTGAGGTGAGGAGAAATTTCTTCACTCAGAGAATGGTGATTCACTACAGAACGTAGTTGAGGCCAAAACATTGTCTGATTTCAAGACAAAACTGTATACAGGTCTTGGGGCTAAAGGGATCAAGATTTGGGGGGAAGGCGGGATCAGGATTTTAAATTTGACGATAAAGACATAACTGAGGAAATTGTGGAGGTATTGATGGTGATCTTTCAGGAATCATTGGAGGAAGGGAGGGTCCCAGGGACTGAAAAGTAGCCAATGTACCACCGCTGTTTAAGAAGGGAGGGAGGCAGCAGGAGCACAGCCTTGTGGTCTAATTTGCCAAAGTGTGGGCGGACGATGGAGCGGTAGGCATGTTTGATATTTGTAAAGCAGTGATCTAGGATGTTTGAGCCTCTGGTGGCACAGGCGATGTGTTGGTGGTAATTTGATAGTATGTGCTTGAGCTTGGCCTGATCGAAGTCCCTGGCCACGATGAACAAGGCCTCGGGATGACTCCTATTTGTTGACTACAGCTCAGCCTTCAACGCTATTATTCCCACAAAACTCATCTCCAAACTCCGTTGCTTGGGCCTCAGCACCTCCCTCTGCGACTGGATCCTGAACTTCCTAACTCACAGACCACAATCAGTAAGGATAGGCAACAACACCTCCTCCACGACTATCCTCAACACCGGTGCCCCACAGGGCTGTGTTCTCACCCCGCTACTATACTCCTTGTACACCTATGACTGTACAGCCAAATTCCCCTCCAATTCGATTTTCAAGTTTGCTGATGACACCACTGTAGTGGGTTGGACCTCAAACAACGATGAGACAAGAGTACAGGAATGAGATAGAAAATTTGGTGAACTGGTGTGGCAACAATAATCTCTCCCTCAATGTCAACAAAATGAAGGAGATTGTAATCGACTTCAGGAAGCGTAAAGGAGAACACGTCCTTGTCTACATCAGTGGGGACGAAGTGGAAAGGGTCGAGAGCTTCAAGCTTTTAAGATCACCAACAATCTGTCCTGGTTCTGCCATGCCGACACTATAGTTAAGAAAGCCCACCAACGCGTCTACGTTTTCAGAAGACTAAGGAAATTTGGCATGTCAGCAATGACTCTCAGCAACTTTTACAGATGCACCATAGAAAACATTCTTTCTCATTGTATCACAGCTTGGTATGGCTTCTGCTCTGCCCAAGACTGCAAGAAACTACAAAACGTCGTGAGTATAGCCCAATCCATCATGCAAACCAGCCTCCCACCTATTGACTGTGTCTACACTTCCTGCTGCCTCGGCAAAGCAGCCAGCATAATTAAGGACCCCACGCACCCTGGATATTCTCTCTTCCATCTTTTTCCTTCGGGAAAAAGATACAAAAGTCTGATGTCACATACCAACCTACTGAATAACAGATTCTTCCCTGCTGCTGTCAGACTTTTGAATGGGCTTACCTTGCATTAAGTTGATCTTTCTCTACCCCCTAGCTATGACTGTAACACTACATTCTGCATTGTCTCATTTCCTTCTTTATGATGGTATGTTTTGTCTGAATAGCGTGCAAGAAACAATACTTTTTACTGAATGTTAAATCGTGTGATGATAATAAATCAAATCAAATCAAATCAAAAACAGTAAAGGATGTTTAGTGACAGGAAAGTGATGTTTGGTTGATGACAAGGAGAATATCTTTCTCCATCTCTCCCTCTGGACAACCACCATAAGTCAAGAGTCTTCTCCAGTAAGAAAAACCCATCATGCTTCTTTTTGGGAAACCTGACCCCTCTGACACCACTGGGGAAGACTGGGCTCGACATACAAAACACATACTCTGTGTGTTGGGTGGCACGGTGGTTGGCACTGCGACCTCACAGCGCCAAGGATCTGGGTTCATTTCTAGCCTCAGGTGACTGTGGAGTTTGCAAATTCTCCCGTGTTCGCGTGGGATTCCTCCGGGTGCTCCAATTTCCTCCCACAACGCAGAGATATGCAGGTTAGGTTGATTGACCATGCTAAATTACTCTATATATCGGAGAGGGACCAACTAAGGTAAATAGATGGGGTTATGAGGATAGGGCCTGGGTGGGTTTGTGGTCAGTGCAGACCCAATGGGCTGAATGGCCTCCTTCTGCACTGTAGGGATTCTGTGATTCCATGCGTTATTTCTTCCATGTGAACACCATTAAAGGAGATGAAAAACTAAAAATGATATTGTTGGCAGCCTGCGGGGCTCTGATTTTCAACATGATGAAATGTATGACCTATCCATGTGGCACGGTGGCACAGTGGTTAGCACTGCTGCCTCACAGAGCCAGGGATTCAGGTTCGATTCCCAGCTTAGGTCACTGTCTGTGTGGAGTTTGCACATTTTCCCGGTGCCTGCGTGGTTTTCTTCCGGGTGCTCCAGTTTCCTCTCACAGTTCAAAGATGTGCAGGGTAGGTGGATTGGCCATGCTAAATTGCTCCTTAGTGTCGGTGGTACTAGGTAGGATAAATGCATGAGGTTGTGGAGATAGAATTTGGGTGGGATTGTGGTCAGTGCAGACTCGATGGGCTGAATGGCCTCCTCTGCACTGTAAAGATTCTATGATTCTATGATATCCAGATGCCCTGACTCAAAAACATTTAATGAGCTCAATGTGATGAAAAAAAAACGATCTGAAGTGTTCCAGAGATATCACTTTAACATGACTGGGAGCACTTCTGGGGAACCTGTCACTGAGTTCTTGGCTAGGATGTGGAACTTGGCAGAATATTGTGAATTTATACCACCTGTTAATAAAATGTTGAGAGACAGATTGTTATATGGCATAAATGACTTAACCACCCAAAAGAAGCTGTTGGCAGAACCCAACTTAGCCTGAAAAAATGCCATTGGAATAGCCATATCAATTAAGTACACGAAAAAAGGGGCTCTGGAATTATGGGGGATGTCAGGCAGCAAGGCCGTCCAACTAGAGGGAGGGAGCTCATGTAATCAGTCCTCGATGGAGAGTGTTCATGTAAGTCAGGTGCTAAAGGTCAAGGAAAGGCAATGATGACCCCGAGAGTAGAGAACGTACTCCAGAAAAATGCAGTTGCCAGACAACGGATTATTGCAAGCACTGTCAAAGGATACAGTCAAGCCAAAGTTTCAGGAAAAGGCAAAACGCATGCTGCCTAGTGAAAATGCTGAGGCCAGTAGCTGACAATACCATGCAGGTATTCCCTCCTCCAGTGACTGGGACATTGCAACTGAATTGCATCATCACAACAAAAGTCACCCTAATAATGGTAGAACTACTGGTGAATGGCCATCTCTTAAAGATGGAGATGGTTACGGGAGCTGCAGTGTCTATCATCAGAGAACAGACATATAAGCGTCTCCAATCTGGCATCCAGTTTCTGAGGTTGGAAGATACGGAGGCCAGGCTAACCACCTACACAGTGGAATCTTTATAAATAACAGGCACCACAATGGCCCCAGGAACTTACAGGAAGCAATCAGTTTTTCTCCCAATTAATGTTGTACAGACCAAGCATTTTGGGAGTGATTGGCTCCAGCAGATCCGGCTGAGCTGGTTGGAGATCTTCAACCTAGGATGGGAGGATTGTATAAAATTATTAGTAGATACCCTGGAATTTTCCAAGAGGGTGTGGGAAAAGTAAGAGCGGCCAAAGCAAGATGTACAATGATTCTCATGTTACATCCAGGTATTTCAGAGCAGTCCCATATTCCATGCTGGAGAAGATGGAAACTGAACTCGGGTGCCTTGAAAGTTTATATATAATAAGGCCGGTCAGTTTTCAGAGTGGGCTGTGTCTATACTCCCAATTCTTAAGCCCAACTAATCAGTTTGTCTTTGTGACAAACTGGTCATCAAATTTGATAGGTACCCCATATCACAAATCAAAGGTTTGTATGTTAAGTCAACAGGCGGCAAGATGCTCTCCAAATTGGACATGAGCAGTGCTCATCATCAGCTTCAATTGGATGAGTCCTTCCGAAATATGTGACAATCAATATGCATAGGCGACTCTATGAGTATACTCACTTGCCCTTTGGAGTCTCATAAGCGTGTGCCATTTTCCAAAGAGTTATGGGGAACATTCTTCAAGGGCCACTCAAGGTAGCAGTATATTTAGATGATCTCTCAGTAATGGAGGATTTAGATCAGGAACGCCTTGCCAGTTTAGCAGAAGATTTGCAGAGATTTTCTCAAGCAGAAGTTCGGTCGAAGGGAGAGAAATGCTTTTTCAAAGTGTCTTAAGTAACCTATTTAAGCTACTGAATAGATGGCAAAGGCTTACATGCAGTACATAATAAGATATAGGCCATCAAGGAAGCATCAACCCTATGGTACACCACAAATTTGAAATCTTTCCTAGGATTGGAAAATTATAATGGAAATTTTATCCTGAACCTGCCTTCCATGCTGTCCCCTTACACGCCCTGCTACAAAAATGCCAGAGATGATCCTGGGAAGCTTCACAGGCAGAGGCTTTTTTGAAAGTTAAGCGTCAGCTACTGTCATCTAACCTACTGGCTCATTTTGACCCTGACTTGTTACACTTCCCCCTACAGCAGTGCTATCACATCACTGGAAAGACAGAATGGAAAAGCTCATTGTCTATGCCTCCAGGATCCCGTTGGAGCAAATGTCTTCTCAGATTGAGAAAGAAGGGTTGGCCATCATATTTGATGTGAAAATGTTCCATCAATATGTCTGTAGTAGACATTTTCTTATAGTTACTGACCATAGGCCTTTTCAGTGGACAGGACAATCCTCCCTATTGCCTTTGCTCGGGTATAACGCTGGGCCTTGTTATCGGCAGCCTACAAACATTTTCTACGACATCGCCCTGGGACCTAGATAGCCAGTGCTGATGCACTGAGTCACCTCCCATTGCACACAAGCCTGGCTCCTTCACCAGCAATGGAAGAGGTTGTGATATCTGAATTTTTTGGAGACTTTGTAAGTGTCAATAAGGCAGAATAATGCCTGGATCCAACCTTTTCTATAATAATCCTACCTGGTAGATTCCAAGGACGACCCTCCGAAGAAATGAAACCAAAGAACAAAGAAAATTACAGCACAGGAACAGGCCCTTTGGCCCTCCAAGCCTGCACCGACCATGCAACTCATCGGAACTAAAATTCTCCATCCTTCCAGGGACCATATCCCTCTATTCCTATCCTACTATTTGTCAAGGTGCCCTTTAAAAATCACTATTGTCATAAAGGTTTACTGCATGGAAACTGGCCCTTTGGCCTAACTTGTCCATGCCACCCCATTTTTTAACCACTAAGCTAGTCTCATTTGCCTACATTTGGCGATTGCCCCTCTATACCCATCTTACCCGTGTAACTGTCTAAATGCTTTTTAAAAGACAAAATTGTACCTGCCTGTACTACTACCTTTGGCAGCTTGTTCCAGACACTCACTACCCTTTTGTATATCTTCTCTCTCAGCTTAAACCTACGCCCTCTAGTTTTAGATCCCCTATCTTTGGGAAAAGACATTGGCTATCTAGCTGATCCATGCCTCTCATTATTTTATAGACCTCTATAAGATCACTCCTCAGCTTCCTAAGATCCAGAGAATAATGTCCCAGTCTATCCTGCCTCTCCTTATAACTCAAACCATCAAGTCCTGGTAACATCCTAATAAATCTTTTTTGCACTCTTTCAAATTTAGTAATATCCTTTCTATCATAGGGTGTCCAGAACTGTACACAGTATTCTAAATATTGCCTTACCAATATCTTCACAACTTCAAGAAGATGTCCCAACACCTCCATTCAATTCTGACCAATGAAACCAAGCATGCTGAATGCCTTCTTCACCACTCGATCCACCTGTCACTCCACTTTCAAGGAGTTATGAACCTGTACCCCTTGATCTCTTTGTTCTGTAACTCGCCCCAATGCCCTGCCATTAACTGAGTAAGTCCTGCCCTGGTTTGACCTACAAAATGTATCACCTTGCATTTATTTAAATTAAACTCCATCTGCCATTTGTCAGCCCACTGGCCCAATTGATCTGCTTCTAGTACCGCACCCACTCCACCACCACCCCCCCCGCCACCCCACCCCCCACGGCCCCGGCAACAAGTCCCCGGCACCCACCATCTTCTGTCTAAAAAATTTGCCTTGTACATCTCCTTTCCATCTTGGACCTTGCACTTTAATCTATGCCCCCTAGAGTAATTGACTCTTCCATCCTGGGAAAAGGCTTCTAACTATCCACTATGTCCATGCCCCCACACAATCTTGTGGATTTCTATCAAGTCACCCGCTGAACCTCCATCATTCCAGTGAGAACAAAACAAGTTTTTTTTGTTTCAAAAATATACTTTATTCATAAAAACATCTCAAATAAACCATTGCAAACCAACATATTTAAAAATTACAAACAGTGCAGAAGTCATTTTCACAGTCCTATACAATCACAAAATTTACAAATTTTACACAAAATTACAGTCATTACGTTTCAAAACTTAAAGCTATATACATGCCTCAGATTTTACTGTGTGCTGTTATTTTTCAGATTGGCACACAGTTACGCAGACCAAGGATATTCTGCAGTTCCCGGGCCCTCAGTCTGCCTCTGTTGAAAGGCTTTACAGTGTGGCCTTTCCCTATTGTGCCTTTGTGGCGGCTGCCCCAAGCTTCAGCGTGTCCCTCAGCACATAGTCCTAGACCTTGGAATGTACCAGTCTGCAACACTTGGTCGAGGACAGTTCTTTCAACTGGAAGATCAGCAAGTTTTGGGCGGACCAAAGTGCGTCCTTCACCAAGTTGATGACCCTCCAGTAGCAGTTGATATTTGTCTCGGTGTGTGTCCCTGGAAACAGTCCGTAGAGCACAGAGTGCTGCTTCACCGAGCTGCTCGGGATGAACTTCGACAAATACCACTGCATCTCACTTCAGACCTTCTTTGCAAAGGCACATTCCACAAGGAGGTGTGCGACCACCTCATCAGCCCCGCAGCTCCTTCGAGGGCAGCGAGTGGTGCTGTTGAGACTTTGAGTGTCATTAAAAGATCTGACGGGGAGTGCCCTTCTCACCACCAGCCAAGCCAGGTCTTGGTGCTTGTTTGTAAGTTCTGGTGATGAGGCATTCTGCCAGATGACACTGACAGTCTGCTCAGGGAACCATCCGACAGGATCCACCATCTCCTTTTCTCTCAGGGTCAAAGGTGTTTTTGTGGAAAAATTTCTCCACGAAGGACAGGTGCTGCGGTACGGTCCAACTACTTGGAGCGTTCCGTGGCAGTGTGGCCAGATCCATCCTCCACAACACTTGGGAAAGGTAGAACCTCAAAAAGTAGTGGCACTTGCTGTTAGTGTACCGAGGATCTACGCACAGCTTGATGCAGCCGCACACAAAGGTGGCCATCAGGATGAGGGCAGCGTTGGGAATATTTTTCCCTCCGTTCTCTGAAGATTTGTGTATCGCTTCCCTCCAGACGCGATCCATCTTTGACCTCCAGATAAATTTGAAGATGGCCTGGTTCACTGCTACTGTGCAGGATTTGGGATAGGCCACACCTGCGCCACATACAACAACGCAGACAGCACCCCGCATCGGATCACCAGCTTTTTCCCAGTGATGGAGAGGGAGCGTTGTTCCCACAAGCCCAAGTTTCTTCAACCTCTCATAGCTAATGCTCCCCATATCAGCCAGTATCCTGGTAAATCTTTTCTGTACCCTTTCCAAGCCTCCACGTCCTTCTGGTAGTGTGGCAACCAGAATTGAACATTATATTCCAAATGTGGCCTAACTGAGGTTCTATAAAGTTGCAACATGACTTGCCAATTTTTAAACTCAATGCCCCAGCTGATGAAGCATACCGCATGCCTTCTTGATTACCTTCTCCACCTGTCTGATCACTTTCAGTGACCTGTGTGCCTGAACAGCTAGATCCCTCTGCCTGTCAATACTGCTAAGGGTTCTGCCATTTACTATATATTTCCTATCTGTATTACCTGACATTTGTCCAGATTAAACTCCATCTGCCACCTCTCCGCAGAAGTCTTCAACCGATCTATATCCTGCTCTATCCTCTGATGGTCCTCATCGCTGTCCTCAAGTCCAGCAGCCATTGTGTCGTTCGCAGACTTACTAATCAAACCAGTTACATTTTTCTCCAAATCATTTATATATATTACAAACAGCAAAGGCTCCAGCACTGAACCCTGAGACATGCCACTTGTCACAGCCCTCCGTTCAGAAATGCACCCTTCCACCTTACCTTCTTCAGAAAAATGAACTTAGTGCTAAGCATTGGGGGTTCCAAGTAATTGTTCAACCCCAGAACATTGTCCAATGTTAATGGAACTACATAATGGCCACCCAGGAGTGTCAAAAATGAAAATGCTGGCTAGCAGTCTGGTGGCCCGGTCTTAATTTTGACGTCACAGACTTGGTGAAACAATGTGACCTGTGGCAGGAAAATCAAAATCTCCCGCCCAAGGCCTCTCTACACCTGTGGGAGTGGCTTTGTAAGTGATGGGTGCGTGTACATGCGACTTTTACAGGGGTTTTTATGGGTTCTATGTTTTTAATCATGGTAGCTGCACACTCCAAGAAGTTAAAGGTGCACCGCATAGGTTCCTTGATATCTCAGGCTACGATCAAAACATTAGGACAAAACGTCAGTATAAATGGAATATTGCAACTCTGTTTATTTGGTAATGGCATGGCGTTTGCTAGTGGTGATTTCCAGAACTTTATGCTCTCCACTTGTATCAGATATGTCCGAACTGCATCTCATCACCCATCGTCAAATGGACTGGCAGAATAGGCATTTCAACCTTCAAAAATGGCATGAAGAAACAGTTGGTGGCATCCATAGAGACCACGCTGGCACAATTTTTGTTCGATTATAGAACCACACCACAAACAACAACAGATGTTTCATACCAGTTTAAACCTGCTACTCCCAAACTTAGTGGAGAGGGTGGAGTCCCAACAAGAAAACCAAATAAGAAATTGCGGTTTTGCAAGGACAGAAAGAACTTTCACAACAGGTAAACTGGTTCATGTGAGAATCCTCGGAGATGGTTCCAGTTGGATCACTGGGATCATTATGGAGAAAAGGGGGTCACAGGTTCAAGGTGAGGGGACAAGGTTTAACACAGATGTCAGAGGGATGTATTTTACACAGAGGGTGGGGGGGGGGCCTGGAATGCGCTGCCAAGCAAGTTGGTAGAGGCGGACACGCTGGGATCGTTTAAGACTTATCTGGATAGCCACATGAACAGACTGGGAATGGAGGGATACAAACGAATAGTCTAGTTGGAAGCACGAGCAGTGCAGGCTTGGAGGGCTGAAGGGCCTGTTTCCTATGCTGTATTGTTCTTTGTTAAAACCGGACCAGTATCTTATAAGGTCAAAGTCCAGGGTAAAGCCTTAAGCAAGCACTTGGACCATTTCAGAGCCAGGGAGCCCATGTGTGAGCTTGCCTCAATACCAGCCATGAAGATGGCCATTGCCAGTGTCAGTGCTCAGCTCGAGGTTAACTCTGTGCTACTCTTCTGCATAGTGAAGGTAGTAACTCAGAGATTGATGCTGAAAAAGTGGGCCTCGAGGCTGAAATAGAACCTGAGGAGCAACCTCGATTGGTAACTCTGCAGTGCTCCACTGGAAACTATAGTCTCCTGTTTGATTTACACTGCCTGATCTTTCCTCACTTTCACCGGACCCCTAAGGGACAGAAAGGATCTTCTTACTGTAGGGATGTGGGGTTCACGGGTCCAAGAGGGGAAGGATGTTATGATGGCCACACAAGCCACAGGGGATCATTAATAAATCTCCCCATGGGCTTCTTGGAGTATGAGTATGGTGGTGGGAAACTGGGATTTGGCTGAACTAGTATACAGAGAATCTGTTCATGCTGCATATCTGGGATTTCTGCCAAAGTTGCATTAGCAACCAGAAGAACTTCGAGTAAATTTACAAATGATGATGTGCAACTTTTAACATTTTCTATGTTTATGGGGGTTGATGTATGTGCAGTGAAGAAATTTGAGCTGAGCGCATTCATCCTGCTGCTGGTAAAAATCTTCCAGTATTGTCTTGAAGTGGGTGACCCAGACCACACTCTAGAGAGCTGCATGGGCTTCCAAGTAAACTTAGGTTAAGTTTGTCATGATTAGGCTTATCTTTTCTCTGAACTTTTACCATTCAAACAATGTGCTATGTAAGCATAGATAGATTGAGCCTTTGAATTTTATTGCACAGAAGGAAATCAGTTGGGCCATAGTGTCAGTGACAGTTGTTTCAGAGAACAATTTTAAAATAATCCCATTGTATTGCTCAATGTGTCATCCTCTCATTCAAATTTTTATCATTTTTCTTTGAAAGATGCAAATGGTCTTTGCTTTAGTCACTCTCTGTGAAAACAACTATTCTAGGAACTATCTGCATTAAGAATTTTATCCTATACATTTTTCTCTATCCTGTACTATGTGTACTAACATGTACTAAGAATGTTTAATAACTCCCTGTCACTAACTCTCCAGAGGAATAAGAACATAAGAACTAGGAGCAGGAGTGGGGCCCCCTACGCCTGCTACGCCATTCAATAAGATCATGGCTGATGTTTTCATGACTCAGTTCCACTTACCTACCTGCTCACCATAACCCTTGATTCTTTTACTGTTCAAAAATTCATCTATCCTTGCCTTAAAACATTCAATGAAGTAGCCTCAACTGCCTCATTGGGCAGGGAATTCCACAGATTCACAACCGTTTAGGTGGAAAACTGCCTCCTCAACTCAATCCTAAATCTGCTTCCCCTTATTCTGAGGCCATGCCCTCTAGTTCTAGTTTCACCTACCAGTGGAAACAACCTCCCTGCTTCTATCTTACCTATTCCCTTCATAATCTTACATGTCTCTGTGAGACCTCTCCTCATTCTTCTGAATTTCAATGAGTCCCAGTCTACTTAGTCTCTCCTCATAAGCCAATCCTCTGAACTCCGGAATCAACCTACTGAATCTTCTCTACACCCCCTCCAATGCCAGTATATTCTTTCTCAAATAAGGAGACCAAACTGTACACAGTACCCCAAGTGTGGCCTCCCCAGCACATTATACAGCTACAACATAACCTCTCTGTTTTTAATCTCCATCCCTCGAGCAATGAAGGACAACATTCCATTTGCCTTCTTAACTACCTGCTGTACTTGCAAACCAACATTTTGTAATTCATGCACAAAGATACCTAGGTCCCTCTGCAGAGCAGTACAGAATCATAATCTTCCATTTATACTATCTAAGTCTTCTGAAATAACTCCTCAGAGGTCAGTGTCCCTTCACCAAATTCCCTTTTTTTTACAAACTCTGTTCCACTCCTAGAATGCTTCAGGTACAAAGTCAGAATTAGGAATGCCAGTGGACTTGATGCTCCCATATTTATATACAGGTGAATCTTCCTGATTAGACAGGCAATTCTGACTTCAATCAGGGAGCTCTTACTCCAAGAGGCCAACCTCATGAGCCCCAGTAAAATCCTCCACTAAGTCTGAGGAACCTCAGCGTTTTGCAATACTCGTAGGTTGCTTGCGATGTTTCAGCACTGGGTCCGGATCCTCCAACTCGGTGTCTGACATGGGAGTAGTGTATCTAGAAGAACATAAGAAATAGGAGCAGGAGTAGGTCATCTAGCCCCTCGAGCCTACCCCGCCATTCAATAAGATCATGGCTGATCTGATAGTGGTTCAGTTCCACTTACCCGTCTGCTCCCCATAACCCTTAAATCCCTTATTGGACAAAAATCTATCTATCTATGACTTAAACACATTTAACGAGGTAGCCTCCACTGCTTCAATGGGCAGAGAAGAAATTGTTCTAAATTGACTCCCCCTTATTTTGAGGCTGTGCCCTCTAGTTCTTAGAATGGAAACAAGTGGAAATAATCTCTCTGCTTCTACCCTGTCTAGTCCCTTCATTATCTTATACATCTCTCTAAGATCTCCCCTCAGCCTTTTAAACTCCAGTGAGTACAGGCCCAGTCTACTCAAGCTCTCCTCATAAGCTAACCCCCTCATCTCCGGAATCAACCTGGTGAACTTCTCTGCACTCCCTCCAAAGCTAATATATCCTTTCTCAAAGAAGGGGACCAAAATTGCACACAGTACTCTAGCTGCAGCCTCACCAGTACCTTGTACAATTGTAGCAAGACCTCCCTGCTTTTATACTCCATCCCTCTCGCGATAAAGGCCAACATTCCATTTGCCCTCCTGATCACCTGCTGCATCTGCAAACTGAGTTTTTGTGATTTATGCACAAGGACCCCCAGGTCCCTCTGCACAGTAGTGTGTTATAGTTTTTCACCATTTAAATAATAGTCCATTTTACTATTATTCCTTCCAAAGTGGATAACCTCACACTTGCCAACATTATACTCCATCTGCCAGATTCTTGCCCACTCACAGCGTATCCAAATCTCTCTGCAGACTTTCTGCAATTTGCTTTCCATTGCAGAATTTCCATTGCTTTCCATTTGCATTTCCATTCCATTCCATCTAACAGGCCCCCATCTCCTACGACGTGAACGCTGGAGTTCTGGTTCACTCCCTTCCTTGCGCAGCAGAGAAGTAGCTGTGGCTTTTTCCCCCCTGTCCACTTTGGACTCTGAGGCTTTAATTACGGGCGACAGAGAATGGGGCTAGCCGGCCTGGGAGGACTCTCCTTGGCATAATTGGCTCCTGGATGAACTGTGATTCTCAGGCCTACACCTGAACCAGATGTTTTTTCAGGATGGCCTCACCTCGCATTGTTTGTAGGGTACAGATCCCATCCTAGAGTGCATTGTTCCTGGTAACCATGTGGGACCATTGGCATAATTCTTTACCCAAACCTTTTCACCAACCTCTAATTGTCTTTCTCAGCAGCTATTGTTGTGGCCTGTGGTGATTGATGACAGTGGCCTTGGGGTTGGAGAGTCTTAGTCTTAAGACTAAGGAGTCTTAGTGAATTCTTACATTGCATCTTGATAGTGGTAGACACTGCTGCTAGCACTGCTACCACTGTGGAAAGAGTGAATGTTTATGGAAGGGGTGCCAATTAAGTGGGCTGTTTGTCCTGGATGGTGTTAAGTTTCCTGAATGTGGTAAGAGCTGCACTCATTCAGGCAAATGGAGAGTATTCCATCACACTCCTGACATGTGCTTTGTTAATGGCGGACATGCTTTGGGAGTTGGGGGTAAGTTACTTGCTGTAGGATTCCCAGCCATTGATCAGCTCTTGTAGCCACAACATTTATATGGCTAGTCCTGTTGAGTCCAGTTGGTAACTACCAAGATGTTGAGAGTGGAGGATTCTGCAATGTAATTGAATGTCAGGGGCCAATTGTTACCCTCTCTCTTACTGGAGATGGCCATTGCCTGGCACTTGGGTGGTGTGAATGTTGCTTGCTATCTGTCAGCCCAAGCCTGGATATTAGAACATAGAACATAGAACACTACAGCACAAACAGGCCCTTTGGCCCACGAGTTGCGCTGATCACATCAACACCTACCAATCTATAGACCTATCTATAACCCCCAATCCCATTAAACCCCATATACTCATCCAGAAGTCTTTTAAAAGACCCCAGCAAGTTCGTCTCCACCACCACTGACGGCAGCCGATTCCATTCACTCACCACCCTCTGAGTGAAAAACTTACCCCTAACATCACTTCTGTACTTTCCTCCCCGCACCTTAAATCTGTGTCCTCTCGTAGCGACTATTTCAACCTGGGGAAATAGCCTCTGAGAATCCACCCTAGCTATTCCTCTCAACATTTTATAAACTTCTATCAGGTCGCCTCTCAACCTTCGTCTCTCCAGGGAAAAGAGTCCCAGCTCCCTCAACCTAACTTCATAAGGCATGCCTCCCAGTCCAGTCAACATCCTTATAAATCTCCTCTGTACCCTTTCAATAGCTTCTACGTCTTTCCTATAGTGAGGCGACCAGAACTGCGCACAGTACTCCAAATGAGGCCTGACAAGGGTCTTATAAAGTTGCAGCATTACCTCCCGATTCCTAAACTCAATCCCTCGATTAATGAAGGCCAGTACACCATACGCCTTCTTGACCACATCCTCCACCTGCGAGGCCGATTTAAGAGTCCTGTGGACCCGGACCCCAAGATCCTTCTGGTCTTCAACACTACTAAGACTCCTGCCCTTGATAGTGTACTCGTTCATCCCGTTGGTTCTGCCAAAATGGACGACTACACATTTATCCGCGTTGAAGTCCATCTGCCACTTCTCCGCCCAGTCCTGCATCCTATTTATGTCCTGCTGCAACTTTTGACATCCTTCCAGACCATCCACAACACCACCGACCTTCGTGTCATCAGCGAACTTACTTACCCATCCCTCCACTTCCTCATCTAGGTCATTTATGAAAATGACAAACAGCAAGGGTCCTAGAACAGATCCCTGGGGCACTCCACTAGTGACTGACCTCCATGCCGAAAAAGACCCATCCACAACCACTCTCTGCCTTCTGCAGGCAAGCCAGTTCTGGATCCACAAGGCCAAAGGCCCTTGGATCCCATGCCCTCTCACCTTCGCAAGAAGTCTTGCATGGGGGACCTTATCAAACGCATTGCTGAAGTCCATGTACACCACGTCCACTGCACTTCCTTCGTCAATGTGTTCAGTTGCATTATCGAAGAACTCAACTAGGCTCGTAAGGCACGACCTGCCCTTGACAAATCCATGCTGACTATTTCTGATCATGTCAAACCTCTCCAAATGCTCGTAAATCTTGTCCCTCAGAAGTCTCTCCATCAGCTTACCAACCACTGAGGTCAGACTCACTGGTCGGTAATTTCCCGGGCTATCTCTGTTCCCTTTCTTGAAAATAGGAACTACATCCGCAATCCTCCAATCTTCCGGAACCTCTCCCGTCTCCATTGACAACGCAAAGATCATCGCCAGGGGCTCTGCAATCACTTCCCTCGCCTCCCACAGTATCCTGGGGTACATCCCATCTGGTCCCAGCGACTTATCTATCTTGATAGAATTCAAAAGTTCTAACACATCCTCCTCCTTAATATCCACATACTCAATCTTTTCCATCTGCTGCAAATCCGTAGCAAAATCTCCCAGATCAGTTTCCACTGTGAATACTGAGGCAAAGTACTCATTCAGCACCTCTGCCATTTCTTCTGGTTCCACACAGACCTTTCCCACTTCACCTTTTATAGGTCCTATCCCTTCTCTTCTCATCCTTTTACCTTTCACGTATCTATAGAAGGCCTTGGGATTCTCCTTAATCTTACCCGCCAAGGTCTTCTCATGACCCCTTCTGGCTCTCCTAATTTCCCTTTTAAGCTTCTTTCTACAGTCCTTATACTCCTCAAGATCCTTAACATCTCCTAGTTCCCTGAACCTTTTGTACACCTTCCTTTTCCTCCTGACTAGGTTCACCACAGCCTTCATGCACCACGGTTCCCACGACCTACCAAAACCCCCTTGTCTCATCGGAACGTTGTCATGCAGAGCTCCAGACAAACATTCCTTGAATATCCGCCACCTTCGGTACTTTTCCCTAAGAATGCCTCCTTCCAGTTTATTTGTCCAAGTAACTTCCTGACTTCTTCGTATTTCCCCTTACTCCAGACAAACACCTTCCTAGCCTGCTTGATCCTATATCGTTCCAATGCAATTGTGAAGGAGATAGAATTATGATCACCATTCCCAAAATGCTCTCCTACCGAGAGATCCATCACCTGCCTGGTTCATTCGCCAGTACCAGGTCAAGTACAGCCTCTCCCCTCGTAGGCTTATCCACATACTGTGTCAGGAAACCTTCCTGAACACACCTAACAAACTCCTCCCCATCCAAACCCCTTACCCTAGGGATTTTCCAGTCTATGTTTGGGAAATTGAAGTCTCCCATCACGACAACTCTGTTATTACTACATCTCTCCAGAATCTGTTTCTCTATCTGCATCTCAACTTCCCTGTCACTATTGGGCGGCCTATAGAATACACCCAGCAAAGTTTTTGACCCTTTGCTGTTCCTAACTTCCACCCACAGAGACTCTGTAGATAGTCCCTCCACGGCATCCTCCTTCTCTGCAGCCATGACACTGTCCCTGATCAAGAGTGCCACCTCTTCTGCCACCCTCCCTGTCCTTCCTGAAGCATCTGAAACCTGGCACCTGAAGTACCCAATCCTGTCCCTGAGACATCCAAGTCTCCGTAATGGCCACCACATCACATTCCCAAGCAGCAATCCACGCCCTAAGCTCATCTACCTTATTCACTACACTCCTTGCGTTAAAATATATACACTTCAGCCCCTCAGTCTGGGCATTTCCCTTCTCCACCCCCTGTCTAACCTCCCTCTCATACTGCCTGCAGTCCTCCCCTACCTGGGAGCTAACCTCCTCCGTCCCAGTCTCCCCATCACAATTCCCTCCCCCCATCCTTTCTAGTTTAAAGTCCCCCCGGTAGCCTTAGCCAGTCTTCCCACCAAGATATTAGTCCCCCTGGGATTTAAGTGCCACCCGTCTTTACTGTACAGGTCCCACCTGCCCCCAAAGAGGTCCCAGTGATCTAGGATATTGTCCAAATCTTGTTTCATGTGAACGTGGATTGCATCAATATCTCAGGAGTCACAAAGCACGCTGAACATTGTGTAATCATTAGTGAACAGCCCCACTTCAAACTTATGATGAAAGGAAGGTGACAAGCTGAAGATGGTGAAGCCAAGGATGCTTGTGAGAAACTCCTGCAGTGATGCTCTGGAGCTGAGACGACTGACCTACAACAACCACAATCATCTTCATTTTTATAGGTATGACTGACCAGTGGAGATGTTTCCTCTGATTCCCATTGACTCCAGTTTTACTCGGACTCCTAGATGCTGTACTCCATTAGATGCTGCCTTGATGTCAAAGGTAGTCACTCTCATCTCCCTTCTCGAATTGAGCTCTTTTGTCCATGTTTGAATGAAGGTCAGAAGTTGAGTGACAGTGGTGTCACCCAAACTGAGCATCAGTGAGCATGTTATTGTGAAGCAAGTTATGCTTGATAGCACTGTTCATGTCCCCTTCCATCACTTTACTGATGATCGAGAGTAGACTGTTGGGGCAGTGGTTGGCCAGGTTGAATTTGCCCTGCTTTTTATGCACGTGACATACTTAAGCAATTTTCCACATTGCGAGGGGGATGCCAGTATTATAGCGGTATTGGTACAACTTGGCTAGTGGCATGGGAAGTTCTGGAGCAGAAGCTTTCAGTACTAATGCCGTATTACTGTCTGGGCTTTGACAGTACCCAGTGTCTTAAGGATATTATGTGGGGTGGCTGAAGACTGGATCTGTGATGCTGGGGACCCGTGGAATGAGACTAAAGTGGATCATTCATTTGGTGCTAAAGATCGTTGCAAATGCTTCAACTTTATCTTTTACACTGATGTGTTGGGCTCTCCCATTGTTGAGAATGGGGATATTTGCGGGGTCTCCTCCTCCAGTGAGTTGTTTAACTGTACACCACCATTCAAGAGCGTATACCACTGAATACACCACTGAAGAGTACTGTCTGATCTGTTGGTTATGGAATCACTGAGCTCTGTTTATTGCTTGTTGCTTATACAACAGGCTCACAAGTAGTCCTGGATTGTAGCTTTACCAGATTGACACCTCAGTTTTAGGTATGCCTTGTGCTGCTCCTGGCACCCCCACCTTGCAATCTTCATTGAATCCCTGGCTTTGTGGTTATAGTAGAGTGGGGAGTAGGTGGACCATTACTTTGTGGCTGAGTACAACACTGCTGTTGTCGAGTCTTGAATTGCCAGATCTACCCAAAATCTATTCCATTTAGAAGATGGAAGGTATTCTTAGTGTGAAGATGGGGCTTTGGGCCTGATTTTACCATTTTGATTTTAAGTGCTAATTTGGGAGTGTTTCAGATCCGACTTTTAGATCTGTTGTCAAGCACCCCCATACGCACTCTGCCTGAAAAGAAAGCAGTGATTTGGAATCACGCTGCAGAAGCCAGTGGATGGGCCTTATTGCATCAAAACACTTGCTCTAGTGAGAGCTTTCAACTGCGTGTGCGCAGTAAAAAAAAGGCTCCCCTGCCACATTGCTCCTGGGTCCGATAATGTCTACCCCCACTAACATTGCCCCACCTCCACAACATTACTGTCCCCCTTATCCTGATATCCCCCTGCTACCCAGCCTGTTCATGGCCCCCTGCCCCCTTTTCCCTCATCAATTGCACACAGAGTGGCAGCAGACCCCCCTTTCCCTGCCATCAATTGCATGCAGAGTGGCAGCAGACCCACCTCCCTTCCCCCCCTCCAGCAGAAAGCAATCTGACCCATCTTTCTCCTAACCCCCCCAACCAGAGAGCCATCTGACCTGCTTCCCTCCACCCCCACCAGAGAACATCAGACCCGCCTTCCTCCTTCACACCCCCTACCAGAGATTGATCTGACCCACCTTCCTCCCCTCTCCCAGACAGCCATCTGACCCGCCTTCCCACCCACCAGAGAGCCATCTGACCCACCTCTGTCTTCCCCGCACCAGAGAGTGATCTGACCCATCTCCCTCCCCACACCAGAAAGCCATCTGACCCGCCGGCCTCCCCGCACCAGAGAGCAATCTGACCCGCCTCCCTCCCCTCCCCCAACCAGAGAGTGATCTGAACTGCCTTCCTCCCTCCCTACCAGAGATTGATCTGACCCCCCTGCCCCCTCGCCTCCCCCTAACATTGAGTCAGAGAGCAGCTGGAAACTCTGAACTTACCTCGTCAGAAGCTGGGTCACCTGAATTGGACCTTTGCAGACCAAAGAACAAAGAACAAAAACAGCCCAGGAAACATGTCTGTTTCACGTCGAATCTGGACAGGCGAACGTGCTGGGAAAGGGGGAAATGCGAATAAGTTGGGCGCCAATCCATTAAGTCACCTATTTAGATTGCCGTTGCACCCATTTCGGGCACGGTCCCAATTGCAGTCATTTTAGGCACGTCGTAAAGTGGGAGCAGGTGTGGAGGCAGTCACAGATCATGCTACTTGCCTCACGCCTGACTTTACCAAGTTTGCATGCCCAAAAACGGGTGCAACATGATGGTAAAATTGGGCCTTTTTCTCCACTATGACAGTATGGTGGTGAGTATGACTGTTCCAGGTTGTTACTTGACTAGTTTGTGAAACAGCGCTCTGAATTTTTGCACTAGACCCCCTGTTGTTGATAGGTAGGACTTAGCAGTTTGCCATTATCATTTCCAGTGCCTAGGTCAGTGTTGGGTGGTCCATCTGGTTCCATTCCTTTTAGACTTTTTTAGTGGTTTAATATAGCTGAGCAGCTTGCTTCATCAGTTCAGAGGGAAGTTAAGAGTATTGCTGTGGGTCTGGAGTCTTCAGGTCAGACCAGGTAAAGATGGCAGATGCCCTTCTCAAAGGGAATGAGCTTTTACGACAATTATTATTAGTCTGATCATCATTATTAGTCTTTTAATTCCAGATTTTTATTGAATTCAAATTTCACCATCTAATGTTTCATCATCCCAGAGCTTTGGATTAGTAGTCAGTTACAATACCATTACACCACCACCTCCCCTGTGGGGCTGGTCAAGTTATGCTTCTGATCAATGGTGACACTCCCATCCCACCCCAGAATGTTGATGGTGAAGGATTCAACAATGGAAATGCCATTGAAAGCCAATGAAAAGTGGTTAGACTCTCTCTTATTGGAGATGTTGGGCATTGATGTACCATATCAGTCAAGGTAGAATGTTGATTATGTCTTGCTGCTTGCAGGCATGGACTGCTTCTAAAGGGAGTGTAGGAATAGAGAAAACCTGGGAGCATTTGCACACAAATCATTGTAATTCAGGTTCAGAACATGGGATACTAGGCTTTATAAATACAGACTTAGAGTACAAAAGCAAGAACGTCATGATGATTTTCAACTGATGTGCTATGTCCAATTCTAGGCACTACATCTTAGGAAGGATATGAAAGCTTTGACAGATTAGAAGTATTTTAGGAGACATATTCCATTGATGGGGGACTTCAATTACTTGGGTAGATTGGGGAAGATGAGACTGTTCTCTTTAGGGGAAGAGAAAATTGAGAGGAATTTGATCACAATGTTCAGATTCATGAGGGATCTAGACAGAGTAAAGAGGGAAAGCAGTTCCCATTGGCATAAGAGTTAAGAATCAGAAGACACCAATTTATGGTGAGAAGGAAAACTTTTACGTGGAGATTGATAAGGATCTAGAAGCTACTGCATGAGAATGTATTGAATGCAAATTCAGTTGGGGCTTTCAAAGGGAACCAGATAAGCAGACTTGAAAAGAAAAAAATAATGCAGGCCTGCAGGCATAGGATGGGGGAGTGGGAATAGTTAGATTGCTCTCTAGTTAAAAGCTAGAATGAACATAATGAGGCAAAAGACAGCCTTGGATGCTTTATCAGTTCTCTTCAGGAGTTGCAAATTTAAATGAACACAGCAATCATCTGTACATATCCCACTTCTGAACTTAGGATGATGGGAATGTCATTGCTGAAGCAGCTGAAGATGGTTGGGTCCAGGAAACTGCCCTGTGGAACTCCTCCAGTGAGATTGTGGGACCTGGATAACTGATTTCCAACAGCCACAATCATTTTCCTTTGTGATAAATTTGACTGCAACTAATGAAGAATTTTCCCCCTGATTTCCATTGACTTCAATTTTGTTACGGTTTTTGATGCTACATTTGGTCAAATGTTGGCCTGCTACCTAGGGACAGTGACCCCTCACCTCACTTCTGGAATTCCACTCTTTTGTTTATGTTTAGACCAAGGCTTTAATGAAGTCTGAAGCTGAGTGATCCTGGCAGAAACTGAGCATCTGTGAGCAGGCAGTTGCTGATTAAGTGCTTTTTGATAGTATAGTGTTGATGACTGAGGTAATTGCTCAAATTAGATTTGCTTTTGTGGACAGGGCATACCTGGGCAATTTTCTGCTTCGCCAGTGTTGTAGCTGTAGTGGAGCAGCTTGGTTTCAGGCAAAACTCAAAATGGAACACAAGTCTTCAGCATTACAGCTAGGATGTTGCTAAGGCCCCAGCTTGTGACATATCCAGAGCATTCAATTGCTTTTTGATAATGTGTGGAATGAACCAAATTAGCTGAATATTAGGGGCTATGTGAACTGCCAGAGGAGTGTGACATGGCTTATCCATTTGGCACTTCCTGTTAAAGATGCTTTCAAATGTTTGTTTGTTTTTTCTCTTACTGGGCTTCAGCATTATTAGGGATGTTAATATTCATGGAGCTCCTCCTGCTGCTAGTTGTTTAACTGTCATAAGAACATATGAATTTGGAGCAAGAGTAGACCACTTGGCCCTTCAAGTACATTCTGCCATTCAATAAGCTGATGAATGATATGATTGTAACCACAGCTTCATATTCCTGTCCACTCTGATGACTTTTCATCCCACTTGATAAATTATCAAGAATTTATCTATTTCAGCCTTAATCATATTCAAAGACTCTGCTTCCGCTGCCTTTCAAGGAATAGAGTTCCAAAGACTCATGACCCTCTGAAAGAAAAAGTTCTTCTCATCTCTGCCTTAAATGAGCAATCCCTTACTTAAAAATGGTGATTCTCCCGTTTTAGGTTTCCACCACAAGAGGAAACACCCTTTCCACATCCACCCTGTCAAGACCCCTGAGGATCTTACATGTTTCAATCAAGTTGCCTCTTACTCTTCTGAGCTTCAGCATCAAGCCTAGCTTGTCCAACCTTTCCTCATAAGGCAACACACCATTCCAAGTATTAGTCTAGTGAATCTTCTCTGAACTGCTTTCAAAGTATAAATAAGTCTTAAATAAGGATATTTTCCATTCAGAGTGTCCATCGAGGGTGACTGGCTCGGGGGTAAAAGAAGAATGGGATCATTGGAAATCATAGGAGTGGTGGGGGACTGACAACACTAAAGAATAGTGAAGGTGGTAGGAGGGGGGGTGGTGAATAGGCTTGATTTTGAGCTTGGCCTCAGGATTTTGACCCAGAGACTGCGAAGCAATGGTGATATGTTTCCAAGTCAGGATGGTGAGTGGCTTGGAGGGGAACTTGCAGGTGGTGGTATTCTCATGTATCTGTTGCCCTTGTCCTTCTAGATTGAGGTGAGGTGGGTTTAGGGAGTGCTGGCTAAGTATTTTTGGTGAATTTCCTAAGTGAATCTTGTAGATGGTACACACTGCTGCTACAGAATGTCGGTGGTGGAGGGAGTGGATGCTTGTGGATGTGGTGCCGATCAAGTGGGCAGCTTTGTTCTGGATGGTGTCAAGTTTCTTGAGTACTGTTGGAGCTGCACCCATCCAGGCAAGTGGGGAGTATACCATCACACTCCTGACATGTCCCTTGTGGACAGGCTTTAGGGAGTCAGGAGGTGACTTACTCGCTGCAGTATTACTAGACTCTGACCTGCTCTTGTAGCCACTGTGTTTATGTGACGAGTCCAGTTGAGTTGCTGCTCAGTGGTAATCCCAAGGATGTTGACATGGGGGTTTCAGTCATGGTGACGCAATTGAATGTCAAGGGGTGGTGATTAGATTGTCTCTTAGTGGTGATGGTCATTCCCTGGCATGAATGTTACTTGCTACTTGTCAGCCCAAGCTTGAATATTACCCAGATTTTGCTGCATTTCAACATAAACCGCTTCAGTATCTGAGGAGTTGCGAATGGTGCTGAACATTGTGCAATCCTCACTGGACATCCTCACTTCTGACTTTATGACAGAGGGAAAGTCATTGATGAAGCAGCTGATGAAGCGGCCTAGGACACCACCCTGAGAGACTCTTGCAGAGAGGTCTTAGAGCTGAGATGACTGAACACTCACAACCACAACCATCCTCCAATGAGTCAGGTATGACTCCAACCAGTGGGGACCTTCCCCCTGGCTACGCATTGTTTTCAGTTTTGCTAGGGCTCTTTGATGCCACACTCAGTCGAATGCGGCCTTGTTGTCAAGGGTTATCATCCTCACCTCACCTCTGGAATTCAGCTCTGTTGTCCATATTTGAACAAAGACTGTAATGAGGTCAGGAGCTGAGTGACCCTGGTGAAACCCAAAAACTGTATTACTGAGCAGATCATTGCTTAGAAGATGCTACTTCATAGAATCATAGAAACCCTACAGTGCAGAAAGAGGCCATTTGGCCCATCAAGTCTGCACTGACCACAATCCCACCCAGGCCCCAGCCCCATATTCCTACATATTTACCTGCTAATCCTTCTAACCTACTCGTCTCAGGACTGTAAGGGGCAATTTTTAGCATAGCCAATCAACCTAACCCGCACATTTTTGGACTATGTGAATCATTGGGTCTGACGTTGAGACCACTCTCGCCACCTGCGGGAATGATGGCAGGGGCTCAAGATCTGGTGAAACCCAGAAATCGCAAATCTCACCAGTGAGATTGTGATATCTGGGATCGATTCTCCAGCCCGCTGTGCTGCTCTAGCAGCACAACTGGCCAGGAGATGTCAGCAGGGGCCATTTAGCGGGTTCTCCACTCGGTGCTACAACCTCCAAGTGTCTTTGGCTCCAGGGTTTTTGAAGCTTTTAAGGATCTGTGGATATATATGCCTAAATCTCGCCGTGTGTCTATGCTGCTGATTGTTCTACCATTTATTTTATAGTTCCCACCTGAATTGGATCTACCAAAATGCACCACCTCGCATTTGTCCAGATTAAATTCCATCTGCCATTTCTCCACCCAATTTTCCAGTCTATCAATATCCCGCTGTATTCTCTGACAAACTTCATTACTATCCACAACTCCAGCAATTTCAGTATCATCTGCAAACTTGCCATTGTGTTACAGTTGTGTAAAACGTTGCTTAGGTCACATTTGGAATACTATGTCCAATTACCAGAGGATGTGGAAGCTTTGGAGAGAGTGCTGAAAAGGTTTACCAGGATGTTGCCTAGTATGGAAGGTATTAGCTATGTGGAGAAATTGAATCAACTGGGATTGTTCTGCCTGGAAAGATGGAGGCTGACGGATGACCCTGATAGAAGTATATCAAATTATGAGATATAGATAGAGTGAACAGTTGGAAGCTTTTTCCCAGGACAGAAATCACAATTACAAGGGACGCAAGTTCAAGATAAGGGAGAAAGGTTCAGCGGAGATGTGCGGGGGAAGTTTTTTTTTACACCGAGGACGGTGGACACCTGGAATGCACTGCCAAGTGAGGTGGTTGAGGCAGTTACATTTGCCGCATTTAAGACTTATCTTGATAAGCATATGAACAAATGGAGAATAGAGCGATATAAGCAGTTGATTTAGATAGGTAAACATGATTGGCGCAGGCTTGGAGGGCCGAAGGGCTGTTCCGGTGCTGTACTGTTCTTTTGTTCTTCGAGTCATCAGCTCTGCGCCAGGAATCAAGGCGGAGCTGATTTCCTGATTTAAATTTGAATTTGAAGGGGGAATGGAGGCCCAACCTCATTGAAGGGAATAGAGGCCATGGAGGTGAGAAAAGAGGATGCCCCCTGGGCAGTGATAGCCTGGCAGCACTAGTCTGGCCCCTTGGTACTGCCCAAAGACCAAACTGGCAAAGCCCAAGGGGCACCTTGGCACTGCTGGGTAGTGGGCAGTGCTGGGAGCAGGACCACAGGGAGTGGGGCCTATTAGGGACAGGACGTGTCGGGGGGGCAGTGCATATGGGCGGCTGATCAGTAGGGGTGGGGAGTGTGTTCGCTGCCGCTCTACATCAGGGTCGGTGGCAGAGGATGGGAAGTGGGTGATCAGGGCTGGCTGTCAGGGCAGCGGGGGCGGGGGGAGGGGCTGCGGGGGAGGAGACATCGGGGCTGGCTGGAGGGGTCTGGGAGGGCATCGATTAGGGGATAGGGGAGTCGGAGGAGCAGCAATGTGGGGTTGGAAGGCTGGCCAGCAATCAGGAGGCTGCCAGTGCATAGCTACTGTGCATGCGCTGATCTCTGCTCTGGCAGATTGGCGTATATGCAGTGGCCCGCTCTGTGCTGTGCTGCTGGCCTCTCCAGTGGAAATTGGCCCTGCCCACTGATTTTCAGTCTGAATCTCACTAGGGCGTCCTGCAGTGCTCAGAGTGTGGGAGGTTCATTCTGAAAATCATGCTAAAAAATCAGCAGGAGTTACTTCAGTTTTTATGTGAATTCAGCACTTGTGAACCTGCTGTGAGGATCCTCCGGGGATGCAACAGACCCAGGTGGTCATGGTTATACAGTGCCTGTGGTAGGATGTGGAGAAGGTTACTTAGAAAGTGCATAACTAAAGGTGCTTGTTCCTTGGGCTTTTACATAACTTAATTAAAACAACAAGAAGACAGAGGACAAAGTATTCAGAGAAGTATTCAGAGAAAGAGAGTGGAGAATTAAAATGGTAAGAATGTGTAGGGCATAATTGGCTTTGAATACAAAACCAAGGCAGTCAAGCTAAACTTCTATAAATCAGTCGTTGGGCCTCAGATGATGTATTGTATATAATTCTGGGCGTCCCATTTTGTGAAGACCGTGTACAACATACAGAGGAGGTTCATCAGGATAATTTCAAGGATGAGAGTCAATTATGTAAAAAGGCTGGGATTGTTCTCTTTACAGATGAAAATGGGAGACTGAACAGAAGTATTCAAAATAATTATGATTTTTGATGGAACAAGTTTGAAACTATTTGCTCTCCAGAGGCCAGTATCTAGTGATAATAAATTTAAAATAATTGCCAAAGAAACTAGAGGGGAAATGAGGAATGCTGTTAAGATCTGGAACAAACTACTTGTAAGTACGATAAAATCTGGTTCTGTAGTAACTTCCAAAGGACAATTGGACATGTACTTAATGAGGACTAATTTTCAAGGTTATAGGGAAGAGGCTGGTCTATTGGATTGATTGGATTAATCATTTAAAAAGCTGGACAGGAACAGTAGGCCTAATAGCCTCTGATTCAATGGTTCTCCTATCTTCTGCACATCAACTCTCTGAAAAGTGAAAAACATAAATCCTTGTGGTTAGTTATGGACTCTAATTAGGAGAAAAAGGGCACTAGAAGAACGCTGTATCAAGGAGGTAGAGGGGGGGTGGGGTAGCATTATTGGTCAAGGACTGTATCACAGTGTCAGAGAGGAAGTTTGATGAGGACTTGTCTGTTGAGGTAGTATGGGCGGAGATTAGAAATAGGAGAGGAGAGGTCACCCTGCTGGGAGTCTTTTATAGACCTCCAAAAAGTTCTAGAGAGGTTGAGGAAAGGATTGCGGAGACGATCCTGGTTAGGAGTGAAAGTAATAGGGTAATTGTTATGGGGGACTTTAACTTTACTAATATTGATTGGAATTGCTATAGCTCTAGCTCGTTAGAGGGGTCAGTTTTTGTTCAAAGTGTGCAGGAAGGTTTTTTGACTCAGTATGTTGATAGGCCAACTAGAGGTGAGGCTATATTGGATTTGGTGCTGGGTAATGAGCCAGACCAGGTGCTAGACTTGGAAGTTGGTGTGCATTTTGGTGATAGTGACCACAATTCGGTTACGTTCACCTTAGTGATGGATAGGGATAGGCATGAACCTCGGGTCAGTAGTTTTAGCTGGGGGAAGGGTAATTATGAGGCTATTAGGAGAGAATTAGGAAGCATAGGTTGGACTAGGAGATGACAGGGACTGGGAACGTCCGAAATGTGGAATTTTTTCAAGGAACAGCTACTGCGGGTCTGCAATAGGTATGTCCCTGTCAGGCAAGGAGGATTTGGTAGGGCTAGGGAACCGTGGTGTACTAAAAAAGTTGATTCGTTGGTTAGGAAGAAAAAGGAGGCTTATGTTCGGATGAGGCTTGAGGGCTCAGGTAGTGCATTAGAAAGCTTTAGATTGGCTAGGAGGGAGTTAAAGAGGGAGTTAAGAAGGGCTAAAAGAGGACATGAGATGACTTTGGCTGATAGGATTAAGGTGAATCCTAAGGCGTTCTATAGGTATGTCAAGAACAGAAGGTTGGTTAGGACAAGATTAGGGCCAGTTATAGACAGTAGAGGAAAGTTGTGTGTGGAACCGGAAGAGATTGGAGAGGCATTGAACCAATATTTCTCTTCGGTGTTCACGCAGGGGGACATGAATGTAGCTGTGGAGGACACTGGGGTGCAGGGGTGTAAAATAGAAAGTATTGCAGTTGAAACCAGGGATGTGCTGGATATTCTAGAGGGCTTGAAAATAGCCTGGTCCGGATGGGATTTACCCTAGGATTCTCTGGGAGGCCAGAGAGGTGATTGCAGAGCCTCTGGCTCTGATCTTCAGGTCATCGTTGGTCTCTGGTATAGTACCGGAAGGTTGGAGGACAGCGAATGTTGTCCCATTGTTTAAGAAGAGGAACAGAGACTTCCCCGGGAATTATAGACTGGTGAGTCTTACTTCTGTTGTGGGCAAGGTTTTAGAAAGAATTATTAGGGATAGGATTTATAGTTATTTGGAGAGCGGTGAAGGATCCTCTTGGAGAGAGTGATCATTGTATGGTGGAGTTTCTGGTGCAGATGGAGGAGGAGAAAGTGGGTTCCCGGACGCGCGTCCTTTGTTTGAATAGAGGGGAGTATGGTAGGATGAGAGAAGAATTGGCGAATGTGGACTGGGGGAATGTGTTGGAAGGTAGGTCTGCTGAGGAGCAGTGGAGGATCTTTAAGGAGATCTTTCTTGGTGCTCAGCAGAAATTTATTCCGATGGTTAAAAAGGACAGTAGGAAGAGAGGTAATAAGCCGTGGATAACGAAGGAGGTGAAGGAAAGTGTTAAATTAAAAGCGGAGGAATTTAGAGTAGCTAAGAGCAGTGGGCGAGAAGAGGATTGGGAAAGGTTTAAATGTCAACAAAGATTGACAAAGAAGTTGATAAAGGAGGGTAGGAGAAGCTATGAGGCTGGGCTAGCACTTAATATAAAAAAGGATAGCAAGAGTTTTTATAAATATATAAAAAGGAAGAGGCTGGCTAGGGTGAACGTTGGTCCTTTAGAGGATGAGAAAGGGGAGCTAGTGGTAGGGGATGGGGATATGGCGAAGGTCTTGAATAACTTTTTTGTTTCTGTCTTCACGGAGGAGGACGTGAATAATTTGCCGGGTGTTAGCGATGGAAAGGTGGTAGGAATGGAGGGTCTTAATGACATTACTGTTACTAGAGAGGTGGTGCTCGACAGACTGGAGGGGCTGATTGTGGACAAGTCCCCAGGACCGGATGGAATGCATCCGAGGGTTCTGAAAGAAATGGCGGAGGTGATAGTGGATGCCTTGGTGGTTATTTTCCAGACGTCGCTGGATTCCGGGGAAGTGTCGGAAGATTGGAAAACGGCTAATGTTACGCCGTTGTTTAAGAAGGGTGCCAGGCAAAAGGCGGGGAATTATAGGCCGGTTAGTTTAACGTCTGTGGTAGGTAAACTGTTAGAATCCATCATTAAGCAGGAAATTGCGAGGCATCTTGAAGGGAATTGCTTGATAGGGCGGACGCAACACGGTTTCATTAAAGGGAAGTCGTGTCTGACAAATTTACTGGAGTTCTATGAGGATGTGTCTAGGGCAGTGGATAGAGGAGAGCCGGTGGATGTGGTCTTTCTGGATTTTCAGAAGGCGTTTGACAAGGTACCTCACAAGAGGTTATTGCAGAAGGTCAGGGGACATGGAGTTGGGGGTAGGGTGTTAGCGTGGATAGAGGATTGGTTGTCAAATAGGAGGCAGAGAGTGGGGGTCAATGGGTGCTATTCGGATTGGCGGATGGTGACTAGTGGGGTGCCCCAGGGGTCGGTGCTGGGGCCTCAGCTATTTACCATTTATATAGATGATCTGGAGGAGGGAACCGAGTGCAGGGTGTCGAAATTTGCTGATGACACCAAGATTGGGGGAACGGCAAATTGTGCGGAGGGTGTGGAGAGTCTGCAGAAGGATCTAGATAGGCTGGGCGAATGGGCCAGGAAATGGCAAATGGAATTTAATGTTGGCAAGTGTGAGGTGGTCCACTTTGGTAGGAAGAATGGTAGGAAGGACTATTACTTACGTGGCGAAAAACTGCAGCAGGCGACGGTGCAGAGGGACCTCGGGGTCCTTGTGCATGAATCGCAAAAACCCAGCTTGCAGGTGCAGCAGGTGGTCAGGAAGGCGAATGGGATGCTGGCCTTCATAGCGAGGGGGATTGAATATAAAAGTAGGGAGGTCTTGCTGCAGCTGTATAGGGCATTGGTGAGGCCGCAGCTGGAGTACTGTGTGCAGTTTTGGGCGCCGCACCTGCGCAAGGATATTTTGGCCCTGGAGGGAGTGCAGAGGAGGTTTACTAGGCTGATACCGGAGTTGAGGGGATTGAGCTATGAGGAGAGGCTGAATAAACTAGGCTTGTACTCGTTAGAGTTTAGAAGAATGAGGGGAGATCTCATTGAGACGTATAAGATGATGAATGGGATGGATAGGATAGAGGTGGAGAGACTCTTCCCGCTCAAAAAAGACAGTAGGACTAGGGGGCACAGCCTCAAGATAAAGGGGAGGCGGTTTAGAACGGAGTTGAGGAGGAACTTCTTCACTCAAAGGGTGGTGAATCTCTGGAATTCTCTGCCCGTTGAAGTGGTGGAGGCTGCCTCGCTAAATATTTTTAAGAAGCGGGTTGATGGGTTTTTGATAAGAGAAGGGATTAAGGGTTATGGGGAGAGGGCGGGAAAGTGGAACTGAGCCACGACAGATCAGCCATGATCTTATTGAATGGCGGGGCAGGCTCGAAGGGCTAGATGGCCTACTCCTGCTCCTATTTCTTATGTTCTTATGTTCTTATGTAATGAATTGATTAGAGACAGTCAGCATGGTTTTGTAGCAGGTAGGTTGTGCCTTACTAACCTTATTGAGTTCTTTGAGAAAGTGACCAAAGAGGTGGATAGGGGTAAGGCAGTTGACGTGGTATATATGGATTTTAGTAAGGCGTTTGATAAGGTTCACCATGGTGGGCTTCTGCAGAAAATGCAGATGTATGGGACTGGGGGTAATCTAGGTACTTGGATCAGGAATTGGCTGGCAGATAGGAGACAGAGGGTGGTGGTTGATGGTGAATATTCGTCATGGAGTTCGGTTACGAGTGGTGTGCCTCAGGGATCTGTTTTGGGGCCACTGCTGTTTGTAATTTTTATTAATGATCTGGATGAGGGTATAGTTGGGTGGATTAGTAAGTTTGCTGATGACACCAAAGTCGGTGGTGTGGTAGATTGTGAGGAAGGGTGTCATAGTTTGCAGGGTGACTTAGACAGGTTGCAGAGCTGGGCCGCGAGGTGGCGGATGGAGTTTAATGCGGAGAAGTGTGAGGTAATTCATTTCGGTAGGAGTAACAGATGTGTTGAGTATAGGGCTAACGGGAGGACTTTGAATAGTGTGGAGGAGCAGAGGGATCTAGGTGTATGTGTACATAGATCCCTGAAAGTTGGGAATCAAGTAGATAAGGTAGTTAAGAACATAGAACATTACAGTAGGCATACGGTGTCTTGGCGTTTATTGGTAGGGGGATTGAATTTAGGAGTCGCAGCGTCATGTTGCAACTGTACACAACTCTGGTGCGGCCGCACTTGGAGTACTGTGTGCAGTTCTGGTCCCCACATTACAGGAAGGACGTGGAGGCTTTGGAGAGGGTGCAGAGGAGGCTTACCAGGATGTTGCCTGGTATGGAGGGGAGGTCATATGAGGAGAGACTGAGGGATTTGGGGTTGTTTTCGCTGGAAAGAAGGAGGCTAAGAGGGGATCTTATTGAATCATATAAGATGATTAGAGGTTTAGATAGGGTGGATAGTGATAGCCTTTTTCCTCGGATGGAGAATGCTAGCACGAGGGGGCATGGCTTTAAATTAAGGGGTGGTAGTTATAGGACGGATGTCAGGGGTAGGTTCTTTACCCAGAGGGTGGTGAGGGATTGGAATGCCCTGCCTGCTGTGGTTGTAAATGCGCCTAGTTTGAATAGTGTGGATGAGCAGAGGGATCTAGGTGTATGTGTACATAGATCCCTGAAAGTTGGGAGTCAAGTAGATAAGGTTGTTAAGAAGGCATACGGTGTCTTGGCGTTTATTGGTAGGGGGATTGAATTTAGGAGTCGCAGCGTCATGTTGCAACTGTACACAACTCTGGTGCGACCGCACTTGGAGTACTGTGTGCAGTTCTGGTCCCCACATTACAGGAAGGACGTGGAGGCTTTGGAGAGGGTGCAGAGGAGGTTTACCAGGATGTTGCCTGGTATGGAGGGGAGATCCTATGAGGAGAGGCTGAGGGATTTGGGGTTGTTTTCGCTGGAAAGAAGGCGGCTAAGAGGGGATCTTATTGAAACATATAAGATGATTAGAGGTTTAGATAGGGTGGATAGCCTTTTTCCTCTGATGGAGAAATCTAGCACGAGGGGGCATGGCTTTAAATTAAGGGGTGGTAGTTATAGGACGGATGTCAGGGGTAGGTTCTTTACCCAGAGGGTGGTGAGGGATTGGAATGCCCTGCCTGCTGCAGTTGTAAATGTGCCTAGTTTGGGGGCGTTTAAGAGATCCGTGGATAGGTTTATGGACGAGAAGGGATTGGTTTAGGTTAGTGGGTCATTGTTTTGTAACTGGTCGGCGCAACATCGTGGGCCGAAGGGCCTGTTCTGCGCTGTAATGTTCTATGTTCTATGTAGTTTGGGGGCGTTTAAGAGATCTGTGGATAGGTTTATGGACGAAAAGGGATTGGTTTAGATTAGTGGGTCAGTGTTTTTTAAAAAAAAACTGGTCGGCGCAACATCGTGGGCCGAAGGGCCTGTTCTGCGCTGTAATGTTCTATGTTCTATGTTCTATATTCAAATATTATAGGGAGGGAATTTTAATTTAATTTTTTCTCATTATCTTTCAGTTACATTAATACCAATGAACTTAAGAAATAGGAGCAGGAGTGGGCCATCTAGCCCCTTCGAGCCTGCCCCACCATTCAAAAAGATCATGGCCGATCTGAAGTGGATCAGTTCCACTTTCCCGCTCTCTCCCCATAACCCTTAATTCCCTTGTCTGTCAAAAACCTATCTATCCGTGACTTAAATATATTTAGCGAGGTAGCCTCCACCACTTCAACGGGCGGAGAATTCCAAAGATTCACCACCCTTTGAGTGAAGAAGTTCCTCCTCAACTCCAATCTAAACTGTCCCCCCCCTTATCTTGAGGCTGTGCCCTCTAGTCCTACTATCCTTTCTCAGCAGGAAGAATCTCTCTACCTCTACCCTATCCATTCCTTTCATTATCTTATGCGTCTCTATAAGGTCCCCCCTCATCCTTCTAAACTCCAACGAGTACGGACCCAGTCTATTTAGTCTCTCTTCATAGTCCAATCCCCTCATCTCCAGTATCAGCCTAGTGAACCTCCTCTGCACTCCCTCCAAGGCCAAAATATCCTCGCGCAAGTGCGGCGACCGAAACTGCACACAGTACTCCAGCTGCAGCCTCACCAGTGCCCTGTACAGTTGCAGCAAGACCTCCCTGCTTTTATATTCTATCCCCTTCGCTATAAAGGCCAGCATACGATTTGCCTTCTTGATCACCTGCTGCACCTGCAGACTGGGTTTTTGCGACTCATGCACAAGGACCCCCAGGTCCCTCTGCACCATAGCATGCTGCAGCTTTTCGCCCTTTAAATAGTAATCCCTCCTACTATTATGCCAAAGTGGATAACCTCACACTCGCTAACATTGTACTCCATCTGCCAGGTCCTCGCCTACTCACTCAGCCTATCCAGATCCCTCTGCAGACTTTCCACACCCTCCGCGCAATTTGCTTTTCCACTCATCCTCGTGTTATCAGCAAATTTCGTCACCCTACACTCAGCCCCCTGCTCCAGATCATCTATATAAATGGTAAATAGCTGAGGCCCCAGCACCGAACCCTGCGGCACTCCACTAGTCACCAACCGCCAATTAGAAAAGCACCCATTGATACCAACTCTCTGCCTCCTAATAGACTACCAATCCTCTATCCACGCTAACACCTTACCCCCAACTCCATGCACCCTAACCTTCTGAAGCAACCTTTTGTGAGGCACCTTATCAAACGCCTTTTGAAAATCTAGAAACACCACATCCACCAGTTCCCCTCTGTCCACCGCACTAGTCACATCCTCATAGAAATCCAATAAATTCGTCAAACACGATTTCCCCTTATCGAATCCGTGCTACGGCTACTCTATCAAACCATTCCTTTCCAGGTGCCTCGCTATTTCTTCTTTGATGACGGATTCAAACATTATGAATATTAGAAATGAAAGCAAGACATGGTTTTATTATAAATTTTGGTCTGTTTAATATGAGCAAATTTAAATGGATAATATGCTTTTCTCACCTGATATTCCAGATAATGTTTTTGTTACCTTCAGATCCAATTATTTCCAATGTTTTTCTGACCATCCCCATATCTTCTAAAAGTTGAAGTCATGTAGTATTTCATTGCCCATATCATAACCTACATCAAGACTTTTTCATTCACCTTCCCGATGCTTGCTGATTTATGCCGGCTCCTGGTCTACCATTGCCTCAAATTTAAATTCTCAACTTCATGTCCAAATTTCTCCAAGACCTTATGCCTCTCTTTTTTGGTAACTTCTCCATTTGTACACTCTCAAAGAACTTTGTTCTTCTGACTCTCATTTCATGTATTCTCCACTCCTTTCTTCCATTCTTGCTGACTATAACTTCAGCTAGCTAGTCCCTGAGCTATCAAATTTCCTCCCTAAATTCTTTGCTTTTCCAACTTACAGTTTCCTTTAAAGCCCATATTAAAATCTATCTTTGACAAAGCTTTTAGACATCCCTTCTCTTGTTTGGCTCAAATTTAAATTTTGTTTGATCATGTTCCTGTGATATGCCTTGGGACATTTCCCTATAATAAAGATGCTCTACAAATGCAATTGAATAAAAATTCTACTGTTTTGCTCATATTTTAATTAAGGTGGAAAGAATGTTAATACTATTTCAGTGTTTTACAGTGACTCATCTGACACTCCAGTTGACTTTTGTCTGTCTGGCTGCCCAACATAATTACTCTAATAACATCAAGTTAACTTTGAGCTTTAATGCTTGACAGAGGTACTAAAAAAGCTGCTAAATACAATATGGGCTACCTGTGAAGAAGGCAAAAAATCTGATTTATCTTATGAAAATGGATCTTTAACACAGGTGAAACCACATTAGATTTTTGTGCGTACACAAGCTTAGTATGTAATGTATGATCAAAATTGCAACTTACCACTGAAGTTCAGAATTTTAAAGATGTTCAACTTTATAGGGGCGGCACAATGGCACAGTGATTAGCACTGCTGCCTCACATCTCCAGGGACCTGGGGTTAATTTTGGCCTTGGGTGACTGCCTGAGTGGAATTTGCACATTCCCCCCATGTCTGGGTGCTGATGTTTCCTCCCACGATTCAAAGATGTGTAGGTTAGGTGGATTGGCCTTGCTAAATTGCCCCTTACTATTAGGGGAATTAGTGGGTAAATACTTTGTGTCACGGGATAGGGCCTGAGTGGGATTGTTGTCGGTGCAGGCTTAATGAGCTGAATGGCCTCCTTTTGTACTGTAGGGATTCTATGATTCTTTATTTCTCAAACCCCTGAATCCTCCAGATCCTTTATTTTCTGGTTAACCACTTTGTTGTCACAATCATTTCAAATACTTAAAATTGATCTAATATTTGCTGCGCTGCTGTTTTTCTGCATTTTCCTCTGTGTTTTGGCCAAATAACAATGACTGCACATGTAATTTGTTATATGTGAAGTAATTTGGGATGTTTCTGTGAAATGATAAGATGCACCACAATGACAAGTTTGTTAATGCATATGTCTGCCTCATGCCAAGGATGGTTAATAGGTGCATGCAATAAATTGACAGGCCCTCAGAAGCAAACAGCACCCATAGAATTGTACCTGAAATTTAGTTAATTTTCAATTTTCATTTCATATGAACTTGACCATGACTACATTGTTGCTAACTGACAGTAAGGAAAAAAAATGCTGTTGAAATTGTAAACTCCTAAAATTTTGTATATTTTTTATGTTTGTGTTGACTCTATGATTTTGTGAAGGTGTTTTAACACAAAGTTCTTCAAGTAGCTATTTGTTTATGTTTGTATGCTTGAGCTAAACAATGGCTTGCAGGTTGGTGACAAGGTGACTGCAATCAGCCTTAATCTACACCTTTGAGTTCGGGAAGAAAAGTGATCTAAGTTTTTCTTCTGATCTTTATCTACTGTCCTCTGTCGGAAGCAAGCATATAGACATTGGGGCGCCAAAGTCTCTTGGGCTATTGCTGAGATTAGTTCAGTGTTTCCCTTCAGTGCTAGAGTCAATGGGAGGTCACCAGGTTTGTATGGGATCGACGGGCTACTACAGAATCTATACCATGTGTAGATTCTGCTTTATCCAAGACTGCAAGAAACTACAAAAGGGTCATGAATGAAGCCCAGTTCATCGAACAATCCAGCCTCCCATCCATTGACTCCGTCTACAATTCCTGCTGCCTTGGAAAAGCAGCCAGCATAATCAAGGACCTCACACACCCCGGTCATACCCTCTTCCGCCTTCTTCCATCGGGAAAAAGATACAAAAGACTGAGGACACATAACAATTGACTCAAACAGCGTCTTCCCTGCTGCCATCAGACTTTTGAATGGACTTACCTTGTATTAATTTGATCATTTCCTAACCCTAGCTATGACTGTACACAATATTTTGTACTCTCTTCTTCTCTGTGAATGGTATGCTTTGTCTATATAGTGCAAAAACAATACTTTTCACTGTATACCAATACATGTGACAACAATAAATCAAATCTAATCTAAATGTGGCTGGAAAATAATGCCCACCTAGATCATATCTTTTAAAAATTCTGTATTGGGACATGAGCACTGCTGGCAACACCAGCATTTCTTGCCTATCCTGAATTGCCTTGAGAAGCTGCTGGTGAGCTGCTTGGAACTGTTACAGTCTATCTGGTGCAGTTATACCCATGGTGCAACATTGCAGTCCACAGGTGGAATTTCCCCATAATTTGTCAGAATATCAGGCTGTGATTGAAAAACGACATGTATGTCTCCAGATGCACCTGAGTTTTCAGACCAAATCTTAAGCCACTCTGATCAAAGAAATCAAGGGGTGTAGTTCACGCCTTGGCAGGATGGAGCATGGTACAGAGATTGATGTACCTTTTTTAAAGGGCCCCCCAATTTGAACTGATGTTAAACTCCTCCCAGCACCCCCAACATGAAGGTATCAGAGGCTCTCACCTGCACCCCTCCATCCCTCCCACCTGAAAGGACCCACCCCCCATCCCTCCCGCCGCAACAGCACAATTATCTGCCCCTCCCCCTACCACCACAACCACTTTGGCAGCATTGCTGCCGGTCCCCCCTTCAATGCACATTCCCCCTCAGTGCCCATCACTGCCAAGTCTTCCCCTTCAGAGACCTTGATGCTCATCCCTCACCACACATTATGGAACATCCGCCTAAATAAGCTTCCCAGGATGGCCGACCCCTAGCATTGCCCCCTGCCACATTGAACACTTGTCCGGCTTCTCTCACCAGAGCCAGATTCAGCACTGCGCCATCCCCTATTGGGCCTTCACATACTATTACAAAAATCTCCCCTGAATACATTTCAAGAAATCGCCCCCTTCAAACCCTACATTATGACTATCCCAATTTATGTTGGGCAAGTTGAAGTCTCCTAGTATAATTACCCAAATATTATTCTTACATACCTCAGTGAATTGTCAATGTTTTTGCTCCTCTATTTCCTTCTGACTCTTTGGGGTACTACAATATACTCCCAGAAATGTTTCTGCCTCCTTTACATTCCTAAATTCTATTGACAAAGCCTTGTTTGAATACTCTTTCCAAGATATTATCTCTCCTTAATATTGTAATTGATGCTTTAATTAATAGGGTTACATCACCAGTCTTTATACTCCCTCCTCTGTCTCATCTAAAGATCCTGTACCCTAGAACGTTGAGTTGCCAGTCCTGCCCTTCCCTCAACCATGTTTCTGTGATGGCAACAATATCACACATCCATGTGTCAATCCATACCCTTAAATCATCAGTCTTACCAATTTCACTCCTAGCATTAAGATAAAGACCATCCAACCTTGCCTTACTATCTTGCCATGCAACATCGCTGAAGTCACTCTGACTTGCTTCCTTTACATTTCTCTATTTCACTAATGTTCTGCATCCCCTCCCCCTGCCAGATTCATTTTAACTCCTCACAACACCATGAGCAAACCTACCCACAAAGGTGTTGACCTCAGTGTGGTTCAGGTGCAGACCGTCCTGATTGTACATGTTCCACTTTCCCCAGAAATGTTCCCAGTGATCCAGGAATTTAAAACATTCCCTCCTGCACATTCTTTTTGAGTCGCACATTATTCTGCCCTATTTTCCTATTTATATACTTGCAAGCATGTGTCACCAGAAATAATCCAGAGATTACAGCCATTGAGGTCCTCCTTTTTAATCTTCTGCCTAGCTTCCTGAATTCTTGATGCAAGACCTCATGTTGGTACCGTTGGTACCAACATATACCACAACTTCTAACTCATCACCCTCCCTTTGCAGGATGCCTTGCAGCTATTCAATGACATCCCTGACCCTGGCACCAGGGAGCCAACACACCATTCTGAAATCATTGCAGGAATACCTGTCTGCTCCCCTGACTAATGAATCCCCACTTACTAACGCCCTTCCTTTCTTCTTCCTCCTTCTGTTCAGTCAAACTGATTATGGTGCTAGAGCTTGGCTCTGACTGCACTTCTCTGAGGCACCAGCACCCTTATTAGCTTCCAAAATGGAATACCAGTTAGTGAGCGGGACCCCAGGGGACTCCAGGGAACTGTCTGATGATTACACATTTGCCTCTTTTCTGTAGTCCCTTGAGCTATGGCATGACCACCTCTCTAAACATGCTATCCATATAATTCTCAGCTTCCCGGATATGCCACAGTATCTCCACTGCTGCTCAAGCTTCAAGATGTGCAGCTGGGAGCACTTCCTGCTCATGTTGTAGCTAGGATACTGGAAGTGTCCAGGACCCCTCACAGTTGACAAGCTACACATTCTGTTCGCTGTCCTCTCCTGACATGTCTTAAATGTAAATGCCTTAGCCAAGAACAAATCTGATGCAGTGATAAATAATACTTTTCCCAATAAATAATATGTTTCTATTAACCTCAGCTATTTAACACAGTGCCCAATATCAGTCACTCACCAACCAATAAGCAACCAATCTTTGTACCGCTTTCCTGTGATGTTGCTCGCTGAACAATGGCTGTCCCGGTGAAGTGTGTTCCTTGCAGTCCGGTGCTCTCTGCCACCCGAAGGTGAGTGAAGGCCTCGTCCCCGTGCTCTCTTTTATCTTGTCCCAGTGAAGAGTGTTTCTCGCAGGTCTGGAACTCTCCGCTGCCCAAAGATGCTGTCACTCCAGCACCATGAGGCCAACACTGCGCAGGACTTACTCTCCATAGCAGGAGATGTCTGCACCATGTTTCATCTCATGACTCCATGTCTGAGAGTATGAACTTCATGATGCAGGGCTTCAACTGCATGGTGGGAATCCATGGTGGGACTGCACCAGAAGATGATGGGGCTTCTGGACCTTACTCCCGCTGCCCTTCTATCCCATGGAGGTCAACAGGGCTCAGCGGGCTCCTGAAGGGATGAGGATCATCTGATACGTAGCCTAGGGTCTTCCACCAAATCGGTGTCCAGTCAGCCTATCTGACTCCCTGCCTCCTGTGAGCAGCACTTTTTCAGCCCTTCACACCGATGAAGGCAGAACAACAACTGTTTTGGACGAAAGCAGGCCAGGGTCCTCAAGGTCCAGGCCTTCTAAGGGACACCCGCCAAGGTCATCTCAGGCAAGAGGGCATCAGCAGGCCTTGTCAGCCTCAGCTGCGAATGCTGGGGAAGCACCTAGACATAGTGGGATGTCAAGGAAGATTAAGATGTGATAGGCACTTTGTTGGCATGAGTGAATGTGAGCACAAGAATAGAGAGATCACTACTATGTATAGAAATAAATAATACATCATGCCATTCACTTACAGCACCTTCACCCTGTCATTTCATGCCATCAAGTTCATGAACCTATGCACACACCCAGCGCTACATTACTATGGAGTGTGAGAATGGCTGTGCTATGTCTCTCCCACACTAAGGACAGAATAAAGAAGTGCTGCTGCAGTCACCCTTCCAGAAATCCCTTTCAAAGAAGGAGCAACTTCTCCCATCCATCAGTCAGGACTAGAGCTGCTCAATTTTGCATCTTTTCACCTGAGTGCGAGAGGCCAAGGGGCTGTCAAAGAGCTGATTACCTGCCCACCTTGGATGTCAGATGAAGGTGAAAACCTGGTCACTTTTATCAAGGGGCCTGCAGAGACTGTCATTCCAGCTTTGATGAACCCCATGATGATGTTTATTGGCAGGGCACATGCAGCTGTCTGTTAGACAGGAGTCAAATGTATCGCTGAGGTTGAGAGAAGCATTGCTTTGTCCTCGTTGCAAGTCATCATCATTCTCTTGCAGAGTCAGGCCAAAGGCTTTAGCCCCTTGCTATTGCAAACGTGCAACTTAGATAATGCTGGTACAACATCATTGGTTTGACCTTTTGCCCATCGTGGCAGACTTCACACTTGCTACTCCTGCTCACTCTTGAAATGAGCAGAGATTGGAGCATTGCTTGCTTGGTGGTTAATTTTGGCCCTGTCCATTGCTGTGTGTTCTTCCACCTCAGAAATCATAGAAACCCTACAATACAGAAAGAGGCCATTCAGCCCATCAAGTCTTCACCATCCACAATCCCACCCAGGCCCTACCCCCATAGCCCTACATATTTTACCCGCTAATCCCTCTAACCTACACATCTCAGGGGCAATTTTAGCGTGGCCAATCAACCTAACCCACACATCTTTGGACTGTGGGGGGAAACCAAAGCACCTGGAGGAAACCCATGCAGACATGAGGAGAATGTGCAAACTCCACACAGACAGTAACATCTCCTTAGTATCATCAGGCACCCCCAACCTCCTCAACGTATTCCTCATTTGAGGAAATCTGGTGCTCACCCATCTCCTCCAGGATTAGGTTGTTTCCCCTCTGCAGTGTTACATTAATGGGAATGAACCTCTGAGGACTGTATTGTAGGGCACCCCACAAATGATCCAGGCACTGAAACTACATCTTTAACAGCCCAATCACCTGCTCCACTAACATGCGCTTTGAAGTGTGTGTTCATTAAATCAAGTTTCTGCTGGTGTCTTAGCCTCTATACTGGCATCATCAGCTTCTGAGGAACTATCCCTTCAGCCTCTGATCTCCCTCAAAGCAGGCGGGATTTGCAAGCAGTCCAAGATATAACTGTCATGGGCACTCCCCGGAAAACTGGCATGTACCTACATGATGCGCATTGTGTGGTGGCAGATGAGTTGGACGTTGAGGAAGTAGAATCCCTTGTGAATTTTGAATTGAATGGTGTTATGGTGACTTAAGAGCCATGTAGGGGCAGTCTATCAGACCTTGCACCTTGGGCATCCCTGCTGGGTGGGCGAAACCCATGGTAGTGGCATCCTGGTTCACTTGGTCCTTGTCAAAGTTGATAAACATACAATCCCTGGCATAAAGGGCACCTGTCACCTCCTCAATACATTTATGAGTGGTTGATAGGGAAATACCACAGATGTCCCCTGTGCTGCCCTTGAATGAGCCGCTAGCATAAAACTTCAGAGCGGCTGTAAGTTTAAGAGCCACAGGCATCGGGTGTCTGCCAATCCCTTGTAGTGTCAGCTCATGCAGTACGTGGCAGAGGTGGTCCACTGTCCTGCAGTCATCTCTGGCACTGCATCTTGGACAATTGAAGATAGGAACATCAACGTCGGAAGATTCATGGCCGGTAATGTCTCCGATGTTGTTCCTCCATGCATGGTCCTGCTCCCTGAACAGCTGCATGCCACTGGTCCTCGTCACCATGCAGCATCATGTCATTGTCTTTGCTCTTGGTCATTCCTAATCAGTAGAAAGGCCAACTCAACAGGCTCCCTGATTCTCCTAAATCATGCACTGAAAGAGTGAAAACATTACAATGAGCGCTCATGCATTGTAACTGCCACCCAAGTGCTTCCCCTTATCTGTGTGAATTTCTACTCTTCCTCATACCATGCCCTGTGACACTACAGCCACATCCCCATATAGCTTCTTCTGTACTCCAGAAATATGAAGAGTGTTAGCCTCCATTGTCCCATGGCATCTGACCTGCACATTCCCTCTGCACTCCAGCCCCACCACCAGAGAACTTAAGTCTCGATCTTGCACAGTGTTAAAATGCATCACAGAGAATGTATGACAAAGTCTGCATCTTGATGGGGCACCTCAAAAATGGCGCCAGACAAGATATTGAACAGGGAGAGTGATGTCAACTATCACCATCCTACCTTGTGTAGGGATTCTCCACAGTGCGAGCTGTGTACTGCTAATGCTTGAATTGAAAGACACGTCGACATTCTTGAGGCCTAGTGTTCATAAAGGGTTAACCTTTGTCCCCAGACCATGCAACAAGATCTAGCTCTGGATATTAAACTGGCACGCTTCCTTAAATAATCACCAGTTAGTCGCTCAGGAAACAGCATTCATCTTAATGAGACACAGCTGAATCCTGAGAGGTACGCAATTATCTTCTGAAGCAATTCCCCAGAGGGTGGCTTCATTCTTTGGGGTCTTCAATGCTGTGCAGTTAAGCCTTGCATGAGAGCAATAACTGCCCTCTCGCTGTATCTGACAGGAGTTCTCAGAAAAGTGGATTTTAACTTCCTGCCCAGTAATCCCCTCTGGCCTCACACCAGAGGCCTGCAATAACTGCCCTCTCGCTGTATCTGACAATCTTGGAGTTCTCAGAAAAGTGGATTTTAACCTCCTGCCCAGTAATCCCCTCTGGCCTCACACCATCGATAGAGGCTTTAGGTTTTACCCTCCTTCAATTGAGAGGGTTCAATCTTTATCCTTCATGAAACAAGGCAGCTCCCCATCACCGATACCCCCACACTGTCCTTACAGCCTGACCTCGCTCTTATGTAGACCTCTTGGAAATAGCACTGACATGACGTCATGCTGGTGTCAGCTGAGTATTCAGTGTAGCCTCACTATCTGATGTGACTGCTTGTTAATGAGAAGCTGATGCATTCAAATTAGTTCTTGCCCTTCCCTGGTGTGTTCTCCATCACTGCAGTGGAGAAGCTTGTTCAAAATCTGAAAACATGATCTCACTAGGAAGAAGGACATTTTTTCTAACTCTCCACATTTTGAGGCCGTACCACCATTCGCATGGATGGAGAGAGTGGGCTCAAGGTCCCAACCTAGGTATGTGAATAATAAAAGGATGTGTAGCTGCCACCCAAAAGCAAAGAAAGCAAAAGACAAGACAGTCTGCAAAACCTCCCAGTGCTCCCTCAGCCTTGGACGTTTTGGCTCTTTTCTGCCCCCCTCGGGCTTGACTCTTCTTGAGCCACTTCAGCCTTGTCTCTTCTTGGGATCCATGGCCGAATCAACTGCAGAACCTAATTTGAGAACTCCCGGGATAAAGGATGATAATGATGGCATAAAAAAGGATACTTATTATTAAAGCTAAACTATTTGCTGCAGATAATATCTAAATTTACAATCTTCCAAACAAGTCACATAAAGGAAAATTTCTCATGAATTTTCTTTCCTAATCTTCTGAATACGGTCCTTAGACCTTCCTGGAAAACTTCAGGGTATTTAAGCAGGACTTCATTAAGGTGGCCATTTTTTAGCTGAAAGATGTTGAGCCAATTTAGGTGGATCTCTCACAACCAGTTTTGCCCCAGTTGACTTGGCCCTGAGCCCTTCACTAGAATCATTGATAACCAAACCAGCTGGCTTTCATCAGAGACAGGGTCAGAGGTACTACCCACAATTCACAAAGGTCCCCCTCCTTAGGTTCACAGCCTTGCTGAGGTCTTGAGTAAAGTTAAGGGCTGGATCCAGAGCGAATTTTATGTAACACCGATTCATCAACCATCATTTCGGCTGCGTTGCTTTCAACTTCCATTAGGACTGGGTGTCGATTTACTCATATGTTTATCTTGATGGGGTCTGATTTAGACATCAAAATGCAATGTAGTATTCTAAATCAGATGGAGGTGGACCTTGCAAAGTGTGAACTCTCCTGGATACTTGCCTATGAGCTGCTGTTCAAAATTTGTTTTGTAGAACTCCTTTGCTATTTTGAGTATGCATACCAGCAATAATTGCAGTGTACTACTGAGAGGGATTCTGAAGGGACTTGTAACTTTTTGGTTGAAGTATAGCTTTATTTTCGGCCTGTGCTGTGGATTTATGTGTATCTGGATACTTCCTGAATGAGGCCATGTCCTCATATGATGGTCCCCGTACTCAGTTGAACTGGCATGCTGTCCACTTCCATTAAAATACCTTGCAACTCATAAGTGCTACTTGCAGCATTTTCCAATAATAAGGCCAGCTGTAGCACCTGACCTCTAGTCAAACTTCAGCTAATAGGCATTGTTGAATAATCACGTTATTAATCTCGCATATCAGACAGTCTCTAAGCATCTCATTAAAGGGTTAAACCAAATTTACATGCTTCCATGCCAGTCATAGAACAGAGAACATAGAAAAACTACAGCACAAACAGGCCCTTTGGCCCACAAGTTGCGCCGAACAAATATACCTACTAGGTTTACCTATAACCCTCAATCCTACTAAGTCCCATGTACTCACCCAGAAGTCTCTTAAAATACCCTATTGAGTCCGCCTCCACCACCACCGCCAGCAGCCGATTCCACACACCCACCACCCTCTGAGTGAAAAACTTACCCCTGACATCTACTCTGTACCTGCTTCCCAGCACCCAAAACCTGTGTCCTCTTGTGGCAGCCATTTCAGTTGTGGGAAAATGCCTCTGAGAATCCACCTGATCAATACCTCTCAACATGTTATACAATTCTATCAGGTCACCTCTCATCCTTCTTCTCTCCAAGGAGAAAAGACAAGCTCTCTCAACCTATCCTCATATCCTCAGTCATCTTAACCTAGTTAGAAAATCCATAACAGATTCCCTTCTCAGAATTAGAGGTGACTTGGGATCATAGTATTCTCTAATTAGTTCAGTCAATTCTTGAAATGTTTTAGTATCTTGTGTCTCAGGAAAAGTTAGACTCCAAATGACAGTAAATGCTAAAGTGCCACAGGCAGTCAGGAGAATTACCCATTGCTTTTCATCTGCCATATTGTCGTTTGCCTGAAAAATGCAATGCATATATTCCACAGATTGGGCCCAGTCCTCAACGACAGAGTTAAATGAGTCTAGTCTTCCAAACAAAGGCTGATGCATAAGAATGACTTACCCCAACTTAGGCTGAATATTGTGAGCGAGTTCCTCCAGGGTTATGCTTTACCTTGTTGTTACTGAAATAACTTCCCCAAGGCCGGTGTCCACCAAATTTAGATTTATTTATGGTAAGCAACACTCAGACAGGTACTTCCTGGTAAAGAGTATTAAACCGGAGTGCATTAACCCTGACACTTTACATTATGTACACATATAGGGCTTCCTGATTGGACAAGCCATTACTGCCTGAGCTTATATTCTAAGAGTTTCACAACATCTGCCTTGTTAAAGTCATTTCACCATTGTTGGTGCTTCTTTAGCAGCATATGTAATGTATTCAAGATAGATTACCTCAATGACTTGAAAAATACATTTTCCCTTCTTGAAGTAAACACCTATCTCTTGGAATTTCTTGAGCACCTCTTCTAAGTTAGCTGTGTGCTCAGCTTCTGTCAATTTAGGTATCAAAACATCATCCAGGTATGCTACAACATGACTGTTCTTACAACAAACTCCATCATTCTCTGGAAAATAGCACATGCTGGCAACACACCAAAGGGTAGGCACATGCAAAAACAAATCTTTGTGTGTGTTTATTCTGTGTTGATGGTAGCCATGATGTGGAGATGCCGGTATTGGACAAATAAACCTGTTTGGACTTTAAACTGGTTTTGTGGGATTCCTTTCCGTGTTTATTCTAACATAACCTTGGGAAGCTTCATTTAACTCAAGTTGCTGTATGTATATGGCTCATATTCAACTTTGTATAAAATTGACCTCCATGTTTGCATACAAGTCTTCAATCTTTGGGATTATCTAATTTATCAGCCTGATTAACTATTAATTTGTATTCTCCAAATGAGATGACTTTGTCAGGCTTTATCATGGGGACTATGGGTACTATCCACTCTGCAAATTGAACTGTCGATGATATTCAGTTCTTCCAATCTCTTCAATTCCATGCCAACTTTCTTGCCCTGGGAAAAAGAAGGGTTGCTTCTGGATCTACATAGATCTTTGCTATGATTACTGGGAGCTGGCCAGACTGTTGCTCACAGATAGTGTGATAGTATCTCTTATCTTGATTGCTTCTTCTCCGTATGTTGTTAATTTTGCTGCCGTACCCTTCAAGCTCATTGGCTGAGCTCCCTCTTGTAAAAAAACAAGTTCTCCTTTTCATCATGGCACAGACTCTTGTGTCAACTTCCATCTTTAAGGACTTATTATTTACCAAAAGCACCACAGTCACAGGAGCTACTTTTCCCCCTTTCATGTTGAACAAAGAATTAACATTTAAATTATTAATACTGGACTCTTCCATTTTTTTAATTCATTTGTGGGACATGGGCGTCACTGGCTGGCCAATGTTTATTACCCTTCTATAGTTGCCTTTGAGAAGGTGGTGGTAAACTGCCGTCTTGAATCGCTGCTGTCCATGTGCTGTGGGTTGACCCAAAATGCCGTTAGGGAGGGAATTTTGACCAGCGACTGCGAATATATATTTCCAAGTCAGGATGGTGGATGGCTTGGAGGGAAACTTGCAGGTGATGATATTCCCATGTATCTGCTGCCCTTGTCCTTCTAGATAGAAGTGGCCATGGGTTTGGAAGGTGCGACCTAAGGATCTTCAGTGCATCTTGTAGATAGTACATACTGCTGCTACTGAATTTTGGTGGTGGAGTGAGTGGATGTTTGTGGATGGTTTGTGCCAACCAAGCAGGCTGCTTTGTCCTGAATGGTGTCAAGTTTCTTGAGTCTTGTTGGAGCTGCAGCCATCCAGGCAAGCGCGGATTATTCCATCACACTCCTGACTTGTGCCTTGTAGATGGTGGGCAGGCTTTGGGGAATCAGGATGTGAGTTATTCACCACAGTATTCCTGGCCACTAACCTGCTCTTATAGCCTTTGCGTTTATATGGCAAGTCCAGTTGAGTTTCTGGGTCAATGGTAACTCCAAGGATATTGACAGTGGGGGATTCAGTGATGGTAACACCATTGAATGTCAAGGGGCGGGGGTTAGAGTGTCTTTTATTGGTGATGGTCATTTGTGTGGCACAAATATGATTTGCCACTTGTCAGCCAAGCCTAGATATTGTCCAGAACTATGCGCTGAATGGTACTGAACACTGTGCAATCATCAGCAAACATCCCAACTTCTGACCTTATGAAGCAGGGAAGGTCATTGATAAAGCAGCTGAATATAGTTGGGCCTAGGACATGACCCTGAGGGACACTTGCAGAATGTCCTGGAGCAGAGATGACACATCCCCTACAACCACCACCATCTTCCTATGTGCCAGCAGAAAGTTTTCTCCCTGATACCCATTGCTTCCCGTTTTGCTAGGACACTTGCAATGCATTTCCACCTCTATTGCTGGGTAGACTTGATTTACTTTTACATTGATACTTCAAGTGACATTTCCTGTGGCAGGAAAATATTTACCCTTTTTATAAAGTCAGAGTTCAAGGGGTGATATCCCTGTACTAATAGCACTCATAATTTGATCCTTTGCAATTGATTTACACTTTTAAATTGAGGCTGGGCGTCGGGTTGGGGGCTGATCCAGGGAGAATTTTAGTCAATGCACCTAACCAGCATGTCTTTCAAACAGTGGGAGGAAACTGGAGCACCTAGAGGAAATCCACAAAGACAATGGGAGAACATGCAGACTCTGCACAGTCAGTGACCCAAGCCAGAAATCAAACCTGAATCCCTGACGCTATGAGGCAGCAGTGCTAACCACTGTGCCAACATTCCACCCATGTGCATATCTAATTAGACATATATGTGCTTATCTAATTTTGGCCTCTTCAGCATTCCACATTTTAATTCCTCTTTTGTCATTAGCTGATGAGGCATTTTCTTCCTAAGCCCTCTCTGTTCTCTTTCAATACACTCATTAGTATCTACTCTTTGAGCTGGCCATTTGCCCCAATATTGCCTTATGTGGTTCAGAGTCAGATTCTGCTTATTATGTTCCTGGGAAGTGACATAGGCTGAGTTATTACATTAAATCTGTGTGTAAATGGAAGTTATTGTTGTTTTGTCATGGTACAAACTGTGGCAAGTTTCAAGAGCTGATGGAACAGAAAGAATGTTTAAGAAAATTACCCTTCTATAGTTGCCCTTGAGAAGGTGGTGGTAAGCTGCCTTCTTGAATCGCTGCAGTCCATGTGCTATGGGTTGACCCACAATGCCGTTCGGGAGGGAATTCCAGGATTTTGACCAGTGCCATCCAAAGATGTGCGGGTTAGGTTGATTGGCCATGCTAAGAAATTGCCCCTTAGTGTCCAGGGAAGCGTAGGTTAGAGGGATTAGTGGGTATAATATGTAGGGATATGGGGGTAGGGCCTGGGTGGGATTGTATTCAGTGCAGACTCAATGGGCCGAAGGGCCTCTTTCTGCACTGTAGGGTTCTATGACTGCGAATATATTTTTCCAAGTCAGGATGGTGAATGGCTTGGAGGGGAACTTGCAAATGGTGGTATTCCCATGTATTTGCTGCCCTTGTCCTTCTAGATAGAAGCAGTTGTGATGATTATGGTAGCAATCAGAGGGGGCTTTAAACTAAAAAATAGGGGTGAGGAATTGAAAAATTAGGAAGTCAAAGTTAAAGGTAGAAGCGCAGGTTTGTGATCAGTCTGAGCAAAAACAGAAAATTACAGGTTGGAACAGATCATGTGAATATTATATTACACTGAAGACTCATACAAGAGCCATAACTAGAGGGAGGAGGGTTCTAAGAATGGAAGGTTTAAAAAATCAGGGGTAAATGAGAGAGTGGTGGCACAGGGGTAGTGAGGGGAATTTGACTGTCATAGTGTGACAGGCTGGGGCAAGAAACATAAGCAAAAATGTGTAACATCGAGCCAATCCAGAGTTGTAAACCATTGTAAAATACCAAAGCTAAATGTTCTTTATCTGAATGCACAAAGCATTTGCAGCAAGATAGATGAGTTGATAACACAGATTGCAACCATATGAGTATGTTGTATTAGCTTTCACAGAAACATGGTTGCATTGTGACCAAGACCGGGAGCTCAATGTTCCAAAAGAACAGCCAAGAGGGGAAAGTAAGTTGGCTAGAGTTGTTAATCAAAGAAGGTTTTAGAGCAATGCTGAGCTATGATATAAAGGCAGCAAATAGTGATATAGAATCAGTTTGGGTTGAAATCATGAATACCTGGAACATAGAACATAGAGAACATAGAACATTACAGCGCAGAACAGGCCCTTCGGCCCACGATGTTGCGCCGACCAGTTTTTTAAAAAAAAACACTGACCCACTAATCTAAACCAATCCCTTTTCGTCCATAAACCTATCCACAGATCTCTTAAACGCCCCCAAACTAGGCGCATTTACAACCGCAGCAGGCAGGGCATTCCAATCCCTCACCACCCTCTGGGTAAAGAACCTACCCCTGACATCCGTCCTATAACAACCCCCCCTTAATTTAAAGCCATGCCCCCTTGTGCGAGCTTTCTCCATCCGAGGAAAAAGGCTATCACTATCCACCCTATCTAAACCTCTAATCATCTTATATGTTTCAATAAGATCCCCTCTTAGCCTCCTTCTTTCCAGCAAAAACAACCCCAAATCCCTCAGTCTCTCCTCATAGGACCTCCCCTCCATACCAGGCAACATCCTGGTAAACCTCCTCTGCACCCTCTCCAAAGCCTCCACGTCCTTCCTGTAATGTGGGGACCAGAACTGCACACAGTACTCCAAGTGCAGCCGCACCAGAGTTGTGTACAGTTGCAACATGACGCTGCGACTCCTAAATTCAATCCCCCTACCAATAAACGCCAAGACACCGTATGCCTTCTGAACAACCTTATCTACTTGATTCCCAACTTTCAGGGATCTATGTACACATACACCTAGATCCCTCTGCTCCTCCACACTATTCAAAGTCCTCCCGTTAGCCCTATACTCAACACATCTGTTACTCCTACCGAAATGAATTACCTCACACTTCTCTGCATTAAACTCCATCCGCCACCTCGCGGCCCAGCTCTGCAACCTGTCTAAGTCACCCTGCAAACTATGACACCCTTCCTCACAATCTACCACACCTCCGACTTTGGTGTCATCAGCAAACTTACTAATCCACCCAACTATACCCTCATCCAGATCATTAATAAAAATTACAAACAGCAGTGGCCCCAAAACAGATCCCTGAGGCACACCACTCGTAACCGAACTCCATGACGAATATTCACCATCAACCACCACCCTCTGTCTCCTATCTGCCAGCCAATTCCTGATCCAAGTACCTAGATTACCCCCAATCCCATACATCTGCATTTTCTGCAGAAGCCTACCATGGTGAACCTTATCAAACGCCTTACTAAAATCCATATATACCACGTCAACTGCCTTACCCCTATCCACCTCTTTGGTCACTTTCTCAAAGAACTCAATAAGGTTAGTAAGGCACGACCTACCTGCTACAAAACCATGCTGACTGTCTCTAATCAATTCATTACTCTCCAAATAACTATAAATCCTATCCCTAATAATTCTTAGGTAGACAAGGGTGGGTATTTTCTATAAATTCCCAAAATGTGACCTCTCAAGAAGTGGCAATGCCAATGTTGGATTGGGGTAAGCACAATAAGAAGTCTCACAACACCAGTTTAAAGTCTAACAGGTTTATTTGGTAGCACAAGCTTTCGGAGTGTGGCTCCTTCACCAGGTGCGAGAAGAGTTGTGTTTACAAACAGGACATACATAGACACAGACTCAATTTACAAAATAATGGTTGGAATGCGAGTCTTTACAGGTAATCAAGTCTTAAAGGTACAGACAATGTGAGTGGAGAGAGGGTTAAGTACAGGTCAAAGAAGTGTGTATTGTCTCCAGCCAGGACATCAGTGGTAGGGAAATTATTGGAGAGGATTCTTCGAGACAGGATTTATTCCCACTTGGAAATAAGTGCACGTATTAGTGAGAGGCAACATGGTTTTGTGAAGGGGAGGTCGTGTCTCACGAACTAGATCGAGTTTTTTGAGGAAGTGACAAAGATGATTGATGAGGGTAGGACAGTGGATGTTGTCTACATGGATTTCAGTAAAGCCTTTGACAAGGTCCCTTATGGCAGACTGGTGCAGAAGGTGAAGTCACATAGGATCAGATGTGAACTGGCAAGGTGAATACAATACTGGCTCGGTCAAAGAATACAGAGGGTAGCAGTGGAAGGGTGCATTTCTGAATGGAGGGCTATGACAAGTGGTGTTCCTCAGGGATCAGTGCTGGGACTTTTGCTGTTTGTAATATATATAAATGATTTGGAGAAAAATGTAACTGGTTTGATTAGTAAGTTTGCGGATGACACAAAGGTTGGTGGATTTGCGGATAGTGATAAGGACGATCAGAGGATACAGCAGGATGTAGATCAGTTGGAGACTTGGGCAAAGAGATGGCAGATGGAGTTTAATCCAGACAAAGGTGAGGTAATGCATTTTGGAAGGTCTAATACAGATAGAAAATATATAGTAAATGGCAGAACCCTTCGGAGTATTGACAGGCAAAGGGATCCAGGTGTACAAGTACACAGTTCACTGAAAGTGGCAGTGCAGGTGGAGAAAGTAGTCAAGAAGGCAGACGGCATGCTTGCCTTCATCAGCCAGGATATTGAGTTTAAAAATTGGCAAGTCATGTTGATGCTTTATAGAACCTTAGTGAGACCGCACTTGGGATATAGGGCCTGATTTTACCAATTGGAGCCTAAGGGCTGGATCCGGGTGTAATATAGATCTGAGCCCAGAATCCTCGTTCCAGTGCGCCCATATGCTTTTTGCCGGTTCTGATCTGATCCACATGCGCAGTTCGAAAAAAATCTGAAACAGCGCGCCTGGGCACGAAAGAGAAAAACAGCAGAGAGAGCAGGATTGGAGAGGGGGGGGCGCGCAGGATGAGCTATGATCAGCCCCCCCTGGGAGGCAGGCTGCCCGGCAAACACCTCTGGGAGGCAGGCCCCCCCGGCAGACCTGACCCCCCCCCGCCCCCCCCCCCTCCCCCCGGAGGCAGGCCCCCCTCAGCAGAGCACACCCCCAACCTACCTTGATCGCTACTCTCCCTCCACCATCCTTCCGACCTGCAGTCCTTCGAGAGCCAGTCAAAAATTTGGGAAAATATTTCAAAATATATATCCCCCAGCCATATTTTGGAATATTTTCCCAAATTTTTGACTGTCGGGTTTTTAGTTCCTGCGATTATAATTTTGATATTATCTTCCAAAGGGAATTCCTCTAATTCTGTGCAATGTTCAGATAAAAACAAGATGAAAGAAAGGATCCAAGGTTGCTCCAGAGGCAGATGAGCTGCACCCAACGTTGCCCATGCAAATCACATTTATTGACCTCTATAAGTAGGGGCACATCTGCCATGGAATGTGAAAGAGTTGCCAATACAAACTTCTTTTCACTATGGTTGATTTCCCAGGTTTAGTAATCTCCTTGAATCTTATTTCCAACCAAGTTCCACCACGGGGACAAATCTTCCAAGTTCACCACATTGAACATTTGAGCATCTGGCTCACGGCTACAGGGATATACAGGTCACTAATTGCTCACTAGGACACTGTAGTTTAATTACCTTTCCCATAGATGATTAGGCAGCATAAAGAAGATGCTACATTATTTTCAGCTTGCGAGATTCTCCCAAGTCCATCCTCTCCACCATCCTCCACCACCCACCCCCCAACCAGAGATCCATCTGAACTTGCCCCCCCTCCTCTAGTGGACACCAATGGAAGGCCAGGAAAGTGCTGCAGGCTCTGGAAGGACTGCAGGTTGGAAGGATGGTGGAGGGAGAGCAGCGATCGAGGTAGATCGGAGGTGTGCTCTGCCGAGGGGGGCCTACCTCCGAGGAGGGTCCAATCGCGGGGGGGGTGGGTCTGCCGGCAGGGAGCCTGTCACCTAGGGGGGGCTGATTGCAGCGGAGCGGATCTGCCGGAGGGGCCTGCCTCCCAGGAGGGGTCTGATGCGGGGGGTTCTGCTGGGGTGGGCCTGCATCGCAGGGGGATCCAACCGGGGGGTGGGGGGGCGTGGTCTGCCGAGGGGGGCCTACCTCCGAGGGGAGAGGCTAATCTCGGGGGGTGGGGTTTGTCGGGGTGGTTAGTAGAGGGTCTGGGAAGGGTGTTCGAGGAGGATGGGCTTCGGAGTTTCCCCTGCAGAATAAAAATCGGCTTTGGATTTTTATTTTGCAGGTTGCTTACAACGGACCCGAAGACAGTAAAGTGGGATTTGGCAGTAGAGTTGGGCACGCAGTTCATTAAGTTGATTTAAGTGCATGCTAATGCATTTAAATTGTCAGGCTGCCCGATTTGGGCGCGGACCAGACCCACGCTCAAATCAGATGTCCGTAGAGTCGCAATCTGCTCGGATTCGGGTGCAGATCGCACTAAAGGCCTGATGCCCAAATTTACTGTGATTTCACGCTTTTTTGGTAAAATTGGGCCCATAGTGTTCAATTCTGGTCGCCACACTACCAGAAGAATGTGGAGGCTTTGGAGAGGACACAGAAAAGATTTACCAGGATGTTGCCTGGTATGGGGGGCATTAGCTATGAGGAGAGGTTGGAGAAATTTGGTTTGTTCTCACTGGAGTGATGGAGGTTGAGGGAAGACCTGATAGAAGTCTACAAGATTATGAGAGGCACGGACAGAGTGGATAGTCAGAAGCTTTTTCCAAGGGTGGAAGAGTCAATTACTAGCGGGCATAGCTTTAAAGTGCGAGGGGCAAGTTTTAAAAGAGATGTACAAGGCAGATTTTTTACACAGAGAGTGGCGGTGCCTGGACCTCGTTGCCAGGGGAGGTAATGGAACTGGATATGGTAGTGACTTTAAGGGGCGTCTTGACAAGTATATGAATGAAATGGGAATAGAGGGATATGGTCCCCCGAAGCATAGGGGGTTTTAGTTAAGTTGGGCAGCATGGGCAGTGCAGGCTTGGAGGGCCGAAGGGCATGTTCCTGTGCTGTAATTTTCTTTGTTCTTTGACAGTTGGTGAGATTATGCAAGCCCAGGCAAATCATAGGGGTTGTAGATAGTGTGACATGAATCCAGGATCCTGGTTGAGGCTGTCCTCATGTGTGCAGAACTTGGCTATCAGCTTTTGCTTGGAGATTCTGCGTTGTGTGTCGTGAAGACCGGCTAGGAGAACGTTTACCTGAAGATCAGAGGCTGAATGCCCACGACTGCTGAAGTGTTCCCCAACAGGAAGAGAACACTCCTGCCTGGTGATTGTCGAGCGGTGTTCATTCATCCGTTGTCATAGGATTCGGATGATCTCGCCAATGTACCATGCCCCGGGACATCCTTTCCTGCAGTGTATCAGTTAGACAACATTGGCCTGGTGGATGGTGTTCTCATGTGAGATGAGGGCATCCGTGTCGATGATTTGGCATGTCTTGCAGAGTTGCTGTGGCAGGGTTGTGTGATGTCGTGGTCACTGTTCTGAAAGCTGCGCAGTTTAGTTTGCTGTGGCCAATAGTCTGTTTGAGGTTGTGCGGTTGTTTGAAGGCAAGAAGTGCAGGTGTGGAGTTGGCCTTGGCGAGATGTTCGTCTTCATTGATGACATCTCAAAGGCTCTGGAGAGGATGTGATAGCTTCTTCACTCTGAGGAAGTACTGGACGACAAAGGGTACTCTGTCCACCATGTCCCATGTTTGTTTAGGGTGGAAGCTAGAGAGGTAGAGCATCGTGAGGTTATTGTGGGCTTGTGGTACAGAGAAATGCTGAGGCGACCGTCCTTGATAGAGATGCATGTGTCTAAGAATGCAATCCATTCTGGAGAGTACTCTATGGTGTGGCCAAATGGGCCATCTAAAATGGCAATTTGTAAAGCACTCTGGGACAATTGGGCAAGAACTAAAATGACAGACTGCAGCCTAAAAGACAGAGATAAACAGGCTGCAACCCAGACAAGTGAATACACAGGATATGAGTCATCTCCAGGACAAAAGAGACTTTCTGGTCAAACTGGGTTGTTTACTAGACATAATGGCACCGTAACCCCTTACTTGGGAGGGAGGAGTGTACTCTACATGCCCCCAGCACCTGCAGACATGGCCATTGGGGACACACCCAGGGATTGGTGTGGCAGCACCCATTGGACTTGATCAGGGTGATCAAGTCCTGATTGATTGATTGGCAATGGCCAAAAGGAGTGTGAAATCCAATGGGTCATAAAGAACCAAGAATCTCTCTCTCTCTCTGTCTGACCCCACGAATGAGCTACAACAATGGTGACCGTCGCCAGCAACGACTAGCATGAGGAGAGCCACCACACCCGAGAAGGAAGGAAGACCAGAGCCAGAGTGCCAGACCAGACCAAAGGACCAAACTGTGCAGAGGATAACAGAGATCAGTGCACAGATTAAGGCCAATATCTGCTTGGGTACTTGCCAGTCATGCAAAGTTAAGTCAAGATCTTGCATTGGACTTGAACTCTAGTATTTTCTGTAAGATAACTTATTGTTGGTTATGTGGGTGATTATTGATTGTGTGTCTTAAATAAATATGGATTGAACTAACCAGACGTCTACTCGCAGTTATTTGTCCACCATATAAGGGCAAGCACAACAATTGGCGACACCGCTGGGACATCGACAAGAAGTAACTTTGTTGCTCCGATATTGAATCTCACAGAATCTATATCAAACGATTATTTAAAACTCAGAGCCAACAGGTATAAGCTCCTTATTGGACAAATAACTGCTTTCAGGAAATTGTTATTGTGCATGCATTGATACTAACAAGGAGGATAGGGTAAACTTGGTAGGTTTACTTTAGGATCCGGAGGGATTAGCACCGGAACATAGTCCAAAGCCGTACCCACAGTCCAATCAACTCCCTACCCCTTGTCGTTGAACATAGAATGGCAGGAAACAGCACAGAGATAGAGAAGTGTCCCATATGGGAAGTAAAAATCAGTAATTTATTAAGAAGAAAGAGTGGCCCCTATGGGCAGAATCTTGTGCCAATATTGAGACAGGACCGGGATTCCTAGGGCAGAAGTATTGGGGTGATCTAAGGAAAGTTCAGGGAAAATGGGCAGACAAAATTGAGAAAGAAATTGCCATGGTGAGCTGCTTAGTACAGCTGCTAGGAACAGAAAAGGAACTAAACACAGTTCGTAAGGAAATGGAGGAATCAAAGTGGGTACAGGATGAAAAGGAGAAGGAGATTAAGAAACTAAAGGAACAACAGCAGGAGAGGATAGAGCAGTTAAGAGCCAAAAAGGACAGAGAGGTAGATGAATTAAGGAGAACCACCCAGGCAAGTTTATTACATCTGGGCAATTTTCAAAGCCGTTATGAGAGAGCCTACCAAGATGCCTAGCGCGCTGTGTTGGCCAAAGGTGAAGTCGAGCAGGCAGTAGCACAATTGGAAGGTAAGTGCACTGATCTGCAAGCAGCAGTAAAAGCGCTGCATCAAGCCAGTAAAGAACAGACAGGCAACCACTGACCACTCCAAATGCCAGCGAGCCAAATTCATGGCTGGAGTCCCTGTTTTCAGTTCAAAGCGGATTTATGTGTACCTTCAGGGCGGTAGAGGAAGAGGAGATAGAGAATGTGGATTGAGGAGAGTTAAAGGAGAATGCTAGACTTTATGTTACGCAAACCGAGGATTGGGTCCACCACTGTTTTTCCCAGGGAAAAACTGCGCCCCCAGATTCACCTCCAGTACTGATGCACCCGGTGTCGACTGAACATTGGGTAGGAGAGTCTTAGGGCCCAGCTATTACATACACAACCCCGTTTACGGTAGCACAATTGGCTGAGATCGCAAATAAAATCACAACTTTTGAGCCATCGGCTGATCCACAGTTTGTTTGAGGATGTTAGGAGCAGAAGATAATGCATGGGCTAGATGAAAGGGAAGAAGTGAAGCTGATAGTCATGTGCTTAAGCAAGTCTGTACAGTCTGCCCTGGCAGCCCCTCAAAATGTCGGGGAAGGAACCTTAAATGAAATTAAGGAAGCGATATTGACCACGGTAGGATTTAATAAAGGGGATCCTGCAGATGGGTTAAATAAATGTAGACAGAGGAAAGGGGAACATCCAACTGCCTTTGCTGGTCATTTATGGATCCACTTCACAGGAGTATATAGGGAATTAGATCAGGCTAGATTGAATGAAGCTGATACATCCAAATGGGTTGGGACGTTAGTCTCGCACACCACAGAGGAAGGCAAGAAAGCCTGCGCTAATTTTGACCCCACAGAGACCACACACAATGAAGCGTGGGTACTCTGATGCTTAGCTCGTGTCTGGGAACAGAAAGTTCAGGGACCCCCAATGTCACAGTCAGAAAGGGAGGCAAGAATGCTTCCAAGGAGGGCTAGCCAGGGTCAAGTATGGACAAATGAGGGTAGAAGGGATCACCAATACCAGAGAGGTACAACTCCACCTTACACAGCAGCCCCGGGGAAAGATAGAGGGACATGTTTTAATTGTGGGTAGCCAGGACACTTTGCCCGAGATTGTAGGAGACCCCCACCACCATATACACGGTCCCCGAGACTATCTGCACCACCGTCTCCACTAGTTAGAGCAGCTCCTAGGTACAAGAGAGAACACCGCCTACTACTGATAGAATGTCCCGGCACCCCATGCATTCCATAAGCACGAGCCCATCACAGTATCCAACTGTCCCCATCTTCGGAACCTAGATTGACGGTGCCCACTCTCCCCAACCCTGGATCTGTAACACCAGGTGGGCTAGCGTAGGGAGACCTGTAGTTAACAGCGAGGTAAGAGGCCACCTCGTAGAATTCCTCTGGGACACCGGAGGCTCCCAAACTACCCTAAATGTATCAAAATTAAAAACAGACATCCCTTGGCCAACTACGGGCACAATTACATTCAGTGGATTCACAGGACACGTGCAGAAGGGACGCATTACAGCCCCTGTACAGGTCCAGCTAGGTAACATGGTGCATGACCATCCGGTGGTGTTAGTTGACCTTTCCCCAAGCGCTGAACACATTCTGGAGTCCGATTATATGAACAAATGTAATCTTTCATTCGATCCAGCTAATCGATGCATTTGGCAGATGGCTACGATTAGCAGAGCGCCATCAATCATTCCAGTTGGGACATATGCTAATAGGATTAGCACAATAGTGGAATTCTGGTTTGATCCCTTAACGATTAGCAGTGATCCAGCCATCAGGGAGGTGCTTCAAAGAAACACTGAGGTGTTCGCGCAGCATAAACATGATTGTGGCCAGATACCTGGGGAGGTGTTAATTGAAGGGCTGGATCCAAAACTACGGAGACAATACGGTTTCCCCCGACAGGCAGAGGGGGAGGTGGCCAAAGTAATTGATAGTCTATTACAGCCGGGGGTGTTGAGACGAGTGGCATCCACAAATAATGTGCCGATATGGCCCGTGAAGAAGGTAGATGGATCATGGAGGTTAATTGTCGACTACTGACAATTAAATAAGGTTACCCCACTCAGGGCCCCCACAGTAGCCAAAAGCCCTGTCACCATGATGATACAGGGAGCCCAGGCACAGTTTTTCACGGTACTAGTTATTAGTAAGGGCTTCTGGTCCATCCCTTTAAATCGGTCTTGTCAGTACAAGTTTGCCTTTACCTTCTAAGGACAGCAATATACTTGGACTTGCCTACCACAGGGCGTCCATAATTCCCCTTCCATCTTTCACAGCAAATAGCTACCAGACTAGAAAAGTTTTCCCGACCCGAGTGCTTGGTCCAGTATGTAGATGATTTATTGTTACAGACTAACACCAAAGAGGAACATATAACATTGCTGGATGAATTACTCGCACTGCTCCACTCATTAGACTGCAAAGTCAACCCGAAAAAGACCCAAATTTTGCAACCTAAGGTTATATACCTAGGTACAGTGATTACCCATGGGAAGAGGGAGATTGAACAGAAAAGGATAGACTCCTTCCAGTGCCCCGAGATATGAGTGCTCTCCAATCTTTCCTAGGTCTAGTAGGGTACTGTCTGAACCATATAAGAACATAAACATAAGAACATTAGAACATATAGATGGCTTCGTCACCAAGGCAGCCCCAATGTTCAAATTACTAAAGAAAAACACAACCTGGAAGTGGACTGTGCAGCACACAGCTACAGTAACTGATTTAAAGTGCACCCTTGCCACAGCACCAGCCTTACTAGTCCCTGACCCAGATCTACCATATGCCTTAGAAATAACAGCCACTGACCACACACTTTAAGCATTATTATTACAAGAAAGACATGGTAGACCAGGCCCAGTAGCCTATGCTTATGAGTCTTAGACCCAGTCGAGCAAGGCTTTTCCTGGTGTGAACGACACCTGCTCGCGGTATTTTGGGCCGTGCAGTATTTCGCTTATATAACCAAACTAAACCCAATAACTGTCTACACTGAACACACCTCAACCCAGCTTCTGCTGGATGGCCACCTTAAAGACAGCTCAGTAAGCCAGGTTCTTGCTGCCTGTTGGACATTACTACTGCAGGGTAGGGACATCACTGCAAAATGAACTAAAATGCCCATGTTCCTGGCAGATAATTTAAATTATGGGGGAGGTCTACATGAGTGTCAGGTTATAGCCACAAAGGAACCCACAGGTCCGTTTATCCCAAAACAACAGGAGAAACGATCAGGACAAAACAAAGCCACCAAATTGACGGACTCAGCCATGAGAATTTATGTAGACGGTTCACCCATCATAGAGGGACCAGAATCACAGGATGGGGCATTTATAGAGAAAAATGAACAGGGACAGCCACTATTAGAACTTGCCCTCAAACTATCCAGCCATTTGAGTGCTCAAGCTGCCAAACTAGCAGCAGTCACATATGTAATGAGACGTATTTCCAAACCCCGCCAACCCACACTTTGATAGTATGTACATATGCAACATCCTGACTGAGTTCCTACTGTTATGGGAAGCCAGAGGCTTCGTATCTATGGATGGAAAGCCCCTACCATCAGCTGTCTTATTAAAATATGTTCTGCAGACCACCGAAGGGCACACATATGGGATCATTAAGGTTAGAAGCCACCATAGGACCTACCCACCTGGTAACTGTAAGGCTGATGCACTAGCCAAAGCCGGTGCTCATACTGGACAGTTTTGGCAGCCACCTGTAGGAGAGTGAGTAAATGCTGTGACCATTTGCCAAACTAACATAGCTGACCTGGTCCAGGTGCAGTGCACTGACAATTCCCTAAAATAAATTTTAGATGGAGTGTACCCAGCCCCATATGAGAAATGGAAAGACAAAATACAGATTCAGGTTGGTTTGACCTTAAAAGCAGGCACATACGTAGTCCCTACCCAGGACAGAAATCAGCTCATATACCAGTACCATGATGGACATGGCCATCAGGGCATACAGACAACAATCGAGTAATTAAAAGAATTATGTTGGTGGCTCGAATGCATGATGATGTTGCCTATTATATCGATAATGGTTTAATTTGTGCCCAGAACAACCCCAATAGGTATGCCAGGAAAGCACAGCTAAGACACACTTGCCCAGTAGAAGGCCCCTGGACAAATCTCCACATTGATTATATCGGCTGACTGCTGCCATGTAGGAATGGATTTAAGTATGTCCTGGTAACAGTAGACACTTTCACAAATGGGTCAAGGCATTCTCCACTAGATCCAGCACAGCTAAGGCCACTGCAAGGATATTAGCCCAGCAGGTGTTTACACCATAGGGTCTTCCCCACAGCATAGAGTCCGACCAAGGGACACATTTCACTGGGTGGATGATGCAGAACGTTATGGCTATGTTAGGCATCGAGCAGAAATTCCATATCACCTACCATCCACAATCCAGTGGAATCATAGAGCGAATGAACTGAATGTTAAAAGGGATCATTAGAAAGATAGTGCAGCAAAATAACACAACATGGGATACAGTACTTCCCTTTGCCCTCATGATGGTATGTAAACATCGTTTCCAGTTCTACCGGGTTCATCCCCCACACATTAATGACTGACCGGCCTATGCGGGGAACTGAATTTTTATTGGGGTTTGGCTTAACTGATTCTGCTATCACAGCACTGACCCACGAGAAAGCCGTCCAGCAGATAACCAAAAACATTAAAGCAGCCCAGCTAGCCATGGCTGTCCGATTAGGAGTTAAAAGGAAACAGAGCAAAGCATATTTTGATAAAAGGGTGCACCCGGTAGAATATACAGTTGGCCAGCAGGTGATGGTTTCCCTCTACAACCCTAGTTCTTTCTTGTCCCTGAGATATGCAGGTCCGTACACCATCACCGACAAAATAAGCCCCTCATTGTATAAAGTCCTAATCACCAACCGAAAACTGGTTGGTTCCACGTCAATCAACTGAAAGCTTATGTGACTCAGAGTAATCAGTTCTACCATCTCTCATTAGAGATAGGGAAGGATGACACTAGGCGACTGGAATGGCCTCGCCCAGGAAATGTATTTCCTCAGACATCTTCTCATCCACTCTGAGGCTCAGACCAGACCCTTGCCCCTACCGCACTGTAGCCCAGAGCCTTATCAACACCTGAAGTGCCCCTGGGGTAATGATCGACCCAGACATAACAGGAGACTTGTGCACCCTAGAGGACTGGCGTGACTTGCCAGTTACCGGCCCTCGCAGCATTATGGATTCGCCCATAAGCACAAGCCTTAACAGCCCCAGACCCAACAGTGAGACCCTGACTGAACGACACCGGGTTATTTTGATGGGGACACCCGATGCTGCATCCCCTACATAGATAAGGGACCAGACACATAGATTAATTAGACTGGGACACGAAGAGGAAGGACCTCTGAACCCTGATTCAAATGCAGACCCCACAGTGCAGTCTAATGAACAGACACAGGTATGGAAACCAGGTCAGGAGATAATGATGGAGCCCTATGATTCAGAAGATGAGTCTCTGTTGGGCAATTGGTTAACAAAAATGCTGGATGAAGAAATCTAAGGTGCTCCAAACGATGAAATTTAGTCTATAGTACAGACCAATGCAAGGTACAAGAATCTCTGATGGAAGCACCAGCCTACAAGCAGTTGTATACTGCTAGTACAATTAACCAGGTTACTTATATAATCCAACGCCAGCTCTTTTGCCAGTTTTCTCTACTTAAGGCAACATTAGGCCAATTATACACATCTTTGGGCAGCTATGCTACCTTTTAAAATCTTTGAGGCAGCTATGCTAAATTTTAAAATCTTTGAGGCAGCTATGCTAAATTTTAACATCTTCAAGGCAGCTATGCTAAATTTTAATGTCATTGAGGCAGCTGTGCTAAATTTTAAAATCTTCAAGATGACTGAGCTACATTCTCAACAGGAAATAAAATAAACAAAACTCTTACAGTGCAAAAGCCTGGTACAATATGCAGCTGCTCTGCTTTCCAAGTGACACTGAGCATTTTATTTCCAGTGTTCTAGTGATAGAAGGGCCATCTCTTTACCACTAGTGTTAAAGGGACACATTTTCTACTCTTAGAGGCACACGTGCTAAATTTTACACGCGGCCCACTTTCAACCTCCAACATAGTTATAGAACAGACATCACTTCAGGTCATTACAGACCGACTCCAGTGCTGTTGAAATCCCTATAGTTAATGGTGACTGCTGCTAGACTAAAACCGGCTGCCTTGATTTTGCTGGCCAGTTAAATAAGCTCTTCTTTGACAACCCCACGACTTGTCTATTCATCGATCTGAAATTGCTCCGTCGTGCTCCAGAATTAGAATTTTAAAAAATTACGACATGCAAGCGACACTTGAGATACCCGGGTCCTCCTGACCCACACCACTCTCAAAGAAGTGTTCAAAAAAAAAGAGGGGGGTTGGCATGGACACTTTGAATATATGTATATACATCAAATATTAGATGCGATAACAACAAAAATTACATTAATCTCCTCAGGACAGCGACGGATGATGACGTACAACCTACGATCTACCTCATCGGACTCATCATGGGGATAAGCACACAGGTCATTCCAAGCAAGATGAACTTGTAGTGTCCAGGTTATTTATGGTTTGTCCCACCTGACGCGGGGAAATGTAAGGAGGATGTGTTATGGGTGCACCCGAGAAGACTTTAATGTTTAGGTGTAACAACCAGCGGCTGGTGTACAAAAAAACCAAATGGCAGTTCAACTGAATGTTATCTGAGTGTCACCATTGAAGGGGATTGATGGAGACTTTCAAATAATGGATGCCCTGAAATTGGATGTCTGGCCAATAGCCCAGAAAAGGGATTAGCGCTCAGGCAGTGGTGCCCCGGGATACTCATAGAGAGGAACTTTGCATTGTATGAAATAAGAACTGGGCCGAAGCCAACCCCAGACCCATCCCACTCGATTTATCCTGAAGCCATCTCCGGACCACAGAATGGATTGATACTAAAACACACAGGGAAAACTTTGTATGACCACATTCACCACGAATTGTTGCCTGTGATGGTGGATATAGCTGGGACCCACCTGTCACAGGGGTGCTGTCCCTAATTTAAGAGATTTTACCTCTACTTAACTCGCAGATTGTTAGGATGGAAAATAGGAATGAACGAAAGACAGGAAAGACCTAGGAGGGAGTTAGTCAATGACATGGCCACAGCATACAGGGCAGTGGTAGCAACCATCAACGCCCTTGATTTAGCTAACCTGGACAATAAACTTAGAATTCTGACCCAACAGGTTAAACAGACACTAAGTTCCATCAATGAGGACAATCAGCTGAAGGGGAACTGACTGGGAACACAGCCAGCAGTCATATGGTAGCTGTGTTAGAAAGACATGCCAAGACATACCAAATTATCAGGGAAAAATTAGAGGATGATGACCAACAACAGAATCGGACTTTATGTAGTGCATAGGGACAGTAGATGATAGAACAGTTAAAGGAAAACCTAGAACAGGTATGCAGGTTCCTTGGATTAGTGACGAACAGATGGAACACCTATTTAGTGGTAAGAAACACTCTGAGTTATCTGTCTGCCAGCTGCGACAGTTGACCAAAGTCTGATTCAATGATGACTGCAAAAGGACTCCAGGGAAAGCCCTGGGAATCATCTTAGGGCTCCCCATACTCACTGATGACTGGGTCGGACTGAGGTTCTTTGAAGTGGAGAATATAGAGACTGTCCATGAGGATTTCTGGATAGGGCACAATGGCACTTTATCATATGCAGTGGAGAAAGGCTCATAGGCACTACTCTGGACAGATATCAGCAAACTGGCAAAACAATCACATGCCCATACCCAGTTTACTTAAATGAGCATGCACTGTGTGGCTTCAGAACAAATTCTAGCCTAAATTGCTCAGTAGAAGCTCAGAGCCTGGACACAACCATAACTCGGGTAGCTTACAAGGGAACAGGGAGATACTGTCTCAGCACCTCCCTGAAATAATATCGTTATGGCGTGACACATTGTAACATTACTAACATTACATTCTGCACCAAACCAGACATACCAGCCAGGGTCAGCCTCATTCAACTAATAGACATTCATAAAAGAGAGGGGGTAGATTTGAATGCCACTGACGAGCTCCGACAGACTCTAGGGGAGTAGCATGAGAAATATGACACAAGCCTAAAACTCCTGCCAGAGGAATTGAACCTGATTCGGGCAAAATTGGCTACAGTCCACAGAACCTTCACCAAAGTAGTACAGCAGACCCAAGAGGTGAAAAAGGAGGATTAAAGAAATTAAAGTCACCTCTTCGTGGGATGACCTTTGGAACTGGGGCTCAAACATCCAAATCCGTCCATTTGTTTGCACAATGTCACACCTGGCGGTAGTACTGATTTTGTTCACCCTGATAATAGTAATCATCCTCACAGTCCAATTTAGCCGATGTAAAAAGAGGATCACCCAGAGGCAGAGCGTAGGGTCTGCCCTTGAACCATGGTCCCCTCTAATTCAATAGAACAATGTTTACAGGAAGCTTGCCATTTTGCGATTTGTGCTAATGACCTGTTGGAAATCCTACTACCAAAATGTGCCTCAGATCTACAAATACTTTATTCTAATGTTTGCTTGAATGTTGGTTTATAATTAGTTTATTGTAATGATGGTTGTTGGAATATTTGATTTTCTGTATTTGTGGGTAACTAGCTTATTGTAAGAATGGTGTTTAGAATATGTGGTTGTTTGTATTTGTAGAGTGTTGTTGTCTGTAGCTCCTGGAATATGTTGAAGGAATGTATTATTATTGGGCATGTCAATGCCTGGGCCTTACGTGACTGTTGAGTGACTGGGGAATTCCTGACAGATACAGTCCTGAGTTTGTGATCCATCATGCTTTGCTTCAGGATCAAAGGGGGGACTTAGCCAAACGAGCCATCTAAAATGATGATTTGTAAAGCATTCTGGGACAATTGGGCATGAACTAAAACAACAGGCTGCAGCCTAAAAGACAGAGGTAAAGAGGCTGCAACCCAGACGAGTGAATACACAGGATATGGGTCATTTCGAGGACAAAAGAGACTTTCTGGTCAAACTGGGTTGTTTACCAGACGTAGGGGCACTGTAACCCCTTATTTGGGAGGGAGGTGCATACTCTATGTGCCCTAGCACCTGCAGACATGACCGTTGGGGACACACCCAGAGATTGGTGTGGCAGCACCTGATTGGACTTTATCAATCAGGGTGATCAAGTCCTGACCGATTGTTTGGCAGTGGCCAAAAGGAGCGCAAAACCCAACGGGGTATAAAGGGTGCTGCACAACCAAGAATCTCTTTCTCTGACCCCCACGAATGAGCTAAAACAAGTGACCGTCTCCAGCAACAACCAGCACGAGGAGAGCCACCACACCTGAGAAGGAAGACCAGAGCCACAGTGCCGGACCAGATCAAAGGACCAGACTACTCAGATAAAGGCCAGTATCTGCTTGGGTACTTGCCAGTCACGCAAAGTTCAATCAAGGTCTTGTATTGGACTTGAACTGTCATATTTTCTGTAGGATAACTTATTGTTGGTTGGGTGGATGATTATTGATTGTGTGTCTTAAATAAATATTGATTGAACTAACCAGACGTCTACTCACAGTTATTTGTCCATTGTATAAGAGTTAAAACAGACTGTGCGGCAGGCACAACAGTGGTGAGTCTGATGGTGGGATGGAACTTGTTGACGTAATCATATAATTGTTTCAGTGATTATTTGCCATGAGTCCAAAGGAAGAAAATGTTATCGATGTGTCTGATGTATAGCATCAGTTGAAGGTCCTGTGCGGTGAAGAGGTTTGGTTAGAACCTGTGCATGAAGATGTTGGCATATTGAGGTGTGAATTTGGTCCCCATGACTGTTCCATGTGTCTGGATGAAGAACTGGTTGTTGAAGGTGAAGACATTATGGTCCAGGATGAAGCGGATGAATTGCATCTGGAGATTGGCAGTTGTCAGCGTTGAGTACTGAGGCTGTTGCAGCAATGCCTGCCATTGTGGGGGATGCTGGTGTAGAGTGCTGAAATATCCATTGTGATGAGGAGTGCTCAACTGCCCCATGTGTGCTGTTTTTCTGTAAGAAGTGGTTGCTGCGGACTCGATGGGCCAAATGGCCTCCTTCTGCACTGTGGGGTTTCTATGAATTTAAGTCCATAGTGTCGTGACAGAAGCTGGGGGTTCTTTGTATGACGGATTTCAGGATGTCCTCGTCATAGCCAGAGAGGTTCTCACACAAGGTCCCATTGCCTGATATAATGGGACAGCCTTGTGTATTTTCGGGAGGCAGTAGAGATCTTCAACGCAGAGGGTATGTGGGATGAGAGCACGGAGGGTGCTCTGAAGGTCTGGATTAAAGATCTTGATCAGTCTCTTGAGTTGATGGGTGTGTTCTTTGATTGGATCTGTGGGTAACTGTCTGTAGTGTTCCTCATTGTTCAGTTGTCGGTACACTTCTTTGCAGTAATCCATTCTGTCCAATATGACTGTGATCGATCTTTTGTCTGCTGGTTTGATGACAATGTTGCGGTTGGTCATGAGAGCACGGATGGTGCTGCATTGTGCTTGGATGATGTTCAGAGCTGTCTTTGAGTGTGGATGATGAATCTGGTATTGAAGCACCTCTTGATGGCTTGGGCATACATGTTGAGTTGAGGGCAGCAGCCTTCTAGGGGAAACCAGTTCATCAACAAGTTCCATCCCACCATCAGACTCACCTTGGACTACTTTCTGGATTCTTGGACACACACATCTCCACCAAGGATGGTCACCTCAACACTTCACTGTGCCACAAGCTCACAGATAATCTCACAATGCTCCACTTCTCTAGCTTCCCTAACGGACAAGCCGTCCGTATACACAGGATCTGCTCAGATGAGGAGGATTGCAATAGACAGCTACAAATGCTGAAAGGCGCCCTCGTAAGAACAGGATAGGGTGCTTGACTCATTGATCGACAGTTCCGACATGCCACAGTGAAAAAACCGCACCTACCTTCTCAGGAGGCAAACATGGGCCACGGTGGACAGAGTACCCTTCAACGTCCAGTACTTCCCCAGAGTGGAGAAGCTACAACATCTTCTCTGGAGCCTTCAACGTTTCATTGATGAAGACGAACATCTCACCAAGGCCATCCCCACACCTTCTTGCCTTCAAACAATTGCACAACCTCAAACAAACCATTGTCTGCAGCAAACTACCCAACCTTCAGGAGAACAGTGATCACGACATCACCCTGCCTCAGCAACCTCTGCAAGATGTGCCAGACCATCGACACGGACGCCATCATCTCACCAGGTGCATGGTACATATTCTTGCAGCTTGGCCAACATTGTCTACCTGATATGCTGCAGGAAAGGATGTCCTGAGGCATAGTACATTGGCAAGACCACACAACCCCTATGACAATGGATGAATGAGTACTGCTCGACAATCACCAGGCAGGAGTGTTCTCTTCCTGTCGGGGAACACTTCAGCAGTCACGGGCATTCAGACTCTGATCTTCGGGTAGGTGTTCTCCCAGGCAGTCTTCATGGTACACGACAATGCAGAATCACCGAGCAAAAGCTAAAAAACAAGTTCTGCACACATGAGGACAGCCTCAACTGGGATCTTGGGTTCATATCATACTATCTGTAACCCCCATGATTTGCCTGGACTTGCAAAATCTCACTAACTGTCCTGGCTGGAGACAATACACACCTCTTCAACTTGTGCTTGGCCCTCTCTCCACTCACATTGTCTTGTTGTAAAATCAGTCTGTTTTAACCCTTATACGGTGGACAAATAACTTTGAGTAGACGTCTTATTAATACAAACAATATTTATTTAAACCCACACAATCAATAATCATCCACCTAACCAACAATAAGTTAACTTACAGAGAATACTAGAATTCAAGTACCATACAAGACCTTGACTTAACTTTGCGTGACTGACAAGTACCCAAACAGATATTGGCCTTCATCTCTGCACTGGTCTTGGTAGTTGTCTGCGTAGTCTGGTCCTTTGATCTGGTGTGGCACTCTGGCTCTGATCTTCTTTCTTTCCTTCCTTCTCAGGTGTGGTGGCTCTCTGTCGTAGCTTGTTTGTGGCGTCAGAGGGAGAGATTCTTGGTTGTGCAGCATCCTTTATACCCCATTTGATTTCACGCCCCTTTTTGGCCATTGCCAATCAATTGACCAGGATTTGATCACCCTGATCGATAAGAGTCCAATCAGGTGCTACCACACTGATCTCTGGGTGTGTCCCTAATGGCCATGTCTGTAGGTGTTGTAGGCACATAGGTCACATACCTTCCTCCTAAATAAGGATTCACAGTGCCCCTATGTCTGGCACACAACCCAGTGTGACCAGAAAGTCTCTTTCATCCTGGAGATGGCCCATATCCTGTGTATTCACTCATCAGGGTTGCAGCCTGTTTGTCTGTCTTTAAACTGCAGCCTGTCGGTTTAGTTTCTTGCCCAGTTGACCCAGAGTGCTTTACAAAACGCCATTTTAGATGGTCTGTTTGGCTACAGTCTGTACCTTTAAGACCTGATTGCCTGTAAAGTCTTGCATTCCAACCATTATCTTGTAAATTGAGTTTGTGTCTATGTATGCCCTGTTTGTGAACACACTCTTCACTCACCAGAAGAAGGAGCGACACTCTGAAAGCTTGTATTACTAAATGAACCTGTTGGACTTTAACCTGCTGTTGTGAGGCTCCTTATTGTTCCTCTCAAGAAGTTAGAGCACAAATGGGGAAATAGCAAGGGGATATTTGAAGAGAACTGCAATTGTCATGGAAGATTTTAATCCTCATATTGATTGGAAAGACCAAACCAGCAAGGGTAGTGTAGGAGAAGTGTTTGTGGAGTGCATCAGAAATTGCTCTTTAGTACAGTATGTTGTAGAACCTACCTGGGAATGGGTATTTTAGATTTGGTTTTGTGTAATGAAAAATGATTAATAAGGGATCTCGTGATTAAGAATCCCCTAGGGGTTAGTGAACACAATATGATAAAATTCCAGATACAGTTTAAGGATGAATGCCATAGGTCCATAACCAGTGTCTTCGACTTAAATAAGGGCAATTATAATGGTGTGAGGGAGGAGGTGAACGGGGTGAACAAGCTAAGATACAGATCAGTTGATGACCAGTGGCAAATATTCAAACAGTTGATCTAAAATGCTCAGCAGAAGTTTATCCCAATCAAAAAGAGGGATTCCATGAGAAAGAGGCAAAATTCAAGATTAACAAAGGAGGTCAAGGATAATGTTAAATTGAAAAACAGGATATACAAGTGGCAAGGGATTGGGGTAGACCAGAGGATTGAGATGTTTTAGGATCCAGCAGCAAAAGACTAAAAAGTTCATAAGAAGGGAGAACATTCATTTAGAGAGAAAACTTGCATTCTGCATAAAAACAGAGAGTAAGAATTTCTATGGATATACAAATGCAAGCAGGTGGCTAAAATAAATGAGGGATCTCAGTCGAACGAGGATGATAAATTGCTCACAGCAAACAATGAAATGGTGGACATGCCAAATAAATCTTTGCATCAGTCTTCACTGTGGAAGACATTCCAAATATTCCAAAAATATCAGATGGGCTGATTTCAAACACCATGGTAGAACTTACAAAAATCCCAATCACAAGGAAAGGAGTATTAGAGAAATTCAAGGGGCTAAAGGTGGACAAGTTGCCAAGACCTGATAAATTACATGCTGGAGTTTAATAGAAGTGGCTACAGAGATAGTGCACTTATTGGTTGAAATTTTTTTGGAACTTGCTAAATTTTGGGAGGGTACCAGAAGATTGAAAAATAGCCAGTGTGACTTCCTTATTCATAAAGGGAGAAAGGCAGAAGGCAGGGACCTATAGGTCAGCTAGTTTAACATCTATTATTGGCAAGATGCTGGAGTCAATAATCAAAGAGGAAATAGCTAATCATTTAGGAAAGCTGAATATAATCAAACCTAGTCAACATTATTTTGTGAATGATAAACCATGTTTGATAGATTTGCTGAATTCTCTGATGATATAACAAGGAGAATAGATGGAGGGAACCAGTAGATGTAGTATATTTAGATCTCCAAAAGGCATTTGACAAGGTGCTGCATAAGAGGCAAGTGCATGATGTATAAGCCCATAGAATTGGAGGAAGTGTGTTAGTAAACTGGCTGTCAGATAGAAAACAATGAATCGGAATAAATGAATAATTTTCAGAGTGGAAAGATATAACTAATAGAGTAATGCAGCGATTAGTCCTTGGCCTGAAGTTGTTCACGATTTGCATTCATGACCTGGACGAAGTATCAGAATGTAAAGTTTCTGAATTTGCCGATGACATGAAGATAGGTGGAAAGGCAAGTTGTGATGAGTTTATTGTGATTCTGCAATGAAATATAAATAGATTGGGAGATTGGGCAAAAACCTGGCAAATGGAGTTTAATGTGTGAGGTCATGCAAGTCGAGAGGAGGAATCAAAAGGCAGATTATTATTTAAATGGAGAGAGACTGCAGGTGAGTGAAGTACACAAGTATTTAGGTATTGTTGTGAATGAATGTCAGAAAGCTAGCAAGCAGGTTCAACAAGTAGTTAAGAAGGCAAAGGCATTTTGGCTTTTATTGCAAAAGGGGCTTAAGGTGAGGGGGGAGAGGTATAACACAGATATTAGAGGGAGGTTTTTCACACAGAGGGTAGTGGGGGTATGGAATGCTCTGCCAAGTAAGGTGGTGGAGGCAAACACACAGTTGTTTAAGAGTAACTTAGACAGGCACATGAGTGGGTTGGAGATGGGTGGATATAGGAGATTGTTTAAATAATCATTGGGGCGTCCCTGGTAAGGTAAATGGATATGGTACAATAATAATGTTTTTTTTCTCTTTTTCATTCACAGGTTTTAAGTCAGACCGCCTTGTGTCCAACGTGGGGCATACGCGCGATGGGTCGTACTTGGGCTGTTCTTGGGTGTTTGAGATTGGCCTAGTGCTTCATGTCGTTAGTGTGTGCTTAAACTGGACCAGATACTGGGCAAGACGACAGATCAGTGACTATCACTGATTGCTGTGCAGACACATGGATTTGGGCCGGTGTCTGTGGGAGTTTGCACGTTCTCCCCGTGCTTGCGTGGGTTTTCTCCGGGTGCTCCGGTTTCCTCCCACACCCCAAAGGTGTGCTATTAGGCTGATTGGCAGTAATAAATTGTCCCTAAATTAGTTTCCCTCAATGTGGATGGCCATAAAACATTAGATAAGGGTCATGGGTGGAGGGGGGACTGGTGGTGTTAAGATGGCGGCGCGGGCTCGTTGGGCCGAAGGGCCTGTTTCCCGGGCTGTTTTTGTTCTTTGTTCTCTAAAAGGGTTGGAGTTTAAAAGTGGAAGGGTTTGTTGCAATTAGGCCTCACCTGGTTTTGGTCCCCATACCTATAAAAGGATATAGTAATGTTGGAGGCAGCCCAAAGGAAATTCACCAGGCTAATTCCTGGAATGAAAGGGTTTTCCTATCAAGAGGGTCTAAATAGTCTGGGTTCATGTTCCTTGGCGTTTTGAAGCGTGAAGGGTGACCATATTCAAACATATAACATCTTGAGGGGGCTTGACATGTTAGATGGTGAGATGTTTTCAAGCGTGGGAGAGTCTCGAACAAGAGGATATAGCTAGAAGATAAAGGGCCTGTCATTTAAAACAGATGTGTAGAAGTTTCTTCTTGCAGAGGTTGGTGAATCTCTGGATTTCTCTGCCCCAAAGGGTTGTGGAGGCTGGATCAGAAAGGGGAGGTGATAGCCTAATGGGATTATCACTGGACTATTAATCCAGAAACTCAACTAATGTTGGGGACTTGAGTTCAAATCCTGCCATTGCAGCTGGTGGAATTTGAATTCAATAAACAATATCTGGAATTAAGAATCTACTGTTAACCATGAAACTATTGTCAATTGTCAGAAAAACCCATCTGGTTCACTAATATTTTTAGGGAAAAACATATGCTGTCTTTATCTGGTCTAGCCTATATGTGACCATGATATGGAGATGCCGGCATTGGACTGGGTTAAGCACAGTAAGAAGTCTCACAACACCAGGTTAAAGTCCAACAGGTTTATTTGGCAGCACGAGCTTTCGGAATCTCGCTCCTTCATCAGGTGAGTGAGACTTGTGTTCACAAACAGGTAATATACAGACACAAACTCAATTTACAAGATAATGGTTGAAATGTGAGTCTTTACAGACAATCAAGTATTAAAGGTGCAGACAATGTGAGTGGAGAGAGGGCCAAGCACAAGTTAAAGCGGTGTATATTGTCTCCAGCCAGGACAGTTGGTGAGATTTTGCAAGCCCAGGCAAGTCGTGGAGGTTACAGGTAGTGGGACGTGAACCCAAGATCCCGATTGAGGCTGTCCTCGTGAGCGGAACTTGGCTATCAGTTTCTGTTCAGCGATTCTGCGTTGTCGTGTTTTGTGAAGGCCGCCTGGGAGAACACTTACCCAAAGAGCAGAGGCTGAATGCTCTGAATGTCCCCTTTACAAAGAACACTTCAGCAATCATGGGCATTCAGCCTCTGATCCAAAACCTGCACATCCTTCTTGTAGCGTAGCGACCAGAATTGAACACTATATTCCAAACGAGGCCTAAGTAAGGTTCTGTAAAGTTGCAACATGACTTGCCAATTTCTAAGCTCAATGCTCTGGCCGATGAAGGTAAGCATGCCATATGCCTTCTTGACCAACTGTTCCACCTACATTGCCGCTTTCAGTGACTTGTGTATGTGTACACTTAGATCCCTTTGCCTATGGGTTTCCTGTTCTTTATTGTATATTTCCCATCTGTATTAGATCTTCCAAAATGCATTACCTCACATTTGTCTGGATTAAACTCCATCCGCCATCTCTCCATCCAAGTCTCTAACCGATCTATACCTTGCTGTATCCTCCAACAGTTCTTATTGCTATCGGCAATTCCACCAACCTTGTGTCGTCTGCAAACTTACGAATCAAACCAGTTACATATTCCACGAAATCATTCATATATATCACAAACAGCAAAGGTTCCAGCACTGATCTCTGAAGAACGCCATTGCTACCCTCTGTGTTCTGTGACCAAGCCAATTCTGTATCCATCTTGCCAACTCACTTCTGATCCCGTATAACTTCACCTTCTGTACCAGTCTGCCACGACGGACCTTATCAAAGACCTTACTGAAGTCCATGTCGACAACATCCACTGCCCTACCCTCACCAATCATCTTCATCACTTCCTCGAAAAACTCGATCAAGTTAGTGAGACAAGACCTCCTCTTCACAAAATCATGTTGCCTCTCGCTAATACGTCCACTTATTTCCAAGTGGGAGTAAATCTGTCTCAAAAAATCCTCTGCAATAATTTCCCTATCACTGACGTAAAGCTCACTGGTCTGTAATTATCTGGATTAACCTTGCTACCCTTCTTAAACAAAGGAACAACATTGGCTGTTCTCCAGTCCTCTGGGACTTCCCCTGTAAGAAGTTTCATAACACCACGTTAAAGTCCAACAGGTTTACTTGGTAGCAAAAGCCACTAGCTTGCTGCTCCTTCGTCAGGTGAGTGGGAGTTCTGTTCACAAACAGGGCATATAAAGACACAAACTCAATTTACAAAATTATCCATTAATGACAGAACTCCCACTCAGCTGATGAAGGAGCAGTGAGCGCTTTGAAAGCTAGTGGCTTTTGCTACCAAATAAACCTGTTGGACTTTAACCTGGTGTTGTGAGACTCCTTGCTGTGTTTACCCCAGTCCAACACCAGCATCTCCACATCATGACTTCCCCTGTAGCCACTGAGGGTACAAAATTTCTCTCAAGGCCCAGCAATTTCCTCCCTTGCCTCTTCCAGTATTCTGGGATATTTCCCATCAGTCCTGGGGACTTGTCTAACTTAATGTTTCTCAAGACCCCCAATACCTCCTCTTTTTGATTTCAACGTGACCCAAAGTATTTGCACACCCTTCCGCAGAGTCATCATCCACCAAGTCCTTCTTTTTGGTGAATACAAACACAAAGTACTCATTTAATCCTTGCTCATTTCCTCTGGCTCCACACACAGATTCCCTCCCCTGCCCTTCAATGGGCCAGCCCTCTCCCTGGCTACCTTTTTGCTCTTTGTATATGTATAAAAAGCCTTGAGATTTTCTGCAATCCTGCAGGCCAATGACTTTTTGTGACCCCTTTTAGCCCTCCTGACTCCTTGCTTAAAGTTTCTTTCTACTTTGCTTGTATTCCACACTTGCTTTGTGTGTTCCCAGCCTCCTAGCCTTGACAAACGCTTCCTTTTTCTTTTTAATTAGGCTCACAATATCTCTTGTTATCCAAGGTTCTTGAAACTTGCCATATTTATCCTTCATCCTTACAGGAACACACAGGCCCTGAATTCCTATAAACTTACACTTGAAAGCCTCCCGCATGCCAGATGTTGATTTGCCTTCAAACATCTGCTCCCAATCTACATTCTTTAGTTCCTGCAAAATATTGTTGCAATTAGCCTTCCTCCTATTTAGCACCTTCATCTGAGGTGTTTACCTTTATCCATCAGTACTTGAAAGCCTACTGAATTGTGGTCACTGTTCCTGAATTGCTCCTTGACTGAAACGTCAACTGCCTGGCTGGGCTCATACCCTAATACCAGGCCTAGTATGGCTCCTTCCCTAGTTGGACTGTCCACATACTGTTTCAAGAAGCCATTCTGGATACTCATTACAAACTGTCCTACCCATTCCCCTAGCACTAAGAGAGTCCCAGTCAATATAGGGAAAGTTAAAATCACCCGCCACAACAACACTGTTACTTTTACACCTTGCCAAAATCTGCCTACATATCTGTTCCTCTGTCTCTTGCTGGTTGCTGGGACGCCTACAATAAACCCCAAATATTGTGACTACACCTTCCTATTCCTGAGCTTTACCCATATTGCCTCGCTGGAGGAGCCCTCCAAGGTCCTGTGCTCTCCGCTGCTTAAAGGTGAGTGAAGCCTCAAACACTGCACTTTCTTATATTACTATCCCAGTGAAGCGAATCTCTCACAAGTCCGGTGCTTTCCACTGTCCGAGCTGACTTGGTTGGTTCTTGCTTTTAAAGTTCTTACTTGGAATTTGTTGTTTCTTTCTCCAACATGCCTATTTGATGTGCCCTTTTTTACCACAATTCCTGTATTTTGCACTTTAACTTCAGCAATCTGCTGCTGTTTACCCTATTTTTGCACATTGGTGGTAATTCTGAACATGTATCTGTTCAAAGAACAAAGAGCAATACAGCAGAGGAACAGGCCCTTCAGCCCTCTAAGCCTGCACCATTCATGTGTTCCTAACTAGACCATCTGTCTGTATCCCTCTATTCCAGTCTGTTCATGACTTAGGTCTTAGCTGAGTCCAGATGGACTTTAGTGCTCGAGCTTTTTGTTTGGCTTTCTAGCTGCTAATTCCATAGAGATTGCTTTAAAACTTCTAAAGCCTGCGATAGGTTTAAGTTGCTTTCTGTGAACAGCCTTCTCTTGACAGCTTCGCCTCTTAATCCAAACATTTGGTATCTCCATATTCACAGTATTCAGCTAATTTCTCTAAAGTAGCAATGAATTGTGTGATTGATTCACCTTCTTGTTGGTTACGTTTATGGAACCTGAACTTCTCACCAATGATGAAAAGTTTAGAAGATAAGTGACTTTGCAATATCAACGTAATCCTTTTTGAACCTAATTTCTCAGGCAGCACCAGACTTTTCAGGCAGTTGAACGTTCATCTCCTCCCCTCACCCCATGATGTTCAGTAAAGTTGAGACGCAAATTTGTTCATCCGAGAAAACTGTTCAAATCTTTCAGTGTATGAGCTCCACTGCTTGATGTACTTATCATGCAGCCCCAAGACACCAAAAACTCACACCATTTTTACAATGGAAAGAGTTTGTGCAGCACAATGTGCCATCAAATTCTTGCTCCATCTCATTTCTTTTTCTTTCAAACAAGATAACCCTGAGCTCAGCCTGTTGCCTTCCAAGTTTTGCAATACCCTCAGCTCTAAATTATTATTGCAGTTTTTTTTATTCATGGTGCTCCCTGTACTGTTCCAGATTTTTCTGGGCAGAACAGAACAGAAGGGCACTGTATAGGAGGGATGGGGAAAATTTGAATGGGAGAGGGACAAATGTCTTAGCAGGGAGGTTAGCTGGCGTGTTTAGCCAGGGTTTAAACTAATAGGGAGGGGGGGTGGGGATGTGACTGATAGCTCATTAGACACTGGGGTCGGGAGTGAGTTGGGTGATAGGGTAGGTTTGGGTGAAAGGAAAATTATCAGGGAGAAGGAGGTTCTGAGAGGCACTGGTGGGTTGGACTGCGTCTATTTCCATGTGAGGAGTGTGACGGGTAAGACGGATGAGCTTAGGGCCTTGATGTTTGTGAGGAAGTTAGATGTGGTGGCAGTGACGGAGATGTGGTTACGTGAAGGGCAGGATTGGCAGCTGAATGTTCCTGGGTATAAGTGTTTTAGGTGTGACAGAGGAGGGTTGAAGAGAGGTGGTGGGGTGGCGTTGTTAGTAAAGGAGCACATCACAGCAGTGCAGAGGGAGGACAATATGGAGGAGTTAGGGATTGAGTCTCTGTGGGTGGAGTTGAGGAATAAAAAGGGAGAGATTACGATGCTAGGGGTATACTATAGGCCACCCAACAGCCTGAGGTCAGTGGAGGAAGGTATTTGCAGAGGCATTTTAGATAGGTGCAGAAAGAATAAGGTGGTTGTAGTGGGTGACTTTAATCTTCCTGGAGTGGATTGGAAGGTGTCTAGAGCTGGGGGTACAGAGGGAGAGGAGTTTGTAAAGTGTGTGTTGGAAGGGTCCCTAGAGCAATACGTAACTAGCCCGACTAGGGAGGGGGCTATACTGGATTTAGTGCTGGGAAATGAGCCAGGGCAGGTGGTTGAGGTTGAGGTAGGCGAACATGTGGCTAACAGTGACCACAAGTCCGTCTACTTCAGGATAAAAATGGAAAGGGATGAGTGCCATCCAAAGGGGAGGGTTCTGAACTGGGGGAAGGCGAGCTATAGTCGGATTAGGAGGGAGCTGAAGTACACTGATTGGGAGAGGTTGTTAGCTGGCAAGTCCACGGTTGGTAAGTGGGAGGTTTTTAAGGGCAAACTGAAAATGTTGCAGGAAAGGCACGGTAAAGAGGAAGGATGGGAAAGGCAGGATTAGAGAGCCGTGGATTACAGGGGGTATAGAAGACTTGGTCAGGAAGAAGAGAGAGGCGTATGTTAGGCTGAAACAACTGGGAACGGAGAGTGCGCTGGAGGAATATAGAGAGAGTAGGAGGGAGCTAAAAAGGGGAGTTAGAAGGGCAAAAAGAGGGCATGAAATGGCCTTGGCTGATAGGATTAAGGAAAATCCAAAAGCATTTTACTGTTATATTAGGAGCAAGAGAGTGGTTAGAGGGAAAATTGGTCCTCTTAGGGACAAAGGAGGGGAGCTATGTATCGAGACTGAGGGAATGGGTGAGATCCTGAATGAATACTTTGCGTCGGTATTCACGAAGGAGAGGGGATTGGTGTCGTGTAGTGTCTTGGAGGGAGCTGTAGATCAGTGGAAGGAAATATCCATTACGAGGGAGGAAGTGCTAAGGTTTTTAGGTAGCATAAAAACGGATAAAGCTCCGGGGCCTGATGGTATTTATCCCAGGCTGCTTAGGGAGGTGAAAGATGAAATTGCTGGGCCTCTGAAGCAAATCTTTGTCTCTTCTTTGGACACAGGTGAGGTCCCAGAAGACTGGAGGGTAGCTAATGTGGTTCCGCTGTTTAAAAAGGGTAGTAGGGATAACCCTGGTAATTATAGACCAGTGAGTTTGACATTGGTGGTAGGAAAATTATTGGAAAAAATTCTCAGGGATAGGATGTATGAGCATTTGGAGCGTTGCGATCTGATTAGGGATACACAACATGGCTTTGTTCGGGGGAGGTCTTGCCTTACGAATCTGGTGGAATTCTTCAAGGAGGTGACAATGTCATCTATATGGATTTCAGTAAGGCGTTTGACAAAGTCCCTCACGGTAGGCTGGTAGAAAAGGTTAAGGCACATGGGATACAAGGACAGGTAGCTAGGTGGATCGAAATCTGGCTGGGAAATAGGAGACAGAGAATAATTGTTGAGGGGATCTTTTCTGGCTGGAGGCCAGTCACCAGTGGTGTGCCGCAGGGCTCAGTACTGGGACCTCTCCTCTTTGTAGTATATATAAACGACTTGGAAGAGGGCGTACGTGGTGTGATCAGCAAATTTACGGATGACACCAAGATGGTAGGATTGGCAGATACTGAGGAGGATTGTCAGGTGACACAGCAGGATATAGATAGGTTGGTATATTGGGCAGATAGATGGCAGATGGAATTTAATTCTGACAAATGCGAGGTGATGCATTTTGGAAGGAATAATGCAGGGAGGAGTTATGTGATAAAAGGTAGACTGATTAAGAGTATAGAGATACAGAGGGACCTGGGAGTGCAGGTGCACAACTCTCTGAAGGTGTTGACACAGGTAGAGAAGGTTGTGAAGAAAGCTTATGGAATGCTAGCCTTTATAGGAAGGGGTATAGAGTATAAGAGCTGCCGTTTAATGCTTCAGTTGTACAGAACGTTGGTTAGACCACATTTGGAGTACTGCGTCCAGTTCTGGTCACCTTACTACCGGAAGGACGTGGCGACCCTGGAGAGGGTGCAGAGGAGGTTTACCAGGATGTTGCCTGGCATGGAAGGACTGAGTTATGAGGAAAGGTTGGAGAAACTGGGGCTCTTCTCCTTAGAAAGACGGAGATTAAGGGGGGATATGATAGAGGTATACAAAATACTGAAGGGAATAGATAGAGTAAACAGTGGTAGGCTTTTCCCTAGATTGGGGACAATTACGAGAGGTCACGATCTAAGGGTGAGGGGGGAGAAGTATAATTTGGATATGAGAGGAAGGTTTTTCACGCAGAGGGTCGTGGGGGTATGGAACGCGCTACCGAGTAGGGTGGTGGAGGCAGGCACGTTGGACTTGTTTAAGGTTTACTTAGACAGACACATGAGCGAAGCAAGGATGGAGGGTTATAGTAGAGGGTATTAAATAGGGTCAGAGCCTTGGGACGACACCGGAAATGTAGTATTATATGTTAACGTATTGTCTTTTTATTCCACAGGGTCAGTCCACCTTGTCAAACGAGGGGCATGCACACGGAGGGTCGTGTGTGGGCTGCTCTTGGAGGTTCCGGGAGTGGCCTAGTACTTCGTGTCGTTGTATGTGCTTAATCCTGGACCAGCAGATGGGCACCACAACAGCTCAGTGACTATCACTGCTAGCTGTGCAGATACATGGATTTGGGCCTGTGTCTGTGGGAGTTTGCGCATTCTCCCTGTGGTTGCGTGGGTTTCCTCCGGGCGCTCCGGTTTCCTCCCACACCCCAAAGATGTGCTCTTAGGCTGATTGGTGTACCAAATTGACACTATTCTCCCCTGAATCTGGCTACATTAGGGGTTCCACTCACATACACACAGGGCGGGGTAGGTGTGGGAAGATGCGGCGGCGTGGGCTCGTTGGGCCGAGGGGCCTGTTTCCCCACATGATGAGCAAATTTCCAGTGTTGTTTTCTCCAAAATCTTTGTTTAAATTTTCGTTGTTTCACTGCCTGCTGCCAATATTTGGCATCCCTCTGTTGCCAGATTTGATGTAGCAAAGTTTTTATCTTTTAAATCTTTTTTTTGATGTCTGCAGCATGGAGTGACGATTTTTATGTCTTTATTTATTTCTTTGGGGAATCTGCCAGCATTGTTCGACCTCCTCATTGCCAGTTTTCTTTTGCGGTACTTTTAAAAGATAGGCTCTCAGACCATGAACATGCAAACAAACAAGAGCTTTATTAGAAAGATCTTTACAAGAAAAGTAATTCACCTTTTGTTACCTCTAGGTGATCAAATAAGGAAGGCAGGTGACAGAAGTGTTAGTGAGGGATCACTTTGGGACCAGTGACCATAATTCCATTAGTATTAAGATAGCTATGGAGAATGATAGTTAAAAGTTAAGTCCAAAGATAGTTAAGTCCATAGATAGTTAAGCCCAAAAGTTAAAATTCTAAATTAGGGCAAGGCTAATTTTGATGGTATCAGGCCAGAACTTTCAAAAGTTAATTGGGGGAGTCTGTGGGAAGGCAAAGGGACATCTGGTAAGTAGGAGGCTTTCAAAAGTGTGTTAACCAGGGTTCAGGGTAAGCACATTCCTCTTAGACTGAAAGGCAAGGCTGGCAAAAGTAGGGAACCCTGAATGACTCGGGTTATTGAGGCCCCGGTCAAGAGGAAGAAGGCGGCACATGACATGCATAGGCAGTTGGGATCAAGTGAATCCCTGAAGAGAATAGGGGGTGTAGGAGTAGAGTTAAGAGAGAAATCAGGGGGGCAAAAAGGGACACGGGATTGTTTTGGCAGATAAGGCAAAGGAGAATTCAAAGAGTTTCTACAAATACATAAAGGGCAAAAGAGTAACAAGGGAGAGAGTAGGGCCTCTTAAGGATCAATAAGATGATCTATGTGCGGATCCACAAGAGAAGGGTGAGATCCTAAATCAATATTTCTCATCAGCATTTACTGTTGAGAAAAGCATGGATGTTAGGAAATTTGGGGAAATATATAGTAATGTCTTGAGGAGTGTACATATTACAGAGAAAGAAGTGCTGGAATTCTTAAAGCTCATCAAGGTAGCTAAATCCTTGGACCTAATGAAGTGTACCACAGAACATTATGGGCGGCTAGGGAGGAAATTGTGGGTCTCCAGCAGAGATACTTGTATCAGCAACAGTCACTGCTGAAGTGCCTGAAGATTGGAGGGTGGCAAATATTATGCCTTTGTTTAAAAAGGGCTGCAGGGAAAAGCCTGGAAAAACCAATGAGCCTCATATCTGTGATGGGTAAGTTGTGGGAAGGTATTTTGAGAGACAGGATCTACAGGTGTTTAGAGACTCAAGGACTAATTAGGGACAGTCAGCATGGCTTAGTGAGCGGAAAATCATGTCTCAAAAATTTGATTGAGTTTTTTGAAGGGGTAACCGAGAAGGTAGATGAGGGCAGTGCAGTTGATGTTGTCTACATGGACTTTAGCAAGGCCTTTGACAAGGTACCACATGGTAGGTTGTTGCATAAGGTTAAATCTCACGGGGATCCAGGGTGAAGTATCTGAATGGATACAAAATTAGCTTCTTGACAGAAGCCAGAGAGTTGTTGTAGTGAATTGTTTTTAAATTGGAGGCCTGTGACCAGTGGTGTGCCTCAGGGATCAATGCTGGGTGCACTGTTATTTGTCATTTATATTAATGATTTGGATGAGAATATAGGAGGCATGGTTGTATGGTTCTTCAGTTTGCAGATGACAGCAAGATTGGTGGCATAGTGGACAGTGAAGAAAGTTATCTCCAGTTGCAACGGGATCTTGATCAATTGGGCCAGTGGGCTGACGAATGGCAGATGGAGTTTAATTTAGATAAGATTGGTTTAGGTTAGAGGGTCTTTGTTTTTTAACTGGTCGGCGCAACATCGTGGGCCGAAGGGCCTGTTCTGCGCTGTAATGTTCTACGTTCTATGTTCTATGTTCTACGTGCAAGGTGATGCATTTTGATAGATTGAACCAGGGCAGGACTTACTCAGTTAATGGGGAGAATTCGAGAACAAAGAGATCTAGGGGTACTCCTTGATAGTGGAGTCACAGGTGGACAAAGTGGTGAAGAAGGCATTCAGCATGCTTGGTTTCATTGGTCAGAACATTGAATACAGGAGTTGGGATGTCTTGTTGAAATTGTATAAGGCATTGATAAGGCCACAGTTGGATTACTGTGTGCAGTGCTGGTCACCCTATAAAGGATATTATTAAACTAGAAAGAGTGCAGAAAAGATTTATTAGGATGCTTGAGTTATAAGGAGAGACTGGATAGACTGGAACTTTTTCCTCTGGAGCATAGAAGGCTGAGGGGTGATCTTATAGAGGTCTATAAAATAATGGGGAGCATAGACCAGCTAGGTAGTCAATATCTTTTCCCAAAAGTAGGGGAGTCTAAAATTAGAGGACATAGGTTTAAGGTGAGCAGGGAGAGATACAAAAGTGGCCAGGGGGCAATTTTTTCACACAGACAGTGGTGAATGTCTGGAACGAGCTGCTAGAGGTAGTCATAGATTTGGATACAATTTGTCTTTTAAAAAGCATTTAGACAATTACATGGGTAAGATGGGTATAGAGAGATATGGGCCAAATTCAGGCAGTTGAGATTAGTTTAGGGGATTAAAAAGAAAGGGCAGCATGAAAAAGTTGGGCCAAAAGGCCTGTTTCCATGCTGTAAACCTCCATGACTCTATACATTTAGTTCCATGGGACCATTCTCTGAAGTGATGTGAAAGCATGTCCAGCTTCCGGAAAATGGTCTGATTGCAATTTAAATTTTCTTAAGAGAATCTAGTGACTTGCGATGTTAACTGAAGAACTGTCAGCTGGTATTTGGCAGTTTTCACAGAATCAGTTGACAAAGTGTTGGCTGCTAATGAGGGTTGAAATGTGCAATTTACCAGAGTGGGGCAGCAATATGCAAATACATTGTCCTTCATCTTAATAAATCTGAAATGGCAATTGAAAGGAATTGGCAGCCATTAGCAGATATGACAAGAGGTTTGTCATGAGCTGAAGTTCAATTAAGTGTCCAGAAGCTGTTTCAGAAATGGCAGGTGACGGAACATAAACAAGACAAGAGACAAGAATGCAGAATATAATATGTAGATATTTGTTGATTCTTTTCCCTCCCCAAGTTTTCAAATATAATCAACTGTGGTAAAATGGAGACATGTTCATTAAGTAATTTGTTTTTTAAAATAAATTGGAGCACATTGTCAGAAACAGAACACTTCAAATGGTAGATTGTTACCATCTTTTGGAGAGTTGTATACAGCAAGCTTGTTTTGCAGAACATTTTGAAGTTGTTCTGGTTCTGGCAGGAGTATATAAATTTTGATTACTGCAGGTTTTAACCTCAAAGCCTATTTTCAAGAGTTTTCAATTTTCTTCCATTGAGGTTGCATGTGTTTTGCACTATGTGGCGAAAAAGGGAACTTGGTCATAAGCATCCAAATCCCATTGGGCAACACTGCTGTAGTTAAATGCGCATCTTATGAAATCACTAAGAATCACAGAATCTACAGTGCAGAAAGAGGCCATTTGGCCCACTGAGCCTGCATTGACAACAATCCCACCCAGGTACTATCCTATCCCCATAACCCCACATAGTTACCCTGCTAGTTCTCCTGACATTGAGGGGCAATTTAGCGTGGCCAATCCACCTAACCCACACATCTTTGGATTATGTGAGGAAACTGGAGCATTCAGAGGGCACGCACGCAGACACAGGGAGAATGTGCAGCCTCCGCACAAACAGTGACCCAACTGGGAATTGAACCCGGCGATCCTAGCGCTGTGAAGTAGCAGTGCTAACCACTGTACTACCGAGCAGCACTTAAACTGCTGAACAAATGCGAGAAGTTGCACAATCTACCATCTTCGTTTGTTGACAAAACTTACAATTAGAAATATTTGACTTGTTAAACAATATAATTGCACTATTATTGCAACGTCCAGCAAAGCAGTTTAGCTTAGCGTCAACACCATCGTTACATTAAGTGCAACTTGAATCAAGTGCTTGACCACATCGCTGAATGAGATTGTGTCAACTTCTTTCGATTTTTCTATTTATATATCACATGTTGTTTTGGAAAAACCACCTTGGTGGAATTTACTGTAAAAGGTAACCTTACAACTTTTCTTATCAAACAAGCCTGGAAATTGGGAAGATTGTGTTTGAAAACGAGATCAGTCTTTTCACACTTTTTTGTGTCCGAATTAAACAAACATAAAACCGCTGCTTCAGTTACAAGTTAGTGAAGTTTCGCAAAGAGAGACGCAATGATTTAACTCTTGGCTACGTTATGAAAATTGTGACAACTATCCATTTCAGGTAACATCTTTAAAGGCTGTACACTGTAATTTAACAATACTGAATTTTTGAAAACTACTTTCTCGGATTGCGAAACAGAACAAGGGACAAACCCCAATTCCAAACGAATGACTCAGTTATAACTAACAGGATTTGAAAAACAAGAATAATTTTCAGTGTTCCGAAACACAAACTCATATTTGTAATTAAACAGTTCAATACTGTATTTGAATAATGTAGGTATACTTATATTAGCGGCACAACCTTTTGGGCCGAAGGGCCTGTATTGTGCTGTAGTTCTTGTAAGTTCTATACTTTCTGCGACATAATTAACATACAGAAAACATATTGATAAACCTGATACAGGTTTATATATCAAGGATTGAATATATAAATAATAAAAACATCTAATTAACCTGGAGAAATGTTCAGGGCATTTAATTTTAATGAACACGGATCGAGTATTAAAATATTAGTTTGTTTTATGAGTTGCAACTTCTTTTTAGCATTTATTAAACCTTTGTCAGGATTGACCCGAAACGACGTCAAGAAGTAAATAATGTTCCCGGTTATATAATTATTGTAATAACACAGGTTACATACCAGAAACATTTGTTTAAAGCAACAGATTTCAAAGACTGAGCGTGTTTCTCATGCATTCGAAACGTTTAACATTTCCAAATATCAGTGTTTGCGCTAGAGGGCGATCGTGCGTCTGGTAAAATCACGTTCTCCATCATTGGTTGAAAGGGAATAAAGGGGAATTTCGTTAGACCAACGATTTGTATAACTCTGATGCATGGGTCACATATATTTTTCAAAATAATTCACCAGATAAATGATTGAGTGAAATTGAGCAATTGGTAGAGCGAATTACTGACGGAATTTGCTGTATTACTTTTCTGTAGCTGAATAACTAAAGTTGCGGCTGAACCCCCACATAAAATAAATGTTGCAAACTGTGCATCAATTTATTCCCATTTCAAAAAAGGTGATAATTTGACTGAAATAAAGAATCTTGTGAAGCACCAAAACTCCATGCGAGAATCAACGCTAATCATTTTGTGCATCGTTTAGAATTAATGGATTTATTCAAAAAATGTACTTGTTTCAAAAGTGAGAAACATGTCGCCTGAATTAAAAATACCGAATAATTTCACTCATTGGAACTTTTGTGAACCATCTTTTTCTAAAGTTGTAATACTGTTTAATAAATGAAACCTCATCCTTTCCTCTGGGTTTGTTAGGAACTCCCTCCCACATTGACAGTGGATTGGTCACCAAACCAGACTTTGTTGCACTGACTGGTGGAAGGTGACGTCAATCGTAGGAGTAGCGACGGATTTTCAAGCTGTCGTTGGGGGTTTACACCGAGAAACAGGAGAAAGGAGTGTTAGCGGGCCAGTACTTTACATCAGTGCGCAAATTCTGCAAACTTCCAGTTTTATCGCAGTTAAAACGATATACATATAAGTTTTGCAGATTTGAGTTGACTCCACACTGACACAGAACCATGCCTCTTTCCAAGCTCACAGTTCTTCTCCGACGTGTGTTTTGATCTGACAGATATGGGACTCTCGTCTAGCAACATTGCCGCTGCAAGACTTTGTTGAGAATACAAAAATACTTGCAGTTTGTTCGGTTTTCTATAATTTATGTACAAAATGGCGGAAGGTCGGAAGGAGAGTGGACTTCGTGGTTCTGAAGTACTTTGGGAGCCTGAGCCAGTTGGAGATTCCCACAAAGCTTGGGGCACAACAGAGGAAGGTGATTTGGAAACTGCTGGAGGAGTGGTGGTAAGCGGAAAGGGTAGCAGGAGGAGAAGCGCCCTTTTAGCGGCCGGAGATCGTTTCAGTCCCGGGGGACCAGCGACCGGAGGAGCAACAGGGGATGTGGAAGCTTGTCTCATTGAGGCTGCTAAAGCTACACCCCGCAGGAGTAGCATCATTAAGGTATGTCAGTTACCTTCCCGGGAGGTTATCCCTGTGCATGCTTCTACCTACATGATAATTAATTCCGAAGCGACATGCAAGATGCGTTTGTGATAAAGTGCTGGCTAATTAAGTATATATTTCTTCGAATGCAGTTTTTAAGTAACTTGCCGAAATGCTTTTGAAATAAAGTCACCCAGTATTTGAGCGGGTACTCTGCATTGACAAGTGTCTTGTTTGGGACAGCTGAAGATACTGCTGTGAACTTACTGGTGAAGGTGAATAAATGACGCTTTTTACTCCTACAATAAAGTCTTTGGTCTCAAATCTGTGTTCTGCGCAGATACCTTGACAGAGATTTCGAATTGGGTGTTAGGGCCATCTGAGGTACATGTCCTAACATAGTACGCTGGTGTATTGACACTGAACTGCTATGCATATTTGTTGCAGGGCAACATCCTATAAATAAGGTATTAATGGTTACTTTTGTACAGTACCCTCACTGCATTCGAAATACGTTTAATTTATTTTTGAGAAACTGTCTATGATCTGTGTGCTCTACAGTTATGGCAATCAGAAGATTGTGGATATCATTTTTTTTGGTCTCAGTAAATTAGTTCTGTCGCTCTTGAACCTACATTCTGATTTAAAGCTTTAAAATCATCCCTCCAGTCTGGATAATATATTTCTATAATTATTTGCCTTATTTTTTGGAGCCATGGCATTTGCATTGGCTAACATACAGTTGGAGCTTCATTTTGTTTTTTTTTTGCAAAAGAATATTCATAAAACAATTATTTTCTTCTTTGAAATGTGTCCATTGACGTGTTTTTGGTTGCGGAATCCTCAACTGCTTAAAATTGGTGCTTTTGCTTGAGTTCTGATATGACATAAAATTGCTGGATTAGATTTATGGCAGGCCAGGTGGGTTAGCTGGTAGCTCCAATTATTTCTAAACGTAGGTTAATTAATAGTTACTTTTGTACTATACATTGTCCTGCAAATCATTCACATACTTTTTCTGTGCTTCTCTTTCTGAAGGTTTTAACACCAGGTTAAAGTCCGACGGGTTTATTTGGAATTACGAGCTTTCGGAGTGTGGTTCCTTCAACCGGTGGGTTCACAAACAAGGCACATATAGACAAAGACGCAATTGCAAAATAATGGTCAGAATGTGAGTTTTTACAGGTATGGACCGTGCGAGTGGAGAGAGGGATAATCGCAGGTTAAAGGAGTGTGAATTATTCTTCTTTATTGTTCTTCAACTTGTGATTATCCCTCTCTCCACTCACACTGTCTGTACTTATAAAGACTCGCATTCCAACATTATCTTGCAATTGTGTCTGCCTATACATGCTGTGTTTGTGAACCCACCTCTCCACTTAACTGATGAAGGAACAGTGCACTGAAAGCTTGCAATTCCAAATAAACCTGTTGGACTTTAACCTGGTGTTGTAAGACTTCATTACCGTGTCCACTCCAGACCAACACCGGCATCTCCATGTCACAAAAGTTTTAAGTCATTGGGTAGGATTTAACGAATGGTGACAGCCTGTGGTATCTCACCCAAATAATCGTTATTTATGTACAAATCTTGAAAGTGAGCATTGGCACGTAGGTTGTTCAACCAAAAGGATTATCACAGTTGAGCACAGTGTGTCCTCCTTTGACATCCAAGTGTGTACTTCCAGTAAAGCTGTGAGGGATGGGAATCTTGACTGATTCTGGATTCTGTAAGCCAGGGATCCTGAGGATCTTCTGTAACTACTATCCACTTTTGAAATATGGCCACTCAGATTAAATGGTGAAATTCAGGACTAGTTACTGGTTGTATTCATTGGAGAAATATACCAACCTATAATAATGAAAACAAAAAATGCTGGAAAAACTCTGTAGGTCACCATTTTCAAGGTTAATGGAATTGCATGTAACAGTCAAAAGACAAATGTTTCACCGTGTTAAGAAAAGTTCAAAAGTAAACCACCTGGATGTTGGAAAGCTGAAGTAGAAACAGAAAATGTTGGAAATACCAGCTCCAGCAGCATTTGTGGGAAGAGGAACAGAGTTGACATTTTGGATTGATCTCCTTTCATCAGAACTGGGAATAAATTAGATAAGTAGCAAGTTCAGAGGCAGACTAAGGGGAGATGGTGGGCACACAAAAAACTGAGAAATTGTTAAGCACCACTAGGTTAGACAGATTTTCCCTAATTTGCAGCAAATCTAGTGCAAGAAGTGAATGTTGACTAGCAATTAGTGTTTTCATTATCTTATAACTTATGCCTTTTGGCATTCAATTAGTATGTTTCTTCTATCATTCATTCTGAACTAATGGAAGCTGCTATCTGTCAAAATTGGCCATTGCAGTTTAAATTATTCATCCCAGTGAAGCCAATAGGTTAACAACACCAGTAAGTTACTTGACCTGAAATGCTAACCTTCTCTTCCTGATGCTGACAAGCCTGTTGAGCATTTGCAGCATTTTCTGTTTCTTTTACCTCCACCACTGAAGGTGGGCAGAATTTTTGTTTGTTTGAAAACAACATTGTCAAAGTGAGAACACTCAGGGTAGTTGGAGGTTGTATAAGAGAGTCATGGGGAAATGAGTTGGCAGGGGTGGTAGGAGGAGGACTGTGGTTGGGAGCATGAGTTGGCATGGAGGTGGTATTGGGTATAAGGGGGCATGGGTTGCCATGCAAATAGCATGAAGATATCGGGGCGGAGGGTGCAGAAAGAGAAGGTATGTGATAGGTTAGGGATAGAGGCACTAATGAAGTTCCAGAGAACAGAGGCATGTCTTCTAACTAGCCCGCCTTTGCATTTGCCCAGCCCCATGGCCGCTGAGGACCTACTTGGTGCACTAAAATATTTGAAAAAAAGTTGCATTTAAATTTCTGTGTTCAAAACATTATGTTCCAAATTGAAACATTACCTGGAAAGAGTTACACAGACAAGAGAGTAACATGAAGAAATTTGTACAATTGGTGGTGTTTGGTACAGATATTTTGAACTGATAGATAATATTGAGGTCTCCTTCCAGCATATTCAATTGGCATAGACAAAGAAATATGCTCTGTTTGGGAAGCACTCTGGTTGTGCCACCCTGGAGATAAATAAATCTTTTGTGAGGGCAGATAATTTGACACGTGTGACAGGATTTAATGTTGGCATTGGGGTCTTGCTTGCCAGTTGGAGAACTGGTGGCATCTGCATGCCACCTCTGGAGAAGGTACAATGGAGTTAGGTGCATTTAACTGTCAAACTTTGAGCCTTTCCCAGGATGCAAGATCCTGGGACAAAGATCCCATCCATGAAAGCTAACAGAAATCAGTAGCTCTCCATAGCTCATCAGTGTCAAGAGATCCAGGCCGCTGAGTCAGGGTGGGAAAGGGATCGTGGGAGAGGGTCGCTACCTAGTTGGGGGAGACTTTGTCTGAAGAAAGGCTCTCACTGGGCCACCCTCTCCGTTTCCCAATGTTGGATGCCTTGATTCAGACAATTTACCTTGACTGGTAGAGCTACTTGGGAGGCCAAGTAGCTTTCACATGTACCCTGCTTGGCGTCCTTGCTGCCGGCAGGTCATTTAATCCTGCCTAAGGATCTGGAGCTTTTGCCGCGTTGCACGACCCGGAGCTCTTTTAAAAAATGACTGCCACATCCAGATCCTAGGATCTGTGTCCCCATTTCCATTTCCACCAGTTTTGCCAGCATGGGATAAGGGTGTGGACAGTTAGTGGAAATGGGTGCTTTTAAAGCCCCCAATATTTTTTGTGGAGTCAGGCCCCTTCTGTAAGTAGACATGGTTAATGACATCTCAGAAGAATCCAGTTCTGTATCAGAAACCCAAAAGTAAAACAGTCATCTATTCCTAGAAGCTTTTCTGTGTGTGTTTTCAAATACAACAAGAATGTTCTTTCAGTTTGAATAATTGGGTATTGTATGTCTGATGTGTTTTTGTTGCAGTGATAGATTGAGGTACTGTCCTGCAAAGGTAGGTTGACCATTACTTTGATCAACATTGTGTAAGTGTTGAGATGCAACAGAGTACTTCTTCCCATTGGGAAAGGGGCTTTTATGCATTTAAAAACCTTAGAAAATACTGCTTGGAGTCTCAGTAAGATGAAGTGATGGGAGTGAGTCCAGCTGTTTTCACCTAGAGGAGAGGAAAAAGCCTCCATTTGCCCTTAGACTGCTTTTATTTCACAGGGCATTTGGCATAGTTTAGAAAAAAAGACCATCTGTTCTTGTTCTGTTTAATAGGCTCCATTGTGTACTTCTTGCTGAAATAGCTGAGCCTATCCATCATAGAGCAGTCCAGACTTTAAAAGCTGGTTTTAAAAATCAAGCCAGCAGCCTCAATGGATACCAGGCTCTCCCCTTGGTTATTTGATGATAGGACAATCCCCCACCCCCATGCCACTACAGGAATAGCACCCACAGAATTGCTCATTCGCAGACAACCTTTGACAGGATACCGCATGGTAGGTTGTTGCATAAGATTAAGTTTCACGGGATCCAGGATGAGGTAGCCAAATGGATACAAAATTGGCTTGATGACAGAAGAAGGTGATTGTGGAGCGTTGTTTTTTAAACTGGAGGCCTGTGACCAGTGGTGTTCCTCAGGGATCAGTGTTGGATCCATGGTTATTTGTCATTTATGTTAACGATTTGGATGAGAATATAGGAGGCATGGTTAGTAGGTTTGTAGATGAAACCAAGATTGGTGGCATAGTGAACAGTAGAGATGGTTATCTCGGATTGCAACAGGATGTTGATCAATTGGGTCAGTGGGCTGGTGAATGGCAGATGGAGTTTGATTTAGATATATGCGAGGTAATGCATTTTGGTAGATTGAACCAGGGCAGAACTTACTTAGTTAATGGTAGGGCACTGGGGAGAGTTACAGAACAAAGAGATCTAGGGGTACATGTTCATAGCTCCTTGAAAGTGGAGTCACAGGTGGACAGAGTGGTGAAGAAGGCATTCGGCATGCTTGGTTTCATTGGTCAGAACATCGAATACAGGAGTTGGGACGTCTTATTGAAGTTGTACAAAGCCTTGGCATGGCCGCACTTGGAATACTGTGTACAGTTCTGGTCACTGTATAATGGAAAGGATACTATTAAACTAGAAAGAGTGCAGAAAAGATTTACTAGGATGCTACTGGGACTTGATGGATTGAGTTATAAGGAAAGGCTGGATAGACTGGAACTTTTTTCTCTGGCGCGGAGAAGGCTGAGAGGTGATCTTATAGAGGTCTACAAAATAATGAGGGACACAGATCGGCTAGATTGTCAATATCTTTTCCCAAAGGTAGGGGAGTCTAAAACTAGAGGGCATAGGCTTAAGGTGAGAGGGGAGAGATACAGAAGGGTCCAGATGGGCAATTTTTTCACACACAGAGTGGTGAGTGTCTGGAACAAGCTGCCAGAGGAAGTAGTAGAGGCAGGTACAATATTGTCTTTCAAAACGCGGTTAGACAGTTACATGGATAAGATGGTATAGAGGAATATGGGCCAAGCACGAGCAATTGGGACTAGCTTAGTTGCTTTTTGAAAAGAAAGGGCAGCATGGACAAGTTGGGTCAAGGGCCTGTTTTCATACTATAAATCTCTGACTCTGATTATGATTCTTCACTAGATTGAGTTTGATTTTCTTGAACCTGGGGGGAAGGTGGAAAGGCAGAAAGAAACCGAATGCAGATGTCACAACAGCAGCCAGGTAAGACAATTGGACGCTGATGAAGAAGTATTGGTGGCCAACATTGCTACCGGGAACAGTTGATTCTAGAATGGGGCCAGTGTCCTCTGAATACACGTGGGTGAGGCCACCCAGAAAAAAAGATCTAGACCAGGTGCGGCCCTTGAAATCACAGTTCATCCTACAATGTCCTGTGGACTGAGAACTGAGAACGTCCTCCCGGACCCCAGCTTTCTGATGCTTGTAGTTAGGAATTTGGAGTTCGAAATGGACACTGAATGAAGCCATGGCTATTTGTTTGCCTCCCAAGGAATGGAGTGAACCAGAATTCCAGCACTCGCGTTGTAACAAATTAGCGCCTTTTCGATTATACCCTGCACACATTGCATGCTGATTTGGAGGGTCCGGATCTGGTGCTGAAAGCTTGCAAGAGACTCTTGAGGGGCATGAGCTGCTGAGGTTCCTTGCACCTAAGGGGAAGGGGTATAATAACCTCAGGGGCTAATGAGATTGGCCTTTTGGAGTATGAGCTTCCTGATTTGAGGTAATGATTGTCTGCCAAATCAAGGGGAATCACCAGTTATATATATTGAGGAGTGCCAAGTCTACTGACATTCCTGCTTCTGACATTCTACCTGAAGCACTTATCTCCACAAGTTGTAAATAAAAAGACTCTATTGAATGGTCACTGGGTTCTGATAAGTTATTTCACAATGGAATCATTAGAAATTTCTGCCCATGCAGTAGGGAACTTTAAAAGATTAAATCTTCACGTCGCAATTTGTATTCCTCCTGACGTGTAACTTTATACTCCTGGTAGTTGGTAAATTTGATGTTACATTTATTTATTTTCCTTGTTCTTTCCTCAGAGAGAATAATGAAATAGTCCTTAGTTAGCTCCTCACTTGATCTGTTAAAGTTATTGCGATCCTGCTGAAATGCTTTTTTTTTCTGGAGATGCAATGAGAGAATTAGTTGGTAATCTATTTATGAGAGAACTCTTGGGGTTGAGTGACCATGATATGATAGGATTCTTTGTCAAGTTGGATACTGAGGTGATCCATTCTGAGACCAGGGTTCTGAATTCTGAGACCAGGGGGATTGAATATAAAAGTAGGGAGGTCTTGCTGCAGCTGTATAGGGCATTGGTGAGGCCGCAGCTGGAGTACTGTGTGCAGTTTTGGGCGCCGCACCTGCGCAAGGATATTTTGGCCTTGGAGGGAGTGCAGAGGAGGTTTACTAGGCTGATACCGGAGTTGAGGGGGTTGAGCTATGAGGAGAGGCTGAATAAACTAGGCTTGTACTCGTTAGAGTTTAGAAGAATGAGGGGAGATCTCATTGAGACGTATAAGATGATGAATGGGATGGATAGGATAGAGGTGGAAAGACTCTTCCCGCTCAAAAAAGACAGTAGGACTAGGGGGCACAGCCTCAAGATAAAGGGGGGGCGGTTCAGAACGGAGTTGAGGAGGAACTTCTTCACTCAAAGGGTGGTGAATCTCTGGAATTCTCTGCCCGTTGAAGTGGTGGAGGCTGCCTCGCTAAATATTTTTAAGAAGCGGGTTGATGGGTTTTTGATAAGAGAGGGGATTAAGGGTTATGGGGAGAGGGCGGGAAAGTGGAACTGAGCCACGACAGATCAGCCACGACAGATCAGCCATGATCTTATTGAATGGCGGGGCAGGCTCGAAGGGCCAGATGGCCTACTCCTGCTCCTATTTCTTATGTTCTTATGTTCTTATGTTCTTATGAATTTCATTAAAGATAACTGCGCTGGTATGAGTTGGCTATGATAGATTGGGAAACATTACTGAAAGGAAGGACAATGGATTGGCAATTTTAGGCATTCAAGGAATGAATAAATGAGCTCAAAGTCATTGCTTTTTTTATGCAATAGTGGAAGGAACTGCAGCCAAACCATGGCTTACGAGGGAAATTAAAGATAGTGTAAGATTCAAAGAAGAAATGTACAAAATGACAAGGAAAATCAATAAACCTGATGCCTGGAAACAGTTTAAAATTCAGCAGAGGGGACCAAAGGATTGATTAGGAAGGCGAAAATAGAGTATGAAGGTAAGGTAGTGGGGAACATAAAATTGACTGTAAAAGTTTCTATAGATATGTATAGAGAAAATGATTGACAGTCAGATGTAGGCCCCTTACAATTGGGGAAGCAAAGAAATGGCTGAGGAACTAAATTCTTGCATTAATCTGTCTCTGTCTTCACAAATGAAGGCAAATGTACCAGAAGTTCTGAGAAACAAGTTTTAATGAGGAGCTGAATGAAATCAGGATGAGTGGAGAAATGGTTTTGGAAAATTGATGGGATTGAAGGTAGATAAATCTCCAGGGCATGATAATCTTCATCCTAGAGTACTTAAGGAAGTGGCCCTAGCAATGGTAGATTAGTTGTTGGCCATTTTCAAAAATTCTTTGGATTTTGGAACAGTTCCTATGGAAACTACACACAGGGTAGCTAGTGTGATGTTGGAGTACCTTTTTAAGAGTTTTTTTTGATTCATGCTCACAGCTTTAGGTGATGTTATTGTTGGGAGGGGATAAAAAACTGGGTAAGTCAGATGACAAGGATTCCATTTCAGTTCGGAGCTGCAGGTTTGAGTTTAAGTTTTAGAAGGGACATCAAGCTGGAAGGAAGTGTTTTTCCCCCTCTCCCTATTGTTTTGAAAATTCTTTTGGTTAGATGAGAACCAGACCTTGTTTCCCTGAAGGGTAAAAATCTGCTATTGTTGGGGTCTGGACGAGAGTCTGTTTTGGGGAAGCTGTCTTGTCTTCAAACTGTTCTGAGTCTCAAGAGCATTTGACTATAGAATTCAGCTAACAGCCTCGAGCCCAGTATCGTATGAGCCTATGCTGTGTTGAGTCTGTTTAAAGGATTGTTTATGGAGGTCGGTTTGATTGGGACAGCTTATATATTCATTAGACATTGTCATGATTATTTGTAATTGATTAAAGGTCTTGCTAATTTTCTTACTATACATGTTAACTATATTCTTTGTTTGCTAAAAGCTCCCTAGTGGGTACCTTGACTCATTCCTGAAGTGAAATATCTCATGCTTATCCTATCCAAATTTAAGATGCAAAACTTATGATTCAGGTGTCCTTCATAAAAAATCTTTGGAGTTTCTGACCTGGACCATAACATTAATGTAAGCCTGCTATTCAAAAAGCAAGGTAGAGAGAAACCAGGAAATCATAGACCATGGAACTATAGGGCGGCACGGTAGCACAGTGGTTAGCACTGCTGGTTCACAGCTCCAGGGACCTGGGTTCGATACTCAGCTTGGGTCACTGTCTGTGTGGAGTTTGCACATTCTCCTTCTCTGTGTGCGTTTCCTCTGGGTACTCTGGTTTCCTCCCACAGCCCAAAGATGTGCGGGTTAGGTTGATTGGCCGTGCTAGAATTGCCCCTTAGTATCCTGGAATGTGCAGATTAGAGGGATTAGCGGGTAAATGTGTAGGCATATGGGGATGAGGCTTGGGTGGGATTGTGGTTGGTGCAGACTCGATGGGCCGAAAAGCCTGTTTCTGCACTGTAGGGTTCTATGGTTCTACCAATGAGCCTGCATAGATAGAAGTTGCTAGAGTGTATTATCAGGGATTTCGTAACACAGCATTTGGAAAGCAATAGTTTAATCAGATAAAGTCAGCATGGATTTATGAAAGGGCAGTCATTCTTGACAAATCTATTGGAATTCTTCGAGGATATAACTTGTGGAGTTGACCAGGAAGAATGGGTGGGTGTGGTTCATTTGGACTTTTAGAAGGCTTTCAACAAGATCTCACGTAACAGATTAATATGTAAAGATAAAGCTTATGGGATTGCAAATAGTGTCTTGGGATGGATAGGAAGCTGGTGAGCAGCCAGGAAGCAAAGAGTTGGATTAAATGGATCTTTTTCCGATTGGCAAGCAGTGACTAGTGGGTATTACAGGGACCTGTGCTAGGACCCCAGCTGTTCACATGTTAAGGATTTGGACAACTATGTTACCTCCAAATCTGCAGATGATACAAAGTTGGGTGGAAAACTGAGCTGTGAAGAGGATGCAGAAATGCTTCAGAGTGATTTGGACAAACTGAGTGTATGGGCTATGCTTGGCAGATACAATATAAAGTGGATAAATGAGGGTATCCACTTCAGTAGCAAAAATAGATTATTATTTGGGTGTAAATTGAGAGGTGGATGCTCAGCGAGACCTTGGTATCCTTGTGCAATAGTCACTGAAACTAAGCATGCAGATACAGCAGGCAGTAATAAAGGCAAATGTATATTGGCCTTCATAGCGTGAGGATGGTATGGTGGCGCTACTACCTCTCAGGGTCAGGGACCCAGGTTCAATTGGTAACTGTCTGTGTGAAGTTTGCATGTTCTCCCCATGTCTGCGTGGGTTTCCTCTGGGTGATCCAATTTTCTCCCACAGTCCAAATATGTTCAGGTTAGGTTGATTGGCCATGCTGAATAGCCCCTTACTGTGTCATGGTAAATATGTGGAGTTACGAAGATAGGGCCTGGGTGCGAGGTCAGTGCAGGTTCAGTGGGCTGAATGGCCTAGTTCTGCACTGTAAAGATTTTATGATTTGAGTATAGGAATAGAAATGTTTTACTACAATTGCATAGGATGTTGGTGAAGCCACACCTTGAGTACTGTGTGCAGTTTTGGTGTCTTTTCTGAGGAAGGATGTTTTTGCTATAAATGGGCACAGTAAGAAGTCTCATAACACCAGGTTAAAGTCCAACAGGTTTATTTGGGATCAAGAGCTTCTGGAGTGCTGCTCCTTGACTCACCTGATGAAGGAGCAGCGCTCCAAAAGCTCGTGATTCCAAATAAACCTGTTGGAATTTAACCTTGTGTTGTGAGACTTCTTACTGTGCCCACCCCAGTCCAATGCTGGCATCTTCACATCATTGCTATAGTTGGAGTACAGTGAAGTTTGCCAGGCTGTTTCTGGTATGGCATATGAGGAGAGACTAAATTGATTAGGATTGTATTCATTGGAGTTTTAGATGAGTAAGAGGGGATCTTATAGAAACATCTAAAGTTCTCACGGAACTAGACAGAACATTCAGAAAGAATGTTCACAAGGGTGGGGAGTCCAGAACCTGGGGTCATAGTTTGAGGATAAGGGGTAAACGTTTTGGGACTGAGGTGAGAAGAAATCTCTTCATCAAGAGAGTGGTGAATCTGTGGAATTCACTACCGCAGAAAGTAGTTGAGGCCAAAACGTAGTGTGATTTCAAGAAAGAATTGGATATAACTCTTGGTGCTAAAGGGCTCAAGAGATATTGGGGGAGGGGGCGGGAGATCATGGTATTGAATTTGATGATCAATCATGATCATAATGAATGGTGGACCAGGCTAGAAGGGCTAAATGGTCTCATCCTGCTTCTACTTTCTTTCTTGTCCTTTCCCCTTGATGGTTTGCTGAAACTTGTTCATGTAATGTAGCAACATTTTTTTCAGTTTGTGTGTTAAATTTTGCCTCTGTACCACAGATTATCAGTTAATTTATTTGAGCATTTTTAAAACCAGTTTTCAAATTTACAAAAGTAGAATAAATACTACTCAAGATTGATGAAAGGTCATTGACGTGAAATATTAACTCTGTTCCTCTTACCACTAATGCTGCTTAAGCTGTTGAATATTGACAGCATTTTCTTTTTTTCATCCCAAATGGAAGACTTAGTCACACTGATTTATTCCTACTCCTTCAGACTGCCTGAAAGCAGTCTTGGAATAATTCACATATCAAATTTCTGTGCAAGTTTTTCTTTTGGCAGATTTGCTGATGACACCTGCTGGGAGTCACCACGTGAGAATCGACAGTACTTGCAGAATTTTGAGAGCTGCACTGTCAATGCATGTTCCTCACCAGCAATACTGATTTAAATATTTTATTGTTTGTGGAGAATATTGTGATTAGTCATAATGTGTTATATTTGAAAAATGTGTAAAGGTATTCAGAGAGCCATCTGCAGCTAACTTTTACATTTTAACGAGTTGTAATTATTTATAATGTTTAATGAATAATGCACATATCTGAAATGGAAATTTAAAACCCCAGCATCACGCATTTTGATAAAATATGAAAATATTCTTAACAGCTGCAATAAAGGTTGATATTTTTCAAATAAAATTCAATTAACAATTTAAATTATCCTATTTACCATAATACAGATGTGACTTTAAAATTAATGTAAAAAAACAAGTGAAAACAACACAAATCTAATCGATCATCTGTACAGTTTGTTAAATGATCTCTCACTGAGGAGTGCTTTGGAGCAGTAATCTGGAACCAAATAGTCACTGTTGTAATTAAGAAGTAGGGTTAAAAGACAGCAATCTCTGGATTACTCAATGCCACATACTGGAATATACAGAAATAGGAGGATAGTGCAGATGAATGTGTGGCTAGAGGGAGAATTTGATTGCTGGGCATTGGGATTGGTTCCTGGGAAGCCAGGCAGGTTGCATCTCAAAAGGTTTGAGATTCATATCATGGTCTGGAGGTTTGCTACTGTTTTTGGGAAGGGCTTAAACTAGCTTGGAAAGGAATGGAACTGGACTGTAGATGCAAAAGCAAGAGAAACAAAGCTGGAAATCAATGGCAAAAAATTAGTAAATGAGTATGGAAGGCAGAAAAGGTTAGAAAATAAATAACAAAGGAGTTATTAAGTAATTATATACTTCAATATGTGGTGAACAAGGCAGATGGGCTGAGCACACAGATGAATACTTGAAAGAATTATTTCATATATTACTTAAGCGTAGCTTAACAAGAGCAGGAATGGTTACAAGAATTTCGGCTGCATAGATAAGATTAAAAAAGGAGTGATTGCAATATTAGTTAAAGATGAAATCACTGCTGTGTGAAGTGATATGCCAGAAAATCATTAAATGAGTTCAGTTGGGTTGAACTGAGGAATAAAAGACAGGAAGTATAGCATAGACCAATGGATCCCGACCTTTTATAAGTCATGACATACCTCTATACTATAAAACATTTATCATACGCATCTCCTATTTTCTCTGTCACCTTCGTTTACTGGGAACTTAGCTTTTAACTTTACCCTGGCCTCTTATCTGTTTTGTTTTAAATCTCACCCTGTCTCTCTCACTTTTGAGTTTTTGCTCTCTCTGTGAGTTTTCACTTTGTGCAGGTACATGAGACCTTTATCTTCAGTTCCAAGTCCCATTGGTCATGTGCAACATTAAAATCTAAACCATGCATGTGCAGCTCATTCCCAGCCAGCATGGGAGGCCCAAAGCTCATTGGATTTTAGAGATCCCAACCACAGAGCTGAAGACAAAGGTTAGTTTTAGCTTAATTACATGAATTTTGAATCTCTTCTTATGGCACACTGAGTGGAATTTCTGAGAAGTGAAGAAGCAGACAGGCGGTAATAAGGGATTTCAATTACTCTAACATTAACTGGGATAAAATCAGTGAAAAAGATAGAGGACACAATTCTTAAAATACATCCAGAAGATTTTTTTTGGCAGGCATGTTCCAACAAGAGAGAGGGCAGTTTACATTTGATCTTAGGAAATAAAGCTGGGCAGGTGGAAGAAGAATCGGTGGGGGCCCTTTGGTGGTAGTGATCAAATTTCAGTTAGATTTAATGTACTTATGGAATAGGACAAAGATTGACCAAGAGTAAAATTTTAAATTGGGGAAAGGCCAATTTTATTAAGCTAACATGTGATTTGGCAAAAATGAACTGGATAAACAACTTGAAGATATCAGTGTCAAACCAGTGGGAGGCATTCAAGGAGGAGAAAGAAGTTTCAGAACATATGTTTCCACAAAGAAAAAGGTTTGTCTCCCAAATCTCAAGCTCCCTAGATGTTAAAGAACATATAGAGTAAAATAAGGCAATATGTCAATTACCTCAAATTCACTATGTGGAACAGTGAAATTAAAATTAGGAAGGCAAAGAGAGTACATGAAAATATATTGACAATTAAAACCAAGGAAAAGCTAATGATTTATAAGTACACAAAGAGTAAGAGCATCTAACCAAGTAAAAAACACTGTTGATTAGAAACTCAAAAGGTAACCTGTGTACAGAGGGAGAAGATATGGCCTTAATGAATATTTTGGTATCTGTCTTCACAGTAGAGGGAGGTGATGTACATAGAAGTTAAGGAGGTGGCATATGAAATATTGGATGGTATAATCATAGTGAGAGTGAAAGTATAAAGGGAGTTAGCACCTTTGAAAGTGGATAAATTACCAGGCCAAAATGAAATGTGTCCCAGGCTGCTAAGAGTGGGAGGAAATGGCAGTACTTCTGACCATCATTTTCCAATCCTCTATGGCTACATGCATTGCGCTTGAAGACTGGAGAATCGCTCATTTGTATCATTGTTTAAGAAGGAAGTATGTGCCCGTCAGCCTAACCTCTGATGGCGTGAGTTATTGGAAAAATTTGAAGGACAGTATAAATTTTCTGTTAGAAAGGCAAAGACTAATCAAGGACAGTCATGACATCATAAAATAAGAACACGAGTAGACTACTTAGCCCTTCAGATTTGCTCTGTCATTTGACAAGATCATGGTTGATCAGATTATTGCAGTAACAACTCTTGACTCTCTTGTACATTAAATGTATGTGAAACTCAACCGTGAATATTAAATTTATTGAAGGCTATGTTTGATTTTTTTGATAGACCAGGAACTCGAGGGTTAAGGGGCTGACAGAAAGGTGGAGTGGAAACAACAATTAGGTCAGCCATGATCTATTTGGATGGCTTGAAGTGCCAAATGGCCTACTCTTGTGTAATGCCCAGCTTCTGCGGATTTCTGGAAAGAAATATGGAGGATAATACCCCTTAGAGAAATTTGTTTTCCCCATCTCTGTCTTAAAAGGGAGACCTCTTTATTTTTAAACGATGCCCCTTGGTTCTGATATCTTCGTCAAAAAGAAATATTTACCAAGTATCTGCTTGATCCAGTTCTGTCAGGATCTTGTATGTTTCAGTAAGATCGCCTCTCAGTCTTCTAAACCTCAAGATGTCCCTATGTTCTGTATAATGTTAAATTGCTAAAGTAGTGGTACTGGTGTTACGAAAGTCAAACTTAACTGTGGAGGCAAGATCAGAGGTCTGGAACTCAAATTCCTGATGGGCCTTAGAGTTTTTGGGTATGTACAGACTGGAAATGGACTGCAATTCACCAGTGTAAATTCTCCTGAGCTAAGGACAGACCCATTACACCTGTCCAGAGATGGAAAATGTCATGAAAATCTGGATCATGTGACTGGCATCACAGCGTCATTGAAAGTGTCCAGGGCACGTCCCAAAGGAAGTGTCCTGAACAGGGAGAAGTAGTTGTCCTGGTTGAGTTAAAAATCAGGTAAAAGGTTGCAATTGGCAGACTTTAAGTGAGGAGGGCTTAGGGGAAGAAGCTCTGGCAATTGAAGAGGGCTCAGTGGGTGAAGCCATGGCAATTGGAGAGCACGCATCCTTTTTTTTTCCCAAATCCTTCCATGGCCTCATCCCCCTCTAACTCTGTAATTTGCTCCAGCCCCACATCTCTCCTAGATTTCTCCATTCCTCTTGCCCAATTTTAATTGCTCTACCATTGATGTGTCTTTAGTTGTCTTGGCCCTCAGCTCTGGAATACCCTTTCTACATCTCTCTGCCTCTCTACCTTTTTTTTAATACATTACTTTAAACCTACCACTTTGACCAAATTTTTGGCCATCTGCCTGAATATCCCCTTAGGTGGCGGGGTGTTTTATTTTAAAATGATTCTGTGAGAAGCCCCTTGTGACTCTTCGTTACATTAATTGTGCAATGCAAATTGTTGATAGTTATACCTGCTGTTTTGATATCTTCAAATGTTAATGTTGATTCATTTGTTTCCTAAGCCCAAATCATTAATGTAAATTATGAAAACATTGTTTCCAGCTCTAATTTTATGGGAGTACTGCTGTCTAACTTCCTGCCATCTGAATAACTATTTTTATGTCTTAGTCAATTTGCTAAGCATTCAGCTGGTTGTCTGTATGGCTCATGCCTGGGTTTGCAAAACCTCACTTACTGTACTGTCTGGAGACAATACACATCTCTTTAACCTGTGCTCAGTGCTCCTTCCACTCACATTGTTAGCCACTTTAAGACTTGAATAGCAGGCTAGGTGTAAGGATTTACATTCTAATCAGTAATCTGTAAACTGTCTGTACTTTATATGCTCTGTCTGAGGCCAGAACTCTTCATTCACCTGACGAAGAGGGAAACCTCGAAAGCTTATGAATTAACTATCAAATAAATCGGTTGGACTTAAACCTGTTCTTGACAGAAGCCAGAGGGTGGTTGTAGAGAGCTGTTTTTCAAACTAGATGTCTGTGACCAGCAGTGTGCCTCAGATCAGTGTTGGGTGCACTGTTACTTGCCATTTATATTAGTGATTTGGATGAGAATATAGGAGGCATGGTTAGTAAGTTTGCAGATGACACCAAGATTGGTGGCATAGTGGACAGTGAAGAAAGTTATCTCCAATTGCAGCGGGATCTTGATCAGTTGGGCCACCTAACCTGCTATTCAAGTCTTAAAGTAACTAACAATGTGAGTGGAAGGAGCACTGAGCACAGGTTAAAGAGATGTGTATTGTCTCCAGACAGTACAGTAAGTGAGGTTTTGCAAACCCAGGCATGAACCATACAGAGTTGACGAATGGCAGATGGAGTTTAATTTTAGACAAATGCAGGGTGATGCATTTTGGTAGATTGAATCAGGGCAGGACTTACTTAGTTAATGATAGGGCATCGGAGAGAGTTACAGAACAGAGATCTAGGAGTACATGTTCATAGCTCCTTGAAAGTGGAGTCACAGGTGGACAGAGGGGTGAAGAAGGTATTCAACATGCTCGGTTTCATCGGTCAGAACATCGAATATAGAAGTTGGAATGTTTTGTTGATGTTGTACAAGACATTGGTAAGGCTACATTTGGAATTCTGTGTGTAATTCTGGTCACCCTATTCAAGAAAGGATATTATTAAACTAGAAAGAGCGCAGAAAAGATTACTAGGCTGCTACCAGGACTTGATGAATTGAGTTATAAGGAGAGGTTGGATAGACTGGGACTTTCTTCTCTGGAACGTAGGAGGCTGAGGGGTGATCTTGTAGAAGTCTATAAAATAATGTGAGGCATAGATCAGCTGGATATTTAGTATCTTTTCCGAAAGGTAGGGGAGCCTAAAACTAGAGGGCACAGGTTTAAGGTGAGAGGGGAGAGATACAAAAGTGTCCAGAGGGGCAATTTTTTTTCAGAGGGTGGTGTGTATCTGGAACAAGCTGCCAGAGGTAGTAGTAGAGGCAGGTACAATTTTGTCTTTTAAAAAACATTTAGTTACATGGGTATGATGGGTATAGAGGGATATGGGCCAAATGTGGGCAATTGGGATTAATTTAGGGGTTTCAAAAAAAAAGGGTGGCATGGACAAATTAGGCTGAAGGGCCTGTTTCCATGCTGTAAACCTTTGACTCTAACTGCAGCAAAAAGAATCCTAACCTAGTCAATCTCTCCTCATACATCAGTCCCGTCGTCCCCAATAAACCTTTGCTGTACTTCCTCGAGAGCAAGAACATTCTTCCTCAGAAAAAGTATACAACAAAGTCTGTGGGCCTTAACAACATTCTGGTTATAGTGTTGACAATTTGAGTTCTTCGGACTTGTCTCCACCTCTAACTAAGCTGATCCAGTCCTGCTACAGTCCTGGCACCTACTACGTTACCCTTTTTTTTACACTTTCCAATACATCTTCAATTTATCTGGTTACAAAGTGGAAAGTGTTCAGGTGATATCCTGTATAAGGAAAAAGCGAATCAGATGAATTGTTGCCCAGTCAGCCTACTCTCAATCATCAGCAAAGTGATGGAAGGTGTCATCAATACTGTTAGCAATTAGCAGTTACTCACTAGTTAGCCTTCCATCAAGATCATTGGGCTCCAGACCTCCTGGCTCAAATATGGACAAAAGAGCTGAATTCTAGAAGTGACTGTTCTAGACAGAAGGCAATTTTTGACCAAGTGTGACATAAAGGATCCCTTGTAAAATAGTAGTTAGCTGGAATCAGGAAAAGCTCTCCCCTGGCTGGAGTTACCCACCACCATATCCATCTGTGGTAGGTATGTTTGAGACCATTCATTTCAGCCTGTTGAGTTTGCAGCAAGAATTCCTGAGGGCAGTTTCCTAGGCCTAACTGTCTTTAGCAGCTTCTCAGGAGGCTATAAAAGCAGTGAGCAAGTAAGAGAGTGTGTGTTCAGGATGGCAAGTGGGAGTATGAAACTTGCACAGTCTGTGGCTTCAGGGTCATGTTCATAAACAAAAATTGAAGTGTGATGTCACAAGAAAGTTTAGGTTGATGGGCTGGAGGGTATTGTTGCTTTGAGATTTAGTTTAAGCAACAGGTTAAAATGATAAACTACGAACAAAATGTAACAAGTGAGTAGCTGTTGTCTTTTAATTTTAGATAACTTATCTTCTCATAATAAATGTTAATTATTGGTAGAATTTGTCAGTATATATAACAACTTAATGAAGAGTCATCCTGATTCAACGTTGGCTCTATTCTCGCTCCACAGATGCTATCAGATTGAGATTTTCCAGCATTTTCCACAAATTTTTGTTTAAGAAGAATTAATGGTGGGCAAAGCCAACTTCGATGGGGTAGGAACAGATCTGGCCGAACAAATTGGTGACAAAGTTTGGCATGAAAGAAAGGCTACTTTCAAAGCAGAGATAGGTAGGACAAAAAAAATCTCTGGATGACAAAACAGATAGATAGAAGCTAAGAAAAAGAGATGTCAGGTAGAAAACACAATTGAGAACCAGGCTGCTTAGAGATGATTCTGAAGGAGAGTGAAAAAGGGATTATGAAAAGAGAGTGGCAGTCCACATATAAGGGATTCCCAGAGTCTTCAGTAGGCATATAAATAGAATGCTTACAGTGCAAAAGGAGACCATTTGAGCCTGCACTGACAACAATCCCACCCAGGTCCCATAACCCCATGTATTTACCCTGCAAGTCCCCCTGACACAAAGGGGCAATTTACCATGGCTAATCCACCTAACCTACACATCTTTGGTGTGTGGGAGGAAACCGGAGCATCCAGAGTAAACCAACGCAGATGCGGGGAAAACGTGCAAACTCCACAGTGGCACAGTGAGGCCTCAGGAACCTTGGGTCACTGTCTGTGTGGTGTTTGCTCCCCGTTTCCTCCAGGTGCACCTGTTTCCTTCCACAGCCCAAAGATGTGTACGTCAGTTTGACTGGCCATGCTAAATTGCTCCTCTGTGTCAGTGGGTTAGTAGGGTAAGTAAGTTGGGTTTATGGGTTACGGCTGAGTGGGATTGTGGTTAGTGCAGATTCAGTGGGCTGAATGGCCTCCTACACTGTTGGGATTCTGTGATTCCACACAGACAGTGACCCAAGCTGGGAATCAAATCTGGGTCCTTGGCACAATGAGGCAGCAGTGCCACTGTGCTGGTGGTATAAAAAGATGATGTAAGAAGTAGGGCTGATGAAGGACCAGGGGGTATTTACACATGGAGGCGTAGGGTGTAACTGAGGTAATAAATTAATACTTTGCTTCCATCTTTACAAAGGAAGATGCTGTCCTAGGCTAGGGGTCTCCAAACTTTTCGGTACAAGGGCCGCATTGTATATTTTACATTTTCGGGGGCCGAAGAAAAAAAATTAGTTTTATAAATGAATGAATAAAATTTAAATGAGTAAGTTTTATTTGAATCATGTTTGTAATCAGCATGGTATGATTCAGAGCAAAAGAGAAATGTAACAATTACAAAGAAACAATGCTGTGCTTACACTGAGAAATGATATATAATGAGTAAAAATGTCAAACATTAGCAAATGCTCTAACAAAATAATCAATTACTTAACTATAGATGAGAAAAGCAGACTTCATTTTTTAATTATTTTGTTTACTGAAATTTTACAAATGTTTCCTTGAAATGAGAATTTGCCCAATTTTGTGGCACACAATAAGAAAAATAAACGCCCCAAGAAAGAACTTCAGTAAAACAAAGTAAAGAAATTCGAAATAAACTTAAGCCATTAATAAAGGTTGAAAAAAAGATAAATTCAGTCTACACCTTTCTACACAATTCTGACAATTGGAGTTTTCAATCGTAACCAACAAGTCATGAAGTTTAAGATTTATGGGAATGATGGAACTGCTTTTTTAATTTCAAATATGCTGAACTGAAGTTTCAAGCTTGAGGAGCCAATTATTAGAATGGACTTCAAATGCTCATCAGATAAATTTGCTCGATTATTTGGCCTTGACATACTTCATTTTTGAAAACGTTTGTCCACACAGGTACATAGTACCAAAAAGTGATACAAATCCACAAGTAAATCACTTCAAATTTGGAGACTGCTCAGGCTGCAAAGATTTATAAAAATTGGATCAGATTTCCTTCTTTATACTTGCCTTTCAGCATGTCATGTGATTGGAGAGCAATAATTTCCATTTGAAACTGACTTGGTAGTGTTTCAACATTGCAGTTAAATGGATTTTGAAATCGCTTTATTTCATCGATGTTGCTATCAAGATCAGAAAATTGTTCTAGAAATTATTTTCGCAACTCCTTAATGATTTCTGTTGCAAATGAAGAAGGAATTTCTGTTTCACAACATGGAAAATGAACCAAATAATGAACTTTCAGCTGTCCTTGAAATAACATCAGTTTTGCCCTAGATGTCTTGACATGCGCGAATAGATCATAAATCAAATTTGTTTCATCTTGCAACTTCAGATTCAATTGATTCATATGGCCTGTCACGTCTGCAAGAAATGCCAATTTCCAAAGCCAGTCAGTGTTTGATATAAGTGGTTCAGGTCGATTCTTCTCTGTGAGAAAGGAATCAATTTCTTCTCTGAGCTGAAAGAATCATGATAGAACCTTTCCACAACTAAGCCATTGAACTGCTGTATAATAAGGCAAGTCACCAAAGTCAGTTTCTTTCAGAAAATCATGAAATTGGCGATGATTAAGCCTGTGAGATTGAATGAAATTCGCTGTTGAAACAACAAGTTTCAGAACGCAAGACATATTCACCTATTTTCCGCACAATGCTTGTTGATGGATAATGCAATGCAGAAACATGGGCTTTGAGCATCCAGCAACCTCACAAGCTTTTGTGATTTGTCCAACCAAACCTTTCTTCACCACAGACATGTTCTTTCCTTCATCAATTGTCACGCATTGCAGTTTATTCCACTCTAGATTATATTCTAACAGTTTTTTGCAATTCTTTGAAGATGTCTTGTCCTGTTACTGTGCTGTGCATGCTATGCACTGATGCTAATTCTTGTGTCACATTAAATTTACTGTCAATGCCACAGATGAATACTAGGAGTTGTGATGTGTTACACATGTCAGTTGATTCATCAAGTGCAAGAAAATACAACTGAAAATTTCTTGTTTTGTCTGCAATTTGATGAAATATATTGCTTCCTATATCCTCAATTCTACGAACAACAGTATTTGTTGCAAGACTTTGAAACAAGATTTTGAACAGATTTGTTTTTTCTGGGCATAATTCTGCCACTGCTTCCATTATACACTCTTCGAGATCTCCATCGGTGAATAGCTTTCCTCTTTTAGCCAACACATAAGCTAGTTTGTAACTGGCTCTGGTTAAAGCTTCATTTGCAGTTACCTTCTGCGTAAGAAAAAAAGCTTGTTGGGAAATTCCGAACGCTGTGTTCCTGTGAGTTGGGAATAATGTGGTTCATGTTTGGTCTCATAGTGGCAACGTACATTGTACTCGTTCAAAACTGCAACAGTTTTGTTGCATATGACACACAAGGCTTTATCACCTGCTTGTACAAAGAAGTACTTTATTACTTCTTCATTAAACAGGCGGCACTCGCTGTCCAGTTTTTTTTCCTTCCATAACTGAATTGGTCTGAATTGTTGCCATCGTTGTTATATTTATGTACGTAACATCAGGTTCAAGCGCGCTCCCCACGGATGCGCCGGACCAGGGGAATGTCCTTAGGCATGATAGTGATCTGCTTGGCGTGAATGGCGCACAGGTTGGTATCCTTGAAGAGCCCCACCAGGTAAGCCTCACTGGCCTCCTGCAGGGCCATAACGGCCGAGCTCCGGAAGTGTAAGTCAGTCTTGAAATCCTGGGCGATCTCCTGCACCAAGCGCTGGAAAGGCAGTTTGCGAATCAACAACTCAGTGGACTTCTGGTAGCGGTGGATCTCCTGCAGGGCTACAGTGCCGGGACGGTATCGGTGAGGCTTCTTCACACCTCCAGTCACCGGGGCACTCTTGCGAGCCGCCTTGGTAGCCAGCTGCTTGCGAGGGGCTTTGCCCCCGGTGGACTTGCGAGCTGTTTGTTTGGTCCTGGCCATTTCCCTTCACTCTCTCTTGCTACGCTTCTATTGACGTTCTGTGTCTTTTAGCACATCTTTCCAACTGTAGGAGGAAACTGGAGCATCCGGAGGAAACCCATGCAGACACAGGGAGAACATGCAAACTCCACACAGTGACCCAAGCTGAGAATCAAACCCAGGACCCTGGCACTGTGAGGAAGCAGTGCTAACCACTGTGCTACCGTGCCATCCCTTGTTGCCATCATTGTCATTGTTCTCGCTCATTTCAGACAGATGGAGCTTATGGATTGGATAAAGCAGCTGTCACTCAGTCAATGCAGAGTGGCAATTAGATAACAGATGTCTCAATTGCTGATTCATTTAGTGAGCTGTCAGTCACAGGATGACAGCTCTGGACAATAGCCAATAAAGAAGGCGGGGATTCCCATGGATCCATCAGACACCGCCATGAGCAGCAGCAAATGTCCGGCCTGTGGCTTCCGTCCCGGCGTCCAGATCCTAAGTCAGCGGAGGGTTTCGGACGCAGGAGTGTTTTCGGCAGCGGGAATCCTGACCGGCCCCACTGGCTGCAGGCCGGATGTGACCTGCACGCCTTGGTTTGGAGACCGCTGCCGTGGTGAAAGATAAAGTAATTCAGACTCCAGAAGAGTTTAAAATTGATGAATAGGAGTAATTGGATAGGCTGTACTTAAAATTGTTGGATGAAATGATGTGGAAATTGCAGAGGCACTAGCCATAATTTTCCTCCGTTCCTTAGACTTGAGTGGTGCCAGAGGACGCGAGAAAAAAATAATTGCAAAATTATACCCTTATTCAAAAAAAGTGTAAAAAATTAAACTCAGCAACTACAGGTCAGTCAGTTTAACTTTGGTGTTGTTCTAGAAACAACAATGTAGGATTAAATTAATAGACACTGGGGCAAATTTGGAGTAATTATGGAAGGACAGCATATCTTTAAGGGAAAATCATGTTTGACTAACTTGCAAGAATTGTTTGAGGATGGTCAGTGGGGCAGTGTTGTTGATGTGTGAATGGATTTCCAAATGATGTTGATATAGTGCTGCACAACAAATTTATGAGCAAAGTTATTGCTCATGGAATATGGTTATGAAATTGGCTAACTGGTAGGAAACACAGATGTATTAATGGACATATTTAGGAGTGCAATTCCCCAGGTCAATATTCGGAGCCTTACTTTTCCTGATGTATATTAATGACCTAGGCCTTGGTGTACAGGGCAGCATTAAGAACATAAGAACTAGGAGTAGGACCTGGCAATCTGGCCCCGCAAGCCTGCTCCACCATTCAATAAGATCATGGCTGATCTTTTCGTGGACTCAGCGCCACTTACGCACCAGCTCACCATAACCCTTAATTCCTTTGCTGTTCAAAAATTTATCTATCCTTGCCTTAAAAACATTCAATGAGGTAGCCTCAACTGCTTCACTGGGCAGGGAATTCCACAGATTCACAACCCTTTGTGCGAAGAAGTTCCTCCTCAACATAGTCCTAAATCTGCTTCCCCTTATTTTGAGGCTATGCCCCCTGGTTCTAGTTTCACCTGCCAGTGGAAACAACTTCCTTGCCTCTATCTTATCCATTCCCTTTATAATCTTATATGTTTCTATATGATTTCCCCTCATTCTTCTGAATTCCAAAGAGTATAGCTCCAGTCTACTCAGTCTCTCCTTATAAGCCAACCCTCTCAACTCGGAATCAACTTAGTGAATCTCCTCTGCAACCCCTCCAGTGCCAGTATATCCTTTCTCAAGTAAGGAGACCAAAACTGTACACAGTACTCCAGGTATGGCCTCACCAGCACCGAATACAGCTGCAGTGTAACCTCGCTGTTTTTAAACTCCATCCCTCTCGCAAGGAAGGACAAAATTCCATTTGTCTTCTGAATTACCTGCTGCACCTGCAAACCAACTCCTTGAGATTTTTGCATAAGAATACCCAGGTCCCTCTGCACTGCAGCATGCTGCAATTGTTTACCATTTAAATAATAGTCCATTTTGCTGTTATTCCTATCAAAATGGATGACATAGAATACAGAACACTACAGCACAAACAGACCCTTTGGCCCACAAGCTGCACCGATCATATCCATACCTACCAGGCCTATCTATAACTCTCAATCCCATTAAATGCCATGTACTCATCCAGAAGTCTCTTAAAACACCCCAGCGAATTTGCCTCTACCACCACAGATGGCAGCCGATTCCACTCACTCACCACCCACTGAGTGAAAAACTTACCCCTGACATCTCCACTGTACCTGCTCCCCAGCACCCTAAACCTGTGTCCTCTCGTAGCGACCATTTCAGCCCTGGGAAATAGCTTCCGAGAATCCACCCTATTTATACCTCTCAACATCTTGTAAACCTCTATCAGGTTGCCCCTCAATCTTCGTCTCTCCAGGGAGAAGAGACCTAGCTCCCTCAACCTATCCTTATAAGGCATGCCTTCCAATCCAGGCAACTTCCTTGTGAATCTCCTCTGCACCCTCTCAATAGCTTCCACATCCTTCTTGTAGTGAGGTGACCAGAACTGCACACAGTACTCCAAGTGGGGTCTGACAAGGGTCTTATAAAGTTGCAGCATTACCTCCCGACTCCTCAACTCAATCCCTTGATTAATGAAGGCTAGCACACCATACGCCTTCTTGACCACATCCTCCACCTGCGCGGCCGATTTAAGAGTCCTATGAAGGTGGAGCCCAAGGTCCTTCTGCTCCTCAACACTGTGAAGAGTCCTACCCTTGATATTGTACTCCTTCATCCCAGTGGACCTGCCAAAATGGACCACTACACACTTATCCACTTTGAAGTCCATCTGCAACTTCTCCGCCCAGTCTTGCATCCTATCTATGTCTCGCTGCAACTTCTGACGTCCCTCCAGACTACCCACAACACCACCAACCTTCGTGTCATCGGCAAATTAGCAACCCATCCCTCCACTTCCTCATCCAGGTTATTTATGAAAGTGACAGACAGCAAGGGTCCTAGAACCTGGGGCACTCCACTGGTGACCGACCTCCATGCAGAAAAAGACCCATCTACAGCCACTCTCTGCCTTCTGCAGGCAAGCCAGTTCTGGATCCACAAGGCAACAGCCCCTTGGATCCCATGCCCTCTCACCTTTTCAAGAAGTCTTGCATGGGGGACCTTATCAAATGTCTTGCTGAAGTCCACGTAAACCGCATCCACCGCTCTTCCTTCGTCAATGTGTTCAGTCACATTTTCAAAGAACTCAACTAGGCTCTTAAGGCACGACCTGCCCTTGACAAAGCCGTGCTGACTATTTCTGATCATACTATACTTCTCTAAATGTTCATAAATCCTGTCCCCCAGTATCCTCTCCATCAACTTACCAACCACTGAGGTCAGACTCACCGGTCAGTAATTTCCTGGGCTATCCCCGTTCCCTTTCTTGAAAATAGGAACCACATCTGCAATCCTCCAGAACCTCTCCCGTCTCCATCGATAACGCAAAGATCATTGCCAGGGGCTCTGCAATCTTCTCCCTCACCTCCCACAGTAACTTGGGGTACATCCCATCCGGTCCCGGCGACTTATCTATCTTGATAGAATTTAAAAGTTCCAACACGTCCTCTTTCTTAACATCCACATACTCAATCTTTTCAGTCCGCAGCAAACCTGCAGTAAACTTCCCAGATCATTTTCCACCGTGAATACTGAGGCAAAGTACTCAAGCACCTCTGCCGTTTCTTCCGGTTCTTCACAGACTTTTCCCCCTTCACCTTTTGTAGGTCCAATTCCTTCAATTCTCATCCTTTTTACTCTTCACATATTTGTAGAATGCCTTGGGGTTCTCCTTAATCTTACCCGCCATGGCCTTCTCGTGACCCCTTCTAGCTCTCCTAATTTCCTTTTTAAGCTCCTTCCTACAACCCGTATACTCCTCTAGATCCTTAACATCTCCTAGCTCTCTGAACCTTCTGTTCGCCTTTCTTTTCTTCCTGACTAGGTTCATCACAACCTTCGTGCACCACGGTTCCTGCGACCTACCAAAACCTCCCCGTCTCATCGGAATGTTGTCATACAGAGCTCCAGACAAACATTCCTTGAAAATCCGCCACTTTCCTTCAGTACTTTTCCCCAAGAACACCTCCTTCCAGTTTACTTGTCCAATTATCTGCCTGATGTCTTCATATTTCCCCTTACTCCAGATAAACACCTTCCTAGCCTGCCTGATCCTATCTTTTTCCAATGCTATCGTGAAGGAGATAGAATTATGATCGCCATCCCTGAGATGCTCTCCCACCAAGAGATCTGACACCTGTCCTAGTTCATTAGCCAGCATCAGGTCAAGTACAGCCTCTCCTCTCATAGGCTTATCCGCATACTGTGTCAGGAAACCCTCCTGAACACACCTGACAAACTCCTCCCCATCCAAACCCCTTACCCTAGGGATATTGCAGTCGATGTTTGGGAAATTAAAGTCTCCCATCATGACAACTCTGTTATTACTACGTCTCTCTAGGATCTGTTTCCCTATCTGCACCTCAACTTCCCTGTCACTATTGGGCGGTCTGTAGAAAACACCCAGCAAAGTTATCGCCCCATTGCTGTTTCTAACTTCCACCCACAGAGACTCTGTAGACAGTCCCTCTACAGCATCCACCTTCTCTGCAGCTGTGACACTGTCCCTGATCAACAGTGCCACTCCACCCCCTCTTTTGCCTCCCTCCCTGTCCTTCCTGAAACATCTGAATCCCAGCACCTGAAGTACCCAGTCCTGTCCCTGAGACATCCAAGTCTCTGTAATGGCCACCACATCACATTCTCAAGCAGCAATCCACGCCCTAAGCTCATCCACTTTATTCATTCCACTCCTGGCGTTAAAATAGACACACCTCAGACCTGCGGTCTGGGTGTTTCCCTTCTCCATCACCTGTCTAACCTCCATCTCATACTGTCTACAGTAGTCTACTTGCAAGCTAACCTCCTTGCTCTCAGTCACCTCATCTCTATTCTCTCCCCCCCAGCCTTTCTAGTTTAAAGTCCCCCTAGTAGCCCTGGCCAACCTTCCCGCCAAAATATTCGTCCCCCTGGGATTCAAGTGCCACCCATCTTTATTGTACAGGTCACACCTGCCCCTAAGGAGGTCCCAATGATCCAGGAACCTGAATCCCTGCCCCCTGCTCTGGTCCCTCAGCCACAGATTCATCCTCCACCTCATTCTATTCCTATTCTCACTCTCCTGTGGTGCAGGCGCAGGCAGCAATCCCGAGATTACTCCCTTCGCATTCCTCTTTCTCAGCTGTCTACCTAATTCCCTATAATCCCTTTTCATGATCCCTTCCCTCTTCCTGCCTATGTCATGACCTCACATTTACCAATATTGTACTCCATCTGCCAGATCCTTGCCCACTCATTTAGATTATCGATATCACTATGCAGACTTTCAGCATTCTCTGCACACAGTGGAGACTCATCTTAGTGTCAGCTGCGAATTTTGACACACGACGCTTGGTCCCCAATTCCAAATCATCAATGTAAAGCATAAACAATTGTAGATGTTAGGAAACTTGGAAGCACTATGAACTGAGGAGAATAATGTAGAACTTCAAAAGGACATAAGTTGATGGAATGGGTGACAAATGAAGTTAAATGCAGATAAATGTGAAGTAATTTCTTTTCGTAGGAAGAACATGGAGAGACGTTTTTTTTAAAAAAGCGTACAATTCTAAAGGGGATGCAGGAGCTGAAGGACCTAGGTATATTAAAAATTGAAGGTGGCAGGACAGATTGAGACAGTGGTTAATAAAGCATACAGTAGTGTAAGTTTTATTAATCGAGTAAAAGAGCAAGGAGGTTATGCTGAAATGAATAAGTCACTAGTTCGGGCTTAACTGGAATATTGCATCCAGCTCTGGGTACCGCACTTTAGGTAGTATGTGAAGATTTGTAGGGAGTTCAGAAAAGGTTCTCGAGAATAGTCTGGAGATGAGGAGTTCCAGTTCTCAAGATAAATTGGAGAAGTTAGGATCATTTTTCCTGGAGAAAAGAAGACTGAGATCTGATAGAGGTATTCAAAATTGTTTGGGGTATGGACAGAATAAATAAGAAGAGGGAATACAGTTGAAATAATTTGAAAAGTAAAAGCAGCATAAAAAATATTTTTCACATAGTGGATCTGGAATGCACTGCCTGACTGTGGTGGAGCCAGGCTCAAAAGAGAATTAGACTCTTATCTGAAAATGAAGAATGTGCAGGCTGTTATAATCCAGATTAGAAACTCCAATGTGTTTTATGAAGTCAGCCTAGATCTTAAGTTTTGCACTTTGAACTTTGGCATAGGTAAACATAAAATATTTCACTCTAGTTATGATTCAAATGATCCACTGGGGAGCTTTGTCAAACAAAATTTATTTAACAATACAATTAACACGTAGTAAGAAAATTAGCAATAACTTTTAACAATTTTAAACAAGAAAATAGAAACAACCATGATATATATATCTCAACAGCTAAAGCACACAAAATAGGTATGCTCACGTGATGCTAGATTTTGCAGCTTTCCAACGTCTGCTTTGGATGTTGAGTTGAAAATGCTAAAGACTTCCGGTCCTGGAACTTTGAGCACACATTGAAAAACTCCTTGTCTCTAGCTACTAGCTGGCCTGCCACCAAGAGCTAAATTCCTAATACCAGGGGGAGAGACAATAACATACTACTTGCAGTCTGGAGTCCTAACAGCTTTTGCCAAACTGAAAGTAAAAACTTCTGGAACCACCTGACCATAACCAGTAGCAAATCAGACAAGTGAAAAGTGTCATAAAACTCCAAGACATTGCATTAGGCCCAGATGAAAGTAAACAAAAGGCCCAGCACGTGACTTTAGCACTAAAAGACCATCTGCTCAGACATCTCAGTGCCAAAAATAAATAAATAACTCCAGAGAACCTGCTTAAAATACCATTCTTAAAGGCACAGCGATACAAAACAAGAATCGTAGAACCCTACAGTGCAGAAAGAGGCCCATCAAGTCTGCACCGACTACAATCCCACCCAGGGCCCACCCCCATATCCCTACACATTTACCTGCTAATCCCTCTAACCTACGCATCTCAGGGTACTAAGGGGCAATTTCAACATGGCTAAGAGTTGGAGAAGACTGCAAAGTGAGTTGCTCATTTGGAGACATGGACCAATTGACCTCTTATGTTGTAATGAGTCTGTGATCAAAGATCTTCTTTATAGCACGAGGTCAGAAGTGAGGTTTCACATTGATGGTTGCACAGTGGTCAGTTTCATTCGCTATTCCTTAGATAATGGAGCAGCGAATGGCTGCCATACAGCAAAACCTGGTGATCTTCCAGACTTGTTGCAAGTGGCCTTACTGCCACACAGGTGCCATCTCCAACAAGAGCAAGTCTAACCAGTTTCCCTGACGTTCAATGGCATTAGGGGCTGTGTCTTTACTTGCAGGTGAGCATGTCACCAATGACCAGAAACTTATCTGAACATCGACATAAATATTGTGGCTAGGATAAAAAGATTGCTGGGTATCCTGCAGCGAGTTAGTTACCTATTGATTCGCAGAGCCTGTCCAACATCTAGAATGCATGTCAGTATTATGATGAAACACTGTCCACTTGTCCAGATGAGCACAGTTCCAGCAACAACAACCAGGTTAAAGTAATTAATTGGATTGGCATTCCTATTAACCTCAAGTATTCACTTCCACTATCCATAGTCCAACGTATCTCCAGTGTACAATGCAGTACAACAGCTTGACTTCAACAGCATCTCACAAAACAGAAATGCATGATATAGAAATGAGGCTTCATGGGTTGAGCTTAGAAATAAAAAAAGGCTACAGTCACACTCCTGGGAGTCTTCTACAGACCCTGAAATAGTGAAAGGGAGATAGAAGAACAAATGTGTGTGCATATTTGTTCCTGTATGAATAAGAGGGCAATAATAGTAGGAGACTTTAACTATCTCATAAGAACTGGGATTCAAACAATATGAAAGACATTGAGGGAGAAGAAATCATGTAGTGTGTCCAGGCATTTTTTTACAACCAAACCCAACAAAAGGAGATGCAATTCTAGCCCTAGTCTTCAGGAATAAAGATGGGCAAATGGGTGAAGTGATAGTTAGTGACCATGTTGGGGATAGTGATTACAATTCAGTTAGATTTAGCATGATCACGGAAAAGGACAGAGATAATGCATGAATAAAAGTTTTGAACTTAGAAGTTTAGGGCAAATTTGCAGGAATGAGACGGGACTTGGCAGAGGTGGGCTGGACAGCACTGCTAGGAGATAAATCAGTGAAAAACCAGTAAGAAGCACTAAAAAGCAAGGTTCTTAATGTAGAAATGTCCCCTCCAAAAATAAGTGTGTTCCTGCCACATCTAGACCTCCATGGTTATCTAGAACAATACAGGGGAGATCAAACAGAAAAAGGAATTGTACAATAGACACAAAGAACTAAGCGCTGCAGATAACCTAGATGAATATAGGAAGTACAGGGATGAAATTAAAAAAAAAATCAGAGAGAGAGCATGAAAAAAATAGCAGGCAAAGATAAAGAAAACACAAAGTTGTTTTACTGTATATTAATGGTAAAAAGTTAGTTGGGGGAAAAATGGGACCTATCAGAGATGAAGAAGGGAACTTGTATGTAGATGCAGAGCCAGTGGGAAGGGTTTTAAATGAATATTTTGTCTCCATGTTTACAAAGGAAAGGGAGGTGTTGAGACCGAGGCCAGAACTTCCAGTGTCTTATGAAGTTAGCCTAGACCCTAAATTTTACATTTGATTTTAAACAATTTGTTTAAGAACACTGATAATAACAAAGAATTAGTATATTTTTTCCAATTACAAGTATAACTCCTATCTCTGTTGTTCCAATGTCCCACAGACATATAACCTTCTCCAGTATTAGCAGAAAAACTAGTATGCTCACACAATTTTTTTTTAACACTTCTGGACAGTGATCTTTGCAGCTGCCTTCAAAGAAGGATATATCCTCAGAGGTAAACCCAACCCTGGCAGCTTTCAACACAGCAACACTTAAACAACAAACTCCAACCCCAGAGAGCAGGGGGGGGAAAACACTTTTTTCTCTTAACTTCAAATAGCTTCTGAAAGCAAAAAATAACAAGAATACACTGTGAAAAATAGCTGTCCTCAGTCACGTGACATGACCTGTCAATCGCCCACAATCAAGGTCCACTCAGCAATTCCAGGGAAACCCTGCATTAATTAAAATTAAAATCAACATGATATCAATTATTCTGCTTCGGTAACAACAGCTGGTATGTGGACGCGAAACTCGCCTCTAAACTCTGTAGCCTGGGCCTCAATATCTTCCTCTGCGACTGCATCCTGAACTTCCTAACTTTCAAACCACAATCAGTAGGGATAGGCAACAACACCTCTTCCACAATCATCCTGAACACAGGTGCCCTACAAGGCTGTGTCCTCAGTTCCCTGCCAAACTCCTTATACACCTGTGACTGTGTGGCCAAATTCCCCTCCAATTAGATATTCAAGTTTGCTGACAACACCACCGTAGTGGGTTGGATCTCAAACAATGATGAGACAGAGTACAGGAAAGGGATAGAGAATCTGGTGGACTGCTGCGGCAACAATAATCTCTGTCTCAATGTCAGCAAAACAAAGGAGATTGTCATCGACGTTTGGAATTGTAAAGGAGAACGTGGCCCTGTCTACACCAGCGGGGACAAAGTAGAAAGAGTCGAGAGCTTCAGGTTTTTAGGTATCCAGATCACCAACAACTTGTGCTGGTCCCCCCCAAATACTGACACTATGGTTAAGAAAGCTTCTACTTTCTCAGAAGACTAAGGAAATTTGGCATGTCAGCTATGACTCTCACCAACTTTTACAGATGTATCATAGAAAGCATTCTTTCTGGTTATGTCACAGTTTGGTATGGCTCCTGCTCTGCCCAAGACCACAAGGAGCTCCAAAAAGTTGTGAATGTAGCCCAATCCATCATGCAAACCAGCTTCCCAGCCATTGAACCTAGCTACACTTTCCGCTGTCTTGGCAAAGCAGCCAGCATACCAGGACCTCACGTACCCCAGACATTCTCTCTTCCAACTTCTTTCAGACTTTTGAATGGACTTACCTTGCATTAAGTTGATCTTTTTCTAGCTGTGACTGTAACACTACATTCTGTACTCAATTGTTTTCTTTTGTATGAACATAATGTTTTGTCTGTATAGTGTGCAAGAAACAATACTTTTCACTATGTTAATCTTTGTGACAATAAATCAAATCAACAAAGAACATCAGCTACAGACAACACAATGCTGACAAAATATCCTGCTGTGAAACATGTGAGTGATTCTCCAGTGCCCTCTGAAATGGCCTAGCAAGCCACTCAGTTGTATCAATTGCTACAAAGTCAATAAAAAAAGGAATGAAACAGAACTGACTACCTGGCATCAGTGCAGACACTAGAAAAAACAACGGCATACCAAACAGCCTTGTTGACCATGCAAAGTTCTCCTCATTAACATCTGGGGGTTAGTGCCAAAATTGGGAGAGCTGTCCCATAGTCTAATCAAGCAACAGCCTGACATAGTCATTCTCAAAGAATCATACTTACAGATAACACCCAGATGCCACCATTGCCACCTCTGGAAATGTCCAGTCTCACCAGCAAGACAGACCCAGAAGAGACTGCAGCACAGTCATATACAGTTGGGAGGGATTTCCCTGGGAGTCTTCACCATTGATTCTGGACCTCATGAAGCCTTGTGGCTTCAGGTTAAACATGGGCAAGGAAACCTTTGTTTTGATTTATTATTGTCACACATTGGTATACAGTGAAACATATTGTTTCTTGCATGCTGTACAAACAAAGCATGCCTTACATAGGGAAGGAAAGGAAAGGGTACAGACTGTAGTGTTGCAGTCACAGCTGGGTGTAGAGAAGGATCAATTTAATATGAAGTAGAACCACTCAAAAGCCTGATGGCAGCAAGGAAGAAGCTATTCTTGAGTTGTTGGTACATAACCTCAGACTTTTGTATCTTTTTCCTGATGGAAGAAGGTGGAAACAAGAACATCTGAGATGCGTGAGGTCCTTAATTATGCTGGCTGATTTTCCAAGTCAGTGGGGAAGTATAGTCAGAGTCAAGGGATGGGAGGCTTATTTGCGTGATGGACTGAGCTTCTGATGGTCTTGGACAGAGCAGGAGCCATACCTAGCTATGATACAATCAGAAAGAATGCTTTCTATGGTGCATCCGTAAAAATTGGTGAGAAGCGTGGTAGACATGCCAAATTTCCTTAATCTTCTGAGAAAGTAAAGGCATTATTGGGCTTTCTTAATTATAGTCAGCGAAGAGGGACCAGGGCAGGTTGTTGGTGATCTGGACACTTAGAAATTTGAAGCTTTCGACCACTTTCACTTCATCCCCATTGATGTAGATAGAGACATATCCTCCACTATGCTTCCTGAAGTCAATTTTGCTGACACTGACGGAGAGATTACTGTTGTTGCACAGTTCACCAGATTCTCCTGTCTTTATTATACTCCCATATCATCATTGTTTGAGACCCAACCCACTACAGTGGTGTCATCAGCAAACTTGAAAATCAAGTTGACACACAATCAGTCATAGGTGTATAAGGGGTATAGTAAGGGTCTGGGAACACAACCATGAGAGGCAATGGTGTTGAGCATGATTGTGGAGGAAGTGTTGTTGCCTATCCTCACTGATTGCAGTCTCTGTGTTAGGAAGACTAGGATCCAGTTGCAGAGGGAGGAGCTGAGCCATAGACCACAGTGTTTGGAGATGAGTTTTGTAGGAATAATAGTTTTGAAGGTTGAGCTGTAGTCAATAAATAGGAGCCTAACGTTGGTGTTTTTTGTTATCCAGGTGGTTCAGGGTTGTGTAGGGCCAGGGAGATGGCATCTGCTATGGACGTGTTGCAGCGATAGGTGAACTGTAGTGGATCTGGGCAATGTGGGAGGCCAGAATTGATTTGTGCCATGACTAACCTTTCGAAGCACTTCATAATGATGGATGTCAGAGCCACCACAATAGCCATTAAGGCGGCTGCTGGGCTTTTCTTTGGTTCAGAGATGATGGTTACCTTCTTGAAGCAGATAGAGACCTTGAATTGGTGTAAAGAGAGGTTAAAGATGTCCGCAAATCCCTTGCCAGCTGGCTCGCACAAGATCTGAGTACCCGTCCAGGTACTCCATCTGGGCTTTATGTTGATTGACTTTTGAAAAGGTTTACCATGTACTGTCCTAGAACGTAGAACATAGAACATTACAGCGCAGAACAGGCCCTTCGGCCCACGATGTTGCGCCGACCAATTAAAAATCAATGACCCTCTAACCTAAACCAATCCCTTTCCATCCATAAACCTATCCACGGATCTCTTAAATGCCCCCAAACTAGGCACATTTACAACTGCAGCAGGCAGGGCATTCCAATCCCTCACCACCCTCTGGGTAAAGAACCTACCTCTGACATCCGTCCTATAACTACCACACCTTAATTTAAAGCTATGCCCCCTTGTGCTAGCTTTCTCCATCCGAGGAAAAAGGCTATCACTGTCCACCCTATCTAAACCTCTAATCATCTTGTATGTTTCAATAAGGTCCCCTCTTAGCTGCCTTCTTTCTAACGAAAACAACCTTAAATCCCTCAGTCTCTCCTCATAGGACCTCCCCTCCATACCAGGCAACATCCTGGTAAACCTCCTCTGCACCCTCTCCAAAGCCTCCACATCCTTCCGATAATGTGGGGACCAGAACTGCACACAATACTCCAAGTGCGGCCACACCAGAGTTTTGTGCAGTTGCAACATGATGCTGCGGCTCCTAAATTCAATCCCCCTATCAATAAACGCCAAGACACCGTATACCTTCCTAACAACCTTATCTACTTGATTCCCAACTTTCAGGGATCTATGTACACGTACACCTAGATCCCTCTGTTCATCAACACTATTCAGAGTCCTACCGTTAGCCCTATACTCTACACATCTGTTATTCCTGCCAAAGTGAATTACCTCACACTTTTCCGCATTAAACTCCATCCGCCACCTCTCGGCCCAGCTCTGCAACGTGTCCAAGTCTCTCTGTAAACTATGACACCCTTCCTCACTATCTACCACACCTCCGACTTTGGTGTCATCAGCAAATTTACTAATCCACCCAACTATACCCTCATCCAGATCATTTATAAAAATTACAAACAGCAGTGGCCCCAAAACAGATCCCTGAGGCACACCACTTGTACCCGAACTCCATGATGAATACTTACCATCAACCACCACCCTCTGTCTCCTATCTGCTAGCCAATTCCTGATCCAATTAACTAAATCACCCTCAATCCCATACATCTGCATTTTCTGCAGAAGCCTTCCATGGTGAACCTTATCAAACGCCTTACTAAAGTCCATATATACCACGTCAACTGCCTTACCCCCATCCAACTCTTTGGTCACTTTCTCAAAAAACTCAAGGTTAGTAAGGCACGACCTACCCTCCACAAAACCATGCTGACTATCTCCAATCAATTCATTACTCTCTAAATAACTATAAATCCTATCCCTAATAATTTTTTCTAAAACCTTGCCCACAACAGAAGTAAGACTCACCGGTCTATAATTCCTGGGAAAGTGTTCCCCTTCTTAAACAATGGGACAACATTCGCTATCCTCCAATCTTCTGGCACTATACCTGTGACCAACGACGACCTGAAGATCAGAGCCAGAGGCTCTGCAATCGCCTCTCTTGCCTCCCAGAGAATCCTAGGGTAAATCCCGTCTGGCCCAGGGGACTTATCTATTTTCAAACCCTCAAGAATATCTAGCACATCCTCCTTATCAACTGCAATACTATCCAGTTTACAACCCTGTAACCCAGTGTTCTCCACAGCTACATTTATGTCTCCCTGCGTGAATACCGAAGAGAAATATTGGTTCAATGCCTTTCCAATCTCTTCCGGTTCCACACATAACTTCCCAATCTACAAACAATATTGATAGGTTAGTGGTGTGGGCAGAAAAGTGGTAGTTGGATAGAGAAGTCTGAGGTAATGCATTTGTGGAGGTCAAACCATTATAGGGAATACACAGTAAATGGGAATATACTAAAAACTGTAAGTGAAGTGAGAAATCTTATGTACAAGTACACTGGTCCCTCAAGGCTGCAGCTCAAGGAGATAGGGTTGCAAAGAAGGCACATGGAAAGCTCTCCTTCATTGACAGAGATATAGACTATAAAAGATATAATGTTGGAATAGATGAAGCCACAACTGGCATATTGTGTGCAGTCCTGGTCACCACATTATTGGGAAGGACATAATTGCTCTGGATAGAGTTCACCGGAGGTTTACAAGAATGTTGCCAGGTGTAGCTATGAGGAGTGACTGGAGAGGTTGGGGTTATTTTCCTTGCAACAAAGAAGACTGAGGGGTGACTTGACAGAGGTGTACAAATTTATGAGAAGAGATGGAGTGAGCAGTATAAAATTGTTTCCCTTGGTGGAGAATTTCAGAACTGGGGATGTAAATTCAAGATAAGTGGCAGTGCGTGTAGAGGGGGCATGAGTCAAAGGATCACGAGCATCTGGAATTCTCTGCTTGCGTCAGTGGTGGAGGCAGAGACTCTAACCCTTTTGAAAAGTACCTGAATATGCACCTTGTGCTGCAAGCTACAGGGCTATGGGCCAATTGCAGGAAGATGCGATTAGAAAGGGCACCTGGGTTTCTTTGGGCTGGCTCGGACAATGTTGGTGTCATAGCTAACGTGTAGAGACAGATCAACTCAATATGAGCTAGGTCCAATCAAAGGTCTGAAAGCAGCAGGAAAGAAGCTGCATGGAAACAGGTTCTTTGGTCCAACTTACCCATGTGCCCTTTTTTAACCCCTCAGCTGTTCCCAATTGCCCACATTTGGCCCGTATCCCTCTATACCCATCTTACCCATGTAACTGTCTAAAAGCTTTTCAAAAGACAAAATTGTACCCATCTATACCACTACCTCTGGCAGCTTGTTCCAGACCCTGCCCTTTGTGTGAAAAAAATGGCCCTCTGGACCCTTTTGTATCTCTCCTCTCTTACCTTAAACCTATGCCCTCTCTGGTTTTAGACACCCTTGCCTTTGGGAAAAGATATTGACTATCTAGCTGATCTATGCTCCTCATTATTTTTAGACTTCTGTAAGGTCACCTCTCAGCCTCCTATGCTCCAGAGGAAAAAGTCCCAGTCTATCCAGCCTGTCCTTATAAATCAAAACCATCATGTCCCGTTGTATGAGTAAATCTTTTCTGCCCCTTTTCTAGTTTAATAATATCCTTTCTATAATAGGGTTACCAGAACTGTACACAGTATTCCAAGTGTGGCCTTACCAATGTCTTGTGCAACTTCAACAAGACATTCCAACTCCTGTATTCAATGTTCTGACCAATGAAACCAAACACACTGAATGCCTTCATCACTCTGTCCACTTGTGACTCCACTTTGAAGGAGCTATGAATTTGTACCCCTAGATCACTTTGTTCTATAACTCTCCCCACTGCCCTACCAATAACTAAGTCAGTCCTGCCCTGGTTCAATCTACCAAAATGAATCACCTTGCATTTATCTAAATTAAACTCCATCTGCCATTCATCAGCTCACTGGCCCAATTGATCAAGATCCTGTTGCAATCCAAGATCATTATCTTTACTGTCCACTATGCCACCAATCTTGATGTCATCTGCAAACTTACTAACCATGTCTCCTATATTCTCATCCAAATCATTAATATAAATGATAAATAACAGTGGTCCCAACACCGATCCCTGAGGCACACCGCTGGTGACAAATCTCCAGTTTGGACAACAACCCTCTACAACCACACTCTGGCTTCTGTCATCAAGGCACGTTTGTATCCATTTAGCTACCTCGCCCTGGATCCTGTGAGATTTAACCTTACGCATCAACCTACTATGTGGTACCTTGTCAAAGGCCTTGCTAAAGTCCATGTAGACAATATCAACTGCATTGCCCTCATCTCCTTCTTGGTTACCCCTTCAAAAAACTCAATCAAATTTGTGAGACATGATTTTCCACTCACAAAGCTGTGCTGACTGTCCCTAATCAGTCCTTGCATCTCTAAATGCCTGTAAATCCTGTCTCAAATACCTTCCAACAATTTACCCCCCACAGATGTGAGGCTCACCAGCATGTGGTTACCAGGCTTTTCCCTGCAGCCCTTTTTAAACAAAAGCACAACATTTGCCACCCTCCAATTTTCAGACATCTCACCCATGACTATCGATTTTATTCAAATATCTCTGCTAGGGGACCTGCAATTTCCTCCCTAGCCTCCCCGATGTCCTGGGATATACTTCATCAGGTCCCGGCGTTTTATCTACTTGATGTGCTTTAAGCCTTCCAGCACCACCACCTCTGTAATGTGTACGCTGCTCAAAGCATCACAATTTATTTCCCCAAGTTCCCTAACATTCATGGTTTTTCTCAACAGTTAGTACTGATGTGAAGTATTTATTTTGGGTCTCACCACCTCTCCTGTAGAGATAAGATGGGCTGAATGTCCTCCTGTGCTGTAACCTTTCTGTAGTTTCAGCTGATACAGATTGAAAACATCGCTATCTGTCCTGAACTGAATTTGCACTTCAGTCATAGAATCTCTACAGTACAGAAGGAGGCCATTCAGCCCATCGAGTCTGTACTGACCACAATCCCACCTGGCCCTATTTCCATAACCCCGTGCATTTACCCTGCTAGTCCCTCTGACACTTGTGGCAAATTAGCATGGCCAACCAACCTAACCTGCACATCTTTGGACTGTGGGAGGAAACTGAAGCAACTGGGGGAAACCGAGAGATGGAGACAGGGTGCAAACTCCACACGGGCAGTGGCCCTAGGCTGGAACTGAACCTGGGACCTTTATTGATTTTAAAAAAAAAATCTGTCTATCACAGCCTTGAACATGCTTAACAAAGCAGTCTCTACAGCTACTGCGGTAAAGAATTCAAAAAATTTACTATGCTCTGGGAGAAGAAATTCCTCCTCATTTCTGTGTTTTAAATAGGCAACCCTTTACTCTTAGCTAATGCTGTCTGGCCCTATATTATTCCACAAGGGGAAACAAGTTTTCAGCATCTACCCTATCAAGCCCCCTGAGAATCCTATATGTCTCAATAAGGTCACTTCTCATTCTTCTAAACTTCAATGAGTACAAGCTCAACCTCTCCTCATAAGAAAATCCCTCCATAGTTCAACCTAGTGAACCTTCTCTGGACAGCTTCTAATGCCAGCATAACTTTCCTTAGATAAGCACACCAAAACTGTTCACAGGTGTGTTCTTAACAAGTGCCTTGTATAGTCTTTGTAAGATTTTCCTATTCTTATCCTCCAATCCCTTTGAAATAAAGACCAGCATTCCATTTGCCTTCCCAATTACTGTTGAACTTGCTTGCTAATTTTTGGTGACTTATGTACGAGGACTCCTAAATTTCTTTCTGTTGCAGTTTTCTGCCGTATTACTTCATTTAAATAATCTTCAGCTTATTTATTCTTCATATCAAACTGCGTAACTTCACATTTTCCTACATTATGTTCCATGCCAAGTTTTTGCCCACTCCCCTAACCTTCAGTAGACATCTTGCTTTCCCTCCTATTTTTGTGTCATCAGTAAACCTGCTAGTGGTGTGTTCACTTCCCTTGTTTGAGCCATTAATATAATTGTAGTCCTAACACAGATCCCTCCACTCGTTACATGTTGCTATCTTGAAAATGCCCCATTATTCCCAACTTTGTCTTAATCAGTGAGCCAGTTGTCTACCCATGCTAAGCATGGAATCCCTATGGTGCAGAAGGAGGCCATTCAGACATCGCGTTTGCACTGACCACAATGCCACCGAGGCCCTATTCCCATAATCCTACATATTTACCCTGTTAATCCCTGACACTGAGGTGAATTTATGTACTACCCCAATATCTTGGACTCTTACCTTGTTAGGTAGCCTTTTGTATGCAGACCTAGATCAAGACATCATAAGAATATCTTTGTTCTGTGTGCTGGACTTCTCTTAAATTTTAAGTGCTGCAAAAAACATGTTGATCATTCCTGTCTAGCATGAGTGCTGCAGGTATGCAGAATCTGTGAAATGAATGATGATTCTTGCAAGCATTTTTCCGATTATGGAGAGAAGCGCAATACTATGATTGCCACAGGTGGTCTTGGTTCCTCCTGTTTGTAGAGGTGAGCTATGGAAGCATCCTTGTACCCTAGGGGCATAATGCCCTGGTTCCAGCTTAGTCAGAAGTGGTTAGTCAGTTTCCTAATCATGCAAGTTCTCCATACTTAAAGCACTTAAAACTAACTCAACCCAGCATGTGTGAACAGCAACTGTGCGTTTCATGATACAGTGGTCTTGTCAAAAACCAAAGAAAAGTACAGCACAGGAACAGATCCTTCAGTCCTCCAAGCCCGTGCCGATAATGATGCCCTAACTTTAAAAAAAACCTTCTGTCCTTGCTTGGTCCATAGCCCTCTATTCGTTCCCTATTCATGTATCCGTCCGGATGCCTCTTAAATGTTGCTAATGTGCCTACTTCCACCATCTCCTCTGGCAATGCACGCCATACTTTCTGCATGAAAAGCTTCTTCTGCATATCTCTCTTAAATTCCATGCACCCTGCCACCACCCCCCCTCCCCCCAATCATCTTGAATCTGTGCCCCCTTGTAATTGACACTTTTGCCCTGAGAAAAAAGCCTCTGACTATCTACCCATGCTGCTCATAATTTTGTAGAGTTCTTTTAGGTCTCCCCTCAGCCTCCATCTTTCTAGTGAAAACAATCCTAGTTTATTCAACACCTTCGAGACCAGGCAACATCCTGGTGAATCTTCTTTGCACTCTCTCCAAAGCTTCCACATCCTTCTGGTGGTGTGGTGACCAGAACTGCACTGAATACTTCAAATGTGGCCGAACCAACGTTTTATGTAGCTGCAACATGTTTGTAACTCATGTACTCTATACCCCGGCTGCTAAAGGCAAGCATCTTCTTAATTACTTTGGCTACCTGTGTTTAGGGAATTGTGGACCTACACGCCCAAATCCCTCTATATGTTGTTACGGCATAGAAGTTAATTCCCTTTACCTCACGTCATAATCTGATAAAAATACTTGAGAAGGTGTTAACTGTTCTAATTAACATTTTAGAGGTTCATTAACATAAAATCCTGACACTCGCTTTAACTGAATAATTAACAAGGTACTTTAGTGAAATAATCAGGAACTTTAAGTAGTTAAACAAGTAATATATCAGCTAAGGTGCAGTTTGATTGAAATGCTGTTCAAATAATACAAGTAGCATTTATTATCAAAACAGTAATAACAGAATTTTAGTTAGACTCAAAAAAAAATTATACAACCAGGCTTGATGGAACTCGGAAGCCTTTGGAGTTCTTCTGTCGTTGTCCACTGTGTGTAAGGTCTTTCTAACTCTGTATCCCTCTGTTAGATATCTGGATAATTCTCTTAAGAACTATTGAAGCTGGCAGGGGTGAAGAGCTGCTCTAGGGATGAATGCTGGCTTTTTAACTGCTGCCGTGGCCTTTGGAGATGTTCTCCCAAGGTGTCTTCTGCAGAAAAGGCTGTTGCTTTGGCCTTTATACCTGTGATGACCTTGCAATTTTCTTACACCACGATTGGGTTGTTGCTGACAACACAATCAGATTCAAATCAGATAGGCTCTTAACTGTTGCGTATCCTTTTTAAACTCGTCGGCTCTGGTAGAATGCAAAAGCCTGTTACTGTGTCAACGCTGATGCTTGGTCCTTTTGAAACAAATGTTGCAATCTGGAGTTTGTGTATACTCCGCATTTTAGCGCAGTACTCAAAAACAGCTTTTAAAGGGAGTATACACTGTTTTCTTTCACTCTAGCATTTTTTACAATTCTTCCATATCTTTACAAACTCAACTTCATAACAGTGTTAATGTTCCTTCGGGTTCTGCCACTTGTAGTATAATTCGCATCTAAATTTGAACCTCCAAAATGCATCACATAGAAACATAAGAACTTAAGAAATAGGAGCAGGAGTAGGCTCTCGAGCCTGCTCCGCCATTCAATAAGATCATGGCTGATCTGATAGTGGGTTCAGTTCCACTTACCCACCCGCTCCCCATAACCATTAATTCCCTTATTGGTTAAAAATCTATCTATCTGACTTAAACACATTTAACGAGGTAGCCTCTACTGCTTCATTGGGCAGAGAATTCCAAAGATTCACTACCCCCGGGAGAAGAAGTTGCTTGTCAACTGTGTTCTAAATTGACTCCCCCGTATTTTGAGGCAATGCCCCCTAGTTCTTGTTTCCATTGTAAGTGGAAATAACCTCGCTGCTTCTACCCTGTCTAGCACCTTCATTATCTTGTCTTGTATGTCTCTATAAGATCTCTCGTCAACCTTCTAAACTCCAATGAGTACAGGCCCAGTCTATTCAATCGTATTTGTCTGGATTAAATCATCACTTTGCATTTGTCTGGATAAAATTCCAGTTGCCATTTCTTGTGCCTAAGTCTCCAATCTATTTATATGAAGTAGCCTATTCTCCATTTAGTATGAGAAACTCTATAGGAATTTGTTATTATTACGGAGTTGATCTGATATGCATACGATCAACCAGAAATCATCTTAGTTTTTATTTTTTTTTATTATTGCTAATGCTCTTCCATTTGCACTACTCCATTGTCTCTACTATTTCTACTTCAACCAATATTTTGTCAGCATCCTCTTTTTTTAGTAAACAGCAATACAAAGTATTCATTAAGCGTTCTAGTCTTGCCTTGTGCTTCTACTCATATGTCACTCTCTTTGTCCCCAATAGGACAAAGAGAGTGACATTTATACCCACCTACTGTTTATGTGCTAGTTTAAGATTTTTGGATTCCTTTTTATGTTAATGCTATTTTCCTCTTCATTTTCCCTCAACTTGCTGCATTTTCCTGGTTCTTGATCAAAGTAGTCATCTGATGACATGGTGGCACAATGGTTAGCTGTGCTGCCTCATAGTGCCAGGGATCTGGGTTAGATTACCGCCTTGGGTGACTGAATGGAGTTTGCACATTCTCTCCATGTCTATGTGGATTTCTTCCGGCTGTTCCAGTTTCATAAGAACATAAGAACATAAGAAATAGGAGCAGGAGTAGGCCATCTAGCCCTTCGAGCCTGCCCCGCCATTCAATAAGATCATGGCTGATCTGTCGTGGATCAGTTCCACTTTCCCGCCCTCTCCCCATAACCCTCAATCCCTTCTCTTATCAAAAACCCATCAACCCGCTTCTTAAAAATATTTAGCGAGGCAGCCTCCACCACTTCAACGGGCAGAGAATTCCAGAGATTCACCACCCTTTGAGTGAAGAAGTTCCTCCTCAACTCCGTTCTAAACCGCCTCCCCTTTATCTTGAGGCTGTGCCCCCTAGTCCTACTGTCTTTTTTCAGCGGGAAGAGTCTCTCCACCTCTATCCTATCCATCCCATTCATCATCTTATACGTCTCAATGAGATCTCCCCTCATTCTTCTAAACTCTAACGAGTACAAGCCTAGTTTATTCAGCCTCTCCTCATAGCTCAATCCCCTCAACTCCGGTATCAGCCTAGTAAACCTCCTCTGCACTCCCTCCAGGGCCAAAAATTTCCTTCCACGGTTAGTTGGGGTTCTATGATTGTCACCCAGACTTTTGTGTAGCAGGAAAAAAGCACTATGTGATCAATTCCTTCTGTCTGCAGAGGCCCTGTTTGTAAATATATGTGGCTTCTAAATGAGCCATACTGCAAGCTGGACTGATACTCTTAAACTGGCTTTCAATTTCATTCTTGGCACAATCAGGATTGTTTATCAAGTGTTGCCTGATTTGTAGAATCATCTAAATGTTTGAGTTTAAGAGTTGAGGATGACTTTCTTCCACACTAAAAAGGAGTTCTCTGGTGACTGAGAGGTCCAATGTGCAATCACAGTGGCTGAAGGAGTGGGCGGATGGGATGTCCAGGTTGCCATGTGTTCCTCTCGCTGTTGATGCTTGGCTTCAGCTTGCTCTCGGTGATACAACTTGAGGTACTCAACTCGTTTCCACGTGCTTTTTGTCCACTTTGGGCAGTCTTGAGCCAGGGATTTCCAAGTGTCAGTGAGGATGTTGCACCTTTTCATGGAAACTTTGAAGGTATTCTTGAAGTGTTTCCTCTGCCTTTTTGCGAACAGCTGAACTTGCATGTTGTTTGATACAATCTGCCAATTATTCTATCTACATACCTAGCATCAAACCAGCACTGCCATCCATATATCACATTTACTTGTTTTTAGCTGCATGGTAGTATTGTGTTAGTGAAGAATTTTGACACTTGAGTCCTCCCTAATCTAATTATAATCCAGTGTTTGAATGCTAATCAACCCTCACCATTCCTGCTGCTCACACCATCTCGCTTGCAGTCATGGAAACTGACTCATGGCCCTTGTCTTGGTCAGTGTTTTCCGGCACAGAACATATCAACCTTCAATTCATCAGTTTTGATACATATCATGTTCTGCTGCAAGTGAGTGCATCTCTGGAGGATTTCTCTCAGAAATAAATGAGCCTGCAGTCTAAGTGTGCAACTTCAAGGTAGTCTTTATTTCAAGCTTGTACCAGCACAGTATGGGAGAGTTCTAGGAGGCAGTCTTCAATATTTTTACCTCACTGATGTTTCAGTCCATGTTTATACAGTTCACAGTACAGTGGTTCCATGCAACACTGTCAGTTGGCTGACTCATCTTGTGATGCTTGGGCAAGAATGATTATCAACTGCTGTGGTGTTTGTACAGCTGCTAATTTCGTTATTTTACAATAAATTTGTTATGTTGCGGTTCCCTCTTTTCCCTAAGCTAAGCATATTATGCTATCTATATGCGATCTATACGGTCTCCTTTGTTAACTACATCTGCTTTTCTTTATTAAATCAACTTCTAACCCTTGTTTCATGTCTTATGCTTAAGATAACATGCCACGATTCTACCTTGCTAACAATTATTAAAAAAATGTCCTTCTCTATATCACTGTACGTGGCCCCATGGCCATGAGCCTCAGGCTCTGCCTGTGACTACCTTACCTCTGAGCCTTAATGAGGTTTAGCACCTTTGGAGACTACTGAATTATTGAGCATGATAGACAGTTGATAGGATAATCAGGGCTAGCATGAACTGGAGAGCGCACAGTTGCTATCTTGAGGCGAGGAACGATGCCCGGTGGAACCTAATGTCACACCACCACCTTTCAGGCAAGTAGTCAGAGCTGGGCAGCTATGCTGTGACCTGGCAATTAAAGATCGAATGGCAGAACACTGCCCTCACCCTTGCCCTCATCCCATCACCAAAAGAAAAACCTGGCTCCTTCCAGGACATTGAGTTGAAACTACAGCCCTGCATCATTCAAGAATTTGCCGAGCCCCTTGGTGTGAAAAGCTATGATCATCACAATCCCTCCCATACATAAGGAGCCAGTGATGTTTGTGATAAGCTCGGCTTGGTTTGAATTTGAACAAAGCTGGGCAGTTAACTGTTCCATGCTGCATTTTCCATGGCAATGCCTCTGGTATCAGCACCCTCTTATGCAGTCTAAATTGTTGATCCCTTGTTACTGTTGGAAAATTCTTGAACTATCTGATGAGTGCAAGATGAAAGTTTTGATAGCATATCTCTTTATTCAGCAATGCTCAAGTTTTGTATTACCAAATGACTAAATTAGTAACAGATTATTTGATCATGTAGCTTTTCCCATTGTTTATATTTTTACATGCAGAGAAAATTCTGTACACTGGGGATTAGACCAAGATTTGATTGTACATCTGAAAGTTACAAAATAGAACTGCCACAGTAAACCCAAAAAAGCATGCTGTCTGACACAAGTCTTTGTAATAATTGTTATATTTGTCATTAAGTTTGTACATTTGTACATATAATTTCATATAATTTCAGAAATGTGACCTACTTGTGCTTTGCTAAGATCATGTTTGCTTTGTTTCTTTAAATTCTTATATTGTTTACAATTTGTCAGTAATCTTATCTGAAGTAAACAGAGCAATCTCTGGAAATACCTTCTGCTGAATGAGTTCATTGAACATACCAGCACACAACACAGATTGATGCAAATAGTACCATTTTTGAGCTCATCATTTTAGTTAATGCTCCCTCGGTCTCGCATGGCTAAACACAGGTTTGGAAGACCAGTAATACTTTGTACAAGGATTATTAACCTCTTCCAATGTTTCTACATCAAGGTTACAAGTACTTTCCAGTTGCTTCAAGTTCCAGAAGGTTGCAAGGAGTTTTGTGTAGCAGGTTCTGAATGACATTTTGCTGGCTTGAAGATTGCTACACAAAACGGTTGCTCCCAGAAATTGGTACAGTAGTAGGAATACATGACTTAACAGAATGAATAGGAGCTTTGCAGATTGGGATGAACTGCTGGAGGAGGAAAGGTGGAACAGCTCTCAACAAATGAGTGTAACTGCCTAGGTGTTAATGGAATAATTCTTAGAGAAGAACAATGTACAAGCTGTCTGTGCTACTTTGGGGAGAACCTTAACAGAAACTTCCTCTAATGCAGCCTGAAGAAAAGGCACTGACAGCATTGCCAATGCCTGTGAAGGTGATCATGATTAACTTTTATCTGGTTCCTATTGGACTATAGATAGAGATGTTTGCAAGATCTGTTTGCCATCTGTTATCATTCACTGAGTGAATCACTGAGTGATTCATTCTGGGCAGCAAAGTAGTTAGCACTGCTGCATCACAGCTCCAGAGAACTGGCTTCGAATCCTGGCTTGGGTCACTGCCTGTGTGGAGTTTGCATGTTCTCCCTGTGTCTGTGTGGGTTTCCCCTGGTACTCCGGTTTCCTCCTACAGTCCTAAGATGTACAGGTTAGATGCATTGGTCGTGCTAAATTGCCCTTAGTGTCCTGGAATGCGTAGGTTAGCGGGGTTAGTGGGGTAAATATGTGGGGTTATGGCCTGGGTGGGATTGTAGTCGGTGCAGTCTCCATGGGCCGAACGACGACCTTCTGTATTGCATGGTTTCTAAGATTCTCTCTTTCCAAGGAGAAGCAGACTGAATGGGCAGGTAGCTTTGCTGGGATTACAGACTTCTCGTGGTGCAAGATGACCTTGTATGACAGCAGCCTGAGCTTCTACTGCAGCACTCTGGGCGACTTCTGCTTGGGCTGTAGTAGGAGTTGCAACATTGGCCATCAGGCACTGTGTCTTCAAGTATGCAAACTGAGCTCTGTTTCCTAGTTGGAAAGGATAGACTTGAAGCTCTGTACGAAACCCTGTGCCAAGTTGGTGCTGAACTTCTGCATACTCACCATTGACCTCACACTTTCTGGCAGGCTAACAAATGCACCAAGCATTTCATTGTGCATACCAAGTAGCATTCTTTGGTAGAGCACTGCAATCAAATCTTCAATGCTTCTGTGGTGGTATACACATGAAACCTTCTCCAGCATGCTGAGACCTGCACTATCCTTGTACCCTGTCCTGAATATAATCCATTGTCTCCCCCAGAGTAAGTGCAGTGTCATTATCTGAGTTGGTGGCTGTATGGGTGAAATCAGCTGCCAGTACTGGCATGGCTGGCACAGTAGCACAGTGGTTAGCACTGCTGCTTCACAGTTCCAGGGACCTGGGTTCGATTCCTGGCTTGGGCCACTGTCTGTGTGGAGTTTGCACGTTCTCCTCGTTCTGTGTGGGTTTCCTCCTGGGTGCTCTGGTTTCTTCCCACTGTCCAAAGATGTGTTGGGTTAGGTTGATTGGCCATGCTTAAATTGGCTCTTAGTGTCCTGAGTTGTGTAGGTTAGAGGGATTAGTGGGTAAAATATGTGGGGATATGGGGGTTGTGCCTGGGTGGGATTGTGGTTGGTACAGACTTGATGGGCCGAATGGCCTCTTTCTGTACTGTAGGGTTTCTATGATTTCTATGAATTACTTTTTCTTCACTCTCTTCTTGGTGCTCCTTTAGTGCCTGGACTGGGAGGTGGGGGAGGGGGGTAAAAAGGTACATGTTAGCACCGTTTGCAGTTCGTTTGTAAATAAAAGCATGTGGGATGATGGGTGTGATAATCCTCGTGAGTTCCATGGCAATCTCTAATTGACCTCCCTGTGGGGCCTGTTGAATACAAATTGCCTTGTTAACAGACAAGGTCCTACCCAGGTGGAACTTGTCAACTGAGCCGTCAAAAAGGCAGACACTTGGATAGGTCTGCAGCACTATTGTCCTGTTTGAGACTGATGTATATACACCACGGAGTAGTGACTCTACTTTGTTTAACAATAAATGCTGTTCCTTCCCATTCAGGTTCCCTGAGTTATTACTTTGAAGATGAGGGACAAGGAACGTTTTGGATAACCTTGCTTTTCAACAGACTCAGTAAGACAGAAACGGGGAGAGTGGAAAATGCCATTGTTTGGAAAATTGGAACGGTGTCATGTGGATCTTAAGGCTTGGCCCCATTATGCCTAACAGATGAAATACTTATGGGAAAACGGAAAGAGATGACAGGCAAGAAGTCATTCACCTGACTGATTGTGGAGCACTATATAAAGAGTTTAACCTACCTAGCACTTCTAGATTCTAGACCTTTTAATGAACTGATAGATTTGGTAGAGGACTACTACAACCCCAGCTGCCTGTTATATTACAGTGATACAGACTTAACATGGCAAATAGACTTTCTGAGGTACTGGTTACGGAATTCTTGACAATACTGTGCAACTTCATGGAATACTGCATACTGACTAGCCCTTTTGAAAATGTTAAGGGACTGCTTGGAATGCAGAATAATAATATACTGACTCAAAGGAGGCCGAATCTGGACCTTAAGAAAGCCATACAACTAGTGAATTTTACGTAAAAGCAGAGGAAGCCACCCAGGAGCTTCACTGATCCACAGACCATATCCTCAACCTTGGGTAACCCCATACCGCAGAACTAATTTCTCAGCAGATACCACTCCTATCTCCCATCTATTGTTGAGGAAAGGTGATTGGACGAGAAGATTGCGAAATTCTGGAACTCAATGGGAGGTTTCTGCACAATATGGCGAGTGGCAAACACATCTATGCTGGACTTGCAGTCATAAGGTCCACTATAGATGTTTTGTAAATGAAGCCTTACTTTTTCTGCAAGAGAATTGTCACATTAAAATTAAAATGGTACAGAATTCAAGACAGTACACACTAGAATTATCAGTCTAATGATTGCTGACTTTTCAAAAAGAATATCAGTCTGACAGTAAACTTTTTGACTTCAATATGAATCCTGTCACATCCATACATCCAATGAACTTAGAAAATGACTGAGGTGATTTAAAAAAAAAGTGGGCAAGGGGAGGCATATTTAGTTTTATGTAAGGAGCTAAATACCCTGGTGGGTTGGGATTGGGACATGATCCTGACAATGTCCAAGTTTTGCAGGAAACTTGAAGCTGGTGGACAAGGCATCTACGTGTTCGAAGGCATTTAAGCACCATTTTAAACAACTTTTTTTTTAAAATATGTATATATACACCCACACACCTTATTCATAAAAATGGCAATGGACATTACATAATAGTTCAATTTTTCAATATAGTCCATGGCACTCAGAGATACTGAACTACACATCCAATGTATATTTACAACATGCATTCAGATTTCTTATCATTCATTCCCTGGTGCAGAGCCACTGTTTTACAGGAGTTTTAGCCCCTTGGCAAGGCGGGGAGGCCTTTGACTATGGGTCAAATTTTCATTTTGGAGACAGAGTTAGGAGACAGGAAATTTCTGACTTTGTGAGCCTGACTGCCCTAGAAATACCAACTGGCGCGATTTTTATAGGGAGGATGCAGTGAATGGCTGGAGTCAGGCCTGCCACTGCACATACTAGCCCAGAGGGATAAATGGTAGTGGAGGTAATTGCTGTCTCTGCTACCATCTCCATGCGAATCCTTGGTCTGCAATGAAGAAAACATTATTGCTGAAAGTTCTGAATGAACTTCAAACTGTGAACAGTTGTCAATGTGGGTGACATTGCTGGCTAATAGTTTCACGTCCCTTTAAAAGTCAGTCCAACAAGGAGGAACTCTTGGGTGATATCGTAACCCACTGCATGTTCACTTCACTTCTTGCTCAGCTGCTTAAGAAAACAGCTGCTGACCTAATCTGTCTCTGCACACATCTATGAGTGGATGCATACTCTCACTTGAACATGCAGCAGGTCACAGCACAAGACTACAAGTTTGCACAGCAGCCCAGCTCAAGGGTTGGTCACACACTCAGCTTTCAGCTCTATTCTTCAAACCACCAGCAGTCTTCAGCTCTATCCCCACTGGTTCAGAAAGACCAACCAATGAGCACTCCCATGGATATTCGTAATCTCACTTCTTCTCAAGACACGTGTGGCCCTCAAGGAACACTGGTCCCCAAGACAATGTCAACACGTCATGGAAAGGTGAGTGAGACATCTAGCTATTTAGAATCCTTCCTAGATCATAGCTTGCAACATGCAGAGCAGCTAGCGGATACATGGAGCACGATGCACCTCAATTTTGGAGGAGTAGATGTATAGGTCACTTTTGGAAGTGGAAGGCAGAGTGATGATCAGCTAGGCAATAAGGAACTATCTGCAGTACATGTAAGAGCAATAAAGAACAAAGAACAACACAGCACGGGAAACAGGCCCTTCGGCCCAACGAGCCCGCGCCACCATCTTAACAAAGCATTTTTCCTACACCTCCCTTGACCCGTGTCTATGCTTATGGTACCCCCATTGGAAACCAGATTCAATGTGGATACACAATTCTCTTCATATCTTGGAAAAGACAGTACAGAGCCTGAGTATATCTGTCTATGGTATAAAGGAGGAGTTAAAAATTCTGATCAGGGTAGATAACCCAACAGTGGCTTTCATTGGGAAATCATGATGTGGAGATGCTGGCGTTGGACTGGGGTAAACACAGTAAGAAGTCTCACACCAGGTTAAATGAACACTGCTCGACAATCACCAGGCAAGACTGTTCTCTTCCTGTTGGGGAACACTTCAGTAGTCACGGGCATTTGGCCTCTGATCTTCAGGTAAGCATTCTCCAAGGTGGCCTTCATGACACACAACAAACGCAGAGTTGCTGAGCAGAGACTGATAGCCAAGTTCCGCATGCGAGGACAGCCTCAACTGAGATCTTGGGTTCATGTCACATTATCTGTAACCCCCACGACTTGCCTGGACTTTCAAAATCTCACTTTTTTGTCCTAGCTGGAGACAACACACATCACTCTAACCTGTGCTTAATGCTCTCTCCACTCACATTATGTCTGTACCTTCAAAACTTGATTAGCTGCAAAGATTTTCATTCCAATCATTATTCTGCAAAGTAAGTTTGTCTCTTTATACACCCTGTTTGTAAAGAGAACTCCCAGTCACCTGGTGAAGGAGCAGTGCTCTAGTAGTTTGCTCCCAAATAAATGTTAGATTTTAACCTGGGTGTGAGACTACTTACTTTCATTGGGAAAAGCAGTCAATCTGCAGCAGCAAACTCCATCACACCAGGAGAAAGGCAAAGGTGCCATCAGGATATCAGGAACCTCACCAACCTCAACACTCCTTACACAGGAACATCTCCCACTAACAACGTTTGCCCCTGCAAAGATGTAGGCACTGATGTTGCAGTAAGGGTCCCCAATAGATCTTAGCTACTGTCACAATCCACACAGTGTCTGGGCAGACTTGATGGGTTGAATGGCCTCCTTCTACACTCTGGGGATTCTATGGTTTTATCTGCTGAGGGCCACCATCTGCACCTGGAGTCCTCTTCTACCAATTCCCCTGGTTCCTCATTTTTATACTACTCATCCTCTAATGACATGTGGCTTTCCTAATGCCTCTGCCTCAATAACTGTCAATCCCTTTCGATGCTACTTTACGACCTATGAGTTACTCCGGGGGACAACTCAACATTTCAAGCACAGATGTTGGTCATTCTCTCCCTGAACAGGCGAAGTCTCCTCTTGCACTGGTGCTTAAAATCGCCAAGTAGGTGAGTCTGTTGTGCTTGGAGTATTATCGGTCCTCTTCCTTGACCTTAGATCCTGAGGTTTGGCCTTTTGCTGCCCTGGGACACCTCCTTGTGAAACACAATGCTGACACTATGTTACTTGCAGATATAAGGAAGCTGCACCCATTTTCTGTGGCAAAATTCCTTTCTTCAGATGGAGCTTCTGGAAACCTGGTTGAATAGCCCAATGTCCTGCTGGTGAAAGAGATCTGGGCAACCCCTGATTTGTCAATGAGCACAATCCTTCCTCCTTGTTTTTCTCATGCAACTCCAGGACCTTCCTTGCATCATTCAGGCTCAAATTACAGCAAAGGTCTGCTTATTTACACTTTCCAGAACTTCTCCGCTATTGAGAATGGACTCCTGTTCCATTCCCAACTGCACTGCACTCATGATTTAGAAAGTCTTCTTAAACCAGCCTAATAAAATCACAAACCCATTATTACTGTTTCAGCATTAAATAGCATATCTGATGTCCCTCCTTGTGTATCTCCACTCTTTCCTGCACCAATGAAAATGTCTGGCGCTGGAAACGGGGAAAAGATGTCCAGATTCACACTGGGCTGCCATTTATTTTTACATCTAAACCACTTTGTCTCCATGTTGGGTCCAGAAAATCTGGCTCAGTGGTTTCTCCCCACTGAGCCTTTATGTTGGCTGCACCATTTTTTAAGTGTGTTCCTCAGTATATAGTCTTAGAATTTGGATTGTACCAGTCTCCAACGTTCATTTGTGGAAGTCTCTTGCCCTTGAACACCAATAAGTTTTGAGCAGACCAAAGGAGTGCCCATCAGTAAACGGTCCGCCAGCAACAAATAATTCTGGCTTTGACAGCCAGTGAACCTGTTTTCTGAGCTGTCAGCAACTCACCAGGATCAAAGTGAACATAAGAAATAGGAGCAGGAGTAGGCCATCTAGCCCTTCGAGCCTGCTCTGCCATTCAGTAAGATCATGGCTGATCTGAAGTGGCTCAGTTCCACATTCCCGCTTTCTCCCCATAACCCTTAATCCCCTTGCCTACCAAAAACCTATCTACCCGCGTCTTAAATATATTTAGCGAGGTAGCCTCCACCACTTCAACGGGCAGAGAATTCCAGAGATTCACCACCCTTTGAGTGAAGAAGTTCCTCCTCAACTCTGTTCTAAACTGCCCCCCCCTCCCCTTATCTTGAGGCTATGCCCTCTAGTCCTGCTGTCCTTTCTGAGCGGGAAGAACCTCTCCACCTCTACCCTATCCATCACTTTCATCATCTTATACGTCTCAATAAGATTCCCCCTCATCCTTCTAAACTCTAACGAGTACAAGCCCAGTCTATTCAGCCTCTCTTCATAGCTCAACCCCCTCAACTCCTAGTGAACCTCCTCTGCACTCCCTCTAAGGCCAAAATATCCTTGCGCAAGTGCGGCGACCAAAACTGCACAGTACTCCAGCTGCGGCCTCACCAGTGCCCTGTACAGTTGCAGCAAGACCTCCCTACTTTTATATTCAATCCCCCTCGCTATGAAGGCCAGCATCCCATTTGCCTTCCTGACCATCTGCTGCACCTGTAGGCTGGGCTTTTGCGACTCATGCTCAAGGACCCCCAGGTCCTTCTGCGCCGTAGCATGCTGCAGCTTTTCGCCCTGTAAGTAGTAGTCCTTCCTTCTATTATTCCTACCAAAGTAGATAACGTCACACTTACCAACATTGTATTCTATATGCCAGGTCCTCGCCCACTCACAGCCTATCCAGACCCCTCTGCAGACTTTCTACACCCTCCGCACAATTTGCTGTTCCACTTATCTTTGTGACATCAGCAAATTTCGACACCTTACACTTGGCTCCCTCCTCCAGTGGGAGTGGAGATGGGGAGGGGTATATTTTTAACCCATGAGGATGGAGGTAATGCATGGGAACATAGAAGTCAGGCTTGTCCACATGCTCAGATTACTGACAGGTTGCCAACACAGAATTCAAACTGATTGACAGGTTTGGTTTCCAGTTGGATACAACACTGCACAATAGGCTGTAGAACTAAATAAAATGCTCGGCAACAGAGTTGAAGGGGTCAGAGATCAGAAGGCGCATAATAGAACTCTGGGCGTCAGAGGTGGAAATGTTTGGGGACTGATATCCAATCACTAGATTTTGACAAGGCAGGCACGCTGAATTGCAGCGGATCACTAGAAAGGCACTTCCTGGTTTCAAAGTCACCCAAAGGTTTGCTCCCCACTGAAAGCTACTGCAGCCCCTGTGTCTACTTCCATGTCTCTAGGATGTAGCCATTCACCTGAAGTTGAATCAGGATTGGGGTCACTTTGGGTGCAGTGGTGCAATGTAGTTGCATCAATACTTTACCCTTGGGCTGATTTACTTGAAAAGTCCTGTCTTGAGATGGCTTCGCCATAAGGCCTGGGCAATACATGTTTTGCTTGATTTGGTAGCAGAATCCCCAAAGCACTTTGCATCTAATGAGGCATTTTTGAAGCATTGTGGTGATTGTTGTAATTATAGGAAGCATGATAGCTAATTTGCACAAAGCAAGCTCCCATAAACAACAATGATAATCGTTCAGTAATTTATTACTGTTTGAGAGAAATATTGGTCTGGACTTTGCTGGTAATTCCTCTTTTCTTTTGAAATGGTGCCGCAGGAATTTTTGCATCTATCTGAAAGACTTCGGTTTAGTATTTCATCTATAAGACAGTAATGAAGGACCACTAAAGTTAAGGGCCTGAATTAAATTTTGTACGATGCATTCCAGTCAGTTTTCAATATGTCTCTATGAAACTTCAAAATAAACTCATGCAACATTGAATTTGTTTGATTTATTGTTTTTCAGATAAAGTACTATTGGCAACCCTACACACCTTTTTTTCTAGATTTCTGAACATTTAGTTAAGATAACATTTTTGATGCAACTGATGGAAGAAAAACTGACCCAGTCTTGTAATTACTAAAGTCTGGTGCTGTGCCCTTTGTTGATTTAATTGTATTAACATTTGGAAAACATTTACTAGACTGCAGATAGATACTGAATCCAACATAACTAATTGGGTAAAATGTAATGCCTTAATGAGATTTCAGGAAAACTGCCAATAAACTTAGAATTTGGAAACATTTTGCATAATTCCATTTATTAATTATTGATATTTATTGCTCTAAATACTTTGAATAGAAAACTGATTTAGCAAGTTTGCCAAAATTTTACCAGTTTTATAACTAAACAGGGTCAGGAAGGAAGATCATTGACTAATTTTAAGTATTATGCAATTTGTTGCTGCAAATTTCAGTAAATAAATAATACCTGTATATCACAAGGCACAGAACTAAGATGGACACTTATTTAAAAAAAATAGTTAGAGGTCTGGTTATCTTTTAGAAACCTCTGAAGTTCATCTCGAGTAATGTTTTGAAAGCTGGGTAACTGACAATTAACCCAGGGACTCGATGGCAAATTCATTACCTGGAGGGGCACTTTAATCCCGATCGTTGTTGAGTTAGCTGCCCTCGACCATGGTGCTGGTGGTTTGTTGTGACATGGTCATGAAAATATCATTCAGCTTAATCACACTTGTTCAGCTCCTATGTGGGCCTCAACAGACACTTTTTTTTAGCATTTTTTATGATTTCTTAATCAAGCAGTTCAATAAAAATACTTAAGAACACGGGGTGGCAGAGTGGTTAGCACTGCTGGCTCACAGCACCAGGGACCCAGGTTCAATTCTGGCTTCAGGTCACTGTGGAGTTTGCATGTTCTGCCCATGTCTACATGGGTTTCCTCCGTGTGCTTCAGTTTTCTCCCACAGTCTAAAGATGTGCGGGTTAGGTTGATTGGCCATGTTTAAATTAACCCTAGTGTCAGGGGGATTGTAGGGTAAATATTAGGGGTTATGGGAATAAGGTCTGGGTGCAGACTCGATGGGCCGAATCCTTCTGTACTGTAGAGATACTATGACAATTGTATTCTACGACAAAAATATACCAAAGGCAATTGCACAATTTTAAAACTATGCACTATAGCCACGATTTATTGCTTTCAGAGGAGGAGAAAGTTAGGTGAGGCGTTGAAGGGCTGGAGGGGAAGATAAATCCCTGTGTCAGGGTGATTTTTGTGGGTATTTGAATTTGTCGTTTGACCATTGCAAAATGTGACAGCTGGGTGAGCAGTGAATAGTTAATTGAATATTTGTTATTTAAGTATTATATCGTGGATTAGGGATTCTCTATAAAATAGGAGGTAATGGGCTATTAATGTGCATCTAATTTTTATTCCTGATCAAAAGTACAGTGTTCAGTTATGCATATTAAGAACATAAGAAATAGGAGCAGGAGTAGGCCATCTAGCCCTTCGAGCCTGCCCCGCCATTCAATAAGATCATGGCTGATCTGAAGTGGATCAGTTCCACTTTCCCGCTTTCTCCCCATAACCCTTAATTCCCCTGTCTATCAAAAACCTATCTACCCGTGACTTAAATATACTTAGTGAGGTAGCCTCCACCACTTCAACGGGCAGAGAATTCCAGAGATTTACCACCCTTTGAGTGAAGAAGTTCCTCCTCAACTCTGATCTAAACTGTCCCCCTTATCTTGAGGCTGTGTCCTCGAGTCCTGCTATCCTTTCTAAGCAGGAAGAATCTCTCTACCTCTACCCTATCCATCCCCTTCATTATCTTGTACGTCTATAAGATCCCCCCTCATCCTTCTAAACTCCAACAAGTACAGACCCAGTCTATTTAGTCTCTCTTCATAGTCCAACCCCCTCATCTCCGTATCAGCCTAGCGAACTTCCTCTGCACTTCTTCCAAGGCCAATATATCCTTCCGCATGTTCCGCATATTCACATGTATGACTTTAAGATCAGCTTGATGATTTAATTTTTGTTGGTCATTAAAGGTTAAGATTTAAAAATAGGTTCCTGTTCTTATGGAGCAGGTGTTAGAATGTTGGGGAATGAAACAGAGAACCCAATACCAATGTTTTTGCTCCACATGTAATGCACAGTTAATTCCAGGGATAAGCAGATGTGCAAAGCTAAATGAGTAATTTTCAAAGCAGTCCTCATAGAATGCATGATGAAACTTTTCAGTATGAAGAGGATGTTGCATTCATATTGGTAACTTTGAACTTTTGAAACATTTATTACCCATCCCTATTTTCTATTTGATACTGTGAATGGCATGTTAATAGTGGATAGGGATCAAATTGAGTGAAAAGGAATATATTTTCATCTACCTTGCCTTAGCAGTAATCTGGCACAGCATTTAACATCCTATATTCATTGATTTTAATTATTGGCTTCTGTGAGGAAAACCTAGCCCTCCTTATTTATTTTGCAAAATAGATTAAAAGCAAATAAAATAAGCACAATTAGATGTGTTTTTACAGGTGTTCCAGATTAGGTAAATCAGATTGCAATGGATTTTTAAAACATCTTCTGAATTTTTTTTATTGCTTGAAATGTAGTCGTAGCACATGTGTCTGATGCATTTTAGATTCTCATAGCTTGATAACAACGATAAATTTATGCACAGGACAATAGTATTCAACAGTGCTAGATGAAGATGGGTATACACAATCATTTGTGAAATTTTATATTTTTAGAAATATAAATTCTAACTCAGGCTCTTCTCAAGAAACTTAAAGTTTGAAATATATAACAATTTGAGTTTATTGATGGGCATAAACATTGAAGTCTAGATTTTTAACTGGGGCTAAGCCTGGGCACCAGTGTAAATATGGTTAAAAATTCCTCGAGTGAAGCTCAACTTCTCGCCATTTTTGTGATTTTTTTTTTTCAAACAGGCTGTCAAATTATAACTGATCAAATATATGTAAATGCATTGTTTCAATGTGCAAATAGTGGTATTACATAACTGCCTGACATTGTCACGTCACCGAGACATTTACGTTTCTGTGTTTCTGTTGCCATGTCTTAGAATCATACAGTGCAGAAGAAGCCCTTTGGCCCATCAAGTCTGCATTGATGCCGGAGGAACGCCTGACCTCCCACCAAATCCCATTTACCAGCACTTGGCTCATAGCCTTGAATATTATGATGTGCCAAGTGCTCATCCAAGTACTTTTTAAAGGATGTGAGGCAACTTGCTTCTGCCACCCTCCCAGGCAGTACCCTCAGTTCCTTGCTACACCCCCTGCACCTTGAACTTATGCCCCCTTGTGACTGACCCTTGAGCTAAGGTGAACAGCTGCTTTTTATCCACTCTGTCTAAGCCCCTTATAATCTTGCACACCTCAATCAGGTCACCCTGAGAACATAAGAAATAGGAGCAGGAGTAGGCCATCTGGCCCTTTGAGCCTGCCCCACCATTCAGTAAGATCATGGCTGATCTGAAGTGGATCAGTTCCACTTTCCCGCTTTCTCCCCGTAACCCTTAATTCCCCTGTCTATCAGAAACCTATCCACCCGTGACTTAAATATATTCAGCGAGGTAGCCTCCACCACTTCAACGGGCAGAGAATTCCAGAGATTAACCACCCTTTGAAGAAGTTCCTCCTCAACTCCGATCTAAACTGCACTCCCCCCCTTATCTTGAGGCTGTGCCCTCTAGTCTTGCTATCCTTTCTAAGTGGGAAGAATCTCTCTACCTCTACCCTATCTACCCCCTTCATTATCTTATATGTCTCTATAAGATCCCCCCCCTCAGCCTTCTAAACTCCAACGAGTACAGACCCAGTCTATTTACTCTCTCTTCATAGGCTAACCCCCTCATCTCCGGTATCAGCCTAGTGAACCTTCTCTGCACTCCCTCCAGGGCTATTATATCCTTCCACAAGTGCAGTGACCAAAACTGCACACAGTACTCCAGCTGCGGCCTCACCAGTACCCTGTACAGTTGCAGCAAGACCTCCCTACTTTTATATTCTATCCCCCTCGCTATAAAGGCCATCATTCCATTTGCCTTCTTGATCACCTGCAGACTGGGTTTTTGCGACTCATGCACAAGGACCCCCAGGTCCCTCTGCACCGTAGCATGCTGCAACTTTTCGCCTTTTAAATAATAATCCCTCCTGCTATTATTTCTGCCAAAGTGGATAACCTCACACTTGCTAACATTATACTCCATCTGCCAGGTCCTCACCCACTTGCTCAGCCTATCCAGATCTCTCTGCAGACTTTCCACATCTTCCACGCAATTTGCTTTTCCACTCACCTTCGTGTCATCAGCAAATTTCATCACCCTACATTCAGCCCCCTCCTCCAGATCATCTGTATCTGAGTTCTCTGCCCCAATGAAAACAACCGAAGCCTACCCAACCTCTCTTCATGACTTAAATGTTCCATCCCAGGGAGCATCCTGGTGAATCTCTACATCACCCCCTCCAGTGAATACATCTTTTGTATAATGTGGCAATGAGATCTACAAGCAATAGTCTACCTGTGCCACGAAGTTCTTTACAACTTCAACATGACTTCCTTGCTTTTGTAATCTATGCCTTGACTGATAAAGGCAAGAGTCCCATTTGCCTTTTTCACCAACCTAACATGCCCTTCCGCCTTCAGAGATCTGTGGACAAACACGCCAAGGTCCCTTTGTTCCACAGAACTTCCTAGTGTCATGTGTTTGAACACTTCCTCGTCAAATTATTCCTTTCAAGTTGCATCACCTCACACTTGTCAAGATTAAATTCCATGTGCCAGTTCTCTGCCAATTTGACCATCTCGTCTACATCATCTTGTAGTCCAAGACACACAACCTTACAGTTAACCACCCGATTAATCTTTGTGTCATATGCAAACTGACTCATCCAACCCCCCACATAGTCAGTTATTTTGCTTATACAAATGACAAATAATAGGGTAACCAGTACAGATCCCCATGGCATGATGCTGGCTTCCAGTCACTAAATCAACCTTATGTCATCACCCTTTGTCTCCCACAGCTGAGGCAATTTTGAATCCACTTTATCAAATTACCTTGTATGCATGTGCATTTGTCGTCCTTGAGTCTCCCATGGAGGACCTTCTCAAAGCCTTTGCTGAAATCCATATAAACAACATTAACTGCACTGCCGTTATTTACACACCCTGGTTACCTTATTAAAAAGTTCAATCAAATTTGTTAGCCTTGACCTCCTTCTGACGAAGCCATGCTGACTATCTCTGATCAAACCTTGCCTCTCCAAGTAAAGATAGATGCTCTCCTTTAGAATTTTCTCTAGCAGTTTCCCTACCACTGACGTGAGAAGCACTGGTCTGTACTGCCTTGGTTTATCTCGACTACTCTTAAATAGTGGAACCAAATTAATCCTCCAGTCCTCTGACACCTTCCTGGGTGGCCAGAGGGGAATTAAAAATTTGGGTCAGAGCCCTTGCAATTTCCTCCCTTTCCTCCCACATCAGCTGGGGACACAATTCATCTGGACCTGGAGATTTGTCCACTTTAAAGCCTGCCAATACCTCCAATATCTTATCCTTTCCTATTTCAATTTGCTCAAGAACTTTGTCGTCTTTCTTCCTGAATTCCATACTTCTATCCTCATTCTCTAGATTGAAGACAGGTATGAACTTTTGTTCAACACTTGACTAGTGTCCGCTGGTTCCACCCACAGATTAGTCCCTATTGGTCCCTACTCTTTCTCTGGTTATCCTTTTCTCATTGTTAAATTCCAGAAGTATATCAATATTGCTCACAAACAGGCCCTTTGGCCCACCAAGCCTGAGTCATAGAAATCATCGAAACCCTACAATGCAGAAAGAGGCCAATTGGCCGTTCAAGTCTGCACTGACCACAATCCCACCCAGGCCCTATCCCCATATTCCTACATGTTTTACCTGCTAATCCCTCTAACCTACACATCCCAGGACACTAAGGGGCAATTTAGCATGGCCAATCAACCTAATCTGCACATCTTCGGACTGACTGTGGGAGGAAACCGGAGTACCCGGAGGAAACCCATGCAGACACGGAGAATGTGCAACTCCACACAGACAGTGATCCAAGCCAGGAATCGAACCCGGGTGCCTGCAGCTGTGAAACAGCAGTGCTAATCACTGTGCTACCGTGCCACCCACTACAATACGTGATTTCTATCCCTCTGCTTGCCTCCTGTTCATGTGTCTAAGATACATCTTGAATGTTGTTAATATGCCTGCTTCCATCACCTCTAGTGGCAGTGCGTTCCAGGCACCCACCACCCTTCTGTGTGAAAATTCTTCCCTGCCCGTCTCTCCTGAACATACCTGCTCTCCTTAAACCTGTGCGGCCTTTTAGTTGACCTTTCCACCCTGGGAAAAAGCCTCTGACTATCCACCTTATCTATGCCTCTCATAATTCTAAGACCTGTATGAGGTCGCCTGTCAGTCTCCATCTTTCCAGAGAAAACAATTCGCATTTATCCGACCTCTCCTCATGCCCGAAACCTTCCAGACTAGGCAACATTCTGGTAAATTTTCTTTGCACCCTGTGCAAAGCATCCATGTTCTCCTGGTGGTGTGGCAACCAGGACTGCACACAATATTTCCAAATGCAGCCAAACTAAAGTTTACACAGCCATAACATAACTTGCCAACTTTTATACTTGCTGACCCGGCCGATGAAGAGAAGCATGCAGTATGCCTTCTTGACCATCTTATCCACCTGTGTTGCCACTTCGAGTTATCTGTGGATCTATGCCCAGATCCCTCCATATGTCAATGTTCCTCAGAGTTCTGTCGTTTACTGTATAATTTGCACCAGAATTTAATCTTCCAAAATGCATCATCTCATTTGAAAGAATGAGGGAGAGGGAGGGAAGAATAGTGAAGGAGAGAGGGGAGAAAGGTGAAAACAAAAGATTGAGAGGAGAATGAGTGAAAGGCAGAGAGAAGACCAGAAGACAGAAGAGAATAGAGGCTGGGTGTTGTTCTATTGATGTATTAGAGCATAAAAGTGCAGTTACTGATGTTATCTGGGCAAATGGAGTGATAGTTGTGCCTGTCAGAAGATCCTGCACAACGATGTTAGTAAAAAGTTCTTCTGTTTACAGTGATTTTAAATAAAGTAGAAATATTGGCACAGGTTTTGTAAAATATTATATGAAATTCAGTGTCATAGCATCTGCATGGTCTCCCCAATGTACCATGCCTTGGGACTCCCCACTCACCTGACGAAGGAGCAGCACACCGAAAGCTAGTGGCATTTGTTACCAAATAAACCTGTTGGCCTTTACCTGGTGTTGTGAGACTTCTTACTGTATCTCCCCGTGGCCAGAGACAAATTAAAATTTGGGTCAGGGGTACGGCAACCCTCGCCTCTCACAGCTGCCTGGGACACAATCCATCCGGATCTGGAGATTAATCCACTTTTAAGCCTGCCAACACCTCCAAAAACTTATCCTTCCCTATGCCAATTTGCTCAAGAGATTTGCAGTCCATTTCCCCGAATTCCATACCTTTATTCTTATTATCCTGGGTAAAGACGGATGTGAAGTATTTGTTCAATGCTCAACCAAAGTTCTCTGGCTCCACCCAAAGCTTGCCCCTCTTGGTCCATATTGGGTCCTATTCTTTCCCTGGTTATCGTCTTCCCATGTCCTCTTCCTATTATGGAATATCTTTGGATTTTCCCTATTTTTATCAGCCAGAGATTTCTCACGCCCTCTCTTGTGCCCTCTCTTCCTCCCTCTCTCTCTCTCTCTCTCCCTCCCTCTCTTGTGCTCTCTCTCTCTCGTGCCCGTGCTCTCTCTCTCCCTCCCCCCCCCCGTGTCCTCTCTCTCTCCCTCTCTCGTGTCCTCTCTCTCTCCCTCTCTCGTGTCCTCTCTCTCTCCCTCTCTCGTGTCCTCTCTCTCTCCCTCTCTCTCGTGTCCTCTCTCTCTCCCTCTCTCGTGTCCTCTCTCTCTCCCTCTCTTCTGTCCTCTCTCTCTCCCTCTCTCGTGTCCTCTCTCTCTCTCTCCCTCTCTCGTGTCCTCTCGCGCCGCCCCTCTCTCGCGCGCCCTCCCCCCTCTCTCTCTCTCTCGCGCCCTCCCCCCTCTCTCTCTCCCTCTCTCTCGCGCCCTCCCCCCTCTCTCTCTCCCTCTCTCTCGCGCCCTCCCCCCCTTGCGCCCCCCCCTCTCTCTCTCTTTCCCTCTCTCTTGCGCCCTCCCCCCCCCTCACGCCCTCCCCCCTCTCTCTCTCGCGCCCTCCCCCCCCCTCTCTCTCTCTCTCTCTCTCTTGCGCCCTCCCCTCTCTCTCTCTCTCTTGCGCCTTCCCCCCCCCCTCTCTCTCTTGCGCCCTCCCCCCACTCTCTCTCTCTCTCTCTCGCTCTCTCGCGCCCTCCCCCTCTCTCTCTCTCTCTCTTGCGCCCTCCCTCTCTCTCTCTCTCTCTCTTGCGCCCTCCCCTCTCCCCCTCTCTCTTGTGCCCTCCCCTCTCTCTCTCTCTCTCTCTCTCTCTCTCTTGCGCCCTCCCTCTCTCTCTCTCTCTCTCTCTCTCTCTCTTGCGCCCTCCCCTCTCCCCCTCTCTCTTGCGCCCTCCCCTCTCCCCCTCTCTCTTGCGCCCTCCCCTCTCTCTCTCTCTCTTGCGCCCTCCCCCCTCTCTCTCTCTCTCTCTCGTGCCCTCCCCCCCCCTCTCGCGCCCTCCCCCTCTCTCTCTCTCTTTCCCCCTCTCTCGCGCCCTCCTCCCCCCCCCCCTCTCTTGCGCCCTCCCCCCACTCTCTCTCTCTCTCTCTCGCTCTCTCTCTCGCTCTCTCGTGCCCTCCCCCCCCTCTCTCTCTCTCTTGCGCCCTCCCCCTCTCTCTCTCTCTCTCTCTCGCTCTCTCTCTCGCTCTCTCGTGCCCTCCCCCCCTCTCTCTCTCTCTTGCGCCCTCCCCCCTCTCTCTCTCTCTCGCTCTCTCGCGCCCTCCCCCCTCTCTCTCTCTCTCTCTCTCTCTCTCGCGCCCTCCCCCCCTCTCTTTCTCTCTCGCGCCCTCCCCCCTCTCTCTCTCTCTCTCTCTCTCTCTCTCGTGCCCTCCCCCCCTCTCTTTCTCTCTCGCGCCCTCCCCTCTCTCTCTCTCTCTCTCTCTCTCTCTCTCTCGTGCCCTCCCCCCCTCTCTTTCTCTCTCGCGCCCTCCCCCTCTCTCTCTCTCTCTCTCTCTCTCTCTCTCGTGCCCTCCCCCCCTCTCTCTCTCTCTTGCGCCCTCCCTCTCTCTCTCTCTCTCTCTCTCTCTCTCGTGCCCTCCCCCCACTCTCTCTCTCTCTCGTGCCCTCCCTCTCTCTCTCTCTCTCTCTCGCCCCTCCCCCTCTCTCTCTCTCTCTCTCTCTCTCTCTCGTGCCCTCCCCCCCCTCTCTTTCTCTCTCGCGCCCTCCCCCCTCTCTCTCTCTCTCTCTCTCTCTCTCTCTCTCTCGTGCCCTCCCCCCCTCTCTTTCTCTCTCGCGCCCTCCCCCTCTCTCTCTCTCTCTCTCTCTCTCTCTCTCGGCCCTCCCCCCCTCTCTTCTCTCTCGCGCCCTCCCCCCTCTCTCTCTCTCTCTCTCTCTCTCTCTCTCTCTCTCTCTCTCTCGTGCCCTCCCCCCTCTCTCTCTCTCTTGCGCCCTCCCTCTCTCTCTCTCTCTCTCTCTCTCTCTCTCTCTCTCTCGTGCCCTCCCCCCCCTCTCTCTCTCTCTCGCGCCCTCCCTCTCTCTCTCTCTCTCTCTCGCGCCTCCCCTCTCTCTATCTCTCTCTCTCTCTCTCTCTCGCGCCTCCCTCCTCTCTCTCTCTGTCTTGCGCCCTCCCCCCCTCTCTCTCTCTTGAGCCCTGCCCCTCTCTCTCTCTCTTGCGCCCTCCCCCTCTCTCTCGCGCCCTCTCTCTCTCTCTCGCGCCCTCTCTCTCTCTCTCTCGCGCCCTCTCTTCTCTCTCTCGCGCCCTCTCTCTCTCTCTCGCGCCCTCTCTCTCTCTCTCGCGCCCTCTCTCTCTCTCTCGCGCCCTCTCTCTCTCTCTCGCGCCCTCTCTCTCTCTCTCGCGCCCTCTCTCTCTCTCTCGCGCCCTCTCTCTCTCTCTCGCGCCCTCTCTCTCTCTCTCGCGCCCTCTCTCTCTCTCTCGCGCCCTCTCTCTCTCTCTCGCGCCCTCTCTCTCTCTCTCGCGCCCTCTCTCTCTCTCTCGCGCCCTCTCTCTCTCTCTCGCGCCCTCCCTCTCTCTCTCTCTCTCTCTCTCTCGCGCCCTCCCCCCTCTCTCTCTCTCTCTCGCGCCCTCCCCCCTCTCTCTCTCTCTTGCGCCCTCCCCCCTCTCTCTCTCTCTCTCTCGCGCCCTCCCCCCTCTCTCTCTCTCTCTTGCGCCTTCCCCCCTCTCTCTCTCTCTCTTGCGCCCTGCCCCTCTCTCTCTCTCTTGCGCCCTCCCCCCTCTCTCTCTCTCTCTCTTGCGCCCTCCCCCCTCTCTCTCTCTCTCTCTTGCGCCCTCCCCCCTCTCTCTCTTTCTCTCTTGCGCCCTCCCCCCTCTCTCTTGCGCCCTCCCCCTCTCTCTCTCTCTCTCTTGCGCCCTCCCCCTCTCTCTCTCTCTCTTGCGCCCTCCCCCCTCCCCCTCTCTCTCTCTTGCGCCCTCCCCCACTCTCTCTCTCTCTTGCTCCCTCCCCCCCCCCTTGCGCCCTCCCCCCCCCTCTCTCTTGCGCCCTCCCCCACTCTCTCTTGCGCCCTCCGCCCTCCCTCTCTCTGTCTTGCGCCGTCCCCCCTCTCTTTCTCTCTTGCGCCCTCCCCCCCCCTCTCTCTTGCGCCCTCCCCCCCTCTCTCTCTTGCGCCCTCCCCCCTCTCTTTCTCTCTTGCGCCCTCCCCCCTCTCTTTCTCTCTTGCGCCCTCCCCCCTCTCTCTTGCGCCCTCCCCCCTCTCTTTCTCTCTTGCGCCCTCCCCCCTCTCTCTTGCGCCCTCCCCCTCTCTCTCTCTCTCTCTTGCGCCCTCCCCCCTCCCCCCTCTCTCTCTCTTGCGCCCTCCCCCACTCTCTCTCTCTCTCTCTCTCTTGCTCCCTCCCCCCCCGCGCCCTCCCCCCCTCTCTCTCTTGCGCCCTCCCCCACTCTCTCTCTCTCTTGCTCCCTCCCCCCCCCCGCGCCCTCCCCCCCTCTCTCTCTTGCGCCCTCCCCCACTCTCTCTCTCTCTTGCTCCCTCCCCCCCCCCCCTTGCGCCCTCCCCCCCTCTCTCTCTTGCGCCCTCCCCCACTCTCTCTCTCTCTTGCTCCCTCCCCCCCCCCCCTGCGCCCTCCCCCCCTCTCTCTCTTGCGCCCTCCCCCACTCTCTCTCTCTCTTGCTCCCTCCCCCCCCCCCCCTTGCGCCCTCCCCCCCTCTCTCTCTTGCGCCCTCCCCCACTCTCTCTTGCGCCCTCCGCCCTCCCTCTCTCTGTCTTGCGCCGTCCCCCCTCTCTCTCTCTCTTGCGCCCTCTCCCTCTTGCGCTCTCTCTCTCTCTCTCTCTCTTGCGCCCTCCCCCCTCCCCCCTCTCTCTCTCTTGCGCCCTCCCCCACTCTCTCTCTCTCTTGCTCCCTCCCCCCCCCTTGCGCCCTCCCCCCCTCTCTCTCTTGCGCCCTCCCCCCTCTCTCTCTCTTGCGCCCTCCCCCCTCTCTCTCTCTTGCGCCCTCCCCCACTCTCTCTCTCTCTTGCTCCCTCCCCCCCCCTTGCGCCCTCCCCCCCTCTCTCTCTTGCGCCCTCCCCCACTCTCTCTTGCGCCCTCCGCCCTCCCTCTCTCTGTCTTGCGCCGTCCCCCCTCTCTCTCTCTCTTCTTGCGCCCTCTCCCTCTTGCGCTCTCTCTCTCTATCTCTCTTGCTCCTTCTTGCGCCCTCCCCCTCTCTCTCTCTTGCTCCCTCTTGCGCCCTCCCTCTCTCTCTCTCCCTTGCGCCCTCTCCCGCGACTCCCCTTGCGTGCCACAAGCACAAGGGATCTGTGCCACTTTTCACACTGAAGAATTGAACTTGGATTGTTTAAATTTTATAAAATTCAATTTCACCCTGTTCAGCGTATTTACCAGTTGAACTAAGCGGCTGTAGCTTTTTTTAAAAAGCAAAAAAACTCTCAAGTTTGGGAGTTTTTATGGGCTTAGCATCAGCTCTGCAATAGCTGCCATGGTGGACATTGAGGCCACCCTTTGTGCTGTGTCTCATTGATGGATGATGCTAAAGCATTAACGATTGTGATGTAAGCAACGAAAACTTCCACAGTTACCTGCTAATTTGGTACAAGTATACTATAAGGCTGTAACACAGCATGTATTCTGCATCAGAATCAAAACATTATATTGCAGACCTATAGTTCTATCCATTCTTGTGCTTATTTTACTATAGCTTGAAAGTGATTTCCTCGGATTTTGCCACTCTGTGTAACTTCTGGTGAGTGAAATAGATACTATGGTTTTGACAATTATTTTTATTTTTGTTTTCCCTGCAATTTTTCTCCTCTTTTCCTCATCTTCACTTAGAACCATTAAGTTGTTGCTAGGGTATGGTTGCATTGTACTCATTATCAATACCTGAGTCAATTGTATGAAAAAAAAATTGCCAAACCAAATCCCCCTTATCCAGTGTACAAAATATATTCTGATAGTGACAGTGATCAGTATTAACAATATTAACCAATGGCCATCCTGTTAGGTCACTTGAGACTATTAGAAATGTGAAATAATAGCACAGATCTAACAGCAGACCTGGAAGCGCCAGTTTGTGCTAACACTGTCTAATTTGTTAATCATGGTTTGTTCTGTCTGCCAGTGGTCTTCCTAGGATTTTCTGTGTGCATTCGCTGTTCTTATCTCCTTTCCTGAAATGGTTGATTCCCGTTTCCATGATGTTAATCTCTTTGACTCCAAGACTATGACTCTAATTGAATCTTAGATTGGAGGTTGCCAGGAACCACTTACTCCCTTGTGTAATTTGCTATTCTTAATGTCTGCATGTATGCAACTAGCTTTGGACAACTACTTGATAATGGGGCAATGCATGAAATATTGGGGCATGATTCCAAAGTCTTCAGGTATATTTCCTATTAGTAAACACTGAATTGCAACTAGAAGCATGCACTCAAGCTTACTTTCCCTCATCCTCATGCCAACAAGCACTGAGGGCAATGAGAGACGATTTCCCCCCCCCAACTCTCCTGCTCTGGTTCGGACTAAATAACAAAAGAGATTCTATGCCAGTCAAACCTGGGAAATTTCTCAACTGTACTAACTGCCTTGTCCCATGATGAATTTGCTTTACCCATTAGGCCTGTGATTCTCAAATCTTTTTGTTTGAAAGATCTGCTTGTGAAATGAACTTGTGAACATAAACCTTCATTTCTGTTAAAATACTGTATAATATTCATGAAGTTGCTGCACTTCAGTAGTGTTTTAATAATGGCCAATGATACACTTGACAAACTTCTATTTTGATAACCTTTCTTTGAGCTTATGTATATAATGCCCGAATATTTCAGGAAAAAACTTTATTATCATGATCAAGACGGAGGTCATCTGGTGCTAACCACCAGCCTTGGTAAACTGTGGAGCTAAAGGGTGACATGCTGTTCTCAGCCCTACTGAATGTGACTTCACACCTAGATGCAACAACTGGCCCACACTGTTCAGCACTTCTGCTGGTCAAACACCACTCCCACCTCCAGAATGCAACACTAACTCCACCTCTGGCCATTGCTAATTAGCTAACTCTGAACTTTGGTGCCCATTGACTCATTTGAGTGCCACTGCCTTAGGTAATTTCGACAAACTTTTTCAGGCCACACGCTCCTCCATCTCCACGTCCCACCTCACATCAGCTAACTTTCTTTTTAAGATGTTTTAGTTAATTTCAGTAGTTGATGAGACAAAATAAAATTGAGGACAAAAAGTAAACTACGTCAATTTCTTTGAAGGACAGAATTAACATTTTCTTAAATTTACTTCTCTTTTTTGTAGTGGAAAGTTAGTAGAAATCAACAAGTAAATTGACCAGCGTAATAGTCAAAGTAACCTCACTTTTTAAAGTTTTATAACATTACTTGAACAGGGATTCAAACTAGTTATTTTTGAAAATAATTTTTGATTGCACAATGAAAGCCATAACTTCTGACAGGCATTTCCATTTGTAAGATGGCTAATTGACATGATGCTCACAAATGGAACTACTTCACAAATAATACTTCATTCAGGTATGCATTTTCAATTGATTTTACTCAGTGATGAAAACTGGAATTTGCTACTGCATTAATTAGATGAGGTTATTAGCATAAATTAATTTAAGGAGAAGTTGGATAAGTTTACGAGGGAGAAAAAAGGTAGAGAAATATGCTGATTGGGTGAGACTAAAAAACACATCTCACTCCTCAGGCTCACCAGAAGTCTCAAAGTTCTTCAGAGCCAATTGCGTTTTTTTTGCAGTATAGTCACTTTTATAATATAGGAGACGTGGCAGCCTATATGCAAACTCCAATGAACAGTAATGTGATAATGACCAGATAATCTGTTTTGGTGATATTGATTGTACAATAAATAATGGCCAGGACAACAGAAATAACTCCCTGCTCTTCTTTGAAATAGTGCCAAGGAATCTTTTACGTCTATCTGAGCAAGCAGATGGGGCCCCCCTCATTTTAAAGTCTCAGCCGGAAGACAGCATCTCCAACAGTGGAGCATTCCCTTAGTGCTTCACTGGAGTGTCAGCCATGACTTTTGTATTCAAGCCCTGGAGTGGGACTTGAACCCAGAAACTTGTGACTCAGAGGCAAAAGCGCTATGAATCAAACCACTGATGAAATAAGGTGGGATGAGATTTGTCTAGAGCATAATCAGTGGTTTAAACCTACTGGACTGGATGGCTTATTTTTGTGCTGCAAAATATTATCTAATCCGGTACAATATCACAAAAAAATGAAGAAAAAGTGAATATTTGTTTCTGCACCTATCTCTATTTGGTTCCATTTCTTTGTTTCACACTTATTGCCTGTCTTACAATTTTCTTTCTACTGACTTCCTCCCTGTTCTCACGTTTTCTTTAATTGGTATTTCTATATCTTAGTCATGGTTACTCCTTTTTTACTTAATGTAACCCTCCCTTTTTATTTAAAGTTCTAATAAATTTATGTGATGTTGCAATGTTGAGTGTTGCTGCAAAGATTGTTTTTGCCAAATATATGCAAATGCCACTTCATTCATCTTCTCATTCCAGGATATTTCCTAGTTTCTTCAGGGAGTTTGCTATTAACTAAGCTCTTGGTAGAATTGGTATTTTTTCCTTTTTTTTCCAGTTTTTTTTGTGTGAAAGCAATGTTCTGATGTACGGATCAAAAGTTTTGTTATTGAGTGAAAACTAGCTTTTGTCCTATTATGTAATGGTTGACATCTTGGGTTTTATACCAATAGCATTGAACTGAGCACTAATTACTACCTGTTTCTGTTTTCTTCTGGTCTTAAAACAAAGTTCTTGGGCGCTGGAGATTAGAAAATGCTGAAAATACTGAGCAAGTCAGGTAACATCTGTGGAGAGAGAAACAAATTTGACATTTCAGATCAAACTTTCATCAGAACTGGGAAAAATTAGAAGTGTAATAGATTTTGACCAAGGGGTGGATAGGACAAGGACAAAGAAAATGGTCTGTGATAGATTGGAAGACAGGAAAGATTAATTGAAAGGAGAGTTATTCTTTCAGGACCAAAGGGAATCGTGACGGGCCGCGAAAAGAAACAAACAGAACATCTGCCTAGAAAGGGTCTACTGCTGTCTGATTTTGGTCTTCTGGCCTTGATCATCATGAATGCCACACACCAAAGTGGTATTGGAAGGAAACATTGAAAGGTAGAGGAAGTCGTATCTGTTAATAATTTAGCCTTTTGGAGATCTAGAATTTGAATTGCAACACCAATCTTGCTGACAAGAAAATATGATACCATAATGGTATTGTTTAGCTTTAGCTACAGGATTGAGATCAAGAGGGCACAGATTTAAGGTAATTGACAAAACCAGTAATACTGACATGAGGGAAACCTTCACGCAAGGTATTTAGGATCTCGAATGCATGCCTTAAAAATACGGAAGAGGCAGGTTAAATCAGGGCATTCAAGAGTGAATTGAATATTATCTGAAAAGAAAGAATTATTCAAGGAATGGGGAGAAGACTGAGGTGGTAAATTGTTCTTACAGTCAGTGCAGACAAGAAGGGATGAATGGCCTTCCTGTGTGATGTTACAATTCTGTGTTCCTGGATAATTATTGAAGCCAGACCTAAATTAGTCCTTGTCATTGTTTATGGCCCAAATATCTGATTTAGGAATGCTTGGGATAGTCAATTATTGTTAATCATTGAAAAAAATGAACAATTGACAGAATTTGGTACACTACTGACCCAGTCTGATGAATTTTGAGTTTGAACCTGCCAATTGGGTATAATTGTGAAGTTCTGGTCATGATTACCATTTGTGAGAATGGGTCCACATTTGAAATATTAAACTGCCCTTTCCTTTTGTTAATGCTGAGAGCTATGCTCTGTATTTCCAAATTTTCTGTTTTCATTTTAGATGTCCAGTATTATAATTTTTATTTACTTTCCTGTATTAATTTTGTAGTTGAGACCAAATAACCTGTGAACAGATCATAATTTCCACCAGTGTCAGCAAAGAACAATACAGCACAGGAAACAGGCCTTTTGGCCCTCCAAACCTGCGCAGCTCATGAGCCCAACTAGACCATTCGTTTGTATCCCTCTATTCCCAGTCTGTTCATGTGCCTATCTAGATAAGTTTTAAATGATCCTAGCATGTCCGCCTCAACCACCTTGCTTG